>NW_026000026.1:23484761-23491873 GCF_001458135.2 Marmota marmota marmota | reverse complement strand
AAAAAAAAAAAAAAAAAGTGCCCAAAGACCAGCCTGATCCCCAATCAGGGGACTTTTTTTTTGATACTGAGGATTGAACCTGGGGTGCTTAACCACTGAGCCACATCCCCCATCCTGTTTTACATTTTGTTTAGAGACAGGGTCTCACTGAGTTACTAAGTGCCTTGCTAAGTTGCTGAGGCTGGCTTTGAACTCGCAATCCTCCAGTCTCAGTCTCCAGAGCCTCTGGAGCGGTGGGGATTACAGGCAAGCACCACTGCAATGACTCAGAAATCCAGGCTTTATTGGCTTCTGGTTCTCCTCCTCCTTCCTTCCTGGCTCCTCTTGAACTAACAGACTCAAATATTTGGAAGCCCTCAGGGCTCCAAACATCTCCCTCTTTCTAATTCTTCCCAGGTGAATCTTTGTAGCCTTAGGGTTTTGAATTCCTTCTCTAGGGTAAGGACTCCCCTGAACTTGAGACTCCTATAATGCAGCTAACAGTGACAATACTACATGTCTGTCCCACCTACCTGTCTTTGGGTCACCTTTGCGTCTCCAGTGCCCAGCAGACCCTGGCACAGAGAAGAAGTCAGCAGATATTTATCTGTTGTTAGAAATGAATGAAAAGTGCATGCCTGTAGTCCCAGCTGCTTAGGAGGCTAAGGCAGAAGGATCGAAGACTCAAAGCCAGTCTCAGCAACTTAGTGAGGCTGTAAGCAACCTAATGAAATTCAGTCTCAGAATAAAAAACAAAAGAGCTGAGGATGTGGCTCAGTTGTTAAGAACCCTTGAGTTCAATCCCTGGTATAAAAAAAAAAAAAAATTGAACAAGAGAAGATTCAGGGGCTGGGATTGTGGCTCACTGGCAGAATGTGCTTGCTTAGCTTTGCATGTGTGAGTCACTGGGTTCAATCCTCAGCACCACGTAAGAAAATAAATAAATAAAAAGTTATTGTCCATCTACAGCTAAAAAAAAAGAAAAGAAAAAAGAACACATTCAGGAAAAGGGGCTGGCACTGGCCAGAGGTGGCAAAAAAAAAAAAAAAATCAGAACCTAGTCCAACTCCTAGCATTTTACCAATGAGGAAAAAGCCCAAACAGGAGTTTGCCACAGGTTCCATAGCCAGTCAATGGCAAAGGTGGGTCTGGTGGCCAGGCAAAGACAGACCCTTCACAAGGCCCTGCAATAGTGACAATGGGTTCTGTGCTACCCTACCTACTTTACTACCATCTGTCCCTCAACCTAAAAATAATACTTTCAATGATGTCCACATGGAAACTGTGCTAGCCATAGAGTTTTCCATGGAACCCTCAACTTCAAGGGTGCAGAAGGGGCTGGAGCTCCAAGTTCTCGGGCTTTTGGTACCCTGGGGAGCTAAGGACCTGCAGAAATTGCAGGAACACAAGAGGAACAGTAAGACCCTTGTTAAACCTCTCCTTCTTCATCTATAGAGTGAGGATAACCATCCCTAACCTTGCTGTGTCCCCTGAGGATTACACAAAATGCCAAATGGGTAAAATCTGCAGATTTTGACAGAGGCTTCTTTCCTCCATTCTTACATAACCAAGACCCCCCCATTCCAAATCCACCCTTATGTTCACCCACACAACTCAATGCCCTCTACCCAGACCCTCCACAGTATGACAAAGTCCCTATTCCAGCCATTCCACTAATGTGACCTTGCCTTTCTGGGCTACAGCGTCATCATCTACACAATGTGGGCAATAGTCTACTCTGATGAACGATTTCAACATAATATTTACAAGTCAATTCTTCAGTTTCTTCCTCTGTACAATGGGATAATGTCCACTTCTAAAAAGATTTTGTAATCACAAATCACCAGATACAAATATATTGGTATCTTTCTCCACTTTAAGGGGGTCCTTTTTTAGTGGGAGGGGATACTGGGAATTTAACCCAGGAGCAATTTTATCATAACAAGCCCTTTTTTTTTAAATTCTTTATTTTTGAGACAGGGTCTAAGGTGCTTGGGGCCTAGCTAAATTGCTGGTGCTGGCCTTGAACATGCAATCCTCCTGTCCTAGCCTCCAGAGCTGCTGAGATTATCACAGTGCACCACCTCATCCAATTAATGGTGTCTTTTTTAATTGAAAACTTTTTTTAATTTAAATTTAATTTTTTAAAATTTATTTTTAATTACAAAATGCACATATTTGAGGTATGTAATTTGATCAGTTTTGACATGTAATATACTCAATATAAAAAGCATTTCCATTACACTTTTTTTTTACGGTGCAGAGTTAATGGTGCCTTAAAGTTACTTAAAGTAACTTTACTTTTAAAGCTGCTAATCAACCTGAACAGATTATTGGTAAAAATAAGGTTGTTCCAAGTGTGTTCACTGGTACACAGTGATGAAAAGGGTGGGCTCAGAGGTCTAGATACCCTGGTTCAAGTCCTGCTCCATCACTTTCCAGCTGTAAAACTGTGGACAAGTGACCTTTAGGATCCATCGTAAAGCAAAAATAGTCCCTCAACTATTCTTGAGAGCTATGAGAATAAGATGGGTTAATCTAGAATAAAGCTAGAAGGTAGTGTCCATGCCACAGTTAAACGCTCAGTGAAGGTTTGATCAGCCTTCTGGTCCGTGGGGCAGAGGGAGAATTTTTCCAAACTCCCTAAATTTTATTCGTGATTCTCTGCACGATGGTCCCTGTTGGGCAGGTCCCACAGGTTGAGGAACTAGCCCAAAGTTCCCGGAGAGCGGATCAGTGCGGCCTCGGGCTCCCTTTCCAGGCCTCTCTTCACAAGCGGGTGCCCTCGCCTTCCCTGTAGGAGGCCAAGAAAAAGGTGAGCCCTTGCCTGGAGCAACCCAGTTGGCCAAAAGGCAGGATCTGGATGCCTAGGCAGGTTCCAGCGGGGGCCACTAGTTCCAGGCCGCGGCCAGGTGCACTTCCTGCACCCACCTAGCCGCTGGAAGCGGAACGCGCCACCAGATCGGCGCTGGTAGCCCGCGCGGCGTCGCGGGGCATGCCGGAACTTGTAGTCCGCGGCTGCCTCCCAAGACCCGCACGTCGCGATGGGAGAACTCCAGCCCCCAGGCGGCCCCGCGCTCAGGAGCGCGCGGAGACTGTGATTCAAGGGGCTTCGGGGCCGCCCCGGGCGGCCCCTCGGCAGCCTTACGGCCGCTGCCCCAACAAGCTCCAGGTCAGCCCCGCGGCCGCCATCCCGCACAAACCCTCGGCACGCACAGAGTAGTCGCAGCAGGCTGCAGTCCTGGAACTCACCGACTTTGTAGGGCAGTTTGTCAGACATGCTGGCGGCACTTCCGCACGCAACGATGGACACAGGCAAAGGGGGGTGGGCCTTGGACTGAGAACCGGCACCTGGCGGGAGGCGCGCGTTAGAGATCTGCGTGTGGCGCCGTCTTCTTTAAATATCTTCCTCTTACTTGCATATTCATGAGTCCCGAGGGCTGAGTCGTCCGGGGCGGGGCCCAGCGCATGGGGGCGGGGCCGAGACAGACTTGATCCCTGAGGAGAAAAGTACACGTTTTATCAGGTGCGGCCCTTAGACCTCTGGCACCAAGGAGAGCGGCCTGAGAACCAGCCAAGGCCGTTCTTTGTCTCATTGGTTCAGCCAGCATATCCGATGTTAAAAACAAACAAACCTTTGAAATACTTACCTCCTGATGCCCATGAGTAGGTTTCTCTGGGCCATTAGGAATGGAATATCCATGTATCTTGAGCTTTCCTAGATATTGCCCATTCCTTTCCAAGGTGGTTTTATTATTTACCCTTCCACTCTAGTGTTCAGGCTGGTCACTCTACATCCCTGTTACCACTTGTCATCGTCTGACATAAATTTTTATTGAAACTGATGGGAATGAAAATGTATCTCCTTATGGTTTTAATTGGCCACCTGAAGATCCTGTAACAACCATCAAGAGATTCTCCAGCCTGCTGAGATGATACATGCCTTTAATCCCAGCGATTTGGGGCTGAGGCAGGAGGATCATAAATTCAAAGCCAGCCTCAACAACCTCCCTAGGACTTGGGCAATTAAGTGAGACCCTGTCCCAAAAAAGGGGCGGGAGTCTCTAAGGTAGCTGTTTCTTACCACTCCCAGTGGTAAAGTGCTCCTGGGTTCAATCCCCAATACCAAAAATAGAAAAGAAAGAAAGATTTTCCCACTCAGGCACCCCTGCCTATCTCCATTTCTCCTACTTCCACCCTTCCCCTCCCCTTTCTTCACCTTCTCAAACTTTTTCAGAGTTTGTCCCTACTCTAGGTTGGCACCTTTTCATCGCCCAATCGGTCAAACTGCATGGCCTCCAATCCCAGATCTTATATGAAACTGCTTCAGCCAAGGTCATCAGGGAATCTGACGTAATCCGACCAATGTTGCCTCAGCCTGCATCCCAGCCCACCTCTTGACTTCTACTTACTCTACTCCTACTCTTCTTTCTCTTTATCTGGCCTTAATAGCAACTTCCTCCCTCTTCTCCTCCAACATCTTCCAGGGTTAATGGTTTTTATTTTTATTTATTTATTTTTTTTTAATGCAGTGCTGAGGATCAAACTCAGGGCCTCATTTGTGCTAGGCAAGTGCTCCACTACTGAGCTACAACCCTAGCCTTATGGCAGCTTCCTCAGTAATGTGACTACAAATGCGCACTCAACATAACGATCCCTTTACCCCTTCCTGGGCCATCTCACCCACACTTAGGGCAGCTCTGACCACTTCCATCTGGTTGATCTGTGTGTCCATGGAATAAAACATTTCCTTATCCCAGAGGTCATCTGTTTCCTTTCTCAATCACAAGCCCTTCCTCTCTCTCTCTCTGGAGTTACCCTACAGTGAGTTTTGACATCATTCATTCATTCATTCATTTATTTTGGTATGGGAGATTGAATCTCCAGGGGCACTTAATCACTGAGCCACATCCCAGTCTTTTATCTACTTTTTAGAGACAGGGTCTTGTTTAATTGCTAGGGCCTCACTAGATTGCCTCAGCACTGGGATTCTAGGCATGTGCCACTCCACCCAGCTTATTTTCTTTTCTTTTTTTTTTTTTTTTAAGAGAGAGAATTTTTTTTGAGAGAGAGAGAATTTTAATATTTATTTTTTTAGTTTTCGGTGGAAACAACATCTTTGTATGTGGTGCTGAGGATGGAACCTGGGCCACACACATGCCAGGCAAACGCGATACCGCTTGAGCCACATCCCCAGCCCTTATTTTATTTTCTTAATGAGTTTTACTAGGTATATGACAAACAGTACATCCCTAAACAATACACTATTTCATATTAACTGCTTTTTGCCTTTGGAAAAATGAAGTTATACTGTATATATTTTTCTAAAAACTGTGCTTTCCTCTCTCAACATTGTTTTTGAGGTCATTCATATAGATTCTATAGCTGTTGCTGATTTATTTCCATCTTTATATAGCAAATTGAATGAATATATCATAATCTATTTATTCTATTATTGATGGACATTGGGCTGTTCCAATTTCTTACTACCACAAATAATACTATGCTAACATTCTTATGTATGTATAGTTCTAGGAATTGAATTGTTCAGGTCCAACTTTCCTAGATAACATGAAGCTGTTTTCATGAAGCCATTGCACCAATCTATACTCCCACCATAAGTAGATAAAAATTTTTGACATCATTTCTGTGTTCTTACCTGCTCTTCCTATTATCAAATTTTTTATTTTATGCATATCTGGTGGGTGGGAAATGGTATCTCATTGTGGTTTTAATTTGCATTTCTTTGATTATTCTTGAGGTTGAGCATCTATTTATTTTATAACCCATCTGGGTTTCTCTGTCTGTAAAAGTTCCATTCAAGTCTTTACCCATTTAAAATAGGTGATTTTTTTTCCTTTAATTTATTAAGAATTCTTTAAATATTCTTCAGACTAGTCTCTTGCTAATTATATGTGTCGCAAAAATCTTCTACAGGCTTATGATTGATTTGATCTTCTCACCCTCCCTAGACTGTTTTGTTTTGGATTTTGGTTTTTGAAGTATGGAGGATTGAACCAAGGGGTGCTCTGCCACCTTGTAGCTCCAAAATTATATGGATGTGTGTGTTTAGGACAGCCAAGACACTCTTTAAGAAGAACAAAATTGGGGGATTTCCCCTATCAGATGTTGTGACTTATAATAAAGCTCCAGTAATTCTGACAGTGTAGGCTTGGTGTAGACTAATGCACTCCCAACCCTTTTTTATTTTTTTATTTTGAGATAGCATTTCATTGCCAAGGCTGGCCTTGAACTTGCAATCCTCCTGCCTCAGTCTCCTGAGTATCTGAGATTATAGGCATTTGCTGCCATACCTGGCCCCATGTTGTTTTTTTGATGAATAGAAAATCTTATTTTTAATGTACCAATCTTTTCCTTGAAAAGTTAGTGGGGGGCTAGGGATGTAGCTCAGTTGAAAGAGTGCTTGCCTTGTAAGCCTAAGGCCCTGGGTTCAATCCCCAGCACCACCACCAAAACAAAAGAAAATTAGTGGGAATTTTTAAACTTATTTTAGAAAGCTGATTTATCAGCCAGTCATAGTGACACACACCTGGAATCCCAGCTACTCAGAAGACTGAGAACAGGAGAACAACAAGTTTGAGTTTAGACTCAGCAACTTAGCGAGACCCGTTTCAAAATTTAAAAGGGGCGGGGCAGAGGGGGAGTTGGGGATGTAGCTCAGTGGTAGGGTACGCCTGGGTTCAATCCCCAGTCCTCATGAAAGAGAGAGAGAGAGAGAAAGAAGCCTTTATATCCCAAAGTCATAAAGAATTTCCCTACTGATTTCTTCTCCACGTTTTATAATTTGAGGACGTATGTAGAGTGAGGTTGAAATTCTTTTTCATTTTTTTTTCTCATGTGGATAAGCAGTTTTTTCAGTACCACTCAATGAAGAGTGCACCCTTTCCCACTGACCTGCAGGACCATCTCTGACATAGAATGTCCACCATATTTGGGTGTTTTTCTGCTCTCTCTCTTCTGATGCATTAGTCTACACCAAGCCTACACTGTCAGAATTACTGGAGCTTTATTGTAAGTCACAACATCTGATAGGGGAAATCCCCCATTTTTGTTCTTCTTAAAGAGTGTCTTGGCTGTCCTAAACACACACATCCATATAATTTTGGAGCTAC
>NW_026000026.1:23481395-23483025 GCF_001458135.2 Marmota marmota marmota | reverse complement strand
AAAAAAAAAAAAAAAAAAAAAAAAACTCTGAGGATTTCAGGTATGAAGCTAGCCTCAGCAACTTATTTCAATAGATTTATTCCTTGGTGATTTTTGTTATTTTAATTTTTTTTCAGTGCTGTAGTGTTTGTTTGTTTGTTTGTTTGTTTTTGTTTTTTGGTGGTGCTGGGGATAGAACCCAGGGCCTTAAGCATGTACTCTACCACTGAGTTACAACCCCAGTTGCCTGTGTTATTTTAAACTTATCTTTTTAAATTTTTCACTTTTTAAGTGTTTGTGACAAACTGCTTTTAGTTGATTAATCTATTTGGAAGCCCTGATGATTTTTTACTTGTCTATAAATTATTTTCTATTTACTATGTATAAAATCATACCATCTGTATGTAATGAATTTTGTTTATTTTCCAATTTGGACACCTTATTTTCTTTTGCTTTACTGCATTGGCTAGACCAATGGTAAATGGTAATTGGAAGAGATGACATAAATAAGCACCCTTATCCTATTCCACTAGTGCTCATATGCTTCATATCATTAACCAGCTAACACTTCCCTCTGCCCAGTAACTATCCATTTAACCATCAAAAGAGCTCTCAAATCCAACCTGTGGCCAATGACCCAATTCCATCCTTCACCAGCCTCCTGACTAGTCTCTGGGCATGCAGCCTAACTGTGCCTCATCCCTATAGCCAGAGCGATCTTTTAAAAACACAAATCTGGTCATATCTTCCCTTTGCTTAATACTACACATTCAGTGGTTTTTTTTTTTAAGTGCTTAACACAGTCTTCTATAAAGTGGGATACACATTTGCCAGCATGATTACAAAATGATCCATTAGTGTACAACAGGAAAATACTAGACCTCCTATTTCTATTCATTTTTGTCCTAAAATGGTGACATCTTGCAAAATGATAGATATCACAACCAGAATATTGGCAGTGATACAGTTAAGATACAAAATAGTTAATCACTACAAGATCCCTCATGTTGCCCTTTTTTAGCCACAGTTATAAATCCCAATCCTTCCTTAACCCCTGCGCCATTCCTCTAATTTTGTTGTTTCAAGCTCGCCTAGCAAATGCAAGGCCCTGGGTTCGATCCTCAGCACCACATAAAAATAAATAAATAAAATAAGGTATTGTAATAAAATAAAGGTATTGGGTCCAACTACAACTAAAAAATAATTTTTTTAAAAAAAAAGAATGTTATATGAGGCCAGATATGGTGGCGCATGCCTGTAATCCCAACAGCTCAGGTAGGAGGATTGCAGGTTCGAAGCCAGTCTCAGCAATTTATTGAGACTGTAAGTAACCTAGCAAGACCATGTCTCAAAATAAAAAATAAAAGGTCTGGGATTGTAGCTCAGTGGTAAAGTACTTGGCTAGCATGTGTGAGGCCCTGGCTTTGATTCTCAGCACTGCATATACATATAAATAAATACAAAAAAGATCCATTAACAACTAAAAAATAATAATAAATAAATAAAATAAAAAGGGCTTGGGCTGGGGATGTGGCTCAAGCGGTAACGCGTTTGCCTGGCATGCGCAGGGCGCTGGGTTTGATCCTCAGCACCACATAAAATAAAATAAAGACATTGTGTCCACCAAAAACTAAAAAATAAATTAAAAAAA
>NW_026000026.1:23459993-23480869 GCF_001458135.2 Marmota marmota marmota | reverse complement strand
GGGGAGAATATTCTTTTTGAACATTTATGTGTTCAAATACATATCATGTTATATAAATGGAAGCATACACTACGTATACTACTGGTATTAGCTTTTATCATTACCAATAGTTATTCCTTTTCCCTCGATGAATAGTATTCCATGGTGTAAATACACCAATTGCTTGACTGTGCACCCAGTAAAAGACGTCAGTGCCGGGTTTCTGTTCTCGCAACTAAAAGGCTCAGGGGTCACTCCATTTGAACTGGGCTGACTGGGCTGCGCAAAATAACCACACAAGAGACACAAATACCTTTTTCTTTGGGGTCGCTGTGAAGGCTCCTCTGACCTTAAGGGTCCACAGAAAGAAAGAGAGAGAGAGCACTCACTGACCCCCTTTTATTGAGGAGAAGCTATTCAAATGAGGCAAGGGGTCAGGTTTCAGGGGGCTGAGTATCTTCATGATGTCCACTGTAAGCAGGTTGACTGACACCTGGGTAAAAAATAAAAAGGGCCAGAAATGGGCTGGGATTGTGGCTCAGTGGTAGAGTGCTCGTTTAGCATGCATGAGGCACTGGGTTCAATCCTCAGCACCACATAAATGTAAAATAAAGATATTGTGTCCACCTAAAAAACTAAAAAATAAATATTTTTTAAAAAAAGGGCCAGAAATGTTGCTCGGTGATAGAATATCTCTGGGTTCAATCCCCAGTACTGCCAAAAAGAGAAGGACACCCACACAAGGCACTTCCATGGAAGATTCTATCCTAAACAGGTCAAGGGGTTATATTACAAAGGAACAGGTGAGCATAATTTCACCCATGGGGCTGTAGCAAGACACACCCATGCACGAGACACCAACCCTTGAACCCAAGAAGGGTGGGGAAAGCTCTGCCACATTTCTGTGACTGAGTGTCTCAGCACCCAGCTGGGGAGTGTGACTCAGTAGACTAAGTACAAGGTTGGTCTCCCACACGTCAGTGCCTAGCACACTCCAGGCACACTCCTGTAGTCCCAGCTGAGGCAGAAGGATCACAAGTTTGAGGCCAGCCTCAGCAACTTAGTGAGGTCCTATGCAACTTAGCGAGTTGTCTTAAAGTAAAAAAAAGGGGGGGCCAGAAATGTTGTCAGTGATAAAATATCCCTGGGTTCAATCCCCAGTACTGCCAAAAAGAAAATATCAGATAAAGCTATTGTAGATATTTGTGTATCTACAGATGGAACCCAGAGTCCCACACATGCCGGGCAAACATTGTACCAGTAAGCCACATCCCCAGTCCTTGTGTGCAGATTTTTATGTGAACAGCAGTTTTCATTTTTCAGGGATAAAATGCTCAGGAGTGCAATTAGAGATATATGATAATTGCATACTGAGTTTTATAAGAATAAATTGTCAGCCAGATGCAGTGGCACATGCCTGTAATCTCAGTGGCTCAGGAGGCTGAGGCAGGAGGATTGTGAGTTCAAAGCCAGCCTCAGCAAAAGCCAGGCGCTAAGCAACTCAGTGAGACCCTGTCTCCAAATAAATACAAAATAAGGCTGCGGATATGGCTCAGTGGTTGAGCACCCCTGAGTTCAATCCCGGATACCAAAAGAAGAAGAAGAAGAAGAAGAAGAAATTGTTAAACCCTAGGGGATGGGGTTATAGCTCAGTGTTAGAGGCTTAGCTTTCCTGTGTGAGGCACTGCGTTTGATCCTCAGCACAACGTAAAAAAGAATAAAAAATAAAGGTATTGTGTTCATCTAAAGCCAAAAATTAAAAAACATAAATTGTCACACTGTTTTCCAGAGGGCCTGAAGTGCCATTTTATATGCCCATCAGCAATGTGTGAGTTATTGGATTGCTCTACATCCTTGCCAGCATTTGGTTTTGTTACTACTTTTTAAAATTTTTAGCTATTCAAATAGGTGTGTGATTTACATTTCTTTGACGGCTACATATTGAATATTATTTTCATATATTTATTTGCCATTTGTATATCCTTTTCTTTCTTTCTTCCACTTTTTAAAAATCTTGTGGTGCTGGGGAATGAAACTAGGGGCACTCTACCACTGAGCTATGTCTCATGTTCTTTCTTTTTTTCCTGTGTGTGTGTGTGTGTGTGTGTGTGTGTGTGTGTGTGTGTGTGTGTGTGTGAGACTGAACCCAGGGCCTTATGCATGCATGCAAGCAAGCACTCTAGTAACTGAGGTATAGACCCCGCCCCTTTTATTTATTTATTTATTTATTTTTTCCTTTTTGAGACCAAGTTTTGCTAAATTGCCCTGGCTGGGCTTAAACATGGAATTCTCCTGTCTCAGCCTCCAAAGCTGCTGGGATTATAGGCATGTGCCACTATGCCTGGCCCTTTCCTTTTTTTTTTTTTTTTTGGTGCTGAGTATTGAGCCCAGGGCCTTGTGCATGCAAGGCAAGCACTCTACCAACTGAGCTATATCCCCAGCTCCCCTTTCCATTTTTAAACACAGTATGTTTCTCCATTTAGGAAGTCTTCTTTGGTGACCATCATTAGAGTTCTGTAGTTTTAAGCACACAAACCCTGTATATATTTTGTTCTATTTACACCTGTGTCTCATCCTCCCCTCCCCCTTTCTTTCCTTCTCTGGCCTCCTCCTTCTTCTTCTTCTTGTGATTATGAATATCACTATATTTTTGAATTGGTGTTAGTACATTGAAATACAATTGGGTGGGGCTGGGGTTGTGGCTCAATGGTGGAGTGCTTGCTTTGCACACATGAGACACTGAGTTCAATCCTCAGCACCACAAAAATAAATAAATAAATAAATAAATAAAAGAAAGATATTGTGTCCATGTTCAACTAAAAAAAAAAAAAAGAGAGATACAATTGGGTTTTGTGTCTTTTCTACCCTGAGGATAGATTATTCTTCCTCAACTCACTTCTTATAGAAAATTGTTTTTGTTTTTGTAGACACTGGAGTTTTCTGTGGAGCCAACTATGTCATTTGCAAATAGGAATAGTTTTATTTTATCCAGTCTTATCTGTATGCCGTTTATTTCCTTGCTTTGCTGACTAGAACTTTTAACATTATGTTGAATAAGAATGGTGAGAGCAAGCCAGGTGCTGTAGTCCTAACTACTTAGGAGGCAGAGGCAGGAAAATTGCTTGAATATAGGAGTTCAAGACCAGCCTTGGATCAGTGAAACCCCATCTCAAAAAAGAGAGGGAGAGAGATGGGGAAGGCGGGAGAAAGACATCCTTGCCTTTTTTCTGATCTTAGGGGGAAAATATTTAATTTTTACCACTTAAGAGTATGTTAGCCATAGATTTTTTTTTAAACAGATACTCTTTTTTTTTTTTTGCAGAAATGGGGATTGAACCCATGGGCACTCTACCACTGAGTTACATCCCTAGCCCTTTTTTAAATTTTTGAGACAAGATCTCAATAAATAGCTGAGGTCAGTCTCAAGCTTGCAGTCCTCCTGCCTTGACCCCCCGCCCAGTAGCTGAAATACAAGCATGTGCCACCACACACAACTGGTTGTTGTTGTTGTTTTTTTCTTTTAATCACAAACAAGTATTGAATTGTCATATGCTTGTTTTATGATCTTAATTAATATCGTGAGTCTTTTCTTCTTTAGTCTGTTAATATGATGAATTGAATTGATTGGTTTTAACACATTAAACTAGTTGAGGACTTTGGCACACACCTGTAATTCAGTGATTCAGGAGACTTACACAGGAGGACTGCAAGTTCAAGGCCATCATCAGCAACTCAGTGAGACCCACATCTCCAAAATAAAAAAAGATCTGGGAATGTAGCCTAGTGATAGAACACCCCTGGGTTCTATTCCCAGTACCAAAAAGAAAAAAATTACATACAAACACATGCCCACATACATATATATGTGTATATATATATACTTATATACTTGATATACACATATATATGTGTGTGCATGTGTGTGTGTGTGTGTGTGTATTCCAAGACTTTTCATCCTTGAAATAAACATCATTTGATTATGGTATATAATTCTTTTTGTTCTATTTTCTAGACGAGATTGTACAGAACTTGTATTACTTCTTCTTTAAGTCTTGGATAGACTTCTCTTTTTTGAAGAGTTTTAAATTATGAAGTTTGTTTCCTTAATAGTTACAGGACTACGCAAATCATCTATTTCACCTTAGGTGAGTTATAGTAGTCTGGGTTTTTCAAGGAGTTCTTTTATTGTTGTTGTTGTTCTGAAGATTTAACCCAGAGTGCTTTACTACTGAGCTATATGCCCAGCCTTTCTTTTTTTGGGGGGTGGTGGTGGTGGTGGTGGTGGTGGTAGTGGGACAGGGTTTAAATTGCTTAGGGCCACACTGAGTTGCTATGGCAGGCCTTGAACTTGTGATCCTCCTGCCTCAGCCTCTGGAGTTCCCAGGGTTACTAGTGTGGACCACTGTGCCCAGCTCTTTATTATTCTTTTGATATCTGCAGGTCTACTGATGATATCTCTGTTTTGTCCTGACACTGGTTATTTGTGTCTTTTTCTCTTTTTATTATGTCAATCTTTCTTGTGGTTTCTCAATTGTATTGATCTTTTCAAAGAACTGGTTCTTTGTTTCATTGAATTTCTCTATTGTTTTTGTTCTCAACTTCATAGATTTCCGCTCTTTATTCTTTCTTTCTTTCTTCTTGCTTTGGGTTTATTCTGCTCTACTTTTCCTGTGTACTTGAGGTGGGGAGCTTACATTGTTGACTTAAGACTTTCTTTTTTTAAAATTTTTTTCTTTTTAGTTACACATGACAGTAGAGCGTATTTTGACATGTATACAAACATGGAGTATATCTTCTTCTAATTAGGATCCCAGTCTTGTGGATGTACATGAAGTTGAGATTCACTGTGGTATATTCATATATATACACAGGAAAGTTATGTCAGATTCATTCGACTGACTTTCCTATTTCTATCCTCCCTCCCTTCCCTTCATTCCCCTTTGTCAAATCTACACCTAGGTATTAGACCAGATGCTCTTTTCTTTTCTTTTTTTTTTAAAGTTTTTTTTATATTTATTTTATTTGTTTATTTTTTTAGTGTTAGATGGGCATCATGCCTTTATTTTATTTATTTTCATATGCGGTGCTAAGGATCGAACCCAGAGCTCACACATGCTAGATGAGCGCTTTGCCACTGAGCCACAACACCAGCCTCCGGATAATCTTTTCTTTGTGTCTTTTCTTCCTTCCTTGGTGCAGGGGGATTGAACCCAGGGTCTTGCACTTGATAGGCACCCTCTCTAGCATTGTGCTAAAGCCCCACTCTAACTTTTCTTCATTTCTAATGTATACATTTAGTATTACAAATTCCCCTCTTAGCACTGCTTTGGCACAAATTTTAATATTTTTTGGTTCTATATTCATTCAGTTCAATTAATTTTTAAATTTCCCTTGAGACTTCCTGTTTGACCTATAAACTTTAGAAACATGGTTATCCAGGCAGAGTGGTACACATCCCTGTAATCCCAGCAAAGTAGGAGGATGTAAATTTGAGGCCAACCTCAGCAACTTAGTGAGGCCCTAAGCAACTTAGCAAGACCCTGTCTCAAAATAAAAAAATAAAAAGAGCTGGAGATGTGGCTCACTGGTAATGTGCTCCTGGGTTCAATCCCCAATACCAAAAACAAAAAACAACGGGCCAGAAATATGTTGTTTAGTTTCCAAGCGCTTGGAGATTTTCCCATTATCTTTCTGTTATTAATTTCTAGTTTTATGACCCAGGATGTGGTCAATCTTGGTATATGTTTTTCAAGCACTTTGAAACAAATGTGTATTCTGTTGTTGGGTAGAGGCAATTGGATACTTTCGGTCAATTGTATTGTTGAGTTCTTCTATATACTTGTTGATTTTCTTTCTAGTTGTTCTGTCAGCTGATGAATGGGGTGTTTACACCTCCAACTATAATTGTGGCTTTGTTTCTTCTTTTCAATCTATTGGCTTTTGCCTCACATATTTTGTAACTCTGTTGTTTTGTGCATACACATTTAGGATTCTATTACTTCTTGTTTGTTTGACACTTTTATCATTATATGATGGAAAGGAAACAATGACAGAAACATGAGGCTGGAAGTCCAGGCTCCCCTTGTGGTTTAGGAAAGGGAATAATCTATTTTCTTTTTAAATTTACTATTAGGTGGATAAAGATTAAAAAGTGTGATTGTATACTCTGTTGATGAGGCTGTGGGGAAAACAGGCCCCCTCATATATTGCATCTGGAAAACTCATAAACAGTACCCTAGTAATAGTTACCAAGATTACAAACCCACATACCCTTTGATCAAGCAGTTCCACTTTCAGGAATTTATCCCAAAGATATATACACACTTGAGTGAAATGACATTAAAAGCTGAAGATTGGAAACAGGCCTGATGGCGCTGCCAGCCTGTAATCCCAGAAGTCTGGGAGACTGAAGCAGGAGGATCACAAGTTCCAGACCAGCCTCAGCAATTTAGTAAGGCCCTTAAGCAACTGAGTGAGACTCTGTCTCAAAATAATATAAAGAAGGGCTGGGGATGTAACTCAGTGGTTCAGCACGCCTAGGTTCAATCCCCAGTGCAAAAGAAAGAGAGAGAGAAAGGAAGGAAGGAAGGGAGGGAGGGAGGGAAACAGTCTAAATGTCTTCATTAGAAGTCTTCTACAGAAGACTTAAATAAGTAATGATAAAGTCTACACCTTGGAATAGTGAGGCAGCCTTTTAATTTTTTTTAATAACTATAGGTGAACAGAATGCCCTTGTTTTGTTTTTTTACTTATTTATTTTCAATGTAGTGCTGAGGATCAAACCCAGTGCCTCAAGCATGCTAGGCAAGCGCTCTGCCACTGAGCCCCAGCCCCCGCCCTTGAGGCAGCCTTTTTAAAGATGTTGTATTAAGGGCTGGGGTTGTGGCTCCGTAGCAGAGGGCTTACCTCACACATTATATGAGGCACTGGGTTCAATCCTCAGCACCACATAAAAATAACTAAGTAAAACAAAGGAACTGTGTCCATCTACAACTAAAAAAAAGTTTTTTTTTAAAAAAAGAAGTTTATTAATACGAAACGGTTTTTAGGATATAATATTACATGAAGAAGGTGGGAGGGAGCTACCTGTAGAACAGTGTTCCCAGTATGCTATTATTTGTGTTAAAAACAACAACAACAACAAAAAAAAAAACATAAGCAGGTATTTGTGTGTGTGTGTGTGTGTGTGTGTGTGCGCGCGCGCGCGCGCGCCAGATACACAAGGAACCTCTAACAATGCTTCCTGTGGGGAAGAGGCGACAATCCACTCTGCTGAAGGCACAGTGAACAAATAACCGTCAGACGACTCTTCTCGGGTCCGGGCTCCAGGGACACCTCTGGGCGGGCACACAGCCCTGGAAACCGTGAGCACAGGATAGGTCAGGGGCCCGTCTCGCCCTTTGCACCTGCCCTTTCAGTGTTTGCTTTTGCACACACCCGCCCGAGGGGCGGAGGAGGCAGGAGCCCGCCCATTGGCCGCGGGGGACATGTGGGCCGCGGTCCAGCCTCTCACCGCGGACTGTTGGGTGTCTACCAGGTGGAAGCCTGAGGTCCAGGTGCAGAGGACATCAGCTGCTGGGGACCCGGCGGGACTGCTAAGCTCTGGTTGGACTCCCTACTGCTCCGCCCCATCCGGGTGTATCCTCCCCCCTCCGCCCACTCCCTTCTCTCCAGGCCCCCAGTGATGTGTAAACGCCCCCTGGGTCCTCCCGGTTGTCACCAGTAGGCGGAAAACTTCATAGAGAACTAGGAACAAGATTTCCCTTCCCCCACCCCCTCTGATTCCGGACTGCTGTGCTGTGGGTGAAGACGGGGCCGTCACCGACACGCCTCTCCAGTTGGAGGAGTTCTCCAGACTTCATCCAATAGGAGACTGTTCCTCACTAGCCGCGTGTTTTTTCTGAGCTTCAACCTTTCCAACTGAAAAATGGGGTGTGTAAGTACAAGGGCGAGTGCTTGAATATGCACATGAGATGTATGAAGTATAATTTCATTATATCGATATTGTCTGGTTATATCTGCCCCACTACTTCCAGAGGTTCAGGAATGTGTCCGGTTTGTGTTTCTGGTACACAGAAAGCACACAATATTTGTGGAATGAATGAATGTCCCTGGATGTCTGCCCAGGACTCTTGGCTTCAGCCCACAGTCCTGGATGTCCTTGAGATAGTGGATTCCCTGAATTCGTCTCTAAAGTCCCGACCAAACCTGGAGCCGTCCGTGATAGAGTCAGATGGCCTCTGAGGTCACTTCCCACTCGAGCCTGCTGGGCTTCCATAATTCTTTTATTCTAACGTTTTCTAGAACCTGGTGCAGGGACCCTAGGAATGAAATGGCCGAGGATGCTACCACTCCCCCTCATTTCTCAGATTATAACCCCACAGAGGAATGCAGAAGGCAAACAAATGCCCTGAGAGTTTATAACAGGAGACCTGGGTCAGTCAGAAGGGGGTGTGATGGTATCGGGAATGTCCCTGGAACAATCTGAAGGAAGAGTTCAGCAGACAAAAAGGGAGGCAGGGACGCCAAGCTGCGGAGCTGCAAGAGGCTCCTCCCCAGCCCGCTGGCCCGCTGCCTCTCTGCCTGTCTCCCTTGGCCTGATAGCACCGCGTTCTGACAGCACCACATCTTAGCACCCTAGACTTCCTAGGTCAGCCTGTCAGGTTAGAGTCGCTTTTACCCCACTCTGCCAGGCGAGGGCACCCTACTCCCAGCTTTAGCTTCAGCCTTCGGCAGAACAAATCTCTCCTAAGGGGTGGCATTTGGATGGCTGATCTACAAACCTCCCATCTGCACTGGGAGACAAGTGAAATGCAGTTCACAGCTTCCTCCCACTGGAGAACGAGCGAAAACTCAAGGAAGCTTGGTGGACCTTGCTGATAAGTGGTCTTTGACCAGGGACTCATCTGTTCTGGACGTTGGTAGTCATAGGAGATATAATGATAGTATAATAATACTAATTACCATTTATTGAGTACTTCTATGCTCTCCACAATTCTAAACTCTTTAATCTCCCTAAAAAGTAGATGCTGAGCTGGAGCGTGGTGCCCACACCTGTAATTCCAGCAGCTCAGGAGGCTGAGGCAGGAGGATCACAAGTTCAAAACAGCCTCAGCAAAAGCCAGGTGCTAAGCAACTCAGTGAGACCTTGTCTTTAAATAAAATACAAAATATGGCTGAGGATGTGGCTCAGTAGTTTAGTGCCCCTGAGTTCAATCCCCAGTACCCCCAAAAGTAGAAGCTGAGCAGGGCATAGTGGCACATACTTGTAATCCCAGCAATTTGGGAGGCTGAGACAGGAGGATTGCAAGTTCAAGGACAGCTTTAGCAACTTTGTAAGGCCCAGTCTCAAAAAAAAAAAATATATATATATATATATATATATATATATATATAGAGAGAGAGAGAGAGAGAGAGAGAGAGAGAGAGCGCTGGAAATATAGTGCAGTGGTAGAACACTTGACTAGCATTCATGGGGCCCTGGGTTCAATCTCCAATACTAGGGGGAAAAATCAATCTGAGGGTGTAGCTCAGCGTACAGCCCTTGCCTGGCAGGTGTGAGATCCTGGGTTTGATCCCCAGCAAAAACCACAGACACACAAATAATAATAATGGAAGAAAAGGCTGAAGACTTGAACAGGCTCTTCATGAAATGGGATACTTACATGGCAGAATAATTTTTTGTTCCTTACAATGAAAATGATCCTGACTGATATATTCTTCCTTTCATTAATAAGACAGCTCTTTTGAATTCATGCTATTCAATCACATTCCTCTCCACTGCTTCGCTGTTTCTGTCAGCCTCCTCTTCATTCACTGAAGACTTTGGTTCCTGCCCCATGCTTCTCCTCTCCCTTCCAAACCCTGCCGTCCTCTTGTATGATTTATAATTCCATGAGGTCCACCCGTCCTCCACCTCCACGTCCAGATTCCTTGTGCTCCTGATTATGGATGCCCTTCACCTGCACTTTACTTCAGCTCCCCCACTCCACTGGCCACATCCTGGACCTTATCATCCTGCTGCCACTAGTCAGAAATTTAGCATGGGAAGATCTGAGTTTGACAAGGCCAACCTGGATTACGTATGAAATACCCATTTCAAAAAGAAAAAAGAACTGGATGTGGTGGTACATGTCTCTAATCCCAGTGGCTCAGGAGGCTGGGGTAGGAGAATCACAAGTTCAAGGCCAACCTCAGAAAATTAGCAAGACTCTCAGTGAGACACTGTTAAAAATAAAAAAGAACAGGGGATGTGGCTCCGAAGTAAAGAACCTCTGGGTTCAATTCCCAATACCAAAAAGAAAAAAAAAAAAGGTCTAGTAAATAATATGCAAACCAGTGACATAGTCATTAATTGTCATTATTAAGTATTATTATTGTACAGCATTATATGGGATATACTTTTACTTGACTGGCAGAACAGTAGGTTCATTCAGACCAGAATCACCACAACACAATAATATGTTGCACTACATACAAGGGCTACAACATCACTAAGTGGTAGGAATTTTTCAGCTCCAGTATAATCTTATGGGACCACTGCTGAGTTGCTTAGAGCCTTGCTAATTTGCTGAGGCTGGCTTTGAATTATCAGTCCTCCTGCCTCAGCTTCCTGAGCCACGGAGTTTATAGGTGTGAGTCACCATGCTCCACTCCCTTTTTTCATCTTTAAAATGGAAAAATCACTAGTGACCTCAGACTGCTTGAAAGAGACATGTATGAGAAGCATATAAAACAGGGCCTGGAACCTCATGGGCACTTGGGTGTATTTTCACAATATACTGGCTGGCAGTTAAAGAGCTGGTTTTCCATATATACTTATACAGAAAAAATATGCCATTTGAGTGTGATGGTGCACGCCTGTAATCCTGGTGATTTAGGAGGCTGAGGCAGGAGGATCGCGAGTTCAAAGCCAACCTCAGCAATGCTGAAGAACTTAGCCACTCAGTGAGGGACCTGTCTCTAAATAAAATACAAAATAGGGCTGGGGATGTAGCTCAGTAGTTGAGTGCCCCTGAGTTCAATCCCCAGTACCAAAAAAAAAAAAAAAAAGAAAGAAAGAAAGGAAACACCTAAGTCATGGGGGTAAGTAGGAAAAGCTAGAACAACAAGACCCTCTTGAAAAGCAAAGTGATATTTTTCTACATGTTTATACCAAAAGTGCATAAAAACAAGGTCTTGCCGGCAGGATAAGCACACTTATGACCATGTTTCCTCTGGGGCAAGGATTGGCTGAAGGGGCAAAAGAATTATGCTTGGTTATATTGCTTCTGAAATTGTCCCCATGGGTAAAATTAGAGATTTACTGGAAGCCACCTGATAAATTATTGCTAAGTATTGAGTTAACACACATCAAACATATACAATAGTGCCTGCTACACATGGTTGTAATTAAATTTCTCTTTATTCTCCTATGCCTTTTCATGATATCAAATAATCTCTCTATGTTGGTCATGAGTAGAGGTGGGGAGAGCTTCACCTCAAAGTTGCTGCAGGATCTTATGGTGAGGGGAAGCTTTAAAAAGTTAGAGACAAGCTGGGCATGGTGGCACATGTCCATAATCCCAGTGGCTTGGGAGGCTGAGGCAGGAGGATCACAAATTCGAAGCCAGCCTCAGCAACTTAGTAAGGCCCTAAGCAACTTAGTGAGACCCTGTCTCAAAATAAAAAATAAAAAGGGCTGGGGTCATGGCTCAGTAGTTAAGTGCCCCTGGGTTCAATCTTTGGTACCAAAAAAAGAAAAAAGCTGAAGACAAAGTCAAGACTCCAGGATAAGGACAAATGGGTGGGTAGTATAAAGGAGTTTGTGTAAGGGGATGGAGAAGCTAGACATCTAGTAGGTTCAAGCTCTAAGGAGATGGTCTAAGTACCATATTTCATCAAATTTAAGATCCAACATTGTGACATGCACCCTTATGTTATATGACACAATATAATTTTTAAATACTGAAATTAGTTTAATGACTTATCAGTTATTACATGTATTTCATTTTCAAAAGTTTTCAAAGGCAAACAATGTCCACCAGAGAAACATAAGATATGGGTCCCTCAGCACTGAAATAGGAAGCAGTGTCCTCACCCTAATTTTTAAAAATGCAAATGAGCTGTAGAATTAGCATTTTCCCCATGATGACTATTTTGAAGTTTTATGGGGGGGGATGGTAAATGTCAAATTCTTTCCCTAAACCATCTCTTATCTTCTTTGTTCCCCTGCATGGGCTGAGTCAGCCTGTTGGGTGACCCAGGCCTGCCCTGGGGGAGGAGGGAGGCCACACAACTAAGTCCTTTGAGCCTTTCCTCTGACCCGAGGGCAGCAACAGCTGGAAAGGGGCCCGGCTTTATGGGGGAACAATAGTGCCAGCCAGCTGCGGGTGAAACAGGGCTGCACAGCCTGGCCTGATCTGGCCTGGGTCCAGAAGAGTGCCCCTTGTACCTGAGGGGTCCACTCCACTTAGGCAAAGGTCCAAAACAGCCATAGAAGGTAAAGAGAGAACCCCCCCCCTAGTATCCCCAGTGAACAACCCTATCCACAGAATCCCTGAAGACCTCAGAGTCTGTGGAACTGAACCTTCCCAGTGTACAGATGAGAAAACAAAGGCTCCCACAGGGACTGGAACTTCAAAGTCCCACAGTAAGTCCACAGCTACGCTGGACCCAGGATCCAGTTTCCCTTTGACACAGCAAGTCCACCATCACGTGACACCTTGTGCAAACTCTTATGAATGTGTCAACTATGTTGTTCTGATAAAGTGCCTGTCTGACACATCAGATACTATCTCACCACCAGATTATTGGAATAAGAAGTGGGATCTCAGGTATGAATGCCTGCAGGACATGGGAGACCTGGGAGCACCTGCCTGTCCCGCTCCTTCCAGCCAACACTGACTGTGACATAGGAACTGCCCGAGTTCAAAGCCTACCCTCACCTTCCTGTGTGTGTCCTTGGGTAAATTACTTTGTCACTGTGGCAGTCACTTCCAAGATGGCCCTGAATGATTCTCACATCTTGGTATTCATTCCCTTGTGTAGTCTGTCCCTTCCCAAAAAATGCACCTACGTAACCATGAGGAGATTGCAGAAATGACAGTCTGACTTCTGGATTATGTCAGAGAAGACACTGCCGCTCTACCTAGATATCTTGGAGCACTTGCTCTGAGGGACAAGGGCAGATGTTAAGGATAATTGAGCAGCCCTGTGGAGAGGTTCACATAGCACATGACTTAGTCTGTTTTTTGCTCCTACAGTAATACCCCAGACTGGATAAATCATAAACAGTAGAAGTTTATTTGGTTCTGCAGGCAGAAAAGTCCAGAATCTAGGGACCACTCTGGTGAGGTCCTTCTTGCTACATCCTAACATGGCAGGAGGCATCAGGTGGCGAAAGAACATGCAAGAGAGTGATCAAGAGGGGACTAAATTTGCTTTTATGACAAACCTGTTTCGTGATAACTGACCCACTTCAGGATAATGACATCAGCCCTTATGAATGCCATAATTGCCCCTTAAAGATCCTAACTCTCAACACTGTTACCGTAGCAATTAAATATCCACATGAGTTTGAGAGAGAACATTTAAATCATAGCAGCAAGTAACTGAGATCCTTGGCAGCAGTGAACCAATTTGCCAGCAGGGAACCAATTTGCCTTGGCATGAACTACGTGGAATTAGATGCTTCAACCCCTGTCAAGCTTAAGATAACTGCATCCCAGGCTGACATCTGGACTAGAACCTCACGAGATGTTCCAGGTGAGAATCACCCAGTTAATCTGCTACCAAATTCTGAATCCATAGAAAATAGATAAGATTATAAATTATTACTGTTTTAAGCTATTACATTTTGGGTTGATTTCTTATGCAGCAACAGATTATTAATACAATAAATTTTTGCCTTCTTTTTCTTATCTTTAAATGAGGGTGATAATACCTGCTTCATATAATGAGGATTCAATAAGATTATATATGGGGCCCAGGACCTGTAATTCCAATACTGGAGGATAGGGCAATTTAGTGAGACTCTCAGGATTTTAAAAACACTTTTAATTAAAAAAATAATTTAAAAGCCAGGTGTGGCAGCACATGCCAGTAGTCTCAGTGACTCAGGAGGCTGAGGCATGATGATTCCAAATTCAAAGCCAGCCTTGATGATTGAGCAAGACCCTATCTTTTTATTTTTTTAGTTTCTTTTTTAAATTTTATTTATTTATTCTAATTTGTTATACATGACAATGTATAACAGAATGCATTTCAACTCATAGTACACATATAGAGCACAATTTTTCATGTCTCTGGTTGTACACAAAGTAGAGTCACACCATTCATGTCTTCATATATGTATCTGGGGTAATGATGTCCATCTCATTCCACTGTCTTTCCTACCCCCTGCCCTTTCCCTTTCCCTCCCTCCCCTTTGCTCTATCTAAAGTTCCTCCATCCCTCCTATGCTCCTCCCCCCATGCCCTTTATAGATCAGCATCCTCATATCAGAGAAAACATTTGGCATTTGGTTCTTTGGGATTGGCTTATTTCATTAGTATAATATTCTCCAATCCATCCATTTACCTGCAAATGCCATAATTTTATTCTCTTTTGCTGAGTAATATGCCACTGTGTATGTATACCTCAGTTTCTTTATCCATTCATCTATTGAAGGACATCTAGGTTGGTTCCACAATTTAGCTATTGTGAATTGTGCTGCTATAAAGATTGATGTGGTTGCGTTACTATGGTATGATGTTTTTAAGTCCTTTGGGTATAAACCAGGGAGTGGGATAACTGGGTCAAATGGTGATTCTACTCCAAGTTTTCCAAGGAATCTCCATATTGCTTTCCATATTAGTTGCACCAATTGCAGTCCCACCAGCAATGCATGAGTGTGCCTTTCTCTCCACATCCTTGCCAATACTTATTATTGTTTGTATTCTTAATAGCGAGCAAGACACTATCTTGAAAAAAAAAGAGTGGGGGGCTGGGGATGTATATCAAGGGTAAAGTACCCCAGGGTTTTATCTCCAGTATAGGAAAAAAACCAAAACTTAAAAAGGACTGTGGGGGAGGTCTGTGGCTCAGTAGTAGCGCACTTGCCTGGCATGTGTGAGGCACTGGGTTCAATTCTCATCAACGCATATAAATAAATAAAATAAAGGTCTATCAACAACTAAAAAATATATGTGTGTGTGTGTGTGTGTGTGTGTGAAAGAACTGGGGGGAGTTGGAGAATATCATGCTAAGCAAAGTAAGCCAATCCCAAAAACCAAAGGCCAAATATTCTCTCTGATAAGTGGATGCTGATCCATAATGGGGACGGGGGAGGCTTGGGAAAAATGGAGGCACTTTAACTGGGCAGAGGAGAGGGAGGGGTGGGAGGGGAGGGAGGGCGTAAGGGGGCAGGAAAGATGGTGCAATGAGATATGACTGCACATATGGTGTGACGCTACATTGTGTACAACCATAAAAATGTAAAGTTGTGTTGCAATTGTGTACAATGAATCAAAATGCATTCAGCTGTCATATATACCTAATTAAAATAAATTAATTAAGTTTTAAAAAGAGGTATCTATGTCACAGAAAAAAATAAAATTTAAAGTCACTGGAAATTTAAAAAAATTGGGGGCCGGGGTTGTGGCTTAGTAGTAGAGTGCTTGACTCACATGTGTGAGGCACTGGGTTTGATTCTCAGCACTGCATGTAAATAAATGAATAAAAATAAAGGTCCATCAACAACTAAAAATAATTTTTAAAAAAAGGATTAGGGGTATAGCTCTGTGGTAGAATGCTACTACTTTAGCATGTGAGAGGCCCTGAGTTTACTGTCCAACACTAGAAATAAATAAATAAGTATATAAAGGTGATGCATGAACAGGGTCTGGCTTACAGCAAACACTAAGCTCATGGATGCCAATATTGCTGTATTATATTGAGAGCAGAGGTTGAAGAATGACCAGGAGGGCAATTCAGCTGGCAATTCAGCTCTTAAATACCTGCTCTCAAGAATGAAAGAAGTCCTGTAGGAAACCTTGATCTCCTCTCCTTAGAAGGCAAGTTAGAGACCATTTGTCACTCCCCTTGGAAGTGGTCTCTACCACCCCAAACCCCACCTCCAGAATTTATGAAGGAAATGTCTTGCTCTTCTGTTAGGAGCCCTGATCAACAGAAATATGCTCCATCTCAGCACTTTTCAGGGATGTTCCCTGACCCTTGGAAGCTACCCAGAAAAGGACCGTTCTGCTCCTTAATCTGTCTCTGAGAAACAGGTTTAAATTTTAACTCTGCTTCATACTTGCCCTTTGAAAAGTCACTCAACCTTGTAAGCCCCATTTCCTCATCTACCAAACCAAAATAATGAATTTTTTCTTTTCTTTCTTTTTTCTTTAGGCACTCTATCACTGAGCTATACCCCAGTCCTTTTTACTTTGTGTGTGTGTGTGTGTGTGTGTGTGTACTGGGAAATGGAACCCAGGGCCACTTTACCCTTAAATGTTCTAGCATTTTTTTTTTTTGAGAGAGAGAGAGAGAGAGAAAGAGAGAGAATTTAATATTTATTTTTTTAGTTTTCGGCAGACACAACATCTTTGTTTGTATGTGGTGCTGAGGATCAAACCCAGGCGGCGTGCATGGCTTGAGCCACATCCCCAGCCCTCTTTTTAAGTTTTGAGACAGAGTCTTGCTAAATTGCCCAGGCAGGCCTTGAACTTGCAATCCTCAGATTCCTGAGTCCCTGGGATTACAGCATGAGACATGCTACCCAAAAGAAATGGTAAATTTTGCTTTCAGGTTGATGGGGGAAGAAAACTGTATTGAATAGAAACAAAAAACTGGAAATGGTCCCCACCGCACTGCCCCAACGCTTCTCCCTCCAGCTGGGGCCACTTAACTCTCACATGCAGATTCTGCCCTGTTTGGGGCTTAAGATGAACTTTGCATTTAATCAGGGGAACTTTAAAGATATTTCATCTCTTTAATCAGGTAACTTGAAAATGTACTCTAGGGCTGGGATGTGGCTCAAGCGGTGGCGCGCTCCCCTGTCAAGCCTGCGGCCCGGGGTTCGATCCTCAGCACCACATGCAAACAAGGATGTTGTGTCTGCCAATAACTGAAAAATAAATATTAAAAAAAAATTCTCTCTCCCTCTCACTCTCTCTTAAAAAAGAAAGAAAGAAAGAAAGAAAGAAAGAAAATGTACTCTAGTGTTTCTTCCTATGGTCAATCCTGGTTTAAAATAAATTATTTTGGGCTGGGGTTGTGGCTCAAAGGTAGAGCATTCACCCAGCATGTGTGAGGCCCTGGATTTGATCCTCAGCGCCACATAAAAATAAATAAACAAAATAAAGATATTGTGTCCAACTACAACTAAAATAAATAAGTATTTTATTTTAAAATCATTAAATTAGTAAAATTATATTGTAAAATCCTGGCCCTTTAATTTGGATGCACATTGGAATCAGCCTGAGGGGTTAACACTGATACCTGTGTCCCATCTCCAGAGATTTGGATTTTTTTTTTTTTTTTGGCAGTGTTGGGGATCAAACCCAGGGCCTTGGACATGCTAGGCAAGTACTCTACCACTGAGCTACACTCCCAACCCTCAAAGATCTGGCTTTGACTGGGTGCAGTGGTATACTCCTGAAATCTCAGGAGCTCTGGACGCTGAGGCAGGCAGATCAAGAGTTCAAAGCCAGCCTCAGCAATTTAGTGAGTCCCTAAGCAACTTAGCAAGATCCTGTCTCTAAATAAAATATAAAAAATACAAAAAGGGCTGGGGATGTGGCTCAGTGCATAAGTGTCCCTGAGTTCAATCCCTAGTGAAAAAAAAATCTGGATTTAATTGTCTAGGATATGGCCTAGATATTGAAGTTTGTGAAGCCTTTCTGCCCCACTCCCCTAAAGGCACTGGATATACATTCCATCTGAAAACAAACATTGACGGGAAATGAAACTATTTTTTTTCAAGAAAGGGGTCATGAAACAATGAGGGATAGTGATCCGTGAGAGACTGGAAACAAATGAAGTGAGACCATGATTTCCTAAAACTACTGTCTAGATAGTTTTCCCAGACCATGGGGCAGGGAAGGGTAACCCAACTAGAGTCAAGCAGACTGAGTTGAAAACATGGAGCTGAGAATCTGGGGAGACCAAGGAGGTTGGAGTTTGCAGGAGAGAGCACTGGAAAAGAGAGCTGAAAAGGGAAGTCTGGAGTTCCACTCAAGTATCAGCTTCAGTGCTCATTAGCAAATACATGTGAAGAAACTATCCAAATAATATTGTATTAATGAATATATGTGTGAATATATATGATATGTATACACCCATATATATGCATACACACACATATACCATGAGGTTATATGATTATTTCTAATCCATAATTCATAGGTGTTTTTCTGAACTTTCTTTTTCTTGGTTCAGGATTGTACCTAGCACCTTGAATTTGCAAGGTGGGTGCTCTACCACTAAGCAATGTTTCCAGCCCTTTATTTTACTTTTTAAATTCTAATGTTTTTGCAGTACTGAGGGTTAAATCCAGAGGTGCTTTACCAAATGAGCACTGATTAATTGAACCACATCCCCAGCCCCTTTTTTTTTTAAATCAGGAATTGAACCCAGAAGTGCTTAACCACTGAGCCACATCCCTAGTCTCCCTTTTTTTTCAGTATTTAAAAATATTGTTAGTTATAGATGGACATAATGACTTTATTTTATTTATTTAATTTTATGTGAAACTGAGGATCGAATCCAGTACTTCACACAAGCAAGGTAAGCGCTCTACCACTGAGCTACAACCCAAGCCCCTCAACCCTTTTTTATATTTTATTTAGAGACAGGGACTCGCTAAGTTGCTTAGGGCTTCACTAAATTGCTGCCTCTGGCTTTGAACTTTCCATCTTCCTACCTCAGCCTCCCGAGCAGCTGGGATTACAGGCATGCATCACATAATCAGCTTGAATTTTTTAATATTTATTTTTATTTTGGATACCAGGGCTTGAACCCAGGGCACTTAATCATTGAGCCACGTTCCCAGGCCTTTTTTTTTTTTTTGAGACAGAGTTTCACTAAGTTGCTTAGGTCTTCACTAAATTTCTGAAGCTGGCTTTAAACTTGGAATCCTTCAGCCTGTCTCCTGAACTGCTGGGATTATAGGCACTTGCCATCACACCCAGCCAGTTTAAACTTCTCTGACTTTATATTAGGATCTCTTTTCTCTTAAATGGAAATATTCTATTCCTAATATTATCTTGTTTACTTATATATACTTATATATTTATATATGTATATATACTGAATATGTATACATTAATTACAAAATTACTATGCCAACATTAATAGTAATAAATAAAAAATGCCAAATAAAGTTTTGGTCCTCAGAATGTATCTCTTTAAGTATGCACACTCAGAGGGCTGTGTCCAAAGATCATGTTATGCTTCCTTACTCATCTGAAGCCAGTGCAATGAATATGACAGCAGGAGAAGAAGCAGGTTCCTGAGGACAGCAGTGTTTGGATGTCAGGTAGAATAACTGGCAGGAGGGAAATCAGCAATTTGACATACCAAGGTCTCAGAAAGCAAAGTTTTCATTACCAATGTAGGGTTCACAATTGTATTGGCAGCTGCTGAGAGTTCAAACATGGACAGTGCTACCATTTGAAGGTCCCCTTCAGAACACAAGTTGAAATTTAATTGCCATTGTGAATGTATTGAGAAGTGGAACTTTCAGCTGGACACAGTGGTGCATGCCTATACCTTCAGCAACTCGGAGGCTTAGACAGGAGGATTGCAATTTCAAAGGCAGCCTCATCAACTTAGCAAGATCCTGCCTCAAAATTAAAAATTAAAAGAGCTGAGGATGTGGCTCAGTGATTAAGTGCCCTGGGGTTCAATCCTGGTACAAAAAGAAAAAAAAAAGTGGAAATTTTAAGAAGTGATTAGGGCTCTGTCCTCATGAGTGAACTGATGCCATTATACAGGTGGGTTAGTTATTAAGGGAGTGGCCTGCTGAGGAAAGAATGAATTTGGCCTGATTTCTTCTGCTTTTTATGACACAGCACAAAAGCCGTGGCCAGATGCTGGTGCAGTGTCCTCAGACAGCCCAGCCTCCAGAACTATGAGCCAAATAAATTCATACTATTTAAAAATTACCAAATCTGCAGTTTTCTGTTACAGCAGCAGAAAACTGACTCAGACAGACTGATGATACTAGCAATAACCCCCCAAAAGCTGTATGTATTGAATACTGTACTATGTACCCAGGCACTGTGTTTAGTGCTTTACACACAATTACACAAAGAATCTTTATAGAAGTCTGTGGGGTAGGCACTATTATTGTGTTCATCCTCTACTTGCCATTGTATTTCAAAGAGATAAAACAACCTGCTCAAGGCTACACAGCAAGTAAGTGAGGGAACCTGGTTTCTCACCCAGTATGCTCCTAACCATGGATGCTCACTGGATTTGGAAGCATCAACTTTGTTGGTGACTGGATGAGAGTATTTTCAGTGGAAATAAAGAGAAAGAAGTTAAATTAGAATATGATTAAAAAGTGAATTTGGGATGAGAAAGTGGAGACACTGAATTGAGTCAGTACCTTGAGGTAGTTTGCCTATGGTACTGGGCACAGTGGCACATGACTGTGGAAGGAAACACAATGGAAATGCAGAGGAGAAAGTGGGGTCAAAGAAGAGTTGCAATTGAAAAGGTGAAAGTGATGGGACCTTGAGACTCAGAGCATCCATGGAAGGGATGGTTTTAGTGACTGATTGAATCCAGGGCCTCATGCATGCTAAACATGCACTCTACCACGGAGCTACACCCCCAAAGGGATGGTTTTAGTTAGAGTGAAAAATATTTCTTTAATGCTGATAAGAAAGTGAGTAAGTTCATGTTTATATATATATATATATATATAT
>NW_026000026.1:23454733-23459199 GCF_001458135.2 Marmota marmota marmota | reverse complement strand
TATATATATATATATATATATATATATATATATATATATATATATATATATATATGATGGACACAATACCTTTATTTTATTTATTGTGGTGCTGAGGATTGAACCAGTGCCTTATACATGCTAGGCAAGCACTCTACCACTGAACCATAGCCCCGGCCCGGAGGGAGTTCTTTTGACTTCTACTTCCTCAAAAAGCTTGAGACAACACCCCTAGGTGTGGTGGTACACACCTGTAATCCTAGTGGCTCAGGAGGCTGAGACAGGAGGATCACCACTTCAAAGCCAGCCACAGCAAAAGCGAGGTGCTAAGCAACTCAGTGAGCCCCTGTCTCTAAGTAAAATACAAAATAGGGCTGGGATGTGGCTCAGTGGTAGAGTGCCCCTGAGTTCAATCCTTGGTACAAAAAAAAAAAAAAAAAACTTGAGCCAACACTGCCAACTGTAAGTGCCAAGAGATCTGTGAGAGACATTTGAAGAGGAAAACACATCAGTTGTTTGAACCAAAGGGAAAACATGGTAAGATATCCCTGTAAGATTGAGACCCCATTGGGGCTTATGAGCTTGTAGCTAAAGTCAAACTTAAAGCTAGGATGTATATGGTTTTCTCCAACTATGTTTAGCATGGCTACCAGAGAACCCTGTCCTGAGTTGTGGATTACTTAGCAGAGGGTGGGGCAAGAGGTTGATCCCAATGTTGGAGCTGGGAATCCAAGTCAACCAGTGATACATGGAAGAGGAGGAGACAAGCAGCAGTATGTGAGGGCCTGTGGGTTTTTGTGAGATTAGAGATGGAAGAGGAGGGGGCAGGAAAATATTCATACTTCGTGTGCATGTATGACCCTGAGAGATCATCAGAAGACAAAGAGACTAAGGAAGGCTCTGATGTTGAACCAAACATCTCAGAAGGATGAAAGGAAGAAAAATGAAAGAAAGACAATAAATCCTTTCATAGTACATAAAACAAAGGTCAGAGAAAATAAGGAACTTCTCCTAGGTCACATAGTGACCTTGTGGTAGGGTTGTGAAATTAGCTTTGCCTAACCCCACAGCCTGGATCAAACTACAGATCTCCTGTTGAGTTTGTGAATTTATCCTCCGGAACTGGTCTGCTATCATGTGAACTGACAAACTGGGTTGTCCTCATCCTCTCTGAACTGTCATTCTGACCACTACAATAAACGTATCCCCACCTTTAGATGGCTCTGCCTCCAGAACTTGTCCCATACTGGGCACTGAGCTTATGACTCCACATCCTGCTGTTTATGGTACAAGCTGTCCCATGACTGGGCTTCTTACATGGACTAGAAGAGCAATGATAACAATAATGAAAGTAATACCTGTTTCTATTACCTTTATCAGGCACCTGCTCTATGCCAGGCTTGGCACTACTTCTCATTTGAGCCAAAAATCTCATTATCATCTCCATTTGCAGATGAGAACACCAAGGCTCAGAAAGATGAAATCTCAGCCACACAAGGTGGAACAGCCTTCAGTAAGAATTACAGTAGTAATCTTGGCTGAGGCAGGAGGACCCCAAGTTCAAGGCCAGCCTGGGAAACTTAGTGAGAACTTGTCTCAAAATAAATTTTAAAAAGGGGCTGGGGATGTAGTTCAATGGTAAAGCATCCCTGAGTGTCTTCCCCAGTACCACACACACACACACACACACACACACACACACACACAGGAAAATGAAAAGGAAAGAAATCACTTATTCAGGACCACCCAGCTGGGAAGTTGTAGAGGTGGATTAAATCCTGAATATTTCTGGCTCTCCCAGTTCCTGCCTTTTTGCAAATTATTAAAATGAAGATAAGGACTTGTTAGCATGTGCACCAATATAACATATTCTCATTAAAATAATTTTAAAAAACAATTCTATGATACTGAGTCCCAATCTGCTGGTATAGCTGGCATTCCTTGTCAAGACTCCTCCAAGAATGGCTTGGGAACTTTTCAGAATGTCTTACCTGCATTTCAGAACAAGTCCTACAAGGTGCCACATGACCTTGCCAATGCTAACCCTTCTAACCCTAATTGGTAAGAAGTTACCTTGTGTCTAGCATCTGACCTGGCACTTTACCCACATGATGTAATATATGTGTCCAAATATCCTTAAAGTATATGAATAATGTTTGTATCTAATAAATAAGGAAACTGAGGCACAGAGAAATTAGGGTGGTTTGTTATTGGTCTCATCTAAAACTCAGGATTGGCAAAATGAGCTACAGTGTCTCTTGTCCTGCAGTGGTAACTCTGGTGTCTCCCCTGTTGTTATTGTTGTTTTGGTGCATTTACTTTATTTTTCTTTTGAGGTGATTAGAATTGAGCACAGATAGCAGCTTTTATACACACACACACACACACACACACACATATATATATATATAGTAGATGAACACAATACCTTTATTTTGTTCATTTATTTTTCTGTGGTGCTGAGGATTGAACCCAGTACCTCACATGTGCAAGGCAAGCAAGCGCTCTACCACTAAGCCCCAGCTCCAGTCCCAGATAACAGCTTTTAAAAAAAAAATTAAGTTGTTGATGGATCTTTATTTTATTTATTTGTATGTGGTGCTGAGACTCAAACCCAGTGCCTCATGCATACTAGGCAAGCTCTCTACCACTGAGCCACAACCCCAGCCCCAAATAAGATAACAGCTTTTTTAAAGGCAAAGTTTTTCTGAAGAAGTGGGATCTAGCCTGGCCAATAGGATATTGTTTGATTGATTTTATTTGTTGTTTTTACATATATGTGACAGTAGAGTGTATTTTGACATATAATACATACATGGAGTACAACCCGTTCCAATTAGGATCTCATTCTTGTGGTTGTACATAATGTGAAATCACACTGGTCATGCATCTCCCCTGGTTTGACTCCTCAGGGTGATTTTGGGAATTGTTCTACCAATACACAGCCCCTCAACACTGGTGCTTTGGCTGTCATGGAGATTTCATGAACCACTCGCTCAAATCAAAGCAGGATTGGTTGGTTTCTTTCATTTGTAGCTAAAAACATTTTTATAGCTTTTTTGAGCTGAATGCAATGGCACAAGCCTGTAATCCCAGTGATTTAGGAGGCTGAGGCAGGAGTATCACAAATTCAAGGCAAGTCTCAACAAATTAGCAAGACCCTGTCTCAAAATAAAATAAAAAGGATTGGGAATGTAACTCAGTGGGTAGAACACTCCTGGGTTCAATTCCCAGTATCCCCCAACAAAAGAAAGTTTTCATGAATAGCATTCACATATACAATTCACCCATTTAAAACCTATAATCTGGGGGATGGTGTTGTGGCTCAGCGGTAGAGTGGTCACCTAGCACATGCAAGGTCCTGGGTTCGATTCTCAGCACCACGTAAAAATAAATAAATAAAATAAAGGCATTGTGTCCAACTACATCTAAGAAAATAAATATTTTTTTTAAACCCCTATAATCTGGATGGGCATGGTGGCTCACACCTGTAATCCTAGCCGCTCAGGAGGCTGAGGCAGAAGGATCAGGAGTTCAAAGCCATCCTCAGCAATTTAGCGCTGCTGTAAGAAACCTAGTGAGATCCCCTCTCAAAATATGTTCAGAGTTGTGCAACCATCACCAAATCATTTTATTTGTTTTATTTATCTATTTGTTTGTTTGTTTATTCAAACACACCAAGGACTGAACCCAAGGGCACTTAACCACGGAGCCACACCTCCAGGCTTTTTTTTTTTTAATTTTTAATTTTAATTTTGAGACAGGTTCTCTCTAAATTGCTGAGGCTGACTTTGAACTGGTGATCCTCCTGCCTGAGCCTCCTAAGCTGCTGGCATTCCAGACATGCACCACCACGCCTGGCTACCAAATTATTTAGGGGGGGGAGAGGGGAGGGGGAAGGGGAGAGAGAGAGAGAATTTTTTTAATATTTATTTTTTAGTTTTCGGCAGACACAACATCTTTGTATGTGGTGCTGAGGATCGAACCCAGAACGCACGCATGCCAGGCGAGCGCGCTACCGCTTGAGCCACATCCCCAGCACCTATTTAATATTTTTCTTGTAGCTATTGTAAATGTGATTTTTAAAAATTTTTCTTTTTCAGATAGGTTGCTGTTAGTGTAACACTAATGAATTTTGCAAATGGATTTTGTATCCTACATGTACTGAATTAATTTTTTAGATCTAAGTTTTTTGATGCACCTTTGGCTTTTCTATATACAGGATCATGTTGACTGTAAAGAGGGCCACCTGAATTCCTCTCTTTCCAATTTGGATGCCTTACATTTCTCTCTCTTGCCTAATTGCTCTGGTAAGAACTATGTTGATTGCTGGGGATGTGGCTCAAGCGGTAGCGCGCTCACCTGGCATGCGTGTGGCCCAGGTTCGATCCTCAGCACCGCATACAAACACTGATGTTGTGTCCGGGAAAGAAAATAAATATTAAAACTCTCTCTCTTTCTCTCTCTCAAAAAAAAAAAAAAAAAAA
>NW_026000026.1:23442265-23453248 GCF_001458135.2 Marmota marmota marmota | reverse complement strand
CCTCCCCTCCCCTCTAACTCTGATCCCCTCCCCCTTCTCTATTGATTTTTTAACATTTAGTATTCTATAATTTTTATATATAACTAGAGTTATATATAAAAGTAGAATTCATTGCAATGTATTCATATGTGCACATAGAATAACTTGGTCAATTTCATTCACCAATATCCTTTCCTGCCCTTCCACTCTTCCCCTCAATCCCCTCCCTCTCCTCCAATGTTCTCCTGTTTATTTTCATAACCCCACCTTTCTTTGTTCCTTATTTTTCTCTAGCTTGTGCATATGAGTGGAAAAATTTGAACTTTGGCTCTGAGTCTGGCTTATTTCACTTAGTTTGATTTTCTCCAGTTCCATAAGTTTATCAGACAATGAAACAATTTCATTCTTTTTTATGACCAAGTAAAACTCCATTGTGTAAATATACCATGCTATAAATATTAAGATATATATATATATATATATATATATATCTCACTATAGTATGCTGATTTTAGTTCTTTTCAATAAATACCAAGAAGTGGGATAGCTGGGTCATATGTTGGTTCCACTCCTAGTTTTTGTTTTGTTTTTTGGTTACTGGGGATTGAACTCAGGGGCACACAACCACTGAGCCACATCCTCAGCCTTGTATATTTATTTAGAGACAGAGTCTTACTGAGTTGCTTAGCACCTGGCTTTTGCTGAGGCTGGCTTTGAACTCGTGATCCTTCTGACTCAGCCTCCCAACCCACTGGGATTATAGGCCTGTGCCACCTGCTTTGGCCATTCCTAGTTTTTTAAGGAATCTCCATACTGCTTTCTAAAGTGGTTTTATTAATGTGCTGTCCCACCAGCCATGTGTACCCCTCCTCTGCATTCTGGCCAGCAATTATTGTTATTTGTATTCTTTTATAAATAAATTTTTAGACGGCAGTGCATGCCTATAATCCCAGCAGCTCTGGAGGCTGAGGCAGGAGTATTGCAAGTTCAAAGCCAGCCTTGGCAACTTAGTGAGGCTTTAAGCAATTTAGCAAGACCTGCATCTAAATAAAATGTAAAAAGGGCTGGGGATGTGGCTCAGTGGTTGGATTCAATCCCCAGTACCAAAAAAAAATTATTTATTTTTTTTAGTTATATATGAAAGATGAACACAATACCTTAATTGTACTTATTTTTTATGTGGTGCTAAGGATTGAACCCAGTGCCTCATACATGTGAGGCAAGCATTCCATCACTGAGCTACAACCCTAGCCCTGTTATTTGTGTTCTTGATGGTAGCCATTCTAAACTGGGTGAGATGAAATTGTGTCATTTTGATTTGCATTTCCCTTATTGCTAAAGATGTTGAACATTTTAGGATAATTGTCTTCTAAGATAACTTTGAAGAGGTATAATTGTAATACCATAAAATTCACCCATTTAAAACATACAGTCCAATGGTTTATAGTAAGTTTCTTTTTTTCTTTTTTTTCCTCCTAAATTCTGGGATTAAACCCAGAAGCACTCTACCACTGAGCCAAATCCCCTATCCTTCCTATTTTTTTTTTTTTTTGTACCAGGGATTGAACTCAGGGGCACTCGACCGCTGAGCCACATCCCCAGCCCTTTTTGTATTTTATTTAGAGACAGGGTCTCACTGAGTTGCTTAGGGCCTTGCTAAATTCCTGAGGCTGGCTTTGAACTCTTGATCCTCCTGCCTCAGCCTCTCAAACTGCTGGGATTACAGGAGTACACCACCATGCCCAGCTCCCCTGTCCTTTAAAAATTTTTATTTTAAAATTTTAAGACAAGGTCTTGCTAAATTGCCAAGGCTGGCCTCAAACTTTCGATCCCCCTGTCTCAGCCTCCCAAGTAGCTGGGATTACAGGCATGCACCACCAGCCCAATTTATAGTAAATTTCTTGAGCTGTGCAATCCATTAGAAGATTTTCCTCACTCTGGTAAGATCTCTCATGGCTGTTTACAATGAAATCCCAATTCCTACCCTCAATCCCATTCTACCTCCCTGCCCAAGGTGATAAATTTGTGTTTAACTTTTTAAAAAAACTGCCAAACAGTTTTCCAAAATGATTGTATATTTTTTTTTGTATTCCTATCAGCAATATTTGAGACTTCTAAATCTCCACATTCTTGTTAATATTGTTATTGTCTCATTATTATAACTATTCTAGTGGGTGTAAAATGGCATCCTGTTGTGGTTTTAATTTACATTTAACTTATGACTAACAAAGTTGGGCATCTTGTCATGTGCTTTTTAGTCATTCTGTATTTTCTTTTCTTTCTTTTTATTTCTTTTCTTTCTTTCTGCAGAGGTGCTTACCACCAAACCTTATCCCCAGCCCTTTTTATTTTTTATTTTGAGACAGGGTCTCTCTAAATTGCCCAAATTCGTCTTGAATTTACAATCCTCTTGCCTCAGCCTCTCAAGTAGCTGGAATTACAGGTATGTGTCACTGCACTTGGCTTATTTTCTCTTATTTTATATATCTTTAAAATTTTTTTGTCAAAGTATTTTGTGGTTTTGTTTTGAATACTGAGCCACTGAGCTACATCCCCAACCCTATTTTGTATTTTATTTAGAGACAGGGTTTCACTGAGTTGCTTTAGCACCTTGCTTTTGCTGAGGCTGGCTTTGATCCTCCTGCCTCAGCCTCCTGAGTTGCTGGGATTACTGGTGTGCACCACCTTGCCTGGTGCACCACCTTTGAATGACCATTTATGGCACTATTAAAATCATCTTTTATACATCCATCAATGCACAGCCCCTTGAAAGACTTTGGCTTAACTGTGAAGGGTGAGGGCCCTAGAGTTGGACTGCCAAATTTGAATTCTAGTGCTACCAGTTACTAGCTGATCTCAAATTGGTCACCTAATGGCTTTTGAACACAGTTGCCACATCTGAAAAACCAAACTCTAACTTTTACTGCACACTTGGGCCTGTCCTGTGTCAGTTCTTATTTTGTCCTCCCTTCATAAACCTAAGAGGTAAGGCACTACCTCTACTCCTTCTTGAAGATGAGGAAACAGCCTGAACCCAGGTGACTGGACCAGTTGACCTTGTGGAATCTGCCCCTCCTCCATCCAAATCTATAAGGTCCTCAAGCACTGAACAAAGTCATATATTTGCATATTTCTAATTATACCTTACTCCCAGTCAGGAGAAGTTTACATGAATCAAGTTTGAGTTCTGAGATTCCTGGGAGTGTTTCAATCTGATACCTTCCCAGCTTGCGTAAGGTGACCTGGATGCTGGTTGCTTGATTCTATTTTTGCTTGAGGAATCTGTAGGTGTGGTTTTAATCTTTTTTCTTTCTTTTGTTTTCTATTTCTTTCTTTCTTTTTCTTTTCTTTTTTTTGGAGGGGGAGTACTAGGGATCTAACCCAGGGGCGCTTTATACTACTCAAGTCACATCCCCGGCTACCCCCCGCCCCCTGCTTTTTTTTAATATTTATTTTTATTTTACTTATGTATTTTTTTAATGTGGTGCTGAGGAGCGAACCCAGGGCCTCGCATGTGCAAGGCAAGCACTCTACCGCTGAGCCACAACCCCAGCCCTATTTTGTATTTTATATAGAGACAGGGTTTCACTGAGTTGCTTAGCACCTCACTTTTGCTGAGGCTGGCTTTGAACTCCTGTCTCAGCCTCCTGAGTTCTTTTCTTTTTTTAAAATGCAGACTCTGGTTGAGTTCACATCTTCAGTGAGAACTCAAGAAAAAAAAAAAAAAGTAATTGTGTAGACATGGGCTGATAGTGCTTTACTGGAAGAAAGACCACAGATTTGAAAACAAGAAAAGGGGGAACCGATTCTGCCACTTGCTAGCTATGATACTATAGGTTGGTTACTTTGCCTCTCTGAGACTCGGTTTCCCCATCTGCATAATGGGGTAAATTACAGCTATTGCTTATTGAGTGTTTGCCTGGCCTTGTACTAAGTGTTTTTCATGTACTAGCTAATTTAATCCTCACAACAATCCTCAAGATAGGGCACATTACTATTCTCATTTTCATTATTATTTTTTAAAAATATTTATTTTTTAGTTGTAAGTTGTAGTCAGACACAATACCTTTATTTTATTTATTTATTTTTTATGTGGTGCTGAGGATCGAACCCAGGATCTCGCATGTGTGAGCTCTTCTGCTGAGCCATAACTCCAGCCCCTCATTATTATTTTAATTAGTGCATTATAAATATATATGTTTCATTGTGGTATATGTGTATATGCTCATAGCATAATTTGGTAGATTTTGTCCCCAGTAGTTCCCCATGTCTCCCCTTCTCTCTCCCTCTCAGTCTTCTTCCTCTACTCTATTGGTTTCTCTTCTATTTTTATGAGATTCCTTTTTTTTTTAAACTTATTTTTCTTTTCCCTCCCTCTCTCTAGCTTCAATATGAGATAAAACATTTGACCCTTGACTGTCTGAGTCTGGCTTATTTTATTTCGCCTGACGTTTTCCAGCTCCATCCATCTGCCAGCAAATGACATAATTTCATTCTTTTTTTATGGCTGAGTAAAACTCCATTGTGTATATATACCATGTTTTCTTTTTCCATTTGTCAAACACCGATGCTGGTTCCACAATTTGGCTGTTGTGAATTGCGCTGCTATAAACATTGGTATGCATGTATCACAGTAGTATGCTGATTTTAGTTCTTTTAAAATATGGAATATGCATCCATTAGTGGCACATGCCTGTAATCCCAGCAACTTGGGAGGCTGAGGCAGGAGGATTGCAAGTTCAAGGTCAGCCTCAGCAACTTAGCAAGATCCTTTCTCAAAATAAAAATAAAAAGGGCTGTGATGTAGCTCAGTGGTAAATCATCCCTGAGTTCAATCCCCAGTACCAAGAAAAAAAAAAAAGAAGAAAGAAAGAAAAAGAATGGCTTCATGAACTTGCATGACATCCTTGTGCAGGGACAATGCTAATTTTCTCTGTATTATTCCATTTTAGCATATCTGCTAATGAAGTGAGTACACTATTTCCATTTTATAGATGAGGAAACTGAGAAAACTGGTTGGGGTGAGTATTTGATAAGGGAGTGCATATGAAACACTTAGGACACCATTTAGTAATTACAGTGTAGAAAATAAACATTAGATGTTATTTTTTTATTTTACTTGGAGGCATTTATATTTACTATCCATGATTATTACTGGAAACAGCAGTGCCCAAGAACATACAGGATGTTTTTTAGAGAGTGAAAAAAATTTTATCACAAGTAAGTTACATGCAATGTTTGACCATGTTTATAGTATTATCCATTGTTAATTCGAAATTCAAATTTAACTGGGCATTCTATATTTTTACTTTCTAAATCTGGCAACCCTATCTGGGGCAGAACTTGCAAACCTCATTTTGCAGATGAGGAAACAGCCTCAGAGAGAGAAAATAATAGAGCTATGGCATGAGGTCTTAAATAGTCTCTTTGGATCCAGATCTCAGGTTCTCTGAAGCCTGGTCCAGTGTCTTCTCTCCATTAACACACAGCTTTTCAAGTCTTTTGCTGCCTCTGGCAATTGAAAGCAGAGCGGATCCAGGGAAGAAGGGGACAGCCTCATGACTAAGTGTTCTGCAGGGAAAGCTGGTAAGTGACAGGCGGCATGTGGGCCGCTGGGGTTTGTCTCCCAAGTCCTTCCAGCTCTGCAACCAGCTCCTTTCCCTCCTCCTCTTCCAAGAGGCCTTGGAACCTCTTTCCTTTGCTGGCCTCAGACTCTTCCAGGCTCCCAGCCCAGGCTTAGCACCCAGGACATCAGATGACCCAGGTGTTCTGAGCAGAAGGAGGGTGAAGGTGGCACAAGGCATTATCACCCACTGTTCCTGTATTTTTTTTAACAGATCAAGACTGGGCTGAGTTGTGGATCAAAGAACCTGGAAGAAAAAGCCATACAGCATGAAAAAAATGAGAAAATGGCATGGCTGGGATTGGGGAACTTCAACTTAGCTTCTCCCTGGAGAACCATCAAGTGCCTACCCTGAATCTCCTTGAATCTTCACAACACCCTAGAGGTAGAATTCATTATTTTCATAGAGATTTGGATACTGAGGTCCAGGTGACTTTGTCTAAGACCCCCAAAGCAATGTAACAGTAGTGGCTGCTCCTTTGAGAGTCTTTCTTGGCAGTTTCTTTTCTTCCCCTCCCTCTGCCTGGCATTCTAAATTCTAAAGGAAAGCTGCACCTAAATAGTTAAGACATTAATTGCTAAATAATTTTTCTTTAGATTTACAGAATCTAGAACATCTGACCCTCAGATAACATCAGGATTTGTAAATTGCTCCCCTTCTTTAATTCTGTGCATCTCCTAATACAAAGCATTTACATTGCTGTGATGGAACCTGTAGAAAAAGAATATGTTTGTAACTAGCCCTTGGAGGTCAAAGTTGATTGGGGGGCAGATACAAGCCCTGGAATTAGAAGACAGCACTACCCCCAACTCCCACGTAGCCTTCCTGCCTATCGCTCCTTTCCTTCCCTATAAAAGCCCCATGCGCCTCTGAGTTCCCTAAAATGGTGCTCTGAGGCAATAGTGCTCCCCACCCCATCTTCTCAGGATGCTGGTCCCAGTAAATAAAACTGATTTTCTTCCCACCAACTCTAGTCTCCCTAATATTGATCTTCCAGAGGCAAGCAAGTTGTGGAGAGAAGGACTGGATTTTTGATCCATACACCTTGAAAGCCTAAATTATTAACTCTTGCTAGAGCACTGTCTCCCAGATCATAGCTGTTGGGATTAACAAGATTATGATAGCACAGTGTAATAGTTCTCAAAATGGGATCCCTGAGCATCAACATTGCCTGGGAACTTGTTAGAAATGCTGAGTTTGGGGTCTGATCCTAGAACTTCCTGGCTCTGGAATTCTGGGGGTTGGGACAGAGGGTGTAGCTCCGTGGCACAGTATGTGCCTGTGCCTAGTATGCCTGGTGCCTGGATTCAATCTCTAGCACTAAAAGGAGAAGAAAAAAAAAAAAAAGAAAATGAAAAAGAACCAACACAGTGGTGCATGGCTATAATCCCAGAGACTTGAGTCAGGAGGTTTGCAATTTGAGGCCAGTCTTAGCAATTTAGCAAGGAGAGACCCCGAATCAAAATAAAAATTTTAGAAAATTTTTTAAAAGGGCAGGGGATTCAGCTCAGTGGTAAATTGCCTCTGGGTAAAAGAATGAGAGAAAGAGAGAAAGGAAGGAAAGAAATAAATTAATTCTGGGGAAGGCTGGAAATAGCTCAGTGGTAGAGATCATGCCTAGTAAGCTTGAGATGCTAGGTTTATTCCCCAGTAGTTGGGGTGGGGCAATAATTCTAGGAGTGATGCCTGGCAATCTGTACAAGTTTTCCAAGTGATTCTGATGCATTCTAAAGTCTGAGGATCTTCGGCATGTAGTAGAAGGATATAAGCAAAAATAACTGAAAATGGGAGCAGACCTCGGATCAGCAAGCTGTCTTTTTTTTTTTAAGCAGTGGTGGAATGACATATGGCACATTTTCAAGGGAGAAAATGGTGACTGGTTACAAGAGGGGTCTGTGTTTTATAGGTTACAACGAGGATGACTTAATCATTGCAGACTTCAACAGAACATGTTGGTTTGGGACGTCATAAAATAGGCTGTAAAAGTCTGAAACCCATTTTTTCTGAAAGGATGAAAAGTCTCGAGCCCAGCTCTCATTGCTTATCTTCTTCCTCCGGGGTTCATTGTCACTGGGAAAAGATTAATGTTTGTCTTCTTCCCAGTGATTGTCATTTTCCATATCTTTCAAAGGAGATGCATTTTTGGAACAAAATTAATATATATTTAAAGCATATATTTGTCTTTTGTAAACTTTTATTGATATATAATGTAAATAGAGAAAAAATGCACAAATAAATATACATCTTGATGAATTTTCACAAAATGAGCATGCCTGGTCACCCAGATCAGGGCAGAGAACAAGCCCTTTTGTGTCTCCTTCCTGGTACTACCTCCCTTCAAAGGATAATCACTGTCCTGACTTCTAACACCGTAATTTTTCCAAATGTTATACAGTAAAAGATATGGAAGATCAAAACCCCCAAAATAGTGTGGCCTAGGAAGAGGGAGTGAGGAAGAAGGCAACACATTGGTAACATTGATCTTTTGCCAATACATTCTTTCCCAGTGACAGGACAATCCCTGGGAAGGGAACAAACATCATCCAGTGACAAGACAATCTCTGGGAAGGAGATATCCATCAAGTTTAAAATGGCTGTTTCTGGGAGGAAGCTAAAGCATTGATCCTTCCCCAAATAAATCCTTTCCCAGTGATGATACAATGGGACCTTGAAGAGATAAGCACTGAACACTGACCCCAGACCCTCCATTCTTCCCCAAGTAAAAACATTGCCCATTAAGAACAAATTTCAAATTCTTACAAATTATTTCCTGAATGTCCAAACTGCCAAGCTCTGTCAATAATTAGGTCACCTTTCAGTGTAACATATATAAGCACAAATTCCTCCTTTGGCCAGTGGCTCATTTTCCATCAGGAAAGTGGGTCCATCAGATGCTGAATAAAGGCTGTGCTGACCTGTGAAGTTTGTGTCCGCCTCGGTCATTTTGTGGTAACATACAATTTTTTAAAATTATAGACAACAAGGAGTTAGTTGGATCTTTGGTTCCTAGTTCTTTGACTGGTTCTCAGACCAGTCCATTTCATTTAGACAGTTTTCTTCTCTAATAGTCATACAGATATTTCATACCTGAAAGGATTGCTACGTTTCCCAAAATTGCCTGGTGACAAGAATCACCGAAGAAAATCCAGATTCCCTTACAGCATAATTTTTTTAAAAAAATTTTTTAGTTGTAGATGGACACAATATCTTTATTTATTTATTTATTTTTATGAGGCGCTGAGGATTGAACCCAGTGCCTCACACGTGTGAGGCAAGTGCCCGAGCACTGAGCCATAACCCCAGCCCAACAGCATAATTTTTTTTTTACTGGTTCTATTAAACCAAAGTTCTCATGCATAGTCAAGTGCTCCACCACTGAGTCACATCCCCAACCCATAGAGCATTTCTTTATTTTTAGTTGTTGATAGAAATTTATTCTATTTTATTTATTTTTATGTGGTGCTGAGGATCAAATCCAGTGCCTCATACACCTGCTAGGCAAGTGCTCTACTACTGATCCACAACCCCAGCTGGCTCTTTGCTACTGAAATACATTTCTAGTCTTTTTTATTTTTATTTTTTATTTTGAGACAGGGTCTCACTAAATTGCTCAGGCTGGTCTGGAAATTGCAATCCTCATGCCTCAGTTTTCCGAGGAGTTGCTGAGGTTACAGGCATGTGCCACCAAGTCTGGCTTTCTTATGGCATAATTCTTAACAGGACAAATATTGGTTGTGGGTATATAAGAATTATTTATTTTACTCTTTTATGTCTAAAGCACATAAATATATATGTACTATGCTATAAGATTAAAATTTCAGGGAGAGGATGATTAGGAGGAAAATATGTCTAAAAATGCTTCTTGGGGGGAGTGTTGAGAAACATGCCTTAGTGCAGTGATTCTGCTAATGTGGACCTTGGTTAAAAAATGCAAATTCTTGGGTTGGGGTTTATAGCTCAGTTCAATGTTCAATCCAGAACAGCAGGGGGAAGAAAAGCAAGTTCTCAGGGTCTGCTCAGACTAGTGAATCAGAAACTCTGGTGATGGGGACCAGCAATCTATGGTTTTAAAAAACGTTCTGGGTGATCCCGATGAGTAGTAAAGTTTGAAAACTACTGCCCTATAGAATCTGAATGGGGTAAGGGACCAGGAATATATGATTTTAAAAAGTTCTCCTAAGACATAATGTAGGAAAGAAACATTGACAAGACAGTTTCAAAAGTACTTGAAAATTGTAAATGACATCACAGATGGTAAAACATTACTTACTTAGGAGGAAACAGAATAAGCAATAATAGCAAAGGTCACTAATTTCTGAACACTTAGTCGAGCCTCTGAGTTGTACTTGTACAGTTCTATTCTCAGAATCCACGAAGGAGGTTAAGAAGAGCGACTCTGGAAGCCTCTGCCTGTGTTCCTATCCAGGATGCGATTTGGTTTATGGACCTGTAAAATGGGGGTAATAACGGTGTACTTCTCTCACAGGTCTGTTGCGAGGATTACGGGAGGTTGCTCGCTTTTCCGTTCTTTAATACCTGCCATGTTGGCACCAATAAATTGTCATCATCCCTAAGAACACCCTGATAAAAGGGCGGAGAAAGGAGGATTTTAACCCAATCATATGTGTCTCCGAAGTGTACATTCCTAAGAACTATAGTCCAATGTGATCTCAAATTGTGATCCCAGCTGTCAGAAGCATCATCAGACAATTGTTACAAATGCAAATTATGAAATCCCATTCCAAATCAGAAATTGGGGGTGGGGCCCAGCAATCTAACTTTTAAAATGCCCTTCAGGTGATTCTGATGCACACTAGAGTTTGGATATCACAGCTATAGTCTTTAAAGGTTCTGGTAAGGCAGATGTTAAAAAAAAAAAAAATTCTGAAGTTGCGGTGAACAGCTCAAGGTCTCTCTCACCTGGAGGTGGGAAAACTTAGTGATCTGTCGCGCAAGGCCTGCTGGGGCTTGTAGTCCGGACCGATTCCGAGGGAAGGCGCCTGCGCACTGGCGGCTAACTTGGTCTAGTCGCTGTGGTCGGGGCTCGGGACCGGCTGCCATCTTAGTCGAAGGGACTGAAGATTCGCCGCCGCCCCAAGTCCCGGTAAACACCCGCGGGCGGGCTGGGAGCCGTTCTGGGGACCGGAGGGAGCCTGGATGTGAGTGCCTGGGGGAAGGAAGGGGAGATGAATGCGGCGTTCAAGCCGGGGCGCCCAAGCGGTGGCTGCTCCTTCCTCTCTTAGAGCCGGTGCCCGTGGTGGGCGCGGGGAGCTTGGGCTGGTGGCCCGGGCTGGGCAGGGGTGGAGGGGCCAACCCGACTCCCCGAGAGGCCAGTGCCTGGTCGAGATGCCCGGAGCCCCTCGCCTGGCCGGCTGCAAGT
>NW_026000026.1:23432199-23437703 GCF_001458135.2 Marmota marmota marmota | reverse complement strand
CTCCAGTAGTCTGGCCTACGTCGCGGGGCCCGGCTGCAGCGGCCCGCCCGGGCGACGTGGCTCTCTGAGGGGCGGCGGCCGGGCCCACTGCCACCTGGCTGGCTTTCCCGAGAGTTTTCCAAGCCCCCTCTCGCTGGGAGAGCCCGACACGGCGGCTGCCTCCCGTTCTCTCTTCCACTCCCCTCTTCTCTCCATTGTCCCCTAGCGCGGTGGTCCCGGCCTGGGCGCCCTCCCTGGCGCCCGCCGCCACGGCGCCGACTTTTGCAGACGTGGAGCTGTCACTGTCCTTCTTCCTGAGAGTGCCCTTTTCTTTGGCAGAGCAAAGAAAAAAGTAGCCGTGAACCATTCGGAGTGTCGAAACATGATGAGGATATGACTTTTAAGTAGGGAATTAAACTTTTCAGACTTAGTTCCAGGCCGCGACTTAAACAGAAACACAAGGGTTAGTCTGTGCACCCTAGATAGAGCGTGGGCCTAAAGTTAGCGACATATCGGGTGAACTTGCGAAGTACCGGAGATTCACTATTGCCCTGTAAATCAGCTTGTTTTCTTGGCTACTTTCGTATCCAAATCTTGTTACATTTTCTGCCACTCTTCAATGGCTGCAGTAAACTTATTTTGAAGTCGGGGGTGGGGGGGAGTGGGATTTTTCTTTGAAAATTAGGGAACACAAGCCAGCCATCTATCATTGCACTTAAGTGGGATTTCCTATATCTATTTCTATATAATTAGATCCTGAGTATGTAAAGGCAGTGTATTTTCACTCTCAAAATTGGCAAAGAACTTGGTTCTCATTGGAAATAAAGTTCTCATGGGAAATCTGGCGAGAGCCAATGCTGTGTAGTCCACAGTTTACTCCAGGTGCAGTTATTTCATTTTTCAGATTTAGAAATGAAGGTGGAAATTCTCTTTTGAATAGTGAATGTATGTCCAAAAGGAATTCATTCATCTTCAGCGTACAAATCACAGGGATGTAATATGAAATAAGAAACAAGTGCAGAATACTTCTTCATTTTATTTTGTTAAAAGTAATTTCTTTATTTGTTTGGAAAAAACACACATCTTTGTACTTACTGGGAGAGAGATAAGCTTGTGATCCCTAGATTTGACCACTAGAATAATTGGAGCTTTTTAAAAGTAGAAGTCCCAGGATCTCATTTCTGATATGATTGGTAGGTTTGGGTTGACTCCTCCCAATTTATTTTAAAAACATGCCTCAGGTAATTTTGGGAACTACTAAACTGTAGACATACCAAGAACAGCTCAAAAATCTTTGAGACAGAAAAGAAAGTTTCTCGTTCTTTCTGGGGTTTGGCCAGAGGAGGAGGCAAAGCTTGCCTGTGGAGTAGAAGTTCCATCTTAGATGATAAATGGAGTGTGGTAGAGGTGGGGAAAAAGGACAGAGCAGGCAGAGGAAATACCTTAATGCTTTAATGTTATGTTCATATTCAGGGGATTGTGGGAGAAAAAGGGTTGGGGTGGGGGAAACCGGGATTGGAATGGGGAAAGACAGCATTTTTGGGACTTGAGAACAGAAAAAAAAAAAAAAACGGAGGCAACTATATGAACTGTTCTAAGTATAATTCTAAATTTGAATTTCATGTTTTTAGAAATAACAGATTTTTAGACAGGAAAGAGATGTGAATACATGTGTATTTAGAAAGATGGCTCTGGTGACAAGAGAAAGGATAGAAGAATGACTGTTGTAGAAGTCTAGGTCTTGAGAAGTGGTAAAGCTTGACTTTGGAGGTAGGAATGATCAAGAAGTTGGATTTCTTTTTCTTTTTTTTTCTTTTATATTTTATTATTATTATTATTATTATTTTTAACCATACGATTGAAGTTGGATTTATTTTTCTACCAGTGCAATTGTGTTGCCAGATTTTTGGATACACACACACACACACACACATAATTTTTTTTTTTTTTTTAAGAGAGAGAGAGAGAGAATTTTTCAATATTTATTTTTTAGTTCTCGGCGGACACAACATCTTTGTTTGTATGTGGTGCTGAGGATCGAACCCGGGCAGCACGCATGCCAGGCGAGCACGCTACCGCTTGAGCCACATCCCCAGCCCCACATATAATTTTTTTTCTGAGTAAAGAGCTCCTTTTTTTTTTCTTTCAAAAAAACCCATTAGCATGTCTGAATAATATCGACAGGTTATATATGTTAATAATATCAGAGTGAATTGTTTATACGCATCTTTGAGAAATTAGAACCAAATTAGGTGTCATTTGGAACAGATTTGGAGTTTGAACTGAAATTTGTGACTATCAACACTATTGATTTAGTCTTGTTAGAAGTGTTTTCTTCTGGCTCACAGAAACTTTGTATTTGAGTTTTACAGTTGGAAGAGATTATCTACTCCATAGTAGCAAATATATTTTGGTTTATAGGCTAACTGGAAATAGCTTCCAGCAACACTGTGTTAGGGATTCTGGTTGTGTGAGTTCTGTGGGGAAGTGTTGATTGATTAGTGATGCTACCAGTGGACAATTGCCTAATAGGTGATTTATAATGTTAGCTATATTCTATTCTTAGACTGGTGGCAACCTCTTAATTATCTGTTTATTTTTTTAAAAATTACACATTTTGCCTAAGAAAGTTAAGAGTCAGAACTAGAACTAGAACCAGGTTTTGCAACTCTTGGTTTGGTATTCTTCAGTTTATCAAGGTGAATTGTGCTATTAAAGAAATTCTGGAATTATACCAATAAAAAAAGATATTTCTAGCTTACGCCTCTTAACTGTTTAGGCAAGAATTCATTCAATGAGGAACTTTGGCCCAGATATGAGTTTTGTTATATTCATTCTGGCTTAAGAAATTTGTGTTAGTCCTGATAGGAAATATCTCCCTCCCTTCTCTACTTCCCTTCTTGTTCCCCTTTCCTCTCAGTTTTGGGTTTTGGGGATTAGTTTCCTTTAAATGAATTAAGGAAAGGTATTCAAAGTTATTATGTTTCCCCCCCCTGTATTTGTGTTGTTTAGTCAAATTCTGGGCTCATAATAAGCATTCATAAAAGGCATGTTGATTTTTGTGGCTGTGATACTGGCTTTGAGTCAATATAAATCAGCAAGGGGATTTGCAGAATTGAATTCTAGCCTTCTCTGGTTGGGAAGTTGGCCCTCAGCTAAAAATGTTCAGTTGGAAACTATCCTCATAACTAGAAGCAGTTAACTAGAAGCTGTTCTTGTCCCTTTCCTCCTTCATTCTAGCAGTGCACTGTCCTTGGAAAACTGCTGCCAGCTCAGCTTTTTTGCTTCTTTTCAGAACTGATTATACCCGGATCCTTGGAGTGCTTTTTATTTTCCTGTCCCTAGGAGCCTCCAGATTGCAAAAAATGTCCTTATAGGCAATGACCCTTATAGACAGAATGTGTGTTTATATGGCCATCCTCATTTTGCTGCACATGTCCATTATACCCAGATGGGTATCACCCCATACTGTGTGTGATTCATTTTCCCCTAACTTGCCCTTTTATCCTTTCTGCTCCATCAAAAATTTTCCCTTTTTTTTAAGACCTGTGTGGTGGTGGTGGTGGTGGTGGGGAGAACCTTGTTCTGTGAGATTCACAAGGTCATCACAAATCTGATGTATTTATGGGAGTAACTTGTTAATGGACCCTCCTTCCCCTCTCAGGTAACATGCATTTCACAGTGGCCTTCTGGAGACAACGCCTTAACCCAAAGAAGTGACTCGAACAGTGAGAAATTCAGGTACAGTGACATTCCTGTGAGTGATATTTGGGGACAGGATGGTACAGAGGGCAAGCCCTGGTCATATAACTGCTGTGGGAGAAGTGGGGACAGAGCAGTATTGATGCTGGCTGCATCAATTGGTTGAAGAAACAAATAGGCAGTTTGCACTTGGATCTGTAACCCAAATCCTTTGCAAGGATAAGCCTGTGAACCACATCGTCTCTTAATTTGGGTCCTCTGACTTTTCTGTTTTTATAACTCCCTTATATATATATACACACTTTTTCCACTAGTGCTGTTTTATAAATATTTATCTCTGTAAACTTGTCCAGACACGGGCATATGTGTGGTGAAGAAGTGGAGGAATTAAAAAGAAGTCAACATGGTATAGTAGAAACAGTTGAAAGAAAAGATCTGGATTCTCATTTGATTTTGTCACTGACAAGCTGTGTGACTTGGCAATTTATTTAGTCTTGTTCAGCCTCAATTTATTATCTTTAACACAGATGTATTGCTTCTTACCTTCCATCTTGGCATGGTTGTGAGGGTCAAATAAAGCATATTAAATCTTCAGAAAAGACTATGAATCTACAATTTAAGACAATATTGCTGGGTGCAGTGGCACATGCCTGTAATCCCAGAAACTTTCCCTGAGACAGGAGGATTGCAAGTTTGAGGTTAGCCTCAGCAATATTGTGAGACCCTATCTCAAAATAAAATATAAAGGGCTGGGGATGTAGCTCAGTGTTAGAGTGTCTCAGAGTTCAATCCCTAGTACTGCCCCCAAAAAAACCCCAAAAAAACAAACAAAAAAAAGATATTATTTAGATATTGTCTAGATCCATGAGGTGGAAGAAGTGTTGGCAATATTATTGTAAGGAAAGCATGAGGACAAGAGAGATTTCATATTAAAAATGTGAAGAGAGAGAAGAGGAAGACTACTGATTAAGGCGGGGGCGGGGGGGGGGTGTCGGGGGAAGTAGACCATAAAGCCAAACAGTGAAAGAATAGGAGTAAATAGAGTAGGTAGGTGAATTGTTAGGTAAAAAAGCTTAATAGGGAGAGAAAGGCAAAATACTATATGATTCAATCATTTCCAAAGGAAATAAAATCACTACCTAAGAGAAATACCTGAGTTCCTAGGTTTGTTGCAGCATTATTCACAATAGCCAAGATAATGGCTGTTGTGTCTGTTGACAATGAAGGGACTACAGAAATTGTGGTATGTAAGTGATGGAATATTACCTAGCCCTAAAAAAGAAGGAAATCTGGCCATTTGGGACAACATGGGTAAACCTAAAAGACATTATGCTAAGTAAAATAAGCCACAGAAAAGCAAATATATGATCTCACTTATATATGGAATCAAGAAAAGTCAAATTTATAAAAATAGTAGAAGAGTTGTTAGCAGTAATTAGGTGGGGGAATGGGGAAAATGGGAAGATGCTGGGTTAAAAGGTACAGACTTATAAATTGAATAAATTTGGGAGATCTAATATACAGAATGGTAACTAGAGTGGATAATAATGTATAATTTCAAATACACATTATGAGATATAAAAGAATAGATTTTAAGCATTCTTACCATACACACAAAAAAGATAACTGTAGGGATGGGTGTAGTAATTAGCTTGATTGTATCACTTTACATGTTGTATACAGATATCAAAACAAGGTATACATATACACCTTGATATATAAATATACACATAAAAACATATATTCTATCTATCTATCTATCTCTATCTATCTATCTCTATCTACCTATCTATATCTATATCTATATCTCTCTCTATGTATAT
>NW_026000026.1:23388590-23414314 GCF_001458135.2 Marmota marmota marmota | reverse complement strand
AGATGGACACAATACCTTTATTTTGTTTGTTTATTTTTATGTGGTGCTGGGGATCTAACCCAGTGCCTCACGCATGCTAGGCAAGCGCTCTACTATGGAGCCACAACCCCAGCCCCTCCTATTATATTTTTCACTTTCAAGTTCCCCTTTACCACAAAGTCATAATTGGTTATTATGGCCAGTACTTCTTTTTTTCCTTTCTCTTTTTTCTTTTTTGTTTCAGGGATTGAACAAAGGGGTATTCAACCACTGACCCACATTCCTAAGCCCATTTTATATTTATTTTTTTGAGACAGAGTCTCACTAAGTTGCTTAGGGCCTCTCTAAATTGCTGAGGCTGACTTTGAACTTGGAATCCTTCTACCTTAGCCTCCCAAACCAGTAGGATTACAGGCATGAACCACCTAACCTGGCTGTTTCCATATGGTATGTTACTTGTACATTCACAGAACAGAATGCCAATTAAAATTATTTGTATTATAGTTTTCTCTCATATTTTATATTCGGGGAAGTCAAAAGCCTGCTTATCTTTGTAAATCTATATTATTTACTACTGTGATGGAGACGAGTGTGAAACTTTATGCAGTGTATGTTAATTGGTTGCTTTTACATTATCACTATAGACAAAAAGAGTTGTAATTTCATACCAGGTTTGGTGGTGCATGTCTGTAGTCCCAGCAATTTAGGAGGCTGAGCCACAGTCTCAGCAACTTAGTGAGTCCATATCTCAAAATAAAAAATGAGAAGGACTGGGTATATAGCTCAGCAGTAAAATGCTCCTGGGTTCAATCCCCAGCACCAAAATAAATAAATAAATAAATACTAACTGAAGTTATTCATAAATATAAACTCTTGTATACGTTATTAGTGCTCCCATTTATTTGGTGAATTGTGAGTAGTTTGGATTGTAATTGTAGTTTTAAGCCTTAAAATGCCATGATTTCATTCTTCTTTATGGCTTAGTAATATTCCATGTACCACATTTTCTTTTTTTTTTTTTTTAAAGGAAAGTTCATGGTCAGAAATCAGACATTTTTTTTAAATTTTTTTAGAGAGAGAGAGAGATTTTAATATTTATTTCTTTTTTAGTTCTCGGCAGACACAACATCTTTTGTTTGTATGTGGTGCTGAGGATCGAACCCGGGCCGCACGCATGCCAGGCGAGCTCGCTTCCGCTTGAGCCACATCTCCAGCCCCCACATTTTCTTTATCCATTCATCTGTTGCAGGGCACTTAGGTTGGTTATTATTATTTCAATAACAAGGATATTCTAACTTCAATAGGTTTTTTTAGGTATTAGAGAAAAATTCACCTTTAGTATCTTCCTCCTCCTCTTTTTCCTTTCCCCCTTCTTTTCCTCTTCCTCTTCTTCCTCTTCTTTGATGGAGATTGAACCCAGGCCTTATACTTGCTAGGCAAGCACTTTACCACTGAACCCACATAATCTTTTCATGTTCATTTATTTACTGATTTAAATATCTGAGAGCTTGCTATTATGTGCTTCAGGCATTGTTAGGTTCTAGCATTGTAAAGATGAATGGTTCCTGACCTCAAGAAGAGAGTTTGAAAGGGGAAACAGTTTTGCAAACAGAAAATAGGAGACATCTGTTTAACACTTACTAGGCTTAAGAGTGTCTTTTGCATTTTACAGTATTATCCCAGTCTATAAAACAACAAAACTACAATTAAATATGCCCACTTTTTAATTTGTTCTTTTTAGTTATACGTGACAGTAGAATGTACTTTGATGTGTTACACATACGTGGAGTATAACTTCCCATTCTTGTGGTTGTATATGATGTGAAGTTACACTGGTTGTGTATTCATATATGAACTTAGGAAAGTTATGTGTGATTCATTCTATTGTCTTTCCCATTCCCATTCTCTCTGTCATACCCCCATACCACCTGTCCCATCCAGTGAATCTTCACTCCTCCAGCCTCTCTACCCACCTATTGTGAGTCAGCATCCTCATATCAGAGAGAACATTTCGCCTTTGTTTTTTGGGATTGGCTTATTTCACTTAGCATAATAGTTTCCAGTTCCATCCAATGACCAGCAAATGTCATAATTTCATTCTTCTTTATGGCTGAGTAATATTCCATTGTGTACATGTAACACATTTTCTTTATCCATTCATCTGTTGCAGGACACTAGGTTGGTTCCATTGCTTAGCTATTGTGAATTGAACTGCTTTGAACATTGATATTAAATATGCCCACTTTATTGGTGAAGAAAATGTGGCTCAGTGAAGTTTTAGTAATTTACTGAAGTTCACAGAGCAACAGTGCTGGAATGTGGGTGTAGATCTGTCTGATTCTAAAGCCTATGTACTACTTAACATGTAATAATGTATCCTATAGTATATAAAGAAGAAATTTGATAAAAAGAAGAAATTGATTATTTTTGCTTTGTAGTTTAGGGAAGGATAACTAGATAAGATGCTTAAGCAGAGTGAAGGATAAAAGAAGACCAGATGAATGGGAACCTGGGGAAGAAGCCAAATTTTGAACAGAAGGAATAATAAGATAAGTAAGCTATAGAAGCATTAAACAGATGACATGTTGGTGTACTATGAGTAATTCTTTGTACTCAAAACATGAGGCTTGTATAGGAGAATGGCAGGTGAAATTAGAGAAGTGGGTAAGCCAAGATCATGGAGGATCTTCAGAGGTCTTAAAAATTCTTTTGGCAGCCAGGCACAGTGATACACGCACTGTGATTTGGGAGGCTGAGACAGGATGGCATGCTTGAAGCCAGCCTCAATAACATAGTAAGACCCTATCTCAAAATTACAAAAAAAGACTGGGTATGTAGCTCAGTGAACAGAGCACCTGTAACGCCTCTCCTCTGCATCCCCCAAAATTATCCTTTGGTAATACTATAGTTGACATGTTAGCACGAGGCATGGAGGAATGTTGAACTTACTATGATAGTTCAAGGAAACCCAAATGAAGGAAGTAGTAATGGGGGTAAAGATGAAAAAAGAAAATTTAATTACAAGATTTTTCCATCTATACCCATTTTTTTATTCTGATGTCTCAAGGAATTTTGCCTCTTCATAGTTCCCAGTTTTCAGCAGTGAAAGTGATGTAGGTTGTTCTCAAATAGTCCCTGTTTTTTTCACTGTAATGCCTGAAAGCAGGGGTTACCAAACTGTGGTCTGTTAGCCAAATCTGGCTTTCTGCTTTTATTTTATTTTTTTAAGTAAAATTTTATGGGAGCATAATCCTTGCATTTGCATTACCTATAGCTGCTTTCACACAACAGTGGCAGGATTGAGTGGTTGTGACAGAGAATCAAAGCCTAAAATTCTTACTTGCTGACCTTTTACAGAAAATCTCTGCAGACCTCTATTTCAGAGCCTCAGATTGGAGATGTTATATGATCTAGTAACTACAGCGACTATGGTGGTGCTTACTTAATACTGTTGGTCATTATTAATGAGATGACATTGACTATATCAATCTTTCAGAATCTACCCATAATGTGTTTGGAAGATATATGCATTAGATCATCTTATGTTACAATTTCTTAGATAATGAGAGTTTAAATATAAATATGAAAATACAGAATAGGATACTCAACTATGCATTTAGATGTCAGGAAAAGCAATATGTTGCCCTCTCACAAACTAAAAAAAAACGTGGTTTAAAGTTGTATTATTTTAAATTATATCATGCTGGGTGTGGTGGCACACTCCTGTAATCCCAGCAGCTCAGGAGGCTGAGGTAGGAGGATTGTAAGTTCAAAGCCAGCCTCAGCAATGGTGAGGTGCTGAGCACCTCAGTGAGACCTTTCTCTAAATAAAATACAAAATAGGGCTGAGGATGCGGCTTAGTGGTCGAGTGCCCCTGAGTTCAATCCCTGGTACCCAAAACAAAAGAAAACAAAAACATTACATCATGGCTCTGGCAGCCAAGTTTCTTTGTCAGGTTGGCAGTAGCTGGTATCAATTGATCCCTGTTCCAGTGTTTGTACAAACAAATATATATACAGAACTAGCAATTTCAGGCTTCTTAAAATCTGACCAAGTTAGTTTAGCCTATCTCCATAGCATATTCCTGTTTGGGGAAGAGTTTTCATACCAGTTTCTTTTCTTGTCTTTCAGTGTCCTTTTTAGTGGCGTCCTGTTTTTGTTTCATGAATGTGTACCTTTTTATTTTTCTAGGATATTAATGTTGTTTTTTTTAAATTGTAGTAAATAAATCTTTAATTAATTTATTTATTTTTATGTGGTGCTGAGGATTGAACCCAGTGCCTCACACATGCTAGGCAAGCTCTCTACTACTGAGCCACAACCCCAGCCCTTAATGTTGGTTTTGTTGTTTGTTTTTAAATTTTTTTTCCATTGTCATCACTTTTCACAATAGACATTTTTCATATTGCCTACTAACATATCATGCCTGATATTGGGAGACAAAATATCATTGGAAGCTCGAATGTGTGTGTAGTGCAGGGAAGGCTTGGTAACTGAGAACCTCACTGTAAGATTATCTGATAGATAGTTTGGGAAACTTTAATGAGAAGACTTGTCTTTACTCCTGTATAGTTGATTAAGACCTGGCTACAGTAGGCTGGAAGCCAATCTAGAAGAGAACTTGGTGAGTTCAGTCATTCAGTTTGTATATACCCCCAGTTATGATACTGTTCTCTAGCCTTGAACTGTGCTTGGGGTTACCTCTTCCAGAGAAGCTCTATTTTATCCTTCCTGGAATAAAAAACCCTGAGCCTTCTAGTGTGAAAATAGGGGATTTAAGGATTAAAAAGCTTGATAAACAAGCTTGCTTTTTATTTTGTACCTGGGATTGAATCCAGGAGTGCTTAACCACTGAGCTACATCTCCAACCTTTTTTATTTTGAGACAGGGTCTAACTAAGTTGCTTAGGGCCTTGCTAAATTGCTGAGACTGGCCTCTAATTTGCAATCCTCCAAAATCACTGGGATTGCAGGTGTTCATCACCATGCCTGGCTCCAGTCCTGGCTTACTTGTCCCACCTTACTCCCTACTTTCAGAATTCCCTGGCACCTCCTCTTGAGTGAAGATGCTGCAATGAATGTAAGCTATCTTGGTTTTATTACCCAGATAGGAGTCAGCTTTCTTGGGTGTGCTGTCAGTTAGCATTAGACCATCTGCTTTCTAGTTTTGTGAAGTCTTGCTTGCTGTTGTTTCTACTTCTGTTTTTTCTTCCTTCCTTCCTTTCTTTTTTAAAATTATTTTTAGAACAGCTTAGGGTTTACAGAAAATTGAGCAGAAATATAGGCTTTCCCCCATGACGAACAATTTCCTCTGCTGTTAACACCTGGCATCAGGGTGGCACATTTATCACAGTCTATACTCTCAGCATAGGACATTGTAGGTTTGCAGAGATGTACAGTGACTTGTGCCTATAATCATGGTATCATGTGGATCATCTCCTTGTCTACTTCTGTTTTTTTCTGACTTTTACTATTATTTTTAAAATTCCTTCTCTAGAGTTTAGAAAGGGTATTCAGAAGCGAGTGTTTAACCTATCATCTTTTTGTAAATGTACTTGTCTTGCAAATTTTAATTCTTCTATCTGGTCTACTTTTTTCATTTGTTTGGATTGATATTTTATGTGTTTTAGTGTACATGTGGTACAGGGACTTGAACCTAGGGGTATTCTACCGCTAAGCTCCATCCCCAGCCCTTTTAAAAATTCTGTATTTGGGGCTGGGGGTGTGGCTCAAGCAGTAGCGCGCTCGCTTGGCATGTGTGCGGCCCGGGTTCGATCCTCAGCACCACAAACAAACAAAGATGTTGTGTCCGCCAAAAACTAAAAAATAAATATTAAAAAAAAAAATTCTCTCTCTCTCAAAAAAAATTCTCTCTCTCTGGAAAAAAAAAAAGACATATCTCACTTGTTATAAAACACATATAAAAAATAAAAAATAAAAAAATAAAAATTCTGTATTTTGAGACAATCTTGCTAAGTTGCCCAGACTGGCCTTGAACTTGCCATTTTCCTGCCTCAGCCTTCTTTAGGGATTAATACTTTTTTCCCTCTTTCCCCATATTTGTTTGGAATTTGTACACCTTTTATTTCCTTATTGCTTACCCTTGAAATTTTAACTTGCAGATTAACTTTACAAAAGTTAATCGTTGTCTTTGCTTTGTCCTGAAGAATATATTATATTGTTCTTAGAACAATTAACTTCAGTCATTCCTATTCCTATCCTTGTTAAAAATTATAGGATGCTGTAATTTTGGACTAAGCCCCTACACAAGCCCCAATAGACCCTTGTAGATCAAAATGGAGTCACTCATCCTAAGTTCCGTGTTGTCACCAAAGTGAGTTATTTTTGGCTAAGTTGTTATTTTACATGAGAAATCAAGAGAGTTAATATCCTCATTTCCTGGGTAAGTGTAACAGAAACCTGAAATACATGGATTTATAAAGGTTTATGTTGGTTTACAAGTTTGGAGGTTTCAGTTCATGATCAGGCATTTTCATTGCTTTTAGGCCTCTGGTTATGGGGATAATACATCACGGGGGGAGTGTATTATGTAGCAACGGACTCGGAAGACAAAAAGAGGAAGAGGCTGAGGTCCCATGCCTTTATTTTATTTATTTATTTGTGGTACTGAGAATTGAACCCAGTGCTTCACACATGTCAGGCAAGTGCGCTACTGCTGAGCCACAACCCTAGCCGCAATATTGTAGCTTTTTTTTTTTTTTTTAAATATTTTTTAGTGTTGACGGACCGTTATTTTATTCATTTATTTATATGCGGTGCTGAGAATTGAACCCACGTGTGAGGCAAGCACTCTACCATTGAGCCACAACCCCAGCCCCAATATTTTAGCTTTTTACATTGATTTTTTTTGATCCTCAAATTAGACATAGTTATGTGTATTTTGAATCTACCTTTACCTAATGCATACCTTTTTTTTTTTTTTTTTTTGTCATTGTTGCATCTTGAGGTACAGAACTCCCTTTGAGGGTCAGTCTGCTTTGTTTTTGTTTCTTTTTTTGGTGGTACTGATGAGGGCTGTACCACTGAGCTTCATCTTCAGCCTGCCTTACTCTTAAAGTATATTATTTAGAATTCTTCTAGTGAGAGTCTGTTGGTGATAAATTATTTTCATCTAGAAAATAGATTTTTCATTTCATTATTTTCATTGTATTTTAAGTAGCATTGTTGAGATATAGTTCACATTCCATAGCATATACCCATAAAAAATGTACAATTTAATGACTTTTAATACTTTTAGTGTATTCAGTTTTGTATTCATCACAATTTTGAAACATCATCTCCCCCACCCCCGCAAAAAAATCCTGTGTCCCTTAGGAATTGTACACAATCCCTTATCTCCTTAGTTCAAGCCAGTCAATAGTGCTTATTATTACTTTTATAGATTTGCTTGTTTTGGACATACATGGAATTATACAATCTATAGTCCTTTTTACTGACTTTTTCCATTTAGCATAGTATTTTCAAGATGTAGCATTTATTAGTACTTCATTTCCTTTGCTTAATAATATTCCATCTTGTGAGTATCCCATATTTCATTTATCTGTTCATTAGTTAATGGGCATTTGGGTCTTTTTCACTTTTTGGTAATTATGAATAAGGCAGTGAGTATTTGTTGTCTTTTTTTGTTTGTTTTGTGGTGTTGGGGATTGAACCCAGGGCCTTGTGCATGTGAGGCAAGCACTCTACCAGCTGAGCTATATCCCTAGCCCCAGGTAGTGAGTATTTGTGTACAATGTTTTGTGAGGAGTGTGTTTTCAGTTCCTAGGTTATATATCTAGGAGTTGAATTGATGAATAACTAGGTAATTCTATTTTAACTTTCTGAGGAACTGATAAACTGTTTTCCATAGTGGTTGCATCATTTTCTATTCCCAAAAGTTTCTCCATATCCTTGCCAACACTTGTTATATATCTTTTTGTTATAGACATTTTAGTGGTTATGCTATGATATTTCATTGTGGTCTGATCTGCAAGTCCTCAGGCCTAATGATATTGAACATCTTTTTGTGTGCTTATTGGCTGTTTGTGGTTTTTATTTTTTAATTGAGCCATTTGCCTTTTTGTGTTGAATTCTAATAATTACTTGTATATTGTAGATCCTCTTACCAGATGTACGATTTACAAAAATTTTCTCCCATTTTGTGGGTTGTCTTTACTTTCTTACTGGTGTTTTTGAAGCACAAAAGTAAATTTTGAGTATGTCTAGTTTATTATTTTTCTTTTGTTGCTTGTGCTTGTGGTATTAAACCTAAGATAACAGTACCTAATGTACGGTCACATAAAATTGCACCTATTTTCTTCTAAGAATTTCATAGTGATAACTCTTACATTTCAGTTTGTGATCTAAGGTAACCGAAGCTGTGAGGCAAGGACCCAAATTCATTCTTCTGCGGAAATATCCAATTGTCCTAATACCATTTGTTGAACATTTTAATCATTTTGGCACCTTTGTAAAAAACCAGTGTCATCTAGACTCAGTTCTATTACACTGATCTGTGTTATGGCTGTGTCCCTACCACTCTATCTTTTGTTTTGTTTTATTTATGTATTTATTTTTTGGTAATTATAGATGGACAGCATATCTTCATTTTATTTGCTTATTTTTGTATTGGTGCTAAGGATCAAACCCAGAGCCTCACACGTGCTAGGCAAGTGCTCTGCCATCGAGCCCTAGCCGCAGCCCCTCACTGTATTGATTATTATAGCTTTTAGTATTTTTTTTTAAGTTGTAGACGGACGCAATACCTTTATTTTATTATTTTTATGTGGTGCTGAGGATCAAACTTAGTGCCTTACACGTGCTAGGCAAGCACTCTACAACTGAGCTATAACACCAGCCTTTCCCTTTTAGTATGTTTTGAAGCTGTGTGAGTCCTTCAGCTTTTCCATTTTCATTATTGTTTTTGCTATTTGTGATCCTTTGAAGCATTTCCATCAACTTGTGAATTTTTGTAAAAAATGAAGGTAGCAAAATCATTCCTCCCCCATGCTAGGTATCTAATCCAGCTCCTAATGTGTATGCATGCTAGGCAAGTGCTGTACCACTGAGCTAATTTCCAATCCAATTGGGATTTTTTTAATAGTGATTAAATGTAATATATAGATAAATTGGAGACTATTTCTATTTTAACAATATTAAACCATCCAGTTTGTGAACATGGAATGTCTTTTGATTCATTTAGAACAAATGATGTTCCTATTACCCAGGAAATTACAAGGGATGTAAGAGCTCTGAACCAGATGCTCCTATCACACAGAAATTTTGCACTTATTTTTAAAAAGTTCTTAAGTATTTTATTAATTTCGATGCAGTTATAAATAAAATTATTTCCTTAATTTTATATATTGTATTGCTACTAGGAGGAGTTGTCTTTGTATATTAATTTTGTATTTCTCAACCTTGATAAATTTAATGGTTTTTTAAGTGAGTTATTTAGGATTTTCTATATGTAAGATCTTGCCATCTGCAAACAAAGGTAATTTTACTTCTTCCTCTTAAGTCTGTATATCTTTTATTTTCATAATCTCTAGAATAATCTCTAGAATCTCTAGTATAATACCAAATAAAAAGTGATTATAGCCAGGCTTGGTGGCACATGCCTGTAATCCCAGCAGCTTGGGAAGCTAAGGCAGAAGGATTGCAAGTTCAAAGCCAGCCTCAGCAATGGTGAGGCCCTAAGCAACTCAATGAGACCCTGTCTCTAAATAAAATACAAAATAGGGCTGGGGATGTGGCTCAGTGGTTGAATGTCCCCAAGTTCAATCCCCACGTACCACCCCCCCCCGTGCCCCCCCCCCCCAAAAAAAGAGTGGTTATAGCACTTATCTTTGTTTTCTTCTTGATCTTTTAAAAGCATTTAGTCTTTCACTGTAAGTCAGCTATTGGCTTTTCACAGATACACCCTGTATTAGGTGGAGGAAAGTTACTTTTTCCTTGCTGTTTGTGTGTTTGTTGTTGTTGTTGTTGTATTTTTGTTGTTGTTGTTTGTTACTGGGTATTGAACTTGGGGCACTTAACCACTGAGCCACGTCCTCAGCCCTTTTTTATATTTTATTTAGAGACAAGGTCTCGCTGAGTTGCTTAGAGCCTCCCTAAGTTGCTGAAGCTGGCTTTGAACTCAAAATCCTCCTGCGTCAGTGTCTTGATGGGCAAAAGTTGCGACTTCTGCAGTTGAGGGGAGAAATAAAGAATATTCACGCATTTCTGCCCTTTTCAGTGTTTTATTCACTCAAATCACTTAATACAATTTTACTTTATAGGTTCTTAATCAAGGAATGACAATCCTTAATGCTAGGCATTGCAATTGACATAATCAATTCAAAGCAAACAGTTCTCAGTTAATTCTAAGCATGGCAAACATTCTTAATCATGACAGACCTATTACAGACATTCCCTCTGCATGGCTAAGCTTAAGTGCTAGATTTAAAGTCTTAAGTCTTAGGTCTCAAGTCCAGCAAATTTACACTCACACAGACTGCAGCGACCAGGTCAGGAATCGATAGAGGCTTCTCCTGGAGTATAGTTGATGGTGGGCTGAGGAGATGGTCATAAGGAGAAGTCCTTTTTTCACCAGAGTCTAGAGGCTGCTGTAGAGTTTGAGGATGACGCAGAGGATCAGACAAATGAGAAAAGTTGGGATGTCAGTCCAGGTCCTCATCAGGCTCTGAGCTTGTGTGCATCAGTGTCGACTGGCTGAATGTCTGTTCATTCACTCCATCATTCATACTAAATTTGGGGGCTTCTGACCACCTTTTCAATCCCTATCAGAGTCTGTGTTCTGAGGTCAAGCCATCTGGTCTGGTGGTCTCCGCTCTGATCTCTCGCCTTATGCCTTCCTTTATCAGGGCAAAGGCAAATGACAGACTTCACTCTTGAGTTTTATCAGGATTGTGGAAAGTGAATTATTTTATCAGGCTATGCCTGATGACCATATTGGAGGGCTCTGTAGGTGCCTGGTGGGGACTGCAGTTTTATTTCAAAATGGAGTTATGGGCTAAGGCCCTTCTTAGGTTACGACTATCCTTATATTCAGCCTCCTGAGCTGCTCCCAGAGGCTGAGTGTTTTTAATCATAAAAGGTATTTAATTTTGTTAAATACTTTTTTGCATATATTGAAATAATCACGTTTTGCCCTTTAGTGATATGACATTAAAATTTGGATTTTTAAAATTTTTTATTCTAATTTGTAATATATGACAGCAGAATGCATTACAATGCATATTACATATATAGAACACAATTTTTCATACCTCTGGTTGTATACAAAGTATATTCACACCATTCTTGTCTTCATACATGTACTTAGGGTAGTGATGTCCATCTCATTCCACCATCTTTTCTACCTCCATGCCGCTCCCTTCCCCTCCCATCTCTTTGCCGTATCTAGAGTTTGTTTAATCCTCCCATGCTCCCCTTCCCAACCCTACTATGAATCAGCCTTCTTATATCAGAGAAAACATTTGGCATTTGGTTTTTTGGGATTGGCTAACTTCACTTATCATTAGATTCTCCAGCTCCATCCATTTACCTGCAAATGCCATGATTTTATTCTCTTTTATTGTTGAATAATATTCCATTGTGTATATATACCACATTTTCTTTATCCATTCATCTACTAAAGGGCATCTAGGTTGGTTCCACAGTGTACCTATTGTGAATCGTGCTGCTATAAACATTGATGTTGCTATGTCCCTGTAGTATGCTGTTTTTAAGTCCTTTGGATATAGACTGATATTGAGAGCCACAGCCCAAGGGGCCCCAGCAAACTTCCAGCTGCCAGCAGACTTCCAGCTGCCAGCTGATGATTGGCTCACAGCTGCCCCAGCAAACTTCTAGCTGCCAACTGATTGGCTCCTCTGCGGTGATGCTCATTGGGCTGTTTCCCCGCCCTTTCAGACCGGGGAGCTGCTCATTGGGGGACTTTTTTTGGCTCCACCCATGTGACCCAGCCAATCGGCCTCAAGAGCAGGAGGAGTGGGGTAGGTTGAGAGGCTTGTGGGAAGCCGGTGGTGGCAGTTGGGCTCTTAGGGAATTCCTGAAGAGCTGTGTGGTGCAGCGTGTGTTCTAAAAATAAAGTTCGTTTCTTTTGACAAGTGGCTTCTGAATTGTGGCCAGCCAGACTGCGGCATTAGTGGGATAGCTGGGTCAAATGGTGGTTCCATTCCCAGTTTTCTAAGGAATCTCCATACTACTTTCCATATTGGCTTCAGCATTTTGCAGTCCTACCAGCAATGTATGAGTGTACCTTTTCCCCCACATCCTTGCCAACACTTATTGTTGGTTGTATTCTTCATAGCTGCCATTCTGACTGGAGTGAGATGAAATCTTAGAGTAGTTTGATTTGCATTTCTCTGATTTTTAAAAAATATTTATTTATTTTTTAGTTGTAGTTACACACAATACCTCTATTTATATGTGGTGCTGAGGATCCAACCTAGGGCCTTGCACATGCTAGGTGAGCGCTCTACCACTGAGCCACAACCCCAGCCCCATTGAACATTTTTTCATATATTTGTTGATTGATTGTACATCACTTTCTGCAAAGTGTCTCTTCAGGTCCTTGGCCCATTTATTGATTGGGTTATTTTGTTTTTTAGTGTTTAGCTTTTTGAGTTCTTTATATATCCTAGAGATTAGTGCTCTGATGTGCTTGCACGTGGTAAAAATTTGCTCTCAAGCTGTAGGCTCTCTATTCACCTCACTGATTGTTTCTTTTGCTGAGAAGAAGCTTTTTAGTTTGAATCCATCCCATTTATTAATTCTTGATTTTAATTCTTACTCTATAGGAGTCTTCTTAAGGAAGTAGGGGCTTAATCTGACATGATGGAGATTTGGACCTACTTTTTCTTTTATTAGACACAGATCTGTGGTTTAATTCCTCGGTTCTTAATCCACTTTGAGTTGATTTTGTGCATGGTGAGAAATAGGGGTTTAATTTTATTTTGCTGCATATGGATTTCCAGTTTTCCTAGCATCATTTGTTGAAGAGGCTATCTTTTCTCCAATGTATGTTTTTGGCGCCTTTGTCTAATGTACGATAACTGTAATTAGGTGGGTTAGTCTCTGTGTCCTCTATTCTGTACCATTGGTCTACCAGTCTATTTTGGTGCCAATACAATGCTGTTTTTATTACTGTTGCTCTGTAGTATAGTTTAAGGTCTGGTATAGTGATGCTACCTGCTTCACCCTTCTTGCTAAGCATTGCTTTAGCTATTCTGGGTCTCTTATTTTTCCAGATGAATTTCATGACTGCCTTTTCTATTTCTATGTGGAATGTTATTGGGATTTTGATTTGAATTGCATTAGATCTGTATAGTGCTTTTGGTAGTATGGTCATTTTGACAATATTAATTCTGCCTATCCAAGAACAAGGGAGATTGTTCCATCTTCTAAGGTTTTCTTTAATTTCTTTCTTTAGCGTTCTGTAGTTTTTGTTGTAAAGGTCTTTAACCTCTATTGTTAGGTTGATTCCCAAGTATTTTATTTATTTATTTTTTTGAGGCTATTGTAAATGGGGTAGTTTTCCTCTTTTCTCTTTCAGAGGATTTGTCACTGATATACAGAAATGCCTTTGATTTATGGGTGTTGATTTTGTTCTTGCTACTTTGCAGAATTCATTTACTAGTTCTAGAAGTTTTCTGGTGGTTTTTTTTTTTTTTTTTTTTGGATTGTCTGGGTATAGAATCATATCGTCAGCAAGTAATGCTAATTTCAGTTCTTCTTCTCCTATCCATATCCCTTTAATTTCTTTTGTCTAATAGCTCAGGCCAGTGTTTCAAGAACTATGTTGAATAGAAATGGTGGAAGAGAATATCCTTGTCTTTTTCCAGTTTTTAGAGGGAATGCTTTCAATTTTTCTCCATTTAGAATGATGTTGGCCTGGAGCTTAGCATAGATAGCTTTTACAATGTTGAGATATGTTCCTGTTATCCCTAGTTTTTCTAGTGTTTTGAACATGAAGGGGTGCTGTATTTTGTCCAATGCTTTTTCTGCATCTATTGAGATGATCATGTGATTCTTATCTTTAAGTCTATTGATGTGATGAATTATATTTATTGATTTCTGTATGTTGAAGCAACGTTGCATCCCTGGGATGAACCCACTTGATTGTGGTGCTCTATCTTTATGATATGTTTTTGTATTTCATTTGCCAGAATTTTATTGAGAATTTTTGCATCTATGTTCATTAGAGGTATTGGTCTGAAGTGTTTTTTTTTTCTTTGATGTGTCTTTGCCTGGTTTTGGAATCAGGGTGATATTGGCCTCATAAAATGAGTTTGGAAGTGCTCCCTCTTTTTCTACTTCCTGAAAAAAAATTGAAGAGTATTGATATTAGTTCTTCTTTAAAAAGTTTTGTAAAACTTGGCTGTGTATCCATCCGCTCCTGGGCTTTTCTTGGTTGGTAGGCTTCTGATGGTGTCTTCTATTTCATTGCTTGAAATTGATCTGTTTAAATTGTGTATATCATCCTGATTCAATTTGGGCAAATCATATGATTCTAGAAATTTGTCAATGCCTTCAATATTTTCTATTTTACCGGAGTACAAGTTTTCAATATAATTTCTAATTATCTTCTGTATTTCTGTAGTGTCTATTGTGATATTTCCTTTTTCATCATGTATGTTTTAGTAATTTGAGTTTTCTCTCTCCTCTTCATTAGCATGGCTAAGGGTTTGTCAATTTTATTTATTTTTTTCAAAGAACCAGCTTCTTATTTTGTCAATTTTTCCAATTGTTTCTTTTGTTTCAATTTCATTAATTTTAGTTCTGATTTTAATTATTTCCTGTCTCTGGAATTTAATTATTTGGATTTTAATTATATCTTGCTTTTGGTGTTGATTTGTTCTTTTTCTAGGACTTTGAGATGTAATGTTAAGTCATTTATTTGTTGACTTTTTCTTCTTTTAAGGAATGAACTCTATGCAATGAACTTTCCTCTTAGTGCCGCATAGTGTCCCAGAGATTTTGATACATTGTATCTGTGTTTACATTCACCTCTAAGAATTTTTAATCTCCTCCTTGATGTCTTTTGGAACCCATTGTTTATTCAGTAGCATATTATTTAGTCTCCAGGTGTTGGAGTAGCTTGTATTTTTATATTTTATCATTGATTTCTAATTTCATTCCATTATGATCTGATAGAATGTAGGGTATTATCTCTACTTTCTTAGATTTGCTAAGAGTTGCTTTGTACCATAATATATGATCTATTTTAGAGAGGGATCCATGTACTGCTGAGAAGAAAGTATATTCGTTCATTGAAGGATGAAATATTCTACATGTCAGTTAAGTCTCAGTTTTTGATTGTATTATCGAGATCTGCAGTTTCTTTGGAAGATCTATCCAGTGGTGAAAGAGGTGTGTTAAAGTCATCCAGAATTATTGTGTTGTAGTCTGTTTGACTCTTGAACTTGAGAAGGGTTTGTTTGATGAATGTAGATGCTTCATTGTTTGGGGGCATATAAATTTATTATTGTTATGTTTTGTTGATGAATGGTTCCCTTAAGCAGTATGAAATATCCTTCTTTATCCCTTTTGATTAACTTTGGCTTGAAGTCTGCTTTATTTGATATGAGGATAGAAACTTGCTTCTGCAGTCCATTTGAGTGGTATGATTTTTCCCAACCTTTCACCTTCAGTCTGTGGATGTCTTTTCCTATGAGATGAGTCTCTTGGAGGCAGCATGTTGTTGGGTCTTTTTTTTAAATCCACTATGCCAGTCTATGTCTTTTGACTGGTGAGTTTAGGCCATTAACATTCAGGGTTATTATTGAGACATGATTTGTATTCCCAGACATTTTTGTTTATTTTTGGTATTTAACTTGACTTGGTTTCTCCTTTGATTAGTTTTTCCTTTAGTGTAATATTTCCCTTTGCTGATTTTCATTGTTGTTTTTTCAGTTCCTCTTCATGGAATATTTTGCTGAGGATGTTCTATAGTGCAGGCTTTCAAGTTGTAAATTCTTTGAACTTTTGTTTATCATGGAAAGTTTTTATTTTATCATCAAATCTAAGGCTTATTTTGCTGGATAGAAGATTCTTGGTTGGTATCCATTTTCTTTCAGAGCTTCGTATATGTTGTTCCAGGATCTTCTAGCTTTCAGGGCCTGGGTTGAAAAATCTGTACATAACCTAATTGTTTTCTCCCTATGTAATCTGATTCCTTTCTCTTGTGGCTTTTATAAAATTTGGATTTTAATCAGGTATGTATTCTTGGTATAAATCTCAATTGGTCGTAGTGTATAACCCTGTTAATATATTGATGGATTTAATTTGTTGGTATTTTTTTGAGGATGTTGCCTCTGTATTTGTAAGTCACATTTTGTCCTCAGAGTCAGACTAGCCTCCTAGAATGAGTTAGAAAGTATTTTCATGTGTTTTTGGGAAGAATTTGTGGAGAATTGATACTAATTCTCTATAAATGTTCACCTATGAAGTCATCTGTCCTTAGGTGTTTGTTTTGGGGAATGTTTTTCATTATTTAATTCAACTCTTGTCATAGGTCTATTCAGAGTCTCTCTTCCTTCTTTCTTTTTTTTTTTTTTTTTTTTTTTTAAGAGAGAATTTTTTTTAATATTTATTTTTTAGTTTTCGGTGGACACAACAACTTTGTTTGTATGTGGTGCTGAGGATCGAACCCGGGCGGCACGCATGCCAGGCGAGCGCGCTACCGCTTGAGCCACATCCTCAGTCCCTTCCTTCTTTCTTATACTGTAAAATTTGCCACTTTTATCATTTCTAACTGTACAGTTCAGTGACAATAATTGCATTCAGTTGTTATGCGTCTAGCACTACTATTTCAAAAACTTAAATCACCACAAATGGAACCACTGGATCTAGAAAGAAATAACTCCCATTCCTCTTTTCCTCCAGCCCAGTTGCCTCTCATCTACATATGGTTTCTATGAATTTGCCTATTTTAGCTATTTTATATAAGTGGAATGATATGTTCTTTTGGGTTTGGCTTGTTTTACTTAGGAGATCCAAACAGGGCTTTATGCATGCTGTACCCCTGAGCTGCATCCCTAAGCCATTCCCTTTTAAATTAAATAATCCACTGTATCAGTATTCCAAATTTTGTTCATCCATTTGCATGGTTGATGGACACTTGGGTTGCTTCTTCTTTTGGCTGTTGTAAATAATTCTGTTAGAAATATTGATATACAGCTATCTTTTGAGTCTTATCTTTTTTTTTTTTTTTTCTTTTCCTTTTGGTACCAGGAATCGAACTCAGGGGCACTTGACCACTGAGCCACATTTCCAACCCTCATTTGTATTTAAATAACAACTCTCACTGAGTTGTTCAGCAACTCACTTTTTCTGAGGCTGGCTTTGAATTCATGATCCTCCTGCCTCAGCCTCCCAAGTTGCTGGGATTACTTAAGTCATATCTTTTGGGTATATAATAATTCCAGTGTCTGAGCATCATCAGGAACAATTTATTATTTTCCTTCTTGGCTGTGAATGGGCTATACTTTTAGTTTCTTGTCCTGCCATTGATTTTTATTTATTTATTTATTTTGAGAGAGAGAATTTTAACATTTATTTTTTAGTTTTCGGCAGACACAACATCTTTGTTTGTATGTGGTGCTGAGGATCGAACTCGGGCCGCACGCATGCCAGGCAAGCGCGCTACCGCTTGAGCCACATCCCCAGCCCCTGTCCTGCTATTTATTAATTTATTTAGTAAGTAAATGCATACCTGGGACTGAACCCAGGGGCACTCTACCACTGAGGTACATCCCCAGCCCTTTTTATTTTGACGTGGAGTATTGCAAAGTTGATGAGACTGGCCTCCAACATGTGATTCTCCTGCCTTAGCCTCCTGAGTTGCTGGGATTTCAGACATATGCCACCATGCTTGGCTTAGCTAATTTTTTTGTTAAGTTGGACATTTAAAACATTTTGGACCTGGGTGTGAGGGCACACATTTGTAATCCCAACTACTTGGGGAGCTGAGGCAGGAGGATTCCAAGTTCAGGCCAGTCTGAACAATTTAATGAGACCTTGTCTCAAGATAAAATGAAAAGGACTGGGGATGTAGCTTAGTGGTAAAATGCTTGCCTATCATATGGGAGATCCTGGGTTCAATCTCTAATACCACAAACAAAAACAGATAATATAAGAACTATTATCTTAACAAAATTTTAAGTATACAATTAGTTATGAGTATAGTGTTGTACAGCAAATCTCTAGAACTTATCCATCTTGTAGAACTGAACTTTTATATCTGCTAAATAGCAACTCCCCATTTCACCCTTAAGATAGTGTGATTTATAGTAAGAAATATAGTAAGTATTTTGGTCTTTGTCCTCCGTTCCTGATACAGAGCTCCTTAGAGCTATGTAATATCCTGAGTGATAGGAATATCTGGTACAAAGTTCCTAAATCCCTTGGAATTTCCTGGTTGATAGGACCATCATTTGTTTTGGTGAGGTAATTCTTGGGTGTGCTACTGGGTGGAGGCTGGTCACTGGAAAAAACAAGCTGTAATTAGAATTTTGGGCTTTTTTTTTTTTTTTTTGGATGGTACTAGGGAGTAAACTTAAGGGCACTCTACTATTGAACCACATCCCCTGCCCCATTTATTTATTTGTTTATTTAGAGACAGGGTCTCCCTAAATTGCCAAGGCTGGCAATATCAAACTTGAGATCCTCCTGCTTCAGCCTTCCCAGTAGTTGGGAATACAGGCATGCACTGCTGTGCCTGGATTACCATACTATTTTAATTACTGTTGCTTTGTAATGCATTTTGGAAATAAAGTATAATGCCTTATCTTTGTTCTTTCTAAAGATTGTTTTGGCTACTTGGGGTCCTTTTTGGTTTTGTATGGATTTTAGGATTTTTTTTTTTCCTATCCTACAAAAAAGCCTATTTAGATTTTGGTAGAGATTGCGTGGAATCTGTGTGTTGCTTTGGATATGATTGACATTTTAACAATATTAAGTCTTCTAGTCAGTGCATGGGGATGTTGCTCCATTTATTTCTATATTGTATATTCTTCAGTGTTTTATAGCATTTGCTATTTTAAGTCTTTTACCTCCTTGGGATTTTATTCCTAAGTATTTTATTCATTTTTATGCTATTGTAAAGGAAATTGTTAGTTATTTTCTTTGTCAAATAGTTTTTTTTTGTTGTTAGTGCATGGAAATGTTGATTTTTGTATTTTGATATTGTTTCCTGTAACTTTACTAAATTCATTAATGACTTCTAACTTTTTTTTTTTGGTGGAATCTTAAGTTTTTTTGTCATCTGTGAAAGATAATTTTGCTGCTTCTTTTTCAATTTGGATGGCTTTATTATGTTTTTTCTTGCCTAATTGCTATATCTAGAATTTCCAGGATAATCTTGAATAGAAATGGAAAATACTAAGCATCCTTGTCTAAGTCTTGATATTAGAGGAAAGCTTTCAGTTTTTCAAATTTGAGTAGGATGTTAGCTGTGGACTTTTTATACATGACCTTTATTATGTTCTGGCAGTTTCCTTCTGATCTTATTTTGTTGGGAGTTCTTTTTTTCTTTTTTCTTTTTTGTAGTGCAGGAGATCTTATTCCAGACCTGGTACATGCTAGACAGGTGCTTGTACCACTGAGTTACATCCCAATCCTGTTGAGAGTTTTTTGTTGTTGTTGTTTGTTTGTTTTTTATTTTATTTTATTTTAAATATCATGGAAAGGTATGAATTTTTTTCAGATGCTCCTTCTGCACCCATTGAGATGATAACATGATTTTTATCCTTCATTCTGTTAATGTGGTATATTGCATTGAATGATTCATGTGTTGAACCATTTTTTCTTCTCAGGGATGAATCCCATTTGATCATGGTATTTGATCCTTTGAATCATTGAATCATGTTTAGTTCAGTTTATGAACATTTTGAATGTTTTAATATGGGAACTGTTGAAACCAGGTTCTTCCTCTTCCTTGTGGTTTGCTTGTTGCTGCTTATGATCATTGCTGTTTGCTTGTTTAGTGACTTTTCTGAATTACTTTTGTAAAGTCTGTATTCTTGACACATGTGGCCACTAAAGTCTCTTTTCTTTTAGGTTAGTGGTTAGCTAGTGATTTGACAGATTTCCTTAAACTACTGAATACCATCCCTCACACCAAAACAAACAAACAAACAAACCTACCTGGTGTTTGCAGATTTGGTTCTCTTGGGCACTCCAGTGCTTAGGCAGGCAGTTTAAAACTGTCTTAGCTTTCATTCCCTGCTTTCTTAGAGCCTGTTAGCCACTGAGTTAAGAACTTAGGGTCTTTTCAGGTTTTTTTTTTTGAGCATGCAATTCAACTGTGGGCACATGCATGAAGTTCTGGATTTCCTGCAGTACTCCAGAGCTTTTCAAAGCCCTTATTCTTCCCAAGTATTTTCTTTCCTATCCTCTTTCCAATCTATTCACTTTCTTTGCTCCAATTGTTACCCCTTGCCTCAGGTTGCAGTGGTTAATAAGTTTGCCTTTACACTGAAAAGCAATTAAGGTAGCATTGAAAAGGTACTGAATCAGTCCTTCTTGGAGAACAATATTGATCCCTCTTTGATCCTTTTTTGGGGGTGGGTGGGTACTATCTTTAACATATAGATAGGTATTCATTTGGCACAGCACCATTTGTGTAGAGATGGTGATGAATTTTTAGATATGAATACCAAAAGCATTATGTGTGAAAAATTATAATTTGGACTTTATAAAAAAATTAAACCTCCTAGTTTATGAAAGAAAGGTATTGTTAAATGAGTGAAAAGAGAAATCACAAACTGTGAGAAAATATTTGCAAAACATCTGATAAAGGTCTTGTAACCAAACTATATTTTAAAAACTCTTTAACCAGGTGAGTGGCACATACCTGTAATCCCAGCGATTATGGAGGCCTAGGCAGGAGGATTGCAGTTTGAAACCAGTCGAGCAACTTAGCAAGACCCCGTTTTAAAATAAAAAATAAAAAGGGCTGGGAATGCAGCTCATGGTTAAGCCTCCCTGGGTTCAGTCCCTGGTGCCAAAAACAAGCCTCTTAAAACACAACAATAATAAAAATAAAATAACCCAGTTAAGGGCTGGGGCTGGGGCTCATCTGTAAAGCTTTGCTTGCCTAGCATGCGCGAGGCGCTGGGTTGGATCCTCAGCACCACATAAAAATAAATAAAATAAAGGTATTGTGTCCAACTATACAAGTATATATATCCCAGTTAAAAAGTGAGCATCTGTCATCTCAGTGTGAGCAGAAGGCTGAAGCAAAGAATTGCAAGTTCAAGGCCAGCCTCAGCAACTTAACAAGATCCTGCTCAGTAGTCAAGTGCCCCTGAGTTCAATCCTGGGGACTCCCTCCCCCACAAAAAAAGGACTAGGGTATAGCTCAGTGGTAGAATGCCCCCCAGGTTCAGTCCTCAATACCACACATGTGCATGCATGCACACATAAACACACACAATAGATCTTAACAGAAATATAACCAAACAGTGTATATAAATGGCAAATAAGTGTATGAAAAGATGTTCAACATTATATGTCAAAAGAGAATTGCAAATTAAAACAGTAATGAAATATCCCTGTACCCTTACTAGAATGACTGAAGAATAAAAATCTGGCAATACTAAATGCTGGTGACATATAGAGTCACAAGAATTATCCCTTAATCCTGATGGGAATGTAAAATGGTATAGGTACTTTTGAAGGCCATGTAGCAATTTCTTACAAAGCTAAAACATAGTATTATCTTTACTGAATTAGTAGTTGCATTGCTACTAATCAAATTGAATTAAAATTTCATGTTCACATATAACTTGCAAATGAATATTTTTAGTATTCATAATTGCCCCAAACTGGAAACAACCAAGATGAATGGATCAACTGTGGTATAACTACATAATGGAATATTCTGCAAAAAAAAAAAAAAATACTAAGCCATGAAAAATCTTAGAAGAACCTTAAATCATGTTGTTGGTTAAAAGAAACCAGCCTGAAAAGACTATTTTATGTTTCAAACTATTTGACACCCTGAAAGAGGCAAAACTATAGAAACAGTAAAATTATCAGTGGTTGCCAGGGATTAAGGATAAAGGGAGCGGAATTAGTATAGGTTAAGAACATGGGAGTTTTACAGTGTTGAAATTATTCTGTATGATACTGTAATGTAGGAATCATGGCGGCATTGTACATTTGTCAAAACCCATAGAACTTTATGAGACCAAAAATTAAACAATGTAAATTGTGGACTTGAGTTAATTAACAAACAGAATACTCCAGACACTGGGTCACAAGGTAGAGAAGATGCCTGCTCCTGTGGACTTGTAGTCAAATAAGTCGGAAAATTTTTAATTCACGTACTACAAAGTATCAAGAAGTTTACTTTAGATTGGGCAGGCAAGGCATGCCTCTCTGAGGAGATGGTATTTGATTTAAGAAGGTGTTAGGCATTTAAAGATTGAGGGAAAGTATTCCTACCTGAGGGAATAATTAGGATAAAGCTCCTAAAACTGGAATAACCTGAGTGTATTTGGTAAATAAAAAACTGAAGTTGCAGTGGGTGAAGGGGAGAATAATATAAGGTGGGAACAGAATAATAGTCATAATCAGAATGGAGTGGTACTTCTATAAGCTTATAATAAGGAGTTTGGATTGTGTTTTAAGTGAGATAGGAAGTTTTGGATGTTTTAAGCAGATAGAGCATGATATAACTCATTTTAAAAAGAGTATTCAGGTTATTGTATGGAGAATAGATGGTGAGAGGGAGCAAGTGCAGAGGCAGGGAAACCAATAATGTTTTGGAGTAATTTGAAAGGAAAGGTATGTCTGTAGCTTGGGCAATGATGGTTAAAAAGACATAAAGAAAAATAGGTATCTTCAAGTTATTTGGTAGGGTATATTTTGCAGGTAGAATTTTTAGAACTTGGTGAGAGAAGAATCAATGAAAATGCTTGTATTGTTAGTTTGAGCTACTAAATGGATAATGGTGCTATTAAGGCTGGAGTGGGTATGCTTAGGTATGGAGATTTTGGAATCTCTTTAACTATGTATGCAGTTGTAATAGTCAAACCTGGAACTCAAGGGAGAAGAATGGAATTTTTGCCTGTTTTTTTTTTTTTTTAATAAGTAATAATTTTTTTTTACTGGGTATTGAACTCGGGTGCTTTACCATGGAGCCATATCCTTAGCCTTTTTATTTTTTATTTTGAGACAGGGTCTTCCTAAGTTGCTTAGGGCCTTGCTGAGGCTGGCTTTGAACTTGAAATCCTCCTACCTCAGCCTCCAGAGCTGCTGGAATTGCAGGCATGCACCACCACTCCAGCTCAATATGTTTGTTTTTTTTTTAATTGAAAGGTATACATAATCACTTTCTTTAGTTCACAGACCCGTCCCGTCCTACCAAAGGTAACTATTGCCCGTTTGGGAATGTTCTTAGGTAGCTGGGGATGTAACTCAGTGGTTGAGCACTTGGCTATCATGCACAAAGCCCTGGGTTCCATCCCCAGTGCCAAAAACCAGACAAACAAAAAGTTCTTGAAATCATTCCATTTCAGTCATTAGTAAGATACTTGTTTTAGTATCTTTTAGATGCATCCTAGTCTATTCTGTTACAAAAACATGATTTCTTAAACTGGTTGGCTGTTGATATTTAGGTTGTTTTTCTCTCTGCCAGTGTACAAATGCTAAGTTTTATTCTTTCAAGAATCTAATTAATTTTAATTTTGTAAACTAGTTTGTAGAAGTGCATAAATTATTGAAATTACCAACATATTTTTGGCAGAGCACCTCATAGTTATACCATAGTGGTTCTCTGTAATTATCTGGAGAGAATCCCTGATCCTAAAAATGTTTGCAATATATACTTTCATTAATCTTTTTTTTTTGCATAAATTCAATTTGAGTTTTTTAAATATTTTAGTTTTGTAGAGACTTTAAATTTATTTTTTGAAACTTTGGGTATTAATAAGTTGTCAACAGTATACATATAGGTCAGCAACTAAAATAGTACTTGTATCATATAGAAAATCAGCACCCCGGGCTGGGGATGTGGCTCAAGTGGTAGCGCGCTCGCCTGGCATGCGTGCGGCCCGAGTTCGATCCTCAGCACCACATACAAACAAAGATGTTGTGTCCGCCGAAAACTAAAAAATAAATATTAAAAAAATTCAAAAAAAAAAAAGAAAATCAGCACCCCTATACTGGACTTTTCTCACTGCCTCGTAATTTACTTCTCTTGATATCATAGTGCTTTGGCATACAGGCTTTTGGGTAGTGAGGAAGAAATAATAATTGTACAGAATGTGGTAATGATGTCCATTTGAGGTTCTCTGTATAATAGCATTTAAATTTTTATTTTTTGTAGTTGTAGATGGACAGAATGCCATTATTATATTTGTTTATTTTTATGTGGTGCTCACACATGCTAGGCAAGTGCTCTGCCACAGAGCTATAGCCCCAGCCCATGTATAATAGCATTTTTTTTTTAGAAAGAGAGAGAGAGAGAATTTTTTTTTAATATTTATTTTTTTTTTTTAGTTTTCGGCGGATACAACATCTTTGTTGGTATGTGGTGCTGAGGATCAAACCCGGGCCACACACATGCCAGGCGAGCGTGCTACCGCTTGAGGCACATCCCCAGCCCATAATAGCATTTTGAATCACATACTTTGTGCATCACAGTGTTAAGGTTTTATATTATATCTCATTTCTCTTCTGAGTGATCACTGATGACTTTAGGGTATGTACTTTCTCTATTTAAAATAAAAGGGCTCTTTCAGTAGACTGTAGGTCATAAACATTTGAATTGGTGCTATTTAAATCAAGAAGTCAAAGAAAAAATCTATATCACACTAGTCAATATAGTTTGGCCCAAATGAAGGAAATAAGCTAGTCAGTATAGTTTAGCCTAAATTTTAGCTTTGAGCATTTTTATGTGTATGTGAAAGAATAAAAAATGCTGAATTTTATAGTTAAACCCCAGAGAAAGGGATGATCAACCATTAGATTTTGCTGATGATTAGGTAGGATAAATACTAGAATTGAAAATATGTATTTAGCAATGTGAAGGTCATTGCTTATTAATGGAGTTTTCAGTTGGAAATGACCAGGTTAGAACCGTTTATGTATTTTTAAATGTATTTTTAATGATGTTTACAGTGTTTTCTTTGCTGTGTTCAGGTTTGCTGTCCTATTGGTGATATGTCTGACAGTGGTAGCTTGATCATGAAGTCACAACTTCAGATCACTGGTAAGTCTTAAAAAGATCCACAGCTTTACTCCCTTCCCTGCCCACCCAAGATCTTAATCTTAAAAGAAAAAGTCTTCAGTGACTGTTATTTCAGATGCTGAATTAATGTTTGCTAAATTAATAAAATGTTTAGATATATAAAAATTATGTTTTTATTTCAGGGTATTTTTCAGGTATGTTGTTTTCACCTCCCTCATTAAACATAGGTGCCTGAGCAGTGGCTATTGGTTTTTTGTTTGAACTAAAAGCTTTATTGAGCTATAATTCGTATCCCATACAGTTTTTTGGGGGGGAGGTGGGGTTACTGGGATTGAACTCAGGGACTCCTGGCCACTGAGCCACATCTCCAGCCCTATTTTGTATTTTATTTATTTAGAGACAGGGTCTCACTGAGTTGCTCAGCACCTTGTTTTTGCTGAGGCTGGCTTTGAACTTGCATCCTCTTGCCTCAGCCTCCCCAGCTGCTGGGATCACAGGTAGCCTCTTCAGCTTTTTTTTTTTTTTTTTTTTTTTTTTT
>NW_026000026.1:23375420-23388569 GCF_001458135.2 Marmota marmota marmota | reverse complement strand
TTTTTTTTTTTTTTTTTTTTTTTTGGTCTGGTATAGAATTTCTTTAACCTCAGGATTAGGTATGTTGCTTAGTAGTTGAATGCTTGCCTATTGTGTGCAAAAAAACAAAACAATGAACTTCTTTAGCCTCAGCTAAGACTTTCATAGCCTGGCTCCATATGGTATCTTTTAAAGTCTTTTATAAGGGAACCTTTTGTACTAACTAGGAAGAGTCACTAGATTTTCTTCAGACAAAAGCCTAATCTCTTTCCTTTAACAGCATTTATTGATTATAGAACAATTATCATCCTCTACATGTTGTGTTTCAGTTTCTACTGTACCTGGCTTATATCCTCTTCTGGATTGTGAATCATGTTTAGTCACAGACCATAGAATTATTATCCTTCTTAAAATCTGAAGGTGATTGACTTATATGAAATTAATACTGTCTTAAGGTAACTACCCTAGAATTTTCTTTTGGATTTCCTTCACTAGCTCCAGTGTATTTTCTTACAATGTTTGATTCTTACTGGCAGATATTAATATTTCTTTACTAAAGCTAGATTATAATTGTTTTTCCCTCCCCCTTCCAGTCTTATATCTTTGGGTGGACTAAGGAAAGAGCTTAATATTGAAACCTTTGATTAGAACTGTCTTTTAAAACAGCCTTTATGTTTCAGATTACATAGTAATTGTTTTAGTCAGCTTTTGTATTTTTCTTGTTAAAATACCTGACAAGAAAAACTTAATGGAGGGGAAGTGTTTGGGGGGCTCACAGTTTCAGAGGTCTCACAGTCCATATCCAGCTGACTCTTACTTTGGGCCCAAGGTAAGGCTGCACATTATGGGGGAAGGGCCCAGTGAAGGAAAGCTGCTCAGCTCATGGAGGGATCAGGAAGCAAAGAGAGAGGGAAGGGGGAAGAGGCCTCAGGAAAGATGGACCCTTCTTGGGCATGCCCCTAGTGATCTACCTCCTCCAGCCAACTGCCTACACAGTGTAGTCATTTCACTTCCAAATATTCCTGCATTAATTCAGAAACCTTTGGGGAACAACTTATATTCCAAACCGTAATATAATGTATATGCTTTTTATTTTTAAAAATCAGTATAATAATAAAATGATGAATTATAATCTCTCAGCAAACCATTGCTAATAATTTGTCTTTTTCTTTTGCATAAACTGCTGTCTTATGATATCATTGTTATTATCATAACAGAAAATAATTTAATAAATGTTTCTACCATAGAAAGTTCTAATCATAGCCAATTTAATGTTGGGCTTAAAAATTCTGAAAATGTGGGCTGAGGCTGTAGCTCAGTGGTAAAGCACTTGCCTTGCATGTGTGAAGCACTGAGTTTCATCCTCAGCACTATATAATGTGTGTTCATTTACAACTAAAAATATTCATAATTTTTTTTTTAGAGAGAGAGAGAGAGAATTTTTTTAATATTTATTTTTTTTTTAGTTATCGGCAGACACAACATCTTTGTTTGTATGTGGTGCTGAGTATCGAACCTGGGCCACATGCTTGCCAGGCGAGCACGCTACCACTTGAGCCACATCCCCAGCCCCATAAATTTTTTTTTAAATTCTGAAAATGTGCAAGTGTGTGAGAAAAACTATAAAAACAAACCACGAATAATGGATAAAATTTATATGTTTAGCCAATATATCATTAAATATTGTGTCAGTTTTCATTACTGTAACAAGTACCTGAGGTAATTAACTTATTAAATCAGAGTGAAGTGTTATTTTCATTTACAATTTTAGAGATTCCAGTCCATTATTAGGTTGACCCATTGCTTTTAGGCTATGGTGTGGGGCAGCATATCATGGTGGGAGCATGGATAGTAGTAAAGCTACTTACCTAATAGTTGGGTTCCAAAACTGCGAAGGGGTCGGGCCCCACACTGTCCCTTTCACTGTCCCTTTACTGCTGAGCTACATTCCCAGTCTTTTAAATTTTTATTTAGTTTTGGTACCAGGGATTGAACCCGGAAGCGCTTAACCACAGAACCATGTCTCTCCATTCCTTTTTATTTTTTTATTTTGAGACAGAGTCTCATTAAATTGCTTAGGGCCTCACTAAATTGTTGAGACTGGCTTTGAACTTTGATCTCCTGCCTCATCCTCCTGAGCTTCTGGGATTACAGGCATGTGCCACCTTGCCCAGCCCTAACCTAATTTTTGACCCCAGAGTTAACTGTTATCCAGTGAGTTGTATCTCTTTCTCTTGTTCCTTATCCAGCTGATTTATCAGGACTTAGCATCCTTATTTTTACCTTATTCACTATAGCCTCTCTACTCTCACTTAGTTGCAGAGGCCGACCTTGAACTTTTGATCCTCCTTTCTAAGGCTTCTAAGTAAAAATCAAAATTGGTTCAAAGCATTAATCTTTAGAGCAGAAGGATCAAAGTTAACTATATTGGGTAGAGAATGTCAGGACCAGAGGTGAAGGGAAGTAGGGAGGGAGAGAAGCAGAGAAAGCGAAAGGGAGAAGTGTTGGGAGTCGCCAGTGATCCAAAGACTAACTTCCTCATCCCCCCCTAGAAGAGCCATCCAATGGTGAGCCCTGCTGGCTTACATGATCCTTACCCACCAATCAGACTAGCCCTGCTGGCTCACATGATCCTTACCCACCAATCAGACTAGCCCTGCTGGCTCACTTGATCCTTACCCACCAATCAGACTAGCCCCACTGACTCACATGATCCTTACCCACCAATCAGAAAGCACCCCATGCCAACTGTCAAACCTTTCAACCATTAAACTGTCATAACTGTCAACCTACCCCCCCCACTCTATAAATATGCAGAGCTGTTCCTCAATAGACGGGCATTTTCTCCAACAACGAGCCTTGTTCGTTCTTTCAAGAAGGAAACTATAAAGCAGGGAAATTCTTTCTACCATAATTGATAATCATTTGGTTCAACAAGTGTAGTAATCACCTCTGAAGGTAAATCACAAAGTGCTATAGAAGTTATAAAGACTGGCTACATGCTTGCCATGAAGGGGATTGTAGTTTGAGTTAAACAAGTAAAAACTAGTAAGAATGGAAAGCTGTAGGAGCCATACATAAATATGAAAATACCGTGGAAACATGGAAGCAGGAACAATTTAATTTCTTAGGGTTAAAGAAGCATTTTATCAAAGAAGAATGGCAAGGGCTTTTGTCTTTTAAGAGGTAGGATTTCATTGAGGAGGAAAGGAACAAAGATCATTCTGAGTAGAGGTGTCAGAATGTGTGGAAGCATGGAAGTTCATGGCCCCAAAATTCTAACTAAGGGTGGCTGGAATATGGGGATAGATGAGAGTTGGTTTAGGAAGGGGCTGGAAAGATATGTTTATGGTTACATGATAAACAATGTAAACTGTCTCATAAGAGTTTAAACTTCATTTTTCAAGCAGTGGAGAATCTTTGAAGTAATAACATGATTATATCTATTTTAGGAAGATAATTTTGGTAGCTGCAAAGAATTTAATTACAGAAGTAAAAAGACAGTTGTTTAGAGGCCTCTTATAGTAGTTTGACATTTTTTTGTTCCCCTTTCTTCCAGTTTATAATTTATATAGGTGTTTTTTTTTTTTAAGTATTTATTATTTAGGACTATAACAAAGGTTTTATGAATCTAGACTTTGAGATTTAAACAGTTAAATAATCTTTCCTGTCCAGGCTTTGGGTAAATTTTAAATTCCACACTGAGCTTGTCTTTTTGTGTGTAATGTTAAGACAGTAATACCTATCTCAAGAGTAGTAGTGAGTATTGAAATGACAGTATTTAAGTGCCAGACAAGCAATAAATTAACAATTAGTGCTAATTTTCCTTATCCTATTTTCTCCATTTAAAGTTTGTTAAACTGTTGGTGCATTGGCACATGCCTGTAATCCAAGCAACTCCAGAGGCTGAGGCATGAGTATTACAAGTTTAAGGCCAGCCTCAGCAACTTAGGGAGGCCCTTACCAACTTAATGAGACCCTGCCTCAAAGTTAATAAAAAGACTGGAGATACAGCTCAATGATAGTGTAGCAAGAAATAAGGGTCAGAACACTGAGATCTGGAAGCAGCACTATTAGTAGCACCATGGCCCAGAGGTATAATTCCTAAAGTCTGAGCTCCAAGCACAGTAGGATTTTTTCTTGTAGACATAAGCAAATTTGGGGTACATTAAGGCAAGATAGTTGGTGTAATTCTATTTGGAGGGTGCATTCTACATTCGTTGTATTGGTACATACTTGTCAACAACCTAGGAACTCTTTCTTATCTCTTACAGCTAGGGACTTTTACTGCGCTAAGCCTGAAGGGGGATTGTTCTGTCCCTGCTATATGCTTCCTGCTACTGATGTCGTCTGCTATAGGTTCCTATTAGCCTCTACAGGCTTCTATGGTTAAATGTCAGTAAGCAGAGCTGCTGTGTATCAGCAGTGTGCAAAACCACAGACTGTGAGCTCTTAAACTGCTAAAGTTTCCATTCTGTTCTACCACAAGACTGTTCCTGGGTTCCTGCCAAAAAAAGAAAGAAAGAAAGAAAGAAAAATTTGACTTTAGTGGGTTTATGGGTGATTATGTGGCAAAATCAGTGTCAGAAATTTGAATCACAGTGGCTAACAACTTAATTATATATTTTTATATAGCTAGTAGAGAGGATTTTGGATGCTTCTAACATAAATAAATAAATAAACATAAATAAATAAACAGATGAATAAACAAATAAATAAATAAATGTTTGAGGTGATAGAAATATACCAATAACCCTGATCTGATCATTATGTATTGTATATACAAGTGTTGTTGTACCTTATAAATATGTGTAATTATGTGTTAATTTAAAATATGTAATAATTTTTTTTAATCATAAGAAGCTACTTGTGAGTAGATTATTTCCTTCCTGTCAGATTCACATTGTTCTTTGTTCTAAATTTAATCAGTTTCAGAGGACCACAGAATCTTATACAAAATTGTTTTGAGTTGTTTCACTTTTTTAGAAATGTATTAAAAATAGGGATTTTATATTTTTCTGTGGCAATCCTGTTATTAAATTTGGCTCTATATTAAGTATTAGAGCTTTTTACCTATAGTACACTTTAAACTGAGATAGACTGGTTCCTGGAAATACTTTCTGTTCTAGAAAAGACTTCCCACTTCATGTTTCCTCTTTGATGTCTTATACTTCAATCTCAAGTATTACACATTCATCATAAAATTTTTAATTTCTGGTTCTGCCACCCTTTTGTTTTTTTCCATCTTATTAGGTGATGCCATCTTCCATCTAGTTATTCATGCCAGAAGCTTGGGGGTTATCCTTTCCTATTCATTTTATGTAATCTAGTCATGTTGTTTCCCCATAGAAAGGATTATTCCATTCCATATTCTCCACCCCAGTCCAAACCACTGTCATCTCTCTCTCTCTCTCTCTTTAAATTTTTTTTTAATTGTCAATGGACCTTTATTTATTTATATGCGGTGCTGAGAATCAAACCTAGCGCCTCACCCATGCTGGGCAAACGTTCTGCCACTGAGCCACAATCCCAGCCCCCACTGTCATCTCTTGACCAGATGACTTCAGTAGCCATTTAACCTCTACTTTTTGTCTCCCTTTCAGTTTATTTCCCCCACTGCAACAGTGATCTGTAGTGGTCTTTAAGTGTTAATTTGGTAATTGCTTCATCCTTAGTGTCCAAAGTAATACCTGATACATGTTGTGGGTACCTTTTACTGAAAATTCCTCAGTGATTTCTTACTGACTACTTCTTTAATGTTATCTCTTACAACTCTTTGTCCCTCTTTGGCATGTTTTAAAAATAATATATGTTGATTTCAAATCTTATTAAACTTTTTCATAATGAAGTTCTAATTTAAAGAATGTGTACACACAGTAAGAATGGCTTGATTTCCACCAAAGAGGCACATAAGTATAAGAGGACAGAAATAGTTAATATGTGTGAAATCAGAGATTCAGGGCCACCACTTGGAACTGTGCCTTCTTGATTCCCAGACTTTGCATTATACATTGCGCCTCTTGAGTAGCTGCTATATAATGTCATCTAGGAACTCTAAGGGCTTCTTAAACTTAATATGCACTGGCATTCTCTGAACTTTGGTGCTAGAATAGTTATCTAGGTGGTAGAATATTTCCTTGGCTGTGATTTTCTCATATGGGGAGTTACTACACATAGAAACCAGGGGATATTCTTCTAGATTCTAATCTATTTTCAGTCCCCTCCGTGGATCTTCGATAAGACTATTTATTTATTTATTTTTATTTTTTGAGAGAGAGAGAGAGAGAGAATTTTTTAATATTTATTTTTTAGTTTTTGGCAGACACAACATCTTTGTTTTGTATGTGGTGCTGAGGATCGAACCTGGGTCGCACGCATGCCAGGCTAGCGCGCTACCGCTTGAGCCACATCCCCAGCCCGATAAGACTATTTATGACAAAGTTGACTAACTCTTAGTTGAAGGCTGAGTCTGTGTCTCAAGATATGCAACATTGGAAGCTCTTGCTTATGTACTAATGAGACACTATAAGATATATATTTTTAAAAATCTTTTAAGTTTGTAATTCTTTTCCTCTGGTGATTTTCAAACACACTTAGAATTAAACCCAAATTCCTTAGCTTTCAAAGCTCATTTACTTAAACAGCTCATCTCATTTCATTTACCCTTCTTGTGTTTTGCTCTACTTTTCTCAGATATGCCAAACTCTTTGCCTCTTTCTGGAATTCACTCTTTTCCACATCTCTGATCTTTATATGGTTGTCTCCTTGTCATTTAGTGGTTGCTTAAAAGTACTTCCTTATAGGTCTTCCTTACTACAAAGTCATTGTAACTAGAATGTAATCTTCTTGAGAGCCAAAGCCATTTTATACACCATTAAAGTTTAAAGCAGTGTCTTGTCATATGGTAGGCATGTGTGTGGTTTTTTTGTTTGTTTTTTTTTTAACAAGTTTGTACATGTACTTTTAATGTACCTGAATTCTGAAACTACTGATACTGATAGTTGAAATGTTTTAATGGGAATTTGGGCAGCTTGTATATTTATTTACTAGATGGAAGGTCATAAGTGAATAAAATTACAAAGGTCATAAGTGGATAAAATTAGTAAATACTTTAGAGCAAAGCTGTTTAATCTTTATGAAGTTAAATTGATTTGAATATTGAAATAACATCTCAAAATATTCTTTTACATAGTCATCTCAGCAAAACTTAAAGAAAATAAAAAGAATTGGTTTGGACCAAGTCCTTATGTGGAAGTCACAGTGGATGGACAGTCAAAAAAGACAGAAAAATGCAACAATACCAACAGCCCCAAATGGAAGCAACCCCTTACAGTGTAAGTTTGAAAATATTTTCTATAGCATAATATTTTGTTTAGTAGGTGAGCAGAAGTGGAACGTTAATGTACTTATTTCTTTGTTTTACCTTTTTTTCTCTTTCACCAATTTTCTCCCCTCTTTTCCTTGAAGTCTTTCCTCTAATCTCTCTTTTGTTTTTCTCTTTTCTTTTGTAGTACTGGGAATTGAACCCAGGGCCTTGTGCATGTGAGGCAAGCACTCTACCAATGAGCTATATTCCCAGCCCTCCTTTGTTTTTCTTTAGCTACTTCTGTCTCTCTTCTTCTAGTCTCTTTCTTTATCTTCTCCAGTTTAGAAGGTTATGATATCATTATGATTGCTGAACAACTGGGAGGGCCCATATTCATGAAGCTAGAAAAATTTATAGCAGCTCTTTTCTTATCTTGGAATTGAATTAGGAGGTTATAAGCAGCTCACTTTATTATTATTTGGGGGAGTACTAGGAATTGAATTCAGGGCACTTAACCACTGAGCCACATCATCTCCAGCCCTTTTTATTTTGAGACAGGGTCTTACTAAATTGCTTAGGGCCTTGCTAAGTTGCTGAGGCTGGTTTTGAATTTGTGGTCCTCCTGCCTCAGCCTCCCAAGCCACTGGGATTACAGGCATGTGTCATTCCACCCAGCTAACTCCCATTATTTTTAACTTTGTTCTTAAAAATCGTTTTTTGTTTAAATTCTTATGCCTCTACAAATCAACACAAGAGTTTTTTTCTACTATAAAAATGCTACACTGTACATTTTATTCTACAACTTTGTTTTTGTACTTAATACTTTTATTATGTTTATCTTTCTAACTGAATACATAAAGGTCTAACATCACTATTATAACTACATATTCCTTTTTAAATAATATTTCTTAATGTAGATGGACTATAATTTATTTAGTTCCCTATTGATTGATTGGTTTCTAATATTTTCTAATATTATGCTACTAGACTAGTGTAATACACATCTGTGTGCATATATCTTTAATGCTGGTGTTTTCATCTGTAGTAGAAATTCATAAAGCTCAGTTTCAACACTAACTAATAAAATCCCAAATATTGACACCATAACCTAGGATATTGACTACTCACCAAAAGGAATTATAGATAATTTTTCATTTTTAAAAATAAGGTAAGAAGGGTTGGGATTGTGGCTCAGCGGTAGAGCACGTTCGCCTAGCACATGAGAGGCCCTGGGTTTGATCCTCAGTACCACATAAAAACAAATAAACAAAGGTATACAGCTCAGTTGGTAGAGTGCTTGCCTCACATGCACAAGGCCCTGGGTTCAATCCTCAGCACCACACATACACACACACACACACACACAAAAAAAAAACACACACAAAAAAAAAAACTATGCTTTTTAACTTTTTTTTTTTTTTAATCAACAAAAGGATTTTAAAATACTGTAGCACATTTGATTAGGGAAGCAAATGTGTGGTAAAGTGTAGGTCAAAATATTTCTAATTGTTTCCACATAAAATATTACAATGACAGGTTACTTTCATTACATTATACTTGGAATTCTTGAATTTTTTTCCTCTTAGGAAAATAAACTATTGACAAGGTCTTTATTCCTATATAGTGTGATAAGACATTAGAAACTGTAAACTCTTCTCATCCCATTATACATGCTTATGTGGATTATATTCCTGTAAATGACAAAATAATTTGAAATACCTGCGTCTTTAACATGGGTATTAACCTTCTAGGGGCATCTTGATGTATTTTATGATGATTTTGAGCAAATGAATGAAATTTAAGAATTTTCTTGAATTTTGAGTTCCGTTTTGCAAAATTATCAAATCTTTTTTTTTTTTTTTTTTTTGGTGCTGAGAGTTGAACTCAGGACCTCATGCATACTAGGCAAGCACTTAACCATTGAGCTATAGCACTAGCCCTGTTTTACAGAATTATCATTCTGATGCTCTTCATCTACATTTATTTCAGCATTAATGGTTTTTAGGCTGTTTTTAATTGGTGGCCCATTATAGATTAAGTCTAATTTAAGCAATATAAGAATTAAAAAATGTAAAAATCAAGTGATATTTGTAAAAAGGTCACATAGCATCTACAATGACCAAAGACGCTCAGCTTAATAATAGAATGACTGCTCATCTAACTTGCAGCTGTTATTAGTGCTCACTAAATTTGCACTTTGAGGCATTTAGACTGACTCTTAGGCTATTAATGCCATGAACTGCTTAGTTCAGAAGTTAGGAAGAAATAAACTTATAGCCCTATATGCTAGTGCTGTTGCTGAGCCTAGATGTTTGGGGCAACTCACAGCTCAAGTTTTTCTCTTATATTTTTAAGTTGTAGCATATTGATCAGCAATTTTAACACAGTTTCCATTGCTGTACAACAGATTTTATAAGCTGCTGTCTAGAATCAAATTGAAATTTAAATAAACTATCTGATTGTATCCTTTTCCATAGGGGGAAAAAAGTGAAGTTAAAATTTATTTGCCTTTTATTTTTTCCCCATAATGTTTTCCTGTTGGCTTATAAAGAAATACTTTCTTGTTCCTGTTCTTTTTTTCTTTTTTCCCCAGTACTTGGGTTTGAACCCAAAGGTGTTCTGCTATTGAGTTACATTCCCCAGCCCTATTTATTTATTTATTTTTGAGACAATGTCTTACCCAGTTGCCAAAGCTGGCGTTGAACATGTGATCCTCCTGCCTCAGCCACCCGAGTCACTGAGATTACAGGCATGTGCTATTATGCCTAGCTAGAGAAATGTATTTTTTTTATTTTAATTTTTTAAATTTATATATTGACAGTGGAATGCATTACAATTCTTATTGCACATATAGAACATAATTTTTCATATCTCTAGTTGTATACACAGTATATTCACACCAATTTGTGTCTTCATACCTGTACTTTGGATAGTAATGATCGTCACATTCCACCATTATTAATAACCCCTTAAAATAATATATTTTATGTGCTCTCCTAAAAGTCATATCTGAGAATGTTGAAAAGAGAAAAGTACCTTATCCCCTTCTGCCAAAAGGGGACAATGTGAAAATGGAAAAATTTTTAGTTTGTTTAAGTTACTACTTACTACTGGTAAAATGATGGTGGAAATATGATGATGGCAGTAATAGGCATAGGTGGACTTCTAACCCCAAAATTTGATCACATTTTAGAATGAAGTATAAAGAAATTCAAACATTTTTGGAATTTGTGTTTATAGAATTGAACCATAGAAAGAACTATGATATGCTCCTGATTTTCTACTTTTTGACTCTAAAATAGTTTTTATGTTTATTCCAATTCTGATACCCCATTTTCTTTGGAAAATACCATTATAAAGTACATTCTTTATTGGTTTCATATTAGCAAGATAAGAGTGAGTCTATATTTGATAGTTGTCCTAGACACTTTGCCTCTCTCAATGTGAAACTTGGTATCTCTAATATAATGTGGAACTTTTGAGTATAAATTTTAATAGTTGACTTTTGTTCAAATGTAGTTCTACCATTTACTGTGTAACCTTGAGCAATTTGCTTAACCTCTAAATATCAGTTTCAGTGTCTAAAGATGGGAATGATAATTCCTACCTCATAAAGTTACTATGAAGAGTAAATGAAACAACTTCAAGCTTGGCAGGCTGTGACAAAATAAGGACTTAATTTGTAAATTCACACTTTAAAAATAAATTTTTATTTATTTAATTTTCAAATAGACTCATAAGAATTATATATTTGTGGGATAGAATTATACATATTTGTGGGATACCATGTGATGTTTTAGTAAATTCACTTTCTTAATGGTTTGTTGCAGTATATAAGCAGTTTTGATTTGTTGACAGTATGTACATGAAGTTCCTCTTGTAGTTCAACCACAGGTGAAAATAACTGTGCAAGCATAGTTATTCAAACACAGTTTTCATTAGATTAGAGAACATAGGTTAGTATTGGTTATACAGTAAACTATAAGGGGTGCATGAGAAGACTTTAGACATTAAAACTTAATTGTAACTTCTTTAGGATCCCATTGTGATATTTAATGAAAATAATATTTTCCCTCTTTTTTCACTTTTAGTATCGTTACCCCTGTGAGTAAATTACATTTTCGAGTGTGGAGTCACCAGACACTGAAGTCTGATGTTTTATTGGGAACTGCTGCATTAGATATTTATGAAACATTAAAGTCAAACAATATGAAACGTATGTATATAAAAATAATAGAAATTGTGCTTAGCTGTTTGTTTTTCTGGAAGAAATTTGTATGTTAAATATGTGAAGAACTCATGTTGGTTATTGGGTTAATACAGGATGAATCTTGAACTATTTAAAGCATTTTAAATAGTTTGTCTAATAGTTGGTTTTTCTATTCATTTTACGTCTACAATTTTTAGTAAATATTTACTTAGTAAAAAAAAATTAGAGCAGAGGTGAAGGAAAAACAATCTCACTTCAGAGTATGTGTCATTTTGGAGGTAACAGACATAGGTAGACTTCTCAATGCTTATTTAAAATGCTTATTTCATTTTAGGTGGTGGTGGTTTTATTTACATTTATAAAACTCATAGCTTATTTATTTAATATCATGATTTTAAAACATAGTTTTTCTATTTCTTGTCTGCTTAAATACACTTTAAAGAATTTTCTTCTTATATAGGGCTTATGAGATATAATCCATTCTCAAGTTCTGTTTTCATTTAATATAATACAGGTATATATTGCTAAATAATCTTATTTTTCATCTTAAAAGGGTGAAATGAATATAAGTGAAATTAGTGAGATTTTAAATATTTTACATTATGGATATTAAACATTAGCAAATTTTGTCTCTTTTTAAAATACAATGTTTTGATGTCAAAAGGCCCCAAACTTTGGGTGAAGCATAGCAAAACAATTTAAATACATATGTAGTTTTTTCTGATATTAGATTTTTAACAGTTAAGATGGTTTAAAAGAAAAAATAATCATTTTTCTATAATTTTATTCTCTTTCAGTTGAAGAAGTGATTGTGACTTTGCAGCTTGCAGGTGACAAAGAGCCAACAGAGACAATGGGAGACTTGTCAATTTGTCTTGATGGGCTGCAGTTAGAAGCTGAAGTTGTCACTAATGGTGAAACTACATGTTCAGAAAGTAAGTGATCACTTTTTGTTTAAGATTTAAAAAAAAATTTTTTTTTAAGGTATTGATAGACCTGTATTTTATTTATTTATACATGGTGCTGAGAATCATACCCAGTGCCTCACACATGCCAGGAAAGTGTGCTACTGCTGAGCCCCAGCCCCAGCCCTGTTCAAGATCTTTCATGAGTCTTCTGACATAAAATAGTCACTGTAGTATGCTGCATGGAGTCATTGCTATTCTTTTTCAGAAGAAAGAAATGATATGATTTCCTTTTTAAAAAATAGATACTGATGGGGCTGGGCTTTTGCCTCAGTGGTAGAGTGCTCGTGTAGCATGCATGAGGCACTGGGTTCGATCCTCAGCACCACATAAATGTAAAATAAAGATATTGTGTCCACCTAAAACTAACTAAATAAATAAATATTCAGAAAAAAAATAGATACTGATCACTTTAAACATTTGTTTTTTTAATGATTTTTTTTTCTTGATGGTGCTACAGATTTAAACAAGGTTTGCTCTGACACTGAGCTGAATCCCAGCCCTTTTTATTTCAAGATAGGGTCTCATTAAGTTGCCCAGGCTGGCTTGGAACTCAGGATCCTCCTGTTTCAGCCTCCCGAGCTGTTGGGATTATAGGCATCTGCTGGCATGCCCAGCTTTAGTTCATTGTTTCTTTTCTTTTCTTTTCTTTTCTCTTCTCTTCATTTCCCTCCCTCCCTCCCTCCCTC
>NW_026000026.1:23358778-23374030 GCF_001458135.2 Marmota marmota marmota | reverse complement strand
TTTTTTAAATATTTATTTTTAGTTTTCGGCGGACACAACATCTTTGTTTGTATGTGGTGCTGAGGATCGAACCCGGGCCGCACGCATGCCAGGCAAGCGCGCTACCGCTTGAGCCACATCCCCAGCCCCTTCCTCTTTCTTTCTCTTTCTTTCTTTCAGGATTGAACCCCAGGGCACTTAACCACTAAGCTACGTTCCCAGCCCCTTTTATGTTTTATTTTGAGGCAGGGTCTCCGTCTCACTAAGTTGCTGAGGCTGGCTTTGAACTCACTGTCCTCCTGTCTCAGCTTCCCAGGTCTCTGGAATTATAGGCATGTACAACTGTGCCCAGCTACTGCATTGTTTCTTTAAGTAAAAAGCATTTGTATTTTTCTGTAATTTGAAAGCTAGTTGAATAAAAGTTGAATCTCTGCTGGCCCTGTGAGTAGTGAATTGATTTATTAAATATTTATTCTGTATGCCAATGAGGGTAGTTAATATAGTATGGTTGATGACATATTCATTTCCTCCATTCCTAGTAGCAAACATTGTTTGTTTTCTGTAGCATTGTCTGGTTGAGTTTAAAAAATGACTCCAGGTTCTTCTTAGTGTTCTTCCAGACAGCCAGTACAATCCATTTGCCATTCCTTTTCTATTTCTGTAAGTTGCATGTTACTATAATCACAAAACTGATTTATTATATGTAAGTTGGTAAATCTTATAATTTATGATTTTCTGGTTTGTGTTAAAAGGGAATAAATATAAGCAATGTAAGAAGTTTCTGGTGGCACCTGAGCATTTTAATAGCAAATGCTAGTAGTTCCTAACAGATACTTCTGACACTTAGTAATTTGCCAAGTTTGTTTTCACTTGAAATATAAATTTGAGAGGCTCTAAGGCTGAGAGCAGATTAATGGTTTCTTTGATTAATCTGTCTTAGATATCTTTGTTTACGTAGAACTAGATTATAAAACATATTTTGGTTATCAAATGCTTTTATTCTTGCGGTGGAGGATGTCCTATGTCCTCTCTCACAGTTTTTTTCGTAGCAGGACTTTCAAGATAGTCCTGAGGTATCTTCCAGACTGTTTTTGTTTGTTTGTTTATTTATTTGTTTGTTTAATATTTATTGTTTAGTTGTAGTCTGACCCAATACCTTTATTTTATTTATTTATTTTTATGTGGTGCTGAGGATTGAACCCAGGGCCTCTCATGTGGTAGGCTAGTGCTCTACTGCTGAGCCACAACCCCAGCACCCCCAGACTGCGTTCTTTAACGTTAATGAAGTCGTATGGAAATTTCTAATGGTTATACTGCTTCAGAATTGACACTTTAATTGATTAGTGTTCACAGGAAATATTTTTCTTTATGTAAGTTGAAAGTCTGGAAGATAAAATACAAGTTAAATTTCATAGTTAAACTGCCCTAAACCTCGGTATTTATTGCTTCCTAATAAGTTTTCCCCCTAGTAGTTGAAACAATTATTAATGCAAAAGTAAAGCTTATCAGTATTCATATTTTTATGAAGAATAGTAAGCAGGCAAAAGTAAAGCTTGTTGGTCTTCATGTTTCACAGTAGAATCTTAACTGCATATGTATTTCGCAGTTTTTCCATTTTTTTCTACATACATAGACATTTCTGTATTGTAATTTTTCCTCTCAAATAGGAAAGCAGTTGACAGTGAGAAGTTAACTTGTTCTTTGAAGTAAAGAGAGGTTTTAATTGGGAAGTCACAGTGGATTTTAGAACTGGAGATGCCAGATATCATAGCTGCCATTTGTTGAGTGATTACCATAGTTAGGGAAACTGTGCTGACATATTCTTATTAACCATCTCAACTTTGTAAAGCATTGCCTACATTTTACAGATAAGGGAAGTGAGCCTCTGAGAGTTTAAATAGTATTTCCACTCCCATACAACCTAATATTATAGAGTCAAGACTGAAACACATTTATTGATACTGCTTTGTCTTCCTTCTTCCTTTTCTCCCCTCCCCCTTCCTTTCTACTGGGAATTAAACCTAGGGGCATTTTACCACTGAGCTATATCCCCAGTCCTCTTTTGTTTTTAATTTTGAGACAGAGTCTCATTAGATTACTGAGGGTCTTGCTAAATTGTCCAGACTGGCCTTGAAATTGTGATCCTTCTGCCTCACGCTCCCAAGTTTCTGGGATTGCAGGTATGTGTCACTGTACCTAGCTACTGCCTTTTTAAATACATCTTTTGTTTCTTACTTAAAATCCTAGGAACTTTAATTTGTGGTATTTGGGATTGAACCAAGGGCTTCATGCAAGCTAGCAAGCACTCTCACCATCAAACTACATCCCTAGACGTTTACAATTTTATTTTGAAACGGGGTCTTGCTAAGTTGTTCAGGCTGGCCTCAAATTTGTGGTCTTTCTCTTTCAATCTCATGAGTAGCTGGAATTACAGATGTGAACCACTGCACCTGGTACCCTAGGGACTTTAAATCTAGTTGTTAAAATCAAACTGTGAGTTGTTATAAGAAAAAACATCCAGTAAGGGCCACAAGCATATATGGTGAGAACTGCCTATATCCTTTGATTACCTCCATTTCTGTAACTTTTAACTACAGGCCAAAGTGAAAATTAGAGTCCAGTACTAAAATTAAATTTGGGGGTGGCTAGGGTATTGGCTCAGTGGTAGAGCACTTGCTTAGCACATGTGAGACACTGGGTTTGATCCTCAGCATCACATAAATATAATAAATAAAGGTATTGTGTCCATCTACAACTAAAATGTAATTTTTAAAAAATTAAATCTTTGGCATGGGGCATTGTTTGATTTTATAAGAACTGAAGTGAGGTGATTTATTTTTATATTCTGATAATTTTTCAAATGTTATAGATTTTTAGGGTTTTTTTCTTGACCATGCTTATTTACAATTGTTTTGAGAAAGAACACATAGGATGGTTCTTACAAGAAATCTCCTTAGCCCGGCTCAGTGGCACATGAGAGGTTGGAGGCTGACGTGGGAGGATTTTTTACAATGGTTAACTGTATGACAACCATTTGAGGCCAGAATGGACAATTTAGTAAAACCTTGTTAAAATAAAAGGTCTGGGGTGTAGCATAGTGGTAGAGTGCCCTTGGGTTAAATCCCCAGTATGGAAGGAAGGGAGAGAGGGATCTATTCTGGCAGATTTAATATTCCCCATTTTTTACTTATTATTATTGTATGTTATTGTTGGGGATCAAATCCTGGGCCTTGAGTATGCCAGATAAATATTATACTACTGACCTACATCCCCAGCTCTTCAGTGTATTTTTAAATATTTATAAAAGCAAATCATTGCCTGAATTTTGGTATTAAATGTCACCAAATAATAACTAGCTGTATATTCAGTTATAATGTGAAGATTAGGTTAAATCTTTCATTCTTTCTTTTTTTTTTTTCCGAGAGAGAGAGAGAGAGAGAGAGAGAGAGAGAATTTTTTTAATATTTATTTTTTAGTTTTCAGCAGACACAACATCTTTGTTTGTATGTGGTGCTGAGAATTGAACCCGGGCCGTATGCATGCCAGGCGAGCGCTCTACCACTTGAGCCACATCCCCAGCCCTCATTCTTTCTTTCTGCCTGCATTTCTCCCTCTCTCTTTACTTTCTTCTTCCTTCCCTCCTTCCCTTTCTTTCTCTCTCTCTTTCTCTTTCCCTTTCTCAACCCATCTCTGACTTGAACCCAGGACCTTGAACATGCTAGCTAAGAGCTCTACCGCTGATCTATAGTCCCGGGCCTTTTTTGTGGGAGGAAGATGGGTCTTGCTAAATTACCAAGGATGGCCTCAAATGGCCTCAAATTTGTAATCCTCCTGCCTCAATGTCCTGAGTAGCTGGGATTATAGGCATGAACAGGCTCTGCTTGGATTTTTTTCAATGTGATGATATTCTCTCTTTTGGTACTTAAAAACAAATTTTTAGTTCTTTCTTTTTGGTGGATAAACTTCTTAAAATGGCAGTTTTATAAGTAAACCTTTTACAAGTAAACCAAAACTTACTCAGCATTTTTTTCCCTTTTCTTCCTACTTTAAGCTGTCTTTAAAAACTAGAGAGCTTTATGTGTTCCCCTGTTCCCCAACCCTGAAAAATGTTTCATATCCCACTAAGAATCTCTATTATCTTTCCATTGATATTTTTTCTTGTTTCCCTATTTTGGAAAGTACCCACATAATTTGTCCTAGTGTTTTCCTCCACTTAAGTATAGAATTAATCTGTTTTTATGAGTCTATAGGAAGAGGTCTTTTATTAATTTGCTTATTTTTGTAGCCCTGATATCTAAATTAACAGATTGTGGGCAGTTGTTTGTATCTGTAAGAGCTCACATATGAACTTCTTATTTATCTTTTTTTTTTTTTCCTAAAGAGAAAGAAAAATCCATTTTATTTTAAAATTCATGATTATAGAATAGGAACATATTCTTGTGAAGATCTTTATTCTTTGCCATGTATGCTTCAGGTGTATTTATTATATATTTATATTTATATTTGTATATATATATATATATATATATATATTTACTTGTAGGTGGACATAATACCTTTATTTTATGCATCTTTATGTGGTGCTGATGATCCAACCCAGGGCCTCACACATGCAAGATGAGTGCTCTACTGCTGAGCCCCAGCCCCAGCCCCAGCCCAACTTCAGGTGTATTTAGGAATAGGTTTTAGAATATGGTTCTAAATGTATATGTTCCGTTCCTTTTTAATTTTGATTCTTTGTCATACAGTTAACCATTGTGAAGTATACAGTTCAGTGGTAGTGCATTCACAATACTACAATACTACAATGTTTCAAAACTAGAATCTCAGAAAAAGAATTAATTCACTTCTTCCTCTAACCTCTGGTACCAACTTGCTTTCTAGAAGTCTCTATGGATTTGCCTGTTGTAGTAAGGAACTATAATTGACTTTTCATGAATGGATTCTTAGTATGAGAATTTTAAGTTCTGAGTTGTATCATGATTAGTATTTTCTTTTTATGTATATGTATATATATTTAATATTCTGTTGTGTGTATCTGTTTATTCATCCATTGATGGACATTTAGCTTTTTTCCCTTTGGCTATGTTTATTTGTATATAATGCTGCTATTAACATTTTGGTACAAGTTTCTGTATGGGCATATGTTTTCATTTCTCTTGGGTATAGATCTAGGAGTAGAATTACAGATGTTCGTTTTTAATTGTTTCTCATTTCTCATTAATTTTTATTTATTTATTTTAAAAATATATTTGTTTGTAGATGGACACAATATCTTTATTTTGTTTANTTGCTTACTGCATCTGATACATCAGTTTAGTTTTTTTGTTTATTTGTTTTTGAGATTGCTAGGCATCCAGGAAATAAGGACAATGTGTTACACTGCTTTATCCAGGATCCAGAACTGTACATTAAAACTTCACATCATGTTCAATTGCAAGAATGGGATCCTTATTAGAATATGTTATATTCCATGTATGTATAATATGTCAAAATGCAGTAGTTATGGTTTACCCCCATATTGAAGTGAAATGACAAGGGCCATTTTTATTAAATTTTTAAAAACTTGGCTAATGAGATACAAATTTTGATAAGTTATTGCTTATGTGCTAATACTATTCTAAATGTATATATGTTTAATGCTCATGTCTACACTATAATGTAGGTGTCATCATTATCCCCATTTTATTTTATTTTTTATTTTTTGCAGTGCTGGGGATTGAACCCACAGCTTTGTGCATGCTAGGCAAGTGTTTTCCCACTGAGCCACATCCCCAGCGCTATCCCCATGTTATACATGAAAAAAAAGGCAAAGAAAAGCCAAATATACTTTTTTTTAAGGTCACAGAGTTAGTACATGGTGAATCTAGGATACAAATTCACACAGTTTGGCATTAGAACCTGTAGTTAACTATGCTTCACTGTAATAAATGAGGAAGTTTTGAAGTAGCAGTTATTTGTACATTTAAATAGGTTATTCTAGGTGATTATCTTGATTTTGAGAGGAGCAAAATACTGGTTGACTGATTTCTTACTGATGTCCCATTTATTAGCCATTTTAGGGAATACTGGGGATAATATAAAAATATTTCTTTAAAAAAAATTTTTTTTTAGTTGTAGACGGACACAATACCTTCCTTCCTTTCTTCCTTTCTTTCTTTCTTTGCGGTGCTGATGATGGAACCCAGTGGTGCCTTATATGTGCTAGGTGAGCTCTCTACCAGTAATGTACACCCCCAGCCCTAAAATTTATATTTCTAGGCTGAATTAGATACTTGCCAACCTCGCTCAAAATGGTATAATGTGGTTGTGACTCAGCATCTTTTAATTAATTAATCCATTAATATACTCTAGTGTAATGTAGTAATTTTACATGATTTCATCTAGGGAGTATTGTTCTTCACCAGTTGGACCCAAATTGTTGAACCTGATTTCTTGTTTCTACATTTTATAGTTTATTTCTCCTTCTTCACTGTCTGCATTCTGCTATCATTGAGCCTACCTCTAGCACTTGAAGTACATGAGCCCTGACAGAATTCTGGGTATATTTTCCACACATAAAATGGGAACAAAACATGGACATCATGGCATTCATTTTGTCTACTTTGAAACTTATCTATGCCTTTCCTATTTTTGAAGTTCTTCTCCAGGGCCCTGCATGAGATAGAAGTTGTACTGGTTTTCTATTTTCAGAATCTTGTTTATGAATCATCCTACTGTGATCAGTGTGCTTTTCTTGAGGTATTTGAGATACAAGAGATGGCTAAATACTAGGTTTGAATTGGAGTCAAGTATATATTTCAAAAAAGGCAGACATAGTTCATGAGAAATATACCTTCACTGTTAATATCTGTTACACATAATGATGAACATCTGTATAAAATTTTGGTAAAACGTCTTTCAATCATATGAACACCTATTATATTTTCCTTCAAAACTGGTGTTGGGGCTAGGGATATAGCTCAGTAGTACAGTGCTTGCCTAGTATGCACAAGGCACTCACCAAAAACAAAAGCAAAAAACTCATGGAGTTAGTACAGTGCTTGCCTAGTATGCACAAGGCACTCACCAAAAACGAAAGCAAAAAACTCATGGAGTTAGTTCTGTACTAAAATGATGTAATAAAAGGCTTTGCTCACATGGCATATTTAGAAAAAGAACATCAAAATCTACTGTCTTGAAATTTACTTTCTATTTAAATTTTATTGATGTTAAAGGTACTTCACAGAATGATGATGGCTCCAGATCCAAGGATGAAACGAGGTAAGAGTTCACTGATTGCCTACCACAGAATGCAGAAGGAAGGATAGAGGGAAAATTAATGTAGATTCATTAAAACTTCAGGTTCACACTGATATAAGAATGATGTCGAAAAGGGTTCAAGATTCAAGGGAAGAAAGGAAATATTTGTGAAATATTGCATAGTTTATCTGATTGCAGCTGTCTAGGGGAGGCCAGAGATAAACAAATTGTTTATTTCCTTTAGTTTGAAGAAAGTGAATAGATTGATACCTTCAAAAGGCAGGAGTTCTGAATCCCAGGGTTATCAGTCAGCCACTAGGCTTTTTTTTTTGTCCCAGGAAAGCTGGAGTAGGAATTCTGCAAATGTGTGAAAGTCATCACTAGCTGTGTGGTATCTTGTGGGCCATCATTAGAAGGGGCAGAGACTTGTACCATCTGTTTGCTATTAGCCTAGGTTCAGTACTTTTTTATGTCTGTCTGACTGTAGGTTTGGGCATACGATGTGTTGAAAACCTTGGATCATGTTAATTGATTTAACAAACTTTGTTCATTAGTTATTCTGGAAACTGATAATGGGAGAAAAATTAGGAAAGGAAATGACCCTACTCTTAAAGCTGTAAGCAACATATCTTAAATACAGTGTGCAGTGATTATAAAATTCCTTTGGAATCTTTGTTTTTCACAAATTGGTTACGCAGTGGGCGAGAAGAAGATGAAACAGAGAGTAGTCAGAATGGGAGAACCAGATAAGTATCATCACAGATCATAAGGGGAAATTATCTAGAATAAGGTGATGCTTTTGTGTCACATGCTGCAAAGGAAGATAGGTGAAGCAATAGAACAAAATGTTGAAGCTGGATTGATGGGTACATGGGAGTTTGTTGCATTAGTCTTTCTACTTTTGTGATATATAGAAATTTTCATAATGAAATATTTTTTATTTCAATTTACCAAGGTTAGGAAAACCAAAGTTTATAAAGTAGTTACTAAATAGAAATCTACCTTTATAGATTCATTTCTGACAAGAATCGTGTCCTATACTAATATCAGTAGAAGTGGATGTATTTTTTTTTTTTCTTTTTGCTGTGCTGAGGATCAAACCCAGAGCCTGGCACACATGGTAGGCAGGCACTCTACCACTGAGCCACATCCCCAGCCAAGAGGTAGAATATTTAGGAATAGTAGTAACTCCTTGCCAGAAAAAGCAATAGAAAAGGTTTTTAAAATTACATAAATAGCCAGGCATGGTGTAATCCCAACTGCTTGGGAGGCTGAGGCAGGAGAGTTGCAAGTTCAAAACCAGCCTCCACAACTCAGCGAGGCCCTAACTAACTCAGCGAGACCCTATCTGAAAGTAAAACAAAAAAGGCTGGAGATATGGCTCAGTGGTTGAACGCCTCTGGGTTCAATCCCTGGTGCCAAAATTAAAAAACTAAAATAAAAATTACATAAATATATCTGTAGATCACAAGAAAACTTTTTTTTCCAATACTAAGAATTGAAACCAGGACCTTACATAGAGCCTATTGCTGAGCTACATCCCTATCCCTTTTTAAATTTTATTTTGAGACAGGGTCTTGCTAGATTTCCTAGGCTGCCCTTGAATTTGAGATCCTCCTGCTTCAGCTTCCTAAGTACCTGTGTCAAGAGTCATAGGAAAAAGAAAATTAAAATTATCTGGGAGGATAGGAGGCAGTTCTCTTCCTTTTGGATTGGAGAGTTATTCTAGATTTGTGTTTAGTTGATAATTTGATACCGGAATGGGCGTGAGAAAAAAACAAGAAATTCTGATTTGGGAATCATTCTCATAGATAATTGTGGAAATCATGTAATTTGAGATCCTAGGGGCAAATCTGGAGAAGAAAAAGGAGGGAAAGAACAGAATCATAGCAGTGTATATTTAGTGAGTGGGAGGAAGAAGAAAAATTAAAGAAGAGATGATTAGAAGTAGAAATACAAGATTACAAACAACAGAAGTTGAAAAAAAATTTTTTAAAGATGGAGTATTAACACTCAAAAGCTGCAGAAAAGAATGTGATTTTAGATTAATAAGCTAGGAAAACAGGCTGTTTGAAAAAACTCAGGTTAGTGCCTTAGATTATTGCAAGACCAAGTAGATTCCAAGCTGATTTTTAAATTGCTTCTCCTCCTTTCCTTCTTTACCCTCCCCACCCAGAGTGAACACAAGTGGTTCAGATGACCCTGAGGATGGAGGGTCTGGTGAAAATAGAAGGGTCAATGGGAACAATTCTCCATCACTTTCAAATGGTGGTTTTAAACCTTCTAGACCTCCAAGACCTTCACGACCACCTCCACCCACCCCACGTAGACCAGGTGTGTATTCTAGATCTAAATACTTTTTTTTGTAAAGTATGTTCTAATTGGGAGTTGATCCTCAGGTAAATTTTGAAGATCTTTTAGGTTAGTTACTTGGCTACCTTTTTACATTTATGATTTTGGCCAAGTGTGATCTTTCTATATGTAACCAAGAAGTACCTTTTCCTTAAGTTTTTCTTCCAGGAGTGATGTTACTAAGTGCTGTGTAGAGAATAAAAATCATATGTGCACAGTATAAAGTATGGACAGTTGGTTGAACTTTTGTAACTGTGACTAAGTATGTCTTTTTTTTTTTTTTTTTTGTAAATCCCCTGGTATTGGGGCTTGAATCAAGGGCACTTAATCACTGGGCTATATATCCCCAGCCCTTTTTATTTTTTATTTTAGGAGAAGGTCTTGCTAAGTTGCCCAGGGTGGCCTCACACGTGCAATTCTCATGCCTAAACCTCCTTTGAGTAGATGGGATTATAGGTTTGTGCCAACATGTCTGTCTATAAACATGTTTTACAGTCAAGGATCTGGTTGGTTGTACCCTCTATCCTTTAATGGGACAATTCATAAATGGCAAGTAACCCAACAAAGGTAAATGATAATCAGATTTTAAGGTGAAAATACAAATGAACATATTTCATATAGTAACGATATAAATATCTATAGATCTATCTTTAATATCATCTTTAATTATTTCCCTCTGCTACAGCATGGGTAGGGAATGCAAAATAATAAACCAAATATTGTTAGAAAAGTAAATTGGTTATCCACAAATCATTTCATTAAATGAGTTTGTGTTCGATTATGTCATCCCTTTCTTCATAGATAGTTATATTAACAATATAATCCAGGTCTTTAAAGTGATATGCCTTTTGTTATAATATTGATAATTTTCTCCAGAAATTGCTTTGTCAACAAATATTTCTTGAAAATGTAGTAAGTGCTCAAAAATATTTGTAGGGCTGGGGTTGTGGCTCAGAGGTAGAACACTTGCCTAATATGTGTGAGGCACTGGGTTTGATCCTCAGCACCACATTAAAAAATAAAATAAAATAAAGGTATTGTGTCAACCTACAACTAAAAAATAAATGTTTTTTTTTGTTGTTTGTTTTTGTTTTTTTTTTTTAACATTAGTAAACCAGATCAATGGCACATGCCTATAATCCCAGCCACTTGGGAGGCTGAAGGAGGATTTCAAGTTCAAAGCCTAAGCAACTTAGCAAGACCCTAAACAACTTAGTGGCACCCTCTCTTAAAATAAAAAGTGCAAAGGGCTATGGATATAAATCAGTGGTAAAGCACCCCTGGGTTCAATCCCTAGTACCCCCAACCCCAGATAAAAATTTGTAAGAATACTATTGTTTATCAGATCATTCATTTTACAGCTAGCATTAAAAAAAGTAATCGCTAATCTGTAATGGTATTATAGAAAAGACAGTTAAGGATCTAGAGAATTACTAAACAAACTTATAATACCAAGGAATATTAATGCTTTTCTAGATGATTCTATTTAATTGGTGGAGCACTTGCCTATTATGTGCATTGGTGACATGCCTGTAATTCCAGCTACTCAGAAGCCTGAAGCAGGAGGTTCACAAGTTCAAGTTCAGCAACTTAGAAAGACACTGTCTCAAAATACAAATAAAAAGAAAAGGCTTGGGATGTAGTTCAGTGGTAGAGCACTCTGCCAAGTAAATAAGTAAATATTTTTATTTCTTTTGATTTTATGAAGTCAGAATCTATGTCTTGTAATTAATAATGAGACAGGGTTGATGGGAGTTAAGAAGTTATAAACAAGGGGCTGGGGCTGTAGCTCAGTGGCAGAGTGCTTGCCTAGCATGCATGAGGCACTGGGTTCGATCCTCAGCACCACATAAAAATAAGCAATAAAATAAAGGCATTCTGTCCATCTACAACTATAAAATTTTTTTTTTTAAAAAGAAGTTATAAACAAGGCTTTTAAGGGGCAACATTGTCTAGTTCTCATTATTTTCTTCAAGTAATTTTCACCTGTGTACCTGAATCTTAATATTTTGTCAAATACCTTTTTATTTTTTGAACTAAAATTTTATCCTGATATTTAAATTAAGAGAGTATTCTTTTCCTATTTTTTCCTAAATCTTCTGTAGCATCTGTCAATGGTTCACCATCTACCACTTCTGAAAGTGATGGATCTAGTACAGGTTCTCTGCCACCAACAAATACAAATACATCTGAAGGAGCAACATCTGGATTAATAATTCCTCTTACTATATCTGGAGGCTCAGGTCCTAGGCCATTGAATCCTGTAACTCAAGCTCCCCTACCACCTGGGTAAGTAACTTTTTTTGGTTAACATTTATTTTCTTTAGGATCTTGCGTGTCTCATTAATAAAGAAAATAATGCTACATTTTTTTCAGTAACTGTCTTTAAGCAATTGTTACAGATTTTGGTGGAGTCTGGAATTTTAAAAAGCTCACCACATTAGAAATTTGCTACTTTTATTCAAGGAAAAGTAGATGATTTTTTTTTCTTTAATTGAAGTCTGTACCAAACATGAAAGATTTCATAACATTAATCATAGCATTCTTTTTCACTCAGGTCCTGAGTATAACCTGATCAGATTGAGAGTGACTTTTGTCTAAATAGTCCGACCTCCAGCTTCTTGAGAAAGACAAGTCTAGCAGGGTGCAGTGGCGCACGCCTGTAATCCCAGCGATTTGGGAGGCTGAGGCAGGAAAATCATGAGTTCAAAGCCAGCCTCAGCAAAAATGAGGCACTAAGCAACTTAGTAAGACCCTATCTCTAAATAAAATGCAAAATTAGGGCTGGGGTTGTGGCTCACAACCATTGAGCCACAAACAAAAAACAGAGAAAAACAAGTCCTCTTCTAGAGCAGACACGTATGTAGAATAAATCTCATCTATTATATGCCACCCTCAGAAAATGTCATTTTTTGACTTTATTTTATTTCTATCATATTTCTTTAACAACTAACATGCTTATTTTCCTCAGTTCTATAAAATGGTCATTTAAGGGCAAAAGGCAGTGACAGCATTGAAAAGCCAAACTTACTCACACAAGTGCCCTACCTACCAATCTTTTTAATTTTGTGTTTAAGTTGGGAGCAAAGAGTGAACCAGCATGGGCGAGTTTATTATGTAGATCATGTTGAAAAAAGAACAACGTGGGATAGACCTGAACCTCTACCTCCTGGGTAAGTGTGTTCATTCAGAAGTATGGATTATACCTGTACTCAATCTTCCCTTCATTCCTATATTTCCTCTTCCTGTCAGTTCTTTCTCTGTCCTCTTTGTTCTGTGGTAGGTGCTAACTAGAAAGAAGAAAACTAGAGAGTTGATTCAGAGAATTATTTTTATTTTCACCCATTTTCCACCTAAAGATTTCATAGTTATTTTTCTTCAAATTTTCCTGTCTGAACTGTTTACCTGGCTCAGAGCCACAAAGCTTTAGAAGATTAGTTTCTTCAAGAGTAATTATTTATATAGAATAAAATTGCAACTCTTATATATTAAGATACAGTCCCTATCAGATAAAAATTTAACAGATAGTAATTAAATAATTGTAAAATAGTTGAGAATGTTAAGGATATAGTAACACACAATGTTAAGCACTTAACTGGAAGAAAATATATTGTAATCCAGAGAAAATATATTTTAATCCAGAGAAAAGTCTATACCAAACATGAAAAAATATTTAACCTTGCTAGCAGTTTTAAAGAAATGCACATCTCAAAGGTACTATTTTGCTTATTAAATTAGCAGATAATGTCAAGTGTGAGAAATTTTACCTCCTAACACTGCTGGTATAGTGTAAATTTCTTATAGGAAGCTCTGCAACCTTAGTAATTTTCCCTAGGAAATTTATCATAGAGAAATAATTCGAAAGAAGAAAAAATTTTGCTGTATCACGGTTATTTATTATCTTGTTATTTATAATATTAGAATATTGAAAGACAAACCTAAACAACCATGGAGGTAGAAACCAATTTACTCTATCAATATTAACTTGATTAAATATAAGTAAAAAAAAAAATCAGTTGTATTCTGTGTCTAAGTGCCTTTTGATACCTTTGAAAAGCTCTATATAATCATGTCTCTTTTGTGATTACAACAGTAAAATTTCTCTGGCAAAAAAAATGAACTTTTTTTTAATGACTCTTTGAGACTTACTCACTGAATATGCCTTGCGTTTTTTAAATATATATATATATATATAATTTTTTTTTTTTAATTGTTGATAGACCTTTATTTATTTATTTATTTGCGGTGCTGCGAATGGAATCCAGTGCCTCACACATGCTAGGCAAGTGTGCTACCTCTGAGCCACAATCCCAGCCTCAATATACCTTGCATTTTGCTGGGTTGTAGCTCATTGGCAGAGCACTTGCCTAGCATGTGTGAGCCACTGGGTTCCATCCTTAGCACCATATAAAAATAAATGAATAAATAAAAGAAAGGTATTGTGTCCATCTACAACTAAAAATATATAAATAAAATACTAATAAATTTTAAGAATTTTTTTAGAATTAAACCTTTAGAAGCATTCCTTTTATGTTTACTTGTAGACTACTTTAAAATATATGAAAGAATTCAGGAAAATCAATATTTTCTCAAGGTAAAATCTTGTATCTGTTTTACAAATATTTGCTGAAATTTATTTTTGTTCTGATTTAGCTGGGAACGGCGAGTTGACAATATGGGACGCATTTATTATGTTGACCATTTCACAAGAACAACAACATGGCAGAGGCCAACATTGGAATCTGTCCGGAACTACGAACAGTGGCAGCTACAACGTAGTCAACTTCAAGGAGCAATGCAGCAGTTTAACCAGAGATTCATTTATGGAGTAAGAAACCTATTGATTTGTTGATTATTATGACTGATAAAAGTATTCAGTTTTTAAACCTTTTCTGCTTATCATTTAAAGCACTTATAAAAGAAGCTACAAATAGAAGGGCAGCCCAGTTTTTGCTCTTAATAGGTATTATTTTAAGACCTTCTCTGGACTATTCTATTTATGTGATCTATTCTTTCCTTCTGTAATTTCCTGAGTTTCATCCCCCTTCTGTTTGTTAATGTCAAGAATAAACAAAAGAGGGATTTGGAAGATGGCGGCGAGGGGAGTGCATTACCCCCGTGTGCTGCTTCACTGTGTGGGAGTATGACAAGTCAGGACGGCTAAAGGATATCTTGTTAGGAATTTCCAGCAATAGTGGGGTGCTCCGGAACCTGGAGGAAGGATTTCCATCGCACGAGGATCGGCTACGGGGACTCAAACGCGAGAGGTTTGTCGCACGGAGGGTAACTGCTTATTCAGCAAATCGCCCCGCGGCTAGAGTCTGCAGTGTGCGCTGGGATAGAGACGCAGGGTTACAGCGCTGCAGTTTCTGCCAGCCGCGCAAGCACCGTACTCAGGGCTGAATTCTGGGTTCCAGACGGGGTAAGGAAGCGGTCCTGCTCGGTTCTACACACCGGTCAGTCCACAGAGGAGGCCAGCAGCCACCATCTTGGTAAACTGACGTCACGTCCCCTGTTTTCGACTGACCGCAACTCATTCAGCCATAGATCAGGTAATTCCAGGCTACAATTCGCCTGTGGCTTGCAAACAGATTGCTAGGGTTCTGCGCCTGGGTGCTTCTAAGAACCTGAGCCTATCGGAGCGAACGCCGAGCGCGGGGCGCCCGAGTTCCGGCTCCC
>NW_026000026.1:23348276-23353941 GCF_001458135.2 Marmota marmota marmota | reverse complement strand
AAAAAAAAAAAAAAAAGAATAAACAAAAAGTGAGAACAACTTAAAATTCATGAACAAAAGAATAGTAAAAATAAACCTAAGTAGTTTGAAAGGAATCTTTTTTTAAAAATTCTGAATTTAGTTCTGCATTTAACTTAGCAGAATATTTAAAGATTTGAATCTCAAAGAACTTGACCTTTAAGTTTTTGTGTAGAATTCATAATGGAGTTGAATCCTTTTTTAACATTTAGAGGTAAAGTTTACCTAACAAATTAATTAATGCGCTGGGAAACTGAATAAATTTGATTTCTTATAGGATTATACTAATTATATTTTTCTGACTTCACAGATACATTATTTTTAGTATAGAGACATTTCCTTTATGGAAACAAATGGTTTAAATTTTATATATTTCTCTTTAGAGTAATGGTATAACAGTAGTGATAAGTACACCAAAATATGTTAATATTTTCTTTGCTGTATGATCTTTGCTGCTTATTTTATAATCTCTCAAGTAATAAAATATCACAGATCTTTTCTTTGAGGAAAGGAAAATAATCTGTTGAGAAATTTGATTCTCATCCATCTACAATGGTGCATGTCTATTATCCCAGCTATTCGGGAGGCTGAGGCAAAAGAATCACAAGTTTTAGGCCAGCCTGGGCAACTTAGTGAGATCCTGTCTCAAAATAAAACAGAATGGGTTGGGATGTAGCTTAGTGATAGAATGTTTGCCTAGCACATGCTAAACCCAACTCTGTAAAACTGCAAGACAGGATGACCCAATTGCCATCACTTCCACTGCCATTGGTAGTATCCCTGTTAGATCCATCAGAGTAAAACAACACATTACATATTCCTCACTAGGCTTTAACTTTTTTTTTACTTTTTTCTATATTCCTGCCCATTCTGGATCTTATTATCATAGTCAAATTCACCTTTATCAGAAGCCTTTCCTTCACACCCCAGTTAAGACTAAAACATTTTTCTTTTGAATAACAGTTTTATCTGTCACTTCCAATAGACATATGTCACAATATTCCCCTTACTGGTGGTTTTAAAGGTGAAACTAATTTTTGATTCTTGTCTATCTTACTCATTTTTTTTTCTATGCTATTTTACATATTCCTTTCTTTCTAAGTTATAATCACCTTTGGTATACCTCGCCACATTTCTTCTAGGTTTGAATGCTTAGCTTGCCTGCCTTCTTTAAAACTAGTTTCCACATGGGTGTCCAGTGGAACGATCATGCATGGGCTTTGCAGTCACACACATCTGGGTTCGAATCCTGATTCCACAGTTACTTTCTCTATATGACTTTGAGTAAGTTACTTAACCTCATCAAGACTCATTTACTTTATATGTAAAATAGATACATATTTAATTGCTTCAAATATTTTTTTGGTTTATTTTTTTACTTTTTTAGGATTCCATAAAAGTTTTTAATGTGTTCGGCACATATTAGATACCTAGAAATTTTATTTCTCGTCTCTTCTCTCCTTCATATCCAAAACTGTAAATGTGCCCTTGACCTCATTTTGGTAGTACGTAATCTTTCAAAACATTGTGGAATTTTTGTTATTTTTGTTATTGTTGTTGTTTTTATTTTTTGTAATTTTGAAACAGGGCCTCTCTAAATTGCTGAGGTTAGCCTTGAACTTTCGATCCTCCTACCTCAGCCTCCCAGGTCACTGGAATTACAGGCATGTGCCCATGCACACCTGCTCAAAACAATCTTTTTTTTTTTAATTTTTAATATGTATTTTTTGGTTGTAGATGGACACAATACTTTTATTTTATTTTTATGTAGTGCTCATGTATGCCAGGTGAGTGCTCTACCACTGAGCCCCAGCCCCAGCCCTCAAAACAAATCTTTTTTTTTTTAATATATTTTTTTAGTTGTAGGTGGACACAATACCTTTATTTTTTATTTATGTGGTGCTGAGGATCAAACGCAGGGCCTCACATGTGAGATGAGAGCTCTACTGCTGAGCCACAGCACCAGCCCTCAAAACAATCTTTTTAAAGATTAGATTTTAAAAATTCTGGAGTACCTACTATGTATACTGACTTATTGTAAACTTAATCAATGTAGAATTCACAATCTTTGGAACTTCTTTTTTTCTTTTGGTACTGGGAATTGAATCCAGGGTTGCTTTACCGCTTAGCTACATCTCAGACCATTTTATTTTTTTTTTATATTTGAGACAGGTTCCCAAAGTTGCTGAGGGCCTCTCTTAGTTACTGAGTCTGGTCCCAAACTTGTGATCCTCCTACATCAGCCTCCCAAGTCACTGGGATTATAGGTATTTGCCACTGTGTCTGGCTTGAAACTTTTTTTTATATATTTATTTTTTAGCAAACACAATATCTTTATTTTATTTTTATGTGGTGCTGAGGATTGAACCCAGTGCCTCACGCATGCTAGGTGAGCGCTCTACCACTGAGCCACAGCCACAGCCCCTGAAACTTTTTTTGAGTTATAATTTATACCTCATCACCTCTGTTCGTCTCCCTCCTGTCAAAAAACAACTGACCAATTTTCTGAAATTCTTACTTTTTTTTTATAGTGTTAATAAATCATATAGAATTTAAACAGCTTATTTTACCCTTAAAATAAGCAAAGTTGAAATTAGAATAAATAAATAAATATTTTTATTTAAAAAAAAAGCAAAGTTGTGAATTGAATGAATTTAACATTTTTAATTACCTACTTGAAATTGGTGAGAAGGGGGCTATTGCTAAGAAATAATCTGTTTATTGGGTGAATTAAGTGGTCTTTGGTCACTACTATTCTGATCCTAGTTAAAAGATAGTAGATTTTCATACACTCAGCATTTTAAAGCTCAAAATTGATGTGACTGATGATGAACCATTGTGTAATGATTTTTCCTGGCTTATGTATTCACAGTGCATGTTTCCAGTTGATCTATCCAAGGAGAGCCAGTGGAATAAACTAGTGTTTTAAAGAATTATCAGAACAGTTTGTCATATGCCAAAATTTTCAGACCCAGTCTATGACATGGCCTTTCTACTCTTAAATCCTTTTCATAACTGCATCTATAAAGAGTAACAAGTTTTGTTCTCGATATCTTTGCCAAGAGCTGTTAAATCAGAAGTGCAATATCTTTCTTATTCTTTAAACTTAGGAATTAACCCAGTTTCTGTAATAGGTCAGTGACCTGGAGAAAAAATTTAAAAAATATAGTGGTCTCTAGATTGAGATGTAAGAGACCCAACCCAACTGAATGTAGTGTTAGAACTTTGAATGGATCCTGGTTTTAACACATAAGCAACCAGACATTTACTTGTATTAAGTACTAGATCATTAAAAATTTAACATTGCTATTTTGCAAGGTGTAATAATGATCTTGAGATTACATAAGAATGTATCCACAAATTTTAGAAAGGCATACTAAAATATGTAGGCTGAAATGATGTTTGATTTTTGCTTTAGCAAAGTATAAGAAAAAAAAAGTTACATAAAGAAATGTGGCAAAGTCTTGCTAACTCTTGAATCTTGGTACTGGGTATAAGGAGTTCATTGTCATATCTTACCCTTTTTTTTTTTTTCCATAGTAAAATTATTTTCAAAACAGTTAGAGCTTGCCTCATGTGCACAAAGCCCTGGGTTCAATCCCCAGCAACACACACACACACACAGCAATTAGAATCTATTATTTGTTTACTTGTCTTGTCCTACTCAAGAGGAAAGGACTTAATCGAGTCTTAGTGAATCACCACAAAATTATTGCCTATTATACATTAAAATTAAAACACAATCGTTAAACCTATAATATATGACTTTTACTTCTCTTTTTTCTAAAGGTTGACTCCTTCAAAGGTTATTTTATCTAGTCAAACTATGCTGTTCACCAGTGTGATAATCACAAACAAAATTTTAAGGTCTTCCATACATTTAGTTCGAGGCTCATTAGCACCTTCCAGTTGGAGTTCTTTCTTTTACTTATCTGGCAGCTTGGTCTTTCTGCTTCCCAACTCTTTTCAAAATTCTTTATGTCTCATGTTCTTTGGTGATCTTCTGGTTTTGAGTACATATACAATATTTTTCTCAGCCATCTGATGACTCTGGGTACTGGTATTATACTGACTTTTGGGGATTTGTATGCATTTCTAAATTTTATATTACTAATATAGTAAAATTTGCAGCAAAAAAGATAAAAACTTGGTCGTATGGGGGGTGAGAATTATATATTTGTGTAGTATTTCAATTTCAGATAATTTTAAATGTTACATGATGTTTGCCAAGTTTTGTGTTTTGTATGTTGGTATTTATTAAACAATATATCGCACTTCCTATGATGTGAACTCTGTAAGAATGTTATGTTGCACATTACCAAAGAATGCGTATTAGAACTCAATGACAACTCATATTTGCTCTGAAATGATCTGTTTAATTTAATTTTTTCTTTCTTTCTTTCTTTCTTTCTTTTTTTTTTGGTTCTTTGTAGAATCAAGATTTGTTTACTACATCACAAAATAAAGAATTTGATCCCCTTGGTCCTTTGCCACCTGGATGGGGTAAGTCCCATGAGTTTTTTTCATTAAATTCTATCATTTTAAAAAATTAGGTATTTATAGATGATATTCTCTCTTATTTGAGTAAATACCTGGGAGACTTTTCAGGTACATCTATCTGTTTAATTGACGGTGCCAAATAAGCATTAAATTTTATTCAGGTTGTAAATTGACTTTTTCGTTGTAAGAAAATTTTATTGGAATGTAGAATTATTTTGCTCTTCTAACGTTTATAAAAATATTGATTACTCAGCAATCAAAAGGGAATGGAATACTGATAACAGCAATCTGGGTGGACTACACAGGCATTATGTTTAGCAAAGTCAATATTCATGGGGCTGGGGATGTGGCTCAAGCGGTAGCGCGCTCGCCTGGCATGCGTGCGGCCCGGGTTCGATCCTCAGCACCACATACAAACAAAGATGTTGTGTCCGCCGATAACTAAAAAATAAAAAAAAATAAAAAAAATTAAAAAAAAAAGTCAATATTCATAAGATTATATGCTTTTATTATTTTGTTTTTTTATTATAATCAAATATTTGAAAGTAGATACTTTATAAGGAAGAAAGGTTTTTTTAGCTCATAGTTCTAGAAGTTCAAGGGCATGGCATAGTCTTCTGCTTGGCTCTGGTGAAGACTTCAAGTCAGATAGCATAATAATGGTGGGAGGTTATGTGAGAGAGGGTAATTATGTGGTAAGACAGGAAGTTAGAGTGAGACTTTAAATGCCTTCCAAAGGCACACTCCCAGTGACCTTACCATTTCCCACTGGTCTCTGCCTCTTAAAGGTTCACTCCCTCCCAATATTGCCACACTGAGTACCAAGCTTCCAACACAAGAACCCTTGTAGGACACACTCAAACCATATATAAACTTTAACAATGCTGTATGTTTTAATTCATACAACATTCGCAAAATCACAAGACTAAGCCGGGTGCAGTGGCGTGTGCCTGCAATCCCAGAAGCTCAGGAGGCCGAGGCAGAAGGATCATCAGTTCAGAGCCAGCCTCAGCAAAAGTGAGGCACTAAGCAACTCAGTGAGACCCTGTCTCTAAATAAAATACAAAATAGGGTTGGGGATGTGGCTCAGTGGTTAAATGCCCCTGGGTTCACTCCCCAGTACAAAAAAAAAAAAAAAAAAAAAAAA
>NW_026000026.1:23339042-23346500 GCF_001458135.2 Marmota marmota marmota | reverse complement strand
CTTGGAAAAAAAAAAAAAAAAAAAGGAGGAGGAGGAGGACAAAGGAGAAAGACTGATGTGATCAAAGACGAATGTGTTTTTAAGTTTTTTACTTTGAATTATTACTGTGTTATAAAAAATGTACAGAACCTCAATCTCAATGTACCCTTTAACCAGTTTCTCCCAATGGTGGTATCTTATCTAAGTATAGTACAATATTAAAACTAAGACATTGATACATCATACCTAACAATGGAATTTTCAATGTTTACCATTTGTTAAAGCTGAATCCATGTAGATGAATACAAATTTCTATATATTTTTGTCCCATGTATAGATTTACGCATTCATCAACACAATCAAGACAGAACTTTTCCAACATCATGTAAGAACCCCCTTAGCATTATCTCTTGTATTTGTACCCAACTTTCACCTATCTTATTCCTGACAAATACTAATCTGTTGTCCAGATCTAGTTTTGTGATTTTTTTTTTTTTTTTTTTAGTTATAGATGGATACAATACCTTTGTGTGTGTGTTTGTTTGTTTGTTTGTTTGGTGCTGAGGATTGAACCCAGTGCCTCACGTGCGAGGCAATCACTCTACCACTGAGCCACAACCCCAGCCCCCTGAGGCTGGCTTTGAACCCCTGCCTCAGCCTCCTGAGCCACTGGGATTACAGGTGTGCGCCATCTCACCAAGCCACATTGGTTTTTCTAAAGTGCATTTCAGAATTTGGTGGGGTTGGTGTTACCTTATAAAACAATGGAAGGGGAATACATAAGGGTGGCAACTTTGTGCCCTACACCATGGAGCACATGAGTATGCCCTGTTATTGGTACGCTTAATACCTTAGTTATGAAAACTTATTTAATAGACTTTAAGATGTGTCTACCCTACCAGATTCTGTTTTGTAGTGTAAAATAATAGGTAGAGTCTTCTGGCTCTATTGGATCCTCAGAGTGGTCAATGTGTGGTTAATATGATGAACTTTAGATGAGGGCTGTTGCCCTTATGCTTGTTGAACTTGACTTGTCAGATTGCATTCCTAGACATGAATTGTTTGCCCATATTTATTTAAAGAGTTGTATGTCCATGTTACAGAAAGAGAAATTGATGAAATAAAAGGAAAAGGAATATCTGAAGGTTATGTGTTTTATCTCCCTAATTATATTGCAGAAAAACTAAGACCTGCCTTGGGATGATGGTCAGAAACAGACTGTTTCTCTGGAACACCTCTTGCTCATAGAAGCCTGAAATGTGCACTGTTTTGCCTTTATTTATTTTTTTAAAATGATTTTATTAGTTGTGGATGGGTCTTTATTTTATTTACTTATTTTTATGTGGTGCTGAGAATCGAACCCAGTGCTTCAAACATACTAGGCAAGCGCTCTACCACTGAGCCACAACCCAGCCCCCTGTCTTGCCTTTATTAGAATAGCTTTTCTGTAAACAGGTTCTTGCCTTCTGTATTGATCATTAACTCAATCATCTAGATCTTTTTCCTTTTTCATTTAGCCAACACTTTCTTAATACTGCCTCTAAAGACCCAGCTTATTGCTAGGTGCAGTGGTGCATACCTGTAAGAGGCTCTGGAGGCTGAGGCAGGAGGTTCACAAGTTCAATACTAGCCCCAGCAACTTAACAAGACTCTATCTCAAGATAAAAAAAACACTGATTAAAAAAATTGGGAGGTGGCTCTGTGGTTAAGTGCCCCTGGTTTCAATCCCTGGTATCCAGCTTCTTGCCCTGCTAATATGTTGCTGTTTCACTATCTGCATATATTTGGGTTTTACACTTCTAAAGTTGAAGTGCTGCGTCCTCTCCCTATATGAGTTTATGATTATCCTACAATTCAATCTGAGCACTGCTTTGTGATTCTCTGCTTTTGGGGCCCATACCTTAGTTTTGGAACTGGTCATCGTGTATCAGATGAGGAGACGCAACTGACCTTCAATATTGTCCCAGGAAATAGAATCCCATCTTATGCACTGTGGTTTCTTTCTGAGATTGACAGCATTATTTTTGTAAAAGAATATATATTTAAGTCCAACTTTTTATGCGATAAGTTGAGACATTACCATCAGGCAGCAAAGAAATTTTAACACGTGCACACACCATAGGGCCTAGAGAAGAAAGAATGCCTTTGGTTCAACAATGCAGTCTAATGTAGGGCTCTGTACACTCATCAAGTATAAAGACACTTTCTCATTTTCATAGTTATGAAACACTACATAGAGTAGCAATAAGCTTTTGCTTTTCACTGTTTTATTCATCAAATCAGGAAGTGCTCTGAACTGCATTCAAGTTGATGTTTAGTAATTTCAGTATTATTTATCATCTGTTTTTTTCAACAAAGTAAGAAATCAGCTCCACAGCCCCAGTACTTCCTCTCATTAAGTAGATGAGCCTTCAGTTTGCAAGTGAAAAGTTTTGTACCTTTGAAATTGTTTTTCACAGCCTTTTCCAAAAAATGCTGATATCAGTAGTATATACTTAGAACATACATAGGAAACAAGTTAACTTATCTTGTTTTATGATAGTTTTTGAAGGGAAAAATCTCTAGTGTGACACCTGAATTTACATGGCAGATAAAAGATGAATATATGCTCAATTGTGTACTTGGGTAATCATTTGGTGAGGCTAGAGATGTAGTTCAGTGTAGAGTACATGCTCAGTATGTAGGAGGCCATGGGTTCAATCTGCAGTAAGACACACGTATATATTGCATGTTGTGTGTGTGTGTGATTTACACATTTGGATACATATTTTTTGAGCAAGAAAGATAATTTTAGATTCTACAAGTACATTTTTTTGAGATTTAAATTCATGACTACCAAGGCATGAACTTACCTTGCTATCATGTAACATTAGTACAAGCTGTAAGTGATTATTTTTGCCTTAGTAACAGGCTTAGAGTTGGTGACATGTTTCTACACTTAAGATGCCTTCACCAGTGTTAATAATATCCAGAGTGGGTCACCAGTCACAGAATCTCATTTTTTGTATACTGTGCATAACTGCAGTTCTATTTATGTTTTAGGCTTAGCTGATATAGAAAGTAGCTGAAATGTCAGAAGTGGATTCTTAATACTCACTAGTGTATCCATTGTAACCCATAACATCACTGTTACTTGATATCAGAGAATCAATGCTGCAAATATAATTGTTACCAAATACTAACTTAATAAGTTATAATCTGTTTGTTTGTATAATAAAGAGAAGACTCATTCTATAATATGTTGTTTAAAGAAAGATCCAAAGGATCTAAATGTGTTATTTGGAAAATGGATATCAATTTAGTATTCATTTTGAGGCATGTAGTCAAAGAAATTCAGATACAGGAATAATCCCATCTTTTGAAGAATTAATTGGTAATAAAACAGAGAAATTATAGTTTAAAGATAGCTTAATATTGAATATTAATAGGGAAAGCTCAGGCAGGGGCAATTTTGAGGAATGGGAATAAGAAAACAAGAATAGTAAAGCAAGAGGCAGGTGGGGAATAAGCAGCAGGGTTTTTTTGTTTGTTTTTCTTTCCTTTTTTTTTTTTTTTTTCTTCAGTGGTATTGGGTACTGAAACTATGGGCACTCTACTACATGTCCAGCCCTTCTTATTTTTGTGACAGGGTCTAGCTAAGTTGTTCAGGCTATCACCAAACTCAGGATCCTGAATAGCCTCCTGAATAGCTGGGATTATAGCTATGTGACCCTGTGCCCAGCAAACAATAACTTTAGATGCAATAATTAAATAATTGAGCCCTACTGCCCAGCTTGTATATAGAAAGTTACAATAAATATTCAAGATTTTGGAACTGGTTATATTAAGGAACAAAATCATTAAAAAGAATCAGTGTAAGCTGAGTGTGTAGCTGTGTGGTAAAATGTTTGCCTAGCATACACAAGGCCCTGGATTTTATTTCCAACACAGCAAAATAATTAAGTTAATAAGTAGGTATGTAGAAAGAAATAAATAATGTCTATCTTAATTGAATAATGCCAAACATATACCAACAAAACAATTAAGTTATTACCCTAACCCCCAACTCCCACTTATGTTTAAGAAATGAGGTGATATAGTAATGTAGTGTGAGAAAAAAATCTCTGTAGATCTGAGTTTCCATATTATCTCTACTTCATAATTATGGGGGTTGAGGGTAGGTCACTTAACCTCTCTAAGTTTTCTTTGTCTTCAGAATAAAAATAAAACCATCTGCCAGGCATGGTGGTGCACACCTGTAATCCCAAGGGCTTGGGAGGCTGAGACAGAAGGATTGTGAATTCAGAGCCAGCCTCAGCAAAAGCAAGGTGCTAATAAGCAACTCAGTGAGACCTTGTCTCTAAATAAAATACAAAAGAAAAAAAAAAAGGGCTGGGGATGTGGCTCAGTGGTGAAGTGCCCTTGAATTCAATCCCCAGTACCCGAATGAATGAATGAATAAAACTTGTCTACTTCTTGGAGCTATTAAGAATAAAATGAGGGCTGGGCAATGTGGCTCAAGCCGGTGTGCGCTCGCCTGGCATGCGTGCGGCCTGGGTTCGATCCTCAGCACCACATACAAACAAAGATGTTGTGTCCGCCGAAAACTAAAAAATATTAAAAAAATTCTCTCTCTCTCTAAAACTGATCATTAAAAAAAAAGAATAAAATGAGGGCTGGAGTTGTGGCTCAGTGGTAGAGCAACTTGCCTGGCATATATGAGGCCCTGGGTTCAATCCTCAGCATCATATATAAATAAATAAATAAAATAAAAGATCCATTTACAACAAAAAATAAAAATAAAAAAAAAGATTTTTTTGAACTAAAGGTATGGCTCAGTGATAGAGTGCTTGCCTAGTTGTGTGAGGCCCTGAGTTCAGTTCCCAACACCACAAAAAATTAAAAAAATATCATATGTAAGAAGCTGAAAAACTTATTTTGCTGCTATTGGTTTGACTGAACTGAAGTGGGTAGGACATTGATTTAAGTCTGGCTTCTGGGATGTAATTTTATTTCTATAACTTTAGTTAATTTGTATTTAATAGTCAAAGAATAAATTAAACCTTTTAAAAGATGTGATACTACAAAATCAACAATGCAATGAGATGGGCAAATTCAGTTCATTTTGTCTTAGTTTTAGGAAAAAGACTATGCCAACATTAATGTTTCGTTTTGGTTTTTTGTTTGTTTGTTTGTATAATAAAGAGAAGAGAACTGATAGCAATGGCAGAGTATATTTTGTCAACCACAACACTCGAATTACACAATGGGAAGACCCCAGAAATCAAGGGTAAGAACTTTTAGTTACTAGTGTATTTATAACTTTTTAAAAATTGCTTACCTATTTCTGACTCAGTTGCATATTCTTTCCTCAAAGGCCTTAAACATTGATCTCCTTTCTATTCAATGGAGAAAATTTTTTACTTTCATGTAGTGAAAAGCTTAAGAGTTTCTTGAAAGTCTGAAAAATACTCCTTATACATGAAAATAGTCTTATGTTCAAATATTCACTTCTATATATTTATTAGTAGTAAAATCAGATGAGTAAGTATAAAGCAGGGGGGCTGGGGTTGTGGCTCAGTGGTAGAGTGCTCGCCTAGCATGCATGAGGCACTGGGTTCAATCCTCAGCACCACATAAATGTAAAATAAAGATATTGTGTCCACCTAAAACTTAAGAATAAATATTAAAAACAAAAGTATAAAGCAGGGTTTCTTAATCTGTGATTACTGGATAATATTTGGGGTATGTGTCTTACAGGGGAAAAAATATGTCCTCAGTTTTACTAATCTTTACCTAAAATTTAGTATTTCCTTCTATTATGAGTATAAGGCATAGACCTAGTAGAATTAGCAGTGCCTAGGACTTTGCCACCAGAAGAAATCACAAGGTTTGAAAAAGCATTTTGTGATTGTTGTAGATATCTCAAAATATTCTTTGCATACATCATTATAAGTATTATAAGCCAGGCATGTTGGCGCATGCCTGTAATCCCAGTGGCTCCAGAGGCTGAGGCAAGAGGATTGTGAGTTCAAAGCCAGCTTCAGCAAAAGCAAGGTGCTGAGCAACTCAGTAAGACCCTGTCTCTAAATAAAATATAAAATAGAGCTGGGGATGTGGTTCAGTGGTCAAATGCCCCGAGTTCATTCCCTGGTACCAAAACCCAAAAAAACAAAAACAAAAAAAAAACCCAACTTAAGGCTGGGGGTAGAGTTCAGTGGTAGAGCACTTGCCTACTATTTGTGAAGCCCTTCGTTCAAAGTTTTAATAACTACACCAAAGTGGCACCTATGAGTACATTGCTAATCTTAGTAACATTACATAATAGTCTGTGTATTATTTTACTAGGGCCATTGCAACAAACTCTATCACAAATGGAGTAGCTTAAACAACAAATTAATGTCTTTTAATTCTGGAGGCTAGAACCCAAGAGATCAAGGTGTTAGCAAGACCATGCTTCCTCTGCTATCACTAGGGAAAGATCTATTTCAGACCTTACTTCTAGTTTCTTACAATTCTTGGCTTGTCAGCATTATTTCAGTGTTCACATGGCTTCCTGTGTATACATTTCTGTTCACAAATTTCCATTTTATATGAACACTTGTTCTTCAGCGCCAGTGACCACCCCCCCACACCATATGCCAATATGACATCATCCTAACTGAAACATCTGCAATAACCCTTTATCCAAATAAAGTCATATTCCAGGGTACTGGTAGCTATAACTTAAGCATTTGGAGGTGGGACACATTCAACTTGTAACAGTCTATAAAACCATTCATTTATCAGATTGCCAAATGTTTCCATTATGCAAGGAATTTGGCAAATTGTACAATCAGTTTAGATAGTAACCACAAGTTTGCGGGTCCCCAAGACAATTCCCCCTTCAGACCAGCTGCCTACAAATTCTCACTAGAGATACTCAGAATTCATTCATATCTACACTAACCTTATACTCAACAACCATTTTTGTCATAAAGAAAGAATATAAAATAGAACCAGCAGAAGGAAGAGATTTATAGAGCAGAGTTTGGGAGGGTTCTAGATACCCAACAGTGTGGAACAATATATATTGATGTTCAGTATTTTTTTTTAAGTTGTAGATGGACACAATACCTTTATTTTATTATTTTATTTATTTATATGGTGCTGAGGATCGAACCCAGTGCCCCACATGCAAGGCAAGCATGCTACCAGCCCCCGATGTTCAGTTTTGAACAGGATGTCTCTGGTATCTAGAATTTTTATTTGGGTTTGATCATATTCTTCTCTCTTGGCTGACATCTTTGTCTTTATCCCTACCTGGAGGTTTGGGATAAGACCTATTTTCAAGTTCCTCCTGAAGTCAAAACTGATGTAGTATGTCCCAGGTCTCTATCATCAGATCACCTCCCAGTAGTTGAGGACAAAGACCAGACTTCTCTTGGGAATGATTAATTCCTCATGACACGTGTTTCAATAATTTTTGTTCTAAAGATATTCTTTAAATGTAATATATAT
>NW_026000026.1:23309365-23339017 GCF_001458135.2 Marmota marmota marmota | reverse complement strand
CCCCCGCCAAACAAATATATCTAAGGATAGAATTGCATAAATCAAGCTAGGCACAGTAGTGATTCCTATTACTCAAGAGACTAAAGCAGAAGATGGCAGGTGTAAGGCCAGATTGAGCATCTAAGTGAGATCCTATCTTAATATTAGAAATAAAAAGGAATAGGGACATACAGCTCAGTGATAGAACACTCTGGTTCAGACTTTGGTACTGAGAGAATTGAGCAAGTCATCTTTCTATAATTTTTTCACCCTTGATCTTTTAAAGATTTAGAGCTAAATAGTAGAATAATATTTCAATAAGTAGCACAACTGACCTAGTTCTTATTTATTTTGTTTTCAAGACAACTTGTTACTGAGCCTATCCTTCAACCAAAATTTCAACAAAACTTTTTTGTATTTTTAATAATCTATTTTATTTGATATTTGTATTCAATTATATGCATACAGCTAGATATTCCTAATCTTTTGATGTAGTTTACAAAATGTGGTTCGAAACAGTGGTTTTTCTGAAGTATAGCCCTTTATTTTGCAGAAGTACGCTTGAGGAAAGTGACACTATTAACAGCAATAGTGGCTAAATGCCTAAATGACTCCAGATCCTCCTGTTGTTCTTTTCTGATGTGAACTTGTACATTTCTATTGTTCTTTTTTGTACCAAACCCACCAGATGAGAAAATTGAATCTGTAAAATAGAAAAAAATGAACGAGCACATATGGATAAATATTGCAACATTTATTACACCTAACCAGCTAAAAAGACTGGTTACCATTATGTCAGATACACAAATAAAGACAACAAAAGAGGTATTCCATAGTTCCCTATTTATTCTAGTATAATATTTTGAAATGTAAAAATAAAAGTTTTAGGTTTATTTATTCTAATACCTCACTTATTTTAAGTATTAAAATTAAGTCAGTTATCTAATTCCTATTCCAAATTTCATATAATATTTGCAAGGGGGAGGAGTTGTTGTCAAACACAAATACTGCAACATGTGTTAGATGCTCTGCTAGTTGTATAAATAGGAAGTACTTTGAGATGCCCAGGAAAGAGTCATCAATCTCTTGTAGTAGGAGGAATAATAATAATTACAATATGAGGCATTACTCTATGCTAAACGTCTTACTTACCTCATTCCTCGTATAATCTTATTAATAAACATTGTTATTTTCATTTTATGAATAAAGAAAATTAAGTTTATTTTATTTTTGAAACTGGGGATTGAATTTAGGAGTACTTTACCACTGAGCCTCATCCCTAGCCCTTTTAAATTTCTATTTTGAGACAGGGTCTTGCTAAGTTGCTTTGGGCCTTGCTAAATTGCTGAGACTGGTCTTGAATTTGCCATATTCCTGCCTCAGCCTCTTAAGTCCCTGGTATTACAGATGTTTCACTGCACCCAGCAAAAGAAGATGGAGTTTAGAGAGATTTAGTTGTTTTCCTGGTATCACAAATTTTCAAGATATAAAGATAGGTGTTAAAGAAATAGAAATACTTAATTAAAAAAAATTTTTTTGAGTTGCCTTAACAAAAGAATAATATAGATTTGGGTCAAAGGCTTCACTTAGAGATGAGAGAGATCATGTCTTGACTGGGAAAATGATGACTAGCCATATTCCATGAAATCACAGGATTTATGTAAAGAATTTAGAAGTTTGGGTGCAGAGAAAATGTAAAAGGGAACATTCAAGGCCAAGGTATAGAAACTGAGTAAATGCCAGGTGGAAGAATATAGAACTTAACATTGAAAGTGGTATAACAGTGCTAGCACTTTAAAGGAAGAACTAATTTGATGCAATCTCTTATTTGAGAAAGATACTCTGAAGGCATATCAATATAAGAGCCAGAGCAGAATGAGACTAGAGGGAGGAAAACCCATTTAGGTGACTGTTGAGGATGTTTAAACAAAAGACAATTAAAGCCCAGAGTAAGAATGGTTGTGGAGGTAGAAAATAGGGATGAAGATAAAGACTTTTAAGACAGAATGGGCAGAACTTATTTAATCATGAGATGTTTAAGGTGGGTTATGAAGTAGATAGAAGAGCATAGACCAAGAATATGGTGGAAAATTGAGGGGTGATTGAGTGGTTTTTAATGTTAAGTTCTAATGATGTGTTTAACGTATACATAGGATGTCCAAATAGAGTGTCTAGTGCACAACTGAAAATCTTAGACCAAATTGTTTTCTAAAAGATTTTATACTACATTAATATATATTTATGGATATTTTTAGTTTCTGTACTTGACAAATCAACAACTCTTTAAAAATCTTTGTTTATATTTTTTCTCTATGTTTTGTAGTCAGTTAAATGAAAAGCCGTTACCTGAAGGCTGGGAAATGAGATTCACAGTGGATGGAATTCCATATTTTGTAGACCACAATAAAAGAACAACTACCTATATAGATCCACGCACAGGAAAATCTGCCCTGTAAGTATTCCAAACATTGTAGATTGAAAATAAAATAAATTTCTCTGTTTTGGGGCGGGGGACAGTTACTGGTAATTGAATCCAAGGGCATTCTACCACTGAACTATATTTCCAGACCTTTTTTATTTTTTATTTTGAGACAGGGTCTTGCTAAGTTACCGAGTCTCAAACTTGCCATTTTCCTGCCTTGCCTCTTGAGTTATTGGGCTTTCAGGCATTCACCATTGTGCCTGATAATTAATTTCTCAGATTTTGACAAAGATCTGAATTAGCAAGGAAGGGACATCTCACTATTTCTTTCCCCCACCCTCACTGTGAGTGTGTGCGTGCGTGTGTATGTGTGTGTGTGTGTGTTTATTTTAAGCATTGAATCTACCACTGAGTTTTCTAAGCATTGAATCTACCACTGAGTTACAACCCCAGCCCTTTTTATTTTCTTTATTTTGAGGCAGGGTTTCACTAAATTGCTCAGCTTACCCTGAACTTAGGATCCTCCTGCCTTAGCCTCCTGTGTAGCTCAGATTACAGGCGTGCACCACAATACCCACCTTCTTACTGTTTCTTGAGTTGGCTTGCCAGTAGAGCTCTATGTGCTGTCCTTTGCCCATTTTTTTTTCTTTGCTCATTTTTTAATCAAGTCATTGGGGGTTTGGGGTTACATTTTAGTTTTCTATATATAATCATGAATTGATTAATGATGAGGATACATTCTGAGAAATGAATCATTGTATGAACAAAAGAGTATACTTAGACAAACCCACATGCTTTCTGTGAATCTAGGGTGTGTGGTATACACACCCTACCTAGATGATGTAGTCTTTTGCTTCTGGGGCCATGATGAACAGATTACCCAATTAAATCAAGTGCATAATAAAATGATGTAATCAAGAGACACAGTAAACACAAGATATGTGAGGCTGCTACCAGCATAACATGGCATACTATTTTACAGTAAACTCTTTGTTTTTATATAACTAGGAGTACAGTTAAAATAATGATTGAAGGCATCGTTTTATACTGTTTTGTTATTGGTTATACGTTAAATAGTAACATAGTTTTTTATTATCATTATCAAGTATTATGCACTATGCATAATAGTATGTGCATAATAGTATGTGTATAATAGTATGTGTATAATAGTATGTGCAATATTTTACTATGACTGGCAGTGCAGTAAGTTTGTTTATACCAGCATCACCTCAGACGTGAGTAATATGTTGTGCTACGATATTAAAGATGGCTGTGGCATTATGAGACCATTATCTTAAATGTGGTCTGTCATTGACTGAAACATCATTATGCCATGGGTGACTATATTCTGAATATTAATTCCTTATTAGATACTTGAATTAAAAGCATTTTCTCCCATTTTTACTTAGGATAGTGCTCTTTGATGCACAAAAGCTTGAAAATCTGATAAAGTCCATTTTGTCTATATTTTGGTGCCCATGCCTTTGGTGTCATTCCCAAGAAATTATTGCCAAATCTAGGTTTTTTCTTCTCCTAGGTTTCCCTCTGAGATTTGTAGAGTTAGAGTTTGTACATTTTGGTGTTTGATTCATTTTGAGTTAATTTTTGTATATGATATTGGATAAGGGTGCAATCTGAATTTTTTATGCGTGGATATCCAGTTTTCCTAGCAGCATTTGTTAAAAAGGCTTCTTCTTTTGTTACTTAGTCTTGGCATCTGTATTAGCCAGCTTTCCATCACTTTAATAAAATACCTGACATAGGCTACTTAATACAGAAATTTATTCCACTCAGTTTTGACCAGAGTCTAAACAGGCTGAATGAGGACCGCCACTTGCCTACATTACCTCATGGCAGATGGTAGTATATCATAGTGGAAGAATATGTAGAAGTAATTGGTCATCTTTTTTTTTTTAATATTTATTTTTTAGTTGTAGTTGAACACAATACCTTCATTTCACTTGTTTATTTTTATGTGGTGCTGAGGATCGAACCTAGGGTCTCCACATGTGAGGCAAGTGCTCTACCACTGAGCCATAACCCCAGCCCAAACGGTCATCTCTTGAAGTGGGTAGAAAGAAAGTACAATCTGGGTCCCACAGTTCCCCTTGAGAACACACCCCTAATGATGTAATGATCTCCTAGTAGGTCTAACATCTTAAAGATCCAGAGCAACTCCTAATACCATTACCCTGGGGATATTCAACATCCAAACCATGGAGGCGGCCTTGTCAAAAATTATTCAATATGTTGGTGAGGGTTTCTTTTTGGCTTTCCATATTCCATTCTATTGGTCTAAATGTCTGTCTTTATGCCAGTGCAACACTGTTTTGATTACTATGGCTCTGTAGTATGTTTTAACATTAGGAAGTATAAATCCTCTAGCTTTGTTCTTCCTTTTCAAGATGATTTTGGCTATTGGGATTCCTTGATATTGTGTACTAATTTTAGGATTTTTTTGGTCCTATTTCTACAAAGATGTTCTTATTATTTTGATAGGAATTACATTGAATCTATAGATCTGTTTGGTAGCATGGTTATTTTAACAATACTGATTCTTCTAATCCATGAAATGTGGATATTGTTCCATTTACTTGTGTTATTTTTAATTTCTTTCAACAGTATTTTGTAGTTTTTGATAGACAAGTCTTTTACCCTTCATTTCATTCCTGAGAATTTTATTTTTGCTGCTATTGTAAAAGGAATTTTTTTTTTAAATATTCTACTACTTTTCTGAATTTGCTTATTCTAACAGCTTTTTTATGTGGAATCTTCAAAGTATTTCCTGCACAAAAGATCAAATCAATATACAGGCACAGTGATGCACACTTGTAATCCCAAAGATTCATGAGGCTAAGGCAGAAGGTTTGCCAAGTTTAAGGCTTGTCATGGTAACTTAGTGAGACCCCATTTCAAAAATGAAATATAAAAAGGGCTGGGGGTGTAGTTTAGTGGTGGAACACTCTTGGGTCCCAGTATCAGGAAAAGGAAGAGACAAAAAAGTCATATCATCTGCAAACAGATCATTTTACTTCTTCCTTCCCATTTTGGATGCCTTTGATTTCTTTTTCTTGCCTAATTGTTTTGGCTGTAACTAACAATAGTATGTTGATCAGAAGCGATGAAATTAGGCATCCTTATATTATTTCTAATCTTAATGGAAAAGCTTTCATTCTTTAACCATTCAATGTGATGTTCATTATGAGATTTTCACATACAGCCTTTATTATGTTGAGGTAGTTTCCTTCTATTCCTTATCTGTTGAGTATTTTTTATCATGAAAACGGTATTGAATTTTGTTTAATGCTTTTTCTGCATCAATTGAGATGATCATGTGGGTTTCTCCTCTTCATTCTGCTAATGTGGCATATTACATTTTTTTATATGTTGAACTGTCCTTTCAGTCCAAGAGTAAATCCTACTTTATCAACTTCATAAAAAGGATTAAAATGCTAATCCTTTTAATATTTTGCAAAAAGTTTTTGCTAATATTTTCTTGAGGATTTCTGTATCTGTATTGGTAAGAGGTATTTGTTTATAGTTTTCTTTTAGCGTTTATGTGACTTTCTTATCAAGGCAGTTCTGCGTGCCCCCTCCCATTATCATTTACTTTTATACTTATGCATATTAAAAGCTTTCATATTTAAAGCAAAAACTGAGATATGAGGCCAATTGAGTATTAATGAAATTGCAGAGATAATTTATATGGAAATAAATAAATAGATATCGTTATCATTCATTTTAGTTATAATTAAGTTTGGGTACATATAACATGAAAACCCAAAACAATAGTGGCTTATAAAAGTAGAAGTATATTTATCTCCATCTTTTAATTTTTTATTTTCATGTGTATGACTATGTAGACACATAGATGGTTAGTAATAATAAGTAAACTGAAATATTCAAATAACCCAAAAGAATGCAGAAAAGGACAAACAGAAAAACAAAAAAAATACAAGAAAAAAAATAAACAATAAATGTTAGACCTAAACCTAAACATCTCAATAATTGCATGAAATCTAAATGAATGTCTCAGTGAGAAGTTAGTCAATATAACAATATAATTTGGCCAATCACTCCTCAGCACTTTCCCTGTCCCTCCCTGCCTCCAACTCTTTGATCCCTTTCCTCTACTGATCTCTCTTTAATTTTCATGAAATCTGCCCCACCTTTCTTTTCCTTTTTTTCTCTAGCTTCCACATAGGAGGAAAAAAATACAACCCTTCAAATAACCTAAAACCTTCTGAGTTTTACTCATTTTGTTTAACATGATGGTCTCTAGTTCCATCCATTGTCCTGCAAATGAGAAAATTTCATTTTTCTCTATGGCTGAATAAACTTTCTATATATATATATATATAATCACATTTTCTTTATCCATGCATCTGTTGATGGACACCTTCGCTGGTTCCATAGTTTCATTATTATGAATTATGCTGCTTATCTCCATCTTTTAAAAATAGTTCAGGCAAAAGTGTATCTTCTAGGGTACTTGCCTAGCATTCACAAGGCCCTGGATTTAATCCTTAGCACTGCAAAAAAAGAATTTTAAAAATGGCCATTGAGACACAGCCATGTGTATTGTGGCTCCGCGGGGGTGTGTGTGTGGGGGAAACATCCCAAGAGAGATTAGGAAATATTTTGTACTAAATCCTAATGAAAGTACAACATATCACAGTCTGTGAGATTTAGGTTAGTAATCCTGAGAAGACAGTTAATTGCTCTAAATGATTAGATCAGAAAATTAAGAAAGGCATGAAATCAATGATTTCTACTTCCCCCTTAATAAACTAGAAAGAAGAAAGTTACTAATCTCCTAGTAAGTACAAGAAAGGACATAAAAATAATAGCAGTAATCAATGAAATAGAAATGAAACAGTAGAAAAATCAAAAGTAGAAGGATCTTTGAGAAGCAGTAATAGTATTGACAGCCCCTAGTAATCCTGATAAAGGAAAAAAGAGAAAATACAAATTACTAGTATTAAAGCAAAAGACCTTTATCTAGTAAAAAAATGAAATTCATAATTAAAGAATTTTCCATAAACAAAATTTTGGTTTGCAGCCAGGCACTGTGACACATACCTGTAATCCCAGCAACTCAGGAGGCTGAGGCAGGAGGATTACAAGTCTGAGGCCAGCCTGGGCAATTTCATAAGACCAAGTTTCAAAATGAAAAGTAATAAGGACTGTATCTCAGTGTTACAGGATTTCTGGGTTCTATCCCTAGTAGCACGAAAAAGAAACAAACAAAAAAACACTGGTCTAGACAGCTTCACTGGTAAATTTTATCCAACTTATAAATAATAAATAGCATCAATCCTATTCAGATTCTTCCACAAAACATAAGGGATGGGAACACTTCCCAAATCATTTTATGAAATTTCTATAATCCAGGTACCCAAACCAGATAAGAAAAGTATAACAAAATAAGACTAATAATTTGTTTATTAATATTTCTGTGAACATAGCTGTTAAAATTCTTAACATTATAATGGCAAATTGCCAGATATAAAAAGGATTATTTTACTACCATCAGGTGAAGTTTATCCCAATAATGAAAGTTTTAATATATCCAAATCAATAAAATTTACCATATTAATAGATTAGAGGAGGAAAAACCTATGGTCATTTCAGGAAAAGCTTTTGACAAAATACAAAACAAATTTATGATAAAAAGCCCTAGCTACCTGGAAAAGCTCTTACCCACAAAAAGGCATTTACAAAAAACCATAGTTAACATCACACTTAATGATGAAGTACTCCAAAAGATCAAGAATAAGACAAGAATGTTTACTTGTCACTGCTGTCATTCAACAATGTATTGGTAGTTATAGCCGTGGCAATGAGATAAGAAAAAGAAAAAATTGGAAAAGAAAGAAGTAAAACTGTCTCCCCCCCACCACACACAGATAACATATATAGAAAATACTAAGGAGTCTAGAATATATTAGAACTAGTAAGTGAATTTAACAGTGTCACAGGATACAAAGTCAGTATACAAAATCAATTTTATTTTTATACTGAAATACATTCAACATTTAGAAAATGAAATTTAAGGTAGGCTAAGGAGAAAACCAGTTGGTGTGAAGTCCAGGGCTAGCTGGGAAGCCCCAGAACATCATATTGATCTAGGTTCGTCCCTTCCTCTTCTTTCCACATACCTTTATTTTATTTTTAAATATTTATTTTTTAGTTATACTTAGAGACAATACCTTTGTTTTATTTATTAATGTGGTGCACATCCCAGGCAAGCACTCTGCCACTGAGCCACAGCCCCAGTCCTAGGTTTCTTTCTTTATGTCCTACCATCCAGAGCCTGGTCTCCATCCTCAGTATCATCCCATGGTCTGTGACAGATAGCTGCTGTGAAACTTCTTCTGTCAAAGTCTACACTCCCATACTGGAATATGGAGGAAGGGAAAATTGGAATGGGAAAAAATAAAAACAGAAATTTCCCTTTCCAGCTCTCTCTGTTCTGAAAGTCTCCTATGACATTTCCATTTAGAGCTCCTTAGCCAGACTTGAAGTGATATGAATGAATTGAGAAACAGTCTTTATCCTAGATAGCAGTCTTGCCTACATGACTATGAAGAGTTTTATTTAAGGAAAAAGCATAGATAGCATTCTCAGAACTCCCTTTAACCAGCCCTGTTAGGTTTGGCTATATATAAAAAAAATCCACAACAGTGGCTTCAGCAAGATCAAAATTTCTGTCTTTTCCTAAAAATTGAACCTGGGAAAACATTCAGTAACAACAAATTTTGTGTTTGGAATGTGCTATTCTGAGTATTTTTGTCTTTTACCACTAAATTATGAAATGAGTGGGGTGTTTGCTTTCTTTCAGCGTTCTTTTACAAGCAGCCATATTTGTCACTTAACCCTTGTTCTTCCTCAGAGACAATGGACCTCAGATAGCCTATGTTCGGGACTTCAAGGCAAAGGTTCAGTATTTCCGGTTCTGGTGCCAGGTTAGTATTGGGACTGTATCTCTATACTTACTTTAGTTTATTAAGTTACTTTTATTATTACACAGTGATTTTGAAAATTATTAACTCCTGGAAAAACAGGTAAAATGGGAAACATTAGAACCTCCTTCCCCTATTTTTAGGACAAAGAAATACATTTATTGATCTGGTAATTTGTAGCTTTTTTTTAATCCAGAAGATTAAGCTTAAAATCATTTGAATAATAAGACATTGTCACTTTTTCCTCAGTACTCAAATCTTCAAATACGTTAAAACTTTTTCTAATGTATAAACTGTGACTGACCATTTTCATAACTATTGTTTGATACAAATGACTAATAGGTACATATATGTTCATACACAAATGACCACATATATTCAAACTTGTTATGTTTAGAGTGTTTTTCTAAATGTGATCAGCTGCTTCTAATGTCTAAATAAATTACTTGAATTAATGATTTTATGGGTGCTAAGTAAAATTAATACATTAGAATGTTGTTTTATAAAATATTTCTAAACTTCAAAATCCTCTAATTAACTGAGAAACCAGAAGAATCAATTAGTTTTTTAAAAATAAAATTAAGATTTATTTGAGTCACTAAAGTAAGCATTGTGCATAAGATTTTTTTTTCTGTTTCTCCTATATCAAATAATATGTAATCAGCATGAATACTCACAAATGCATTGGTAAACACTACTGAATATAAATTCATGTTATTTTTTGTTTGTTTGTTTCTATAAACAAGTAAGACTTTTCCCTTTTTGTTTTTTGGTAGGTAATTTTAATAGAATTGACTTAAATCATTCTTATATTTCAGCAATTGGCCATGCCACAGCACATAAAGATTACAGTAACAAGAAAAACACTGTTTGAGGATTCCTTTCAACAGGTATTGTCTTGTTTACTGAGTAGTTCTGCTAAGCCAGAGCCACCTTTTGGTGTTAACAGTTCAACCCAAATAGTTTTGAACTTGAGTTTGGAGTTCTTGAATTTTTAAATTTAATCTCATTACAGACTACCTTAGTATTTATCATTTAGGAACATGTACAAAGTTTTGTGTATGTGTGTGTGCTCGCGCGCGCGTGCTTGTGTGCCTCAGTGTTTGTTACTCATAGTGATTAGTGAGTTTTTGATTTCCATTTCTATGCTGTTTGGTGTTTGATTTGAAATAGATGTAAAAATTGGGAAATAGGCTATCAATGGGCAAAGGTCTTGAAATATCCATATGAACATTGTGGAATGGGAAAGGAGATGGGATGACTTCATTTTTACACTCTGAATTACTTAGATTTTTATTATAAACATGTTACTGTTACAATTAAAAATTATTTAGATGTAGGAAACAAAATAAATGGTCATTGGTGACAGTATCTGATAAAGGATGTGTTAGATTTCCAAAATAATCAACAATTTTTTTTACTTGCGCCCAGAACCTGAATCAATCAATCAACTTTATCTTGCAGATATTACTTTTTTAAAAAAATACTTATTTATTTTTAGGTGTAGTTGGACACAATGCCTTTATTTTATTTATTTATTTTTATGTGGTGCTGAGGATTGAACCCAGGACCTCGCACATGCCAGACAAGTGCTCTACTGCTGAGCCACAACCCCAGCCCTATCTTGCAGATATTACTAACAACCAAGTATAACTAAATGTTAAGTGATTGGCCATGCCAATGGGAGCAAATGTGTTGAATTGAAAACATCTGGCTAATCCTTGTTTAAGATCAAATGTAGAAGTGATTATTTTCAAGATATCGTTGTAGCAACAACTCAAGAAGTAACTGGATGCAAAGGGGAAAGAAATTGAGATAGTTGGCAGTAGCTGGCTACTTGCTTTTAGAAATACTTGTGTTCATTTTCTAATGGAACCTCAATTATTAACATTAAAAGGGAAACCCAGTTTGCATCCTGCTCTGTAGGAGCAGACAACTTTTTAGTGGGACTTGGAGCTTGACTGAGACCATTTAGAGAATTGTGGTCATACCCCTTGATCTGATGTAAGTCTCCAAGATCATTCTATACCCTAGTCTTTGCCCATTTCTAGTTTTCATATTCATAATCACCCTTTTGGCACTGAGTAATTAGTCTGTGTTGAGTGGGTTTCTTGGAACATAACTTGGAACACAGCTAGTGTTAAGCTGTGAAATAGGCTGGATGTGGTGATGCAAGCCTGTAGTCCCAGCTGTAGGAAGCTGAGGCAGGAGAATTGCAAGTATGAGGCCAAACTTAGCAATTTAGGGAGACCCTGTTCCAGAATAAAATAAAAAGGACTAGGGACATAGCTCTATGGTAGAGCACCCCTGGATTCAATCCCCAAAATGACCCCCCCAAAAAAAGAAAAAAAAAAGAATATCACTATTTAAAAGAAAATTATATAGCCGGGTGCAGTGGTGCACACCTGTAATTCCAGCACCTTGGGAGGCTAAGGCAGGAAGATTGGGAGTTCAAAGACATTGTCAGCAACTTATTGAGACCCTGTCTAAAAATATTTTTAAAAGATATTGGATGTGACTCAGTGGTTAAGTGCCCATGGGTTTAATCTCTGGTATCAAAAGAAAAAAAGAAATTTATGTATGTATAAAGTACACAAAGATACAGATACGTATAACATATAAAATGTTATGGAAATTTAATGTGTTTTCTATATGTGTGATGTTAACTAGATCACAAACAGCATTTTGTGTCCTAGGGGATTTAAGTTACCTTTAATGAAGAAAGTGTCAGATTTGGAAGTGATAGAATGATGTTTCCACAACTGCTTTTACCAATTTTCTTATTTTGTAGATAATGAACTTCAGTCCCCAAGATCTGCGAAGACGTTTGTGGGTGATTTTTCCAGGAGAAGAAGGTTTAGATTATGGAGGTGTAGCAAGGTAGTGATAATATGAATACTCAGAACTTAGTTCCTTTCTTCCAAAGGTATCATTGCACTTTGCTTGCAAGTATTATTTTCTCAATCTTATATTTCAGGAAAATGAAATATGACAAATTATTGTAGCTTTATTATGCTGGAGCTACAGAATTTCAACAAACATTAATTCAGCACTTTCTAAGGTATTGCTAGTTGACTTCACCTACATCATTCATTTAGCCCTCAGAACAACCCTGTGAGATAGAATTCTACAGATGATGAAGTTTAGAGATTCATCTAACACACATAATAAGTTATATAGCCTGGATACAACCACCTCATGTCTGTTTCACAGAGCATGCAAGGCCCTATAGCACTCGTGTCATTTCCTCCTCTACACAGTACTGATACAGATAATACACAATTCCTAACTGATATTAAAAATCTGTCATGAGAATACAGAGACTATATAAAATAGAGTTGAAAATCTTAATTCTTTTTTTTTTTTTTAAAGAGAGAGAATTTTTTTTTTAATATTTATTTTTTAGTTTTCGGTGGACACAACATCTTTGTTTGTATGTGGTGCTGAGGATCGAACCTGGGCCACACGCATGCCAGGCGAGCGCGCTACCACTTGAGCCACATCCCCAGCCCGAAAATCTTAATTCTACTTTCTTCATATTGGAGCTACTAATCAAGCCCTGGAAGGTAGCCTTCAGGAAGAAATTGTGTTTCTGAGCAGGGCATGTGGTTTAGTGGTAGAGTGCTTGCTTAGCAAAGTGGAGGTGCTGGGGTAGATCCCCAGAACAGCAAAAAAAGAGCCAGGCAAGTCTAGAAGCTGAAGCAGTAGAATTACGCGTTCAAGGCCAATCTCAGCAACTTAGATCATTTCCCAAAATAAAAAAGAAAAAGAACTGAAGATGTAGATTAGTGATAAAGTGCCCCTGAATTCAATCCCCTGTATGAATAGAAAGAAAGAAAAAAAAATCACTTTCCTTATTCCATAGCAATATGTCATACCAGGGCAAAAATTTACATAGTAGTGGCAATGTGGAAAGGCAAGGACTTTGGAGTCAGGAGTGGTATTAATGTTTTCTTTTCTGCACTCATAATGTCTCTCTATCTTGGATTACTATGAAGAATAGAAATACTTTAATGAAATACTTTAATAGAAATACATTAGTAACCTAATTCAGAACCTAAGTCTTTCTGTGCTCACTAACTGGTGACTACATTTTAGTAATCCTTTATATTGTGACATAAATTTCTTTCAAGTATATGAAATAGTCAGAAGTAAAAGAGTAGATGGGGCTGGGGTTGTGGCTCAGGAGTACAGTGTTCGCCAAGCATGTGTGAGGCCCTGGGTTCAATCCTCAGCACCTCATAAAATAAATAAATAAAATAAAGGTATTGTGTCCAACTACAACTAAAAATTGAATTTTTTTTTTTAAAAAACAAAGTAAACGAGTAGAAACCTTTAATTTTGTACAAGGTAAAGATAATTCAGGAAGAGGCCAATTATTCAGTCTTATTTAGAAAACCACTAACAATATTAAAAGCAGCATTATTACCAGAGGCTATGAACTAACAGGAAAAGAGGTCTAGGAAACTGATACCACAATGTTTTGTTCCAGATTTGTCCTACCAAACCCATACATGTTACATAGTTAATAACCACAATCTCAGGTTAATATGGGTAGATATTTTCAGAGCACTTGAATTGGTGCTTTTAACAGCATTTTTTCAATTTTTAAGGAGCCAGAATTACTTGGTTTATTGCCTCCGAAATTGGAGGGTTGTTCACATTCATCCCGAATGTAGGTAGTGGTGGCACTTGTTGAAGATCACCATGGGACTTAGCAATACATGGAATATTAGATGCATTTCAGCCACTCTCATCACATGAGTCAATAGTGAATTTTAACTTGTCTACATGTAGTAGCATTTCATCAATTCCAAGACTAATATTTTCAAAATTGGACTGTGTATTACCATTATAATTGGAAAAAAAAATGTTAGTGGTTCATCAAATAAAGGTACATTTAAAGTCAATAATGGGTTAGATTTTTTTGAAATCTAACAATAAGCAATGTATAAATATCAACACATTTGAGCAGAAGCAATGAAAATCAACAGATTAGATTAGAGGTTAGACAACTAGTACCACCTAAGGAATGTAGATTCCTGAGAACTTTGTAGCATTGATCTTTGATTTGTTGGCATTGTTACTTACGAGATTTTTCATCCTGAGTTTTCTTTTGATTTCAGAGAGTGGTTCTTTCTTTTGTCACATGAAGTTTTGAACCCAATGTATTGCCTGTTTGAATATGCAGGGAAGGATAACTACTGCCTGCAGATAAACCCCGCTTCTTACATCAATCCAGATCACCTGAAATATTTTCGTTTTATTGGCAGGTTTATTGCCATGGTAAGTGCAGGTGGAGAACTGTGTGTTTACTTTGTTAAATCAACAATATTAAATTTTCTTACATATGCCATAAAAGATCATTTGACAGGGGAGTTTTTATAAATGAAGAATACACCTAATGTTTAGAAATAAAATTACTTTCATATAGTTATCTGAAATGATGTTTTCTTTTTGTATAGGCTCTGTTCCATGGAAAATTCATAGACACAGGTTTTTCTTTACCATTCTATAAATGTATCTTGAACAAACCAGTTGGACTTAAGGATTTAGAATCTATTGATCCAGAATTTTACAATTCTCTCATCTGGGTTAAGTAAGTTTCTATATATATTTAATTTATTAGAATAGAGTCTATATGCTTTCATTATGGTATTAGTAACTTATCAAGCTATAGGCATGTAATTGGTTTATTGAATTTAAATGATCTGCACGTCAAACTTGTCTCTCTGTTTAATGTGATAAATTTCACAGGAGTACCTTAAGAAACTAGGTAGTAATATGATAGTTTAAGAGCATATAACCTTCTAATTTCTTATTTTGATGTTATAGCTTAATGTTAATTATTTTAGACCAGAGGCCTCAAGTCAAAACTTGAATTATGTTTGAATTCGTGGACATGACAAATAGTGCTAATTTTATTTTTACAGAGAAAACAATATTGAAGAATGTGGTTTGGAAATGTACTTCTCCGTGGATAAAGAAATTCTAGGTGAAATTAAAAGTCATGACTTGAAACCCAATGGTGGCAATATTCTTGTAACAGAAGAAAATAAAGAGGAATATATCAGGTGAGAGAGAATGTTCCTTTTGATATAGTTTAGCATTTCTGTTGATAATTTCCTATTAATAGTAATTGGCAATATTTCAAAAAAAATTTCCCTTTGTACTAATCATTATTCTATGTAAGTAGTTATTTCTCACTCACAGTTTCAGCCCAAAAGTGGGAGTTCCAAGGGTAGAAATGCTAGATCATTTCTTTTAAATTTCAATTCTGTAACCACTGTGCTAAATATCATTTCATTGCAAAAAAATCTCAAATTTGTATGCTGATATTTTCATGGGGAATATTAAAAAATTGGGCAAAATTTATAATAAAATAATGGTTTATGGTATTTTCTCTATAATGCTTTGCACTGGTTCATACTTGTAGTTACTGGTCCATTCAAGTCTTCTCGACACCAGTTCTATCTAATCAGGGTTAAATTGAGTGTATCTGCTGCTTCTTATGTTTCAGTTTCTATGTCTCTTGCCTGATTTTCCCTTCATAATTAGAAGTGTACAATTGTACCCATCACCAACTACTATGTACAATCATTGTTTATTAGTTACATAATGTAGCCTTTCGAAAATTTAGTTTAAACTGGATGCGTTGGCATACGCCTATAATCCCAACTACTCCTGAGGCAGTGAGTTGTGACTTCAAGGCCAGGCTGGGCGACTTAGTGAGACCCTGTCTCAAAATAAAATAAAAAGAACTGAGGATGTAGCTCAGTGATAAAGGGTCCCTGGGTTAAATCTCTTGTCTCACCCAAATAAATAAATAAATACATTTTTTTGTTTGTTTTTTAAGAGGTATAATTTAGAGTAAAATGCTGAGAGCTTACCTAAGTAAATAGTTAATATTTTGGCAATTTCGTACCAGAGATTGAGTCCAGAGGTGCTTAACCACTGAGCCACATTCCCAGCCCTTTTACTATTTTATTTTGAGACAGAGTGTTGCTAAGTTTCTTAGGACCTCAGCCTTCCTCATCGCTGGAATTACAGGCATGTGCCATTGTCCCCAGCTGCTAAATCACTCTTAAATGTCAGTTTTGTAAACATTATTCAATATAGCATCACGTCCCTATAAAGATGACCTAAGGGGCTGGGATTGTGGCTCAGCGGCAGAGTGCTTGTCTAGCACGTGTGAGGCCCTGGGTTTGATCCTCAGTACCACATAAAAATAAATAAACAAAATAAAGATGACCCAAATCAAACTATGGGACTTTTTTTTCCCCTTCTTCTGTCCCCCCACCCCATAACAGAGCAATACCATATGCATTTCCCTTCCCCTGGCCAAGAGGCAGCTGGTTCAGTTTAGTTTTATTTCTATATCAGATCCTGGACTTCCTAAAATGGAATCATATCATGTACTTTTTTGTATCTGTCTGTTTTATTCAGCATTATGAGATTTATCATGTTTTATGTTTCAGTATTTTATTCCTTTTTGTTGCTGAGACATGTTTCATGTTATGTGTACATCACAATTTGTATATCCATTCTCTCGTTGACATTTCAGTTGTTACCCTCTTTAGGGTTATTATGAGTAAAGCTGCCTTGAACATTTTTATTGAGCCTTTTTGTGAACCATGTTTGTATTTCTCTTACATAAATACCCAGGAATGAAATGTTGGGTGTTAGGGTGGGTGCTTAACTTCATTAGAAACTTGCTGCCAGTTTCTAAAAGTGGTCCTGCCATTTTATAGGCCTACTAGCAGTGTTTGCGTTTTTGTTTTACAATCTTGCCAATTCAGTATTGTCTGTAGTATATCCTTGTAGTTTTAACTTCCATTTCTTCCTTCACTTATGGTATTGAGTACCTTTTTGTACATATTGATTATTTGTAGCTCTTTTGCCCATTTTATGATGGACATTTTGTAATTGGGATGTCCTTCATTGGTTTTAAAGAGTTCTTTACATATTCTGGATCATTGATTTTAGACATCTCCGTTTTCTAATATGATCATTTAAAGTAGTTTCTAGTTAAAACTATCACAATTGTGGGACATACCTTAGCTATGTCCCACAATTGTGATAGTTTTCATTATCATTTAGTTAAAAATATTTTCTAATATTCATTGTGGTTTCTTTTTTGATCCATAAGTTATTTAGAAGTATATTGTTTAATTTCCAAAGTCTGGGGATTCTTTCCAACTACCTTTGTTTTCTAATTTAATTCCATTATGGTCAGAGAAGAGTCTCTAAATTATTACATTAAAATTTAAAAATATTTTGAAACTTGTGTTATAACCCAATGTGTGTTATATCTGGTACACTTGAAATGTTATGTACTGCCATTGTTAGGTTAAAATTCTATAAATGTCAATTAGGGTCAGATTGGTTGATGATATACTAAACTTTTCTATATCCTTATTGATGGTTTTGTTTTTGTTTTAATTTTTGGTGCTGGGGATTGAAACCAAGACCTCACACATGTTAAGCCTGTGCTGTACTACTGAGCCACACCCCTGGTCTTATTTTTTGCTTCATGTATTTTGAAGCTATATTATAGTATATTCTCATGTATATTATGCTTGCAACTAATGAATTGGCTCTCATGAAATGTCATTTTTCTATTTCTGTTATTATCCCTTGGGTTAATTAGTTTGTTTTTTTTTTTTTATCACTATGGTCAAAATATCTGACAGGGATAACTTAGAGGAGACATTTTTATTTTTGACTCAGGATTTCAGAGGCTTAGTCCATGATTGACCAAACCCATTGCTATGGGCCCAAGGTGAGTCAGAGCATCATAGCGGAGTGCACATGGAGGAGTACTATTCATGGCTGTCTAGAAAGTAGAGAGAGAAAGGGAAAGGGATCACAAGGAAGTTGAATCTTTCCAGGGCATGCCCCACAGTGACCCATCTCCTCCAGCCATGCCCCATTTACCTACAGTCACCACCCAGTTATTACATTGAAACTAATATGGAGTGATTAAGTCACAGCTCTCATAATCCTATAATTTTACCTCAGATTGTCCTGTATCAAAACCATAACATCCACTCCAGCTTTCCTGTGATGAGTGTATTTACATAGTATATTTTCATACAGCCATTTACATTCTATCTGTATCTTTATATCTAAATTTGTTTCTTGAAAGCAGTGTATTCCTAGGTCTTATTATTTTTATGGTTTTATTATTTTTATATATAATGGTTAAGTTTTGCTATTTGCAAGTCTCACCTTGCTATTTGTTTGTTTCCTAAAGTCTGTTCTCCTTTCCTATCTTCTTTGAGTTGATAGATCAATTATTATTGGTTTTTAATCTATTCTGCTGGCATTTTAGTTAAACTTAACTTTTTTAGTGATGACAATAATGATTACAATAATATGCATTCTTAACTTGTCTCTATTTACCTAAAATTTATATTATAGCACCTCTTCTACAATATAAGAAGCTCATAAGACTATAATTATACTTATTTCATTCCAGTCCTTGTTCTGTTGTTGTTATATTTATGCATATATTATAAATTTCATAATACCTTGTAACGCTAAAGTGTTATGTGTACAGCTGCTGGATTTGGCAGATTGGATCTGATAGACAGTAAAGACACTTTTTTTTATATAAGATGGCATTTATTTGAGTAATTATATGGAATTAAGAGCAAAAGCAAAAGTGATAGGTGAGAAAAAGAAGAAGGTACATCACCAGATAAGAGGAAACACCAACACCTCAAGTTATATAGCTGGGGAGTCCCGGGACAGCTTTTCAGCCCCCGAATATTTGACATTAAAGAAATATCATTCTCTTTTTTGTTGTGATAATGGTGTGGTTATGCTTTTAAGAAACTTCATGCTTGAAACATTTTTTCAAAGGAAATTACTCTAATGTATGAGCTAATGGCATAGATGATATAAGATAGGCATTGTGATAAAGCTTGGATATGTTTACAAAGGGGTTCATTATACTCTACATTTATGTTTCAGGTTTTTCATAATAATAAAGTTTAAAATGTTTAACTTTATACTAGAATTTAAAGGTAAAATGTAAATTTCCTGATAGCTTTTTCATATTTATTTGCCAGAATGGTAGCTGAGTGGCGGTTATCTCGAGGTGTTGAAGAACAGACACAAGCTTTCTTTGAGGGTTTTAATGAAATTCTTCCTCAGCAGTATTTGCAATACTTTGATGCAAAGGAATTAGAGGTAATGAATTTTTCTTCATTCCCTTGAAGCATGCTAGTAAATAATAACTTCAGGTGTCTACTTTAAATTCACTTTTCCATCTTTTCAGTGGCAGTAGTATTTTTTCTGCTGGTATGATGTTTTGAAACATCCTCAATGGTTAAAAAAATCAAAATTTATGGAGGGGACACAGGTATTGGAAAGATAGTGGAATGAGATGGACTTCACCTACCATAAGTACATGTATGAACACACGAATGGGTGTGATTCTATTTTATGTACAACCAGAGACATGAAAAATTGTGCTCTATATGTGTACTATGAATTGAAATGCATTCTGCTGTCATGTATACCAAATTAGACTAAATAAATGTAAAATTAAAAAAAAGAAAAATCATAATTTATCCAAAAATGAAAGATCATTATTTTTAAAAAAAGTGTTACATTAATACTTCTTTACACTTGAGTAGATATTCCTTGAATATATGTATATATGGAACCATACGTGAAACTTGCTTTCCTAGGTCATAGATACAATTCTTGACGTACAGTTTATACCTGCTGTTAATGTTTTTATTAATATTATCTTTTCTTATGTCAATCATTTTTTTATAAAGTCATCTAAAGAAACAATTTGTCTTTTTCATCCCTAAAGGTCCTTTTATGTGGAATGCAAGAGATTGATTTAAATGACTGGCAAAGACATGCAATCTACCGTCATTACACTAGGACAAGCAAACAAATCATGTGGTTTTGGCAGGTTTGTTTCTAAATTTGTTTCAGTTGGTAACCACAGCATGAAATTCCTTCAAATTTACCACAACGAGTAAAAGAACAAAATATACCAATGTGTGCAGTCCCCTCAGTCCATCCTATGCATTATAATACCATGTTATAGTAAATAAGTATAGCTGAGCATGGGGTGCACACCTATAATCCTAGGGATTGAGACAGGAGGATTGCAAATTTGAGCCAACCTCTACAATTTACCAAGACCCTGCCTCAAAATAAATAATTCAGTGGTAAAGTGCCCTAGGATTAAATCTCCAGTAAAGGAAAAAAAAAAATCACAGATTATAGATTTGAACAACTATCATATTCATACTGGGGTTTGAGGTTTGAACCCAGAGGTGCTCTATCACTGAGCCATATCCCTATTTTGAAACATTAAGTTTTCTAGGCTAACCCTGAACTTGCTGCAATCCTCCTGCCTCAGCCTCCTGAATCATTAGGATTATAGACATGTGTCCTCTAGCCTTTTATCACCATTCTTTTTAAGACTAAGTAACCAACATATATACCTTACACATTTGCCCAGATTATAAGACAATTCCCGTAAATTAGATTCACATTTGATTTAAATGCTGTTTGGAATAGTGTAAAACTGTCAGTATGGTTTTCATTATTCATACTTCATTAAGGTGTTCAGGTAGCAAAATTTAAGAGACCTGGTTTAAAATCATAATGGTGTCTTTCAAAAAAAATGTCTGCTATAATAACATGAAAAGATGTTCAATGTCATTGGTCATTAAGAAAGTGGAGTCAAAACCACAATGAGATACCACTTCATACTCATTAGTTTTATCAAGGGTTGGGGGTAATTTGTGAGGATCTGAGCAATTGAAACTTTCCAGTCTTGATGAGAGTAATAATGCACCAATATGGAAAACAGTTTGGCAGTTTATAAAAAAGTTAAACATAGAATTAATATATGATTCAGTAATTCCATTCCAAAAAGGAAAGACTCAGATACTGCCACATACATGTTCGTAACAATATTATTTAAGATCACCAAAAGGTGAAATTAACCCATATGCCTGTCAATAGATGGATAAATAAAATGTGCTCTATATTTATAATGGACTATTATTAAACCCTATAAATCTAACACCCCCCAAAAAAAAAAACTGACCCATGCTAGAAACAGTATCCAAAAACCTAATGTTTTGAGTAAGAATTAAAGGAAGTAGCCAGGCACAGTGGTGCAAATTATAACCCTAGCAGCTTGGGAGGCTGAGACAGGAGGATCATTAGTTCAAAGCTAGCCTCAACAATTTAGTGAGGTTCTGTCTCAAAATAAAAAGGGCTGGGGATGTGGCTCAGTGGTTAAGCATCCCTGGTACAAAAAAAAAAGTTGTAGGCACATAATACTACATATAGGTACATGAACATTTAAAAAACATCAAGGAAAGGAAGTCATTGGATTCTATCTGGATCAGAATTCCGTGAGCTTGATTGGTTTATATTACCAAAAAAGTCCATATAGACTGAAGCTCCATGTCCTATATAACTGTATAGATAGGCTAGGCAGATCTAGGAGGGGGGAAGCAGGGACTTCCTAAAAGAGCTCATCTTCCAACTGCGTGAATAGGGAGCTCTTAGGCCCCGAGCATGCTTCTTTTTATAGACATGTTGTCCTGAGATTGATTTAGGGGAAGGTGGTAAGCTTCGATAAACACGAAAATGCCCCCTTTAGGGCTGGGGCTGTAGCTCAGCGGCAGAGCATTTGCATAGCATGCGTGAGGCACTGGGTTTGATCCTCAGCACCACATAAAAATAAACAAATAAAGGCATTCTGTTCATCTACTACTTCAAAAATAAATAAGGGAGGGAGGGAGGGAAGGTTCATTTAATATTTGTGTGGGGGTTTGTTTGTTTTGGTTTTGTACCGGGGATTGAACCCAGGGGCACTTAACCCCTGAGCCATATCCCCAGCCCTTTTTATTTTGAGACAGGGTCTTGCTAAGTTGCTGAGGCTGGCCTTCAACTCATGATCCTCCTCCCTCAGCCTCCCATGTCACTAGGATTATAGGCATGTAGCACCATGCCCAGCTCATTTAAGATTTGAAATGATTTTCCTTTCATGTGCAGTGAGCCAAATGTAACATGTCCTATATATCTCTTTAAATATAATCTTAACAGTTTGTTAAGGAAATTGATAATGAGAAGAGAATGAGACTTCTGCAATTTGTCACTGGAACTTGCCGATTGCCAGTAGGAGGATTTGCTGACCTCATGGGTATGTATACCAGGTACTTCTCTCCTATACAGAAAATCATTATCACACTGCTGTTAGGTAAGTGTCTATGTAAGGTATCAGAAATAAAAAGACAAGTATAACCATTTTTTTTCAACTAGCCACAATTTAACCTGGATTGTGTAAACTTCTAAATCATTTTGTAGTCTTTACTTAGGATATCCGTCTTCTGTATGTGAACTTTGTTCAGTCAGTCATTTGGCAAACATCTTAGTTTCTCTGAAATGAGAAATATTACTGGTCATATAATATTGTTTAATGATGTGAGAAGATCATTGTACCATAGTGGGTTATTACTTCCCTAATGCCTTCCCAATAGTTTCCCATTTTGTTTGAAACCACTTTTCTAATAGACTGGGAATTGTTTGAGATATAGGTCATATTTTAATTATTTTGTGGTTATTTAAGTGAATGTGAGCATTATGCTAAGTACCCCAGAAGGCTGCACACGTAAGTGATCTCTAAGACTGCTTCAGCTTAGTCAGAATTAGCAAACTAAGCAGGTGATTTTAAAGTGTGAAATCAGTTTAACAAAGATGTTTTAATCATACCAAAAGAATTTGGATATTACCTGGAAGATACTGGAAGCTATGGAAGCATTTTGAAAAAAGGAAAACTTGTAGAGGCTGCATTTTAGGAAGATTTGATAATAAGATAAATAGCATGTTAAAAGATGGGGCTGGATACTGTGGCACATGCCTGTAATCCCAACTACTTGGGATGCTGAGGCAGAAGAACCATAAATTCAAAGTCAGCCTTAGCAAGTTAGTGAGTTCCTGTCTCAAAATAAAAAAGGACTGTGTGTGTGGATCAGTGGCAGAGCAACCCTGGATTAAATCCTAGTAATACTCAAAGATGGGGAGACCCTGAAGGATATGAGGAACTTATTGCAGCAATAATGGGAACCTGATCTTAGGAGACTGAAGTGGAAATACAAGGGAAAGAATAAATGCTAGAGAAGTTTCAAAAGTAGAAACAGAGCTAGATTTTAAGGTATAAAAAGAATAATGTAGGGAAATGGAGACGCTGTGAAGTGTAAAGAACATAGTTAGAGATGTTGTAGAAGGATGATGAGTGGTTTAGAATCTGCTGAGTTTAAGGTGACTACTGCCAGATAACTGAGTAGAAAATTCCAGAGAGCATTTTTTTCAGGTAATAATAATGTATGAGTTAGAGGTAAGAGAAGAGGGAAAGTTAAAACAATAGAACAATGACATTTTGATCTGAGAGAATAAATAGCCTTATACAAAAATAGAATATAGAGGCTGAGGTTGTGGCTCAGCGGTAGAGCGCTCACCTAGCACGTGCAAGGTGCTGGGTTCGATCCTCAGCACCACATAAAATAAAGGTATTGTGTCCAACTACAACCAAAATATATATATNTATATATATATATATATATATATATATATATATTTTTTTTTTTTTTTTAAATAGAATATAGAAAATAATAGAGTGCTGTTGCTTAAAAACATCTGTGTATGTAAGGATGAGACAGAAATAGCCTGGAGGCCAACTTAAAGAATGAGCCAGAGTTGCCAGTGGCACATGCCTGTAATCTCAGTGGCTCGGGAAGCTGAGGCAAGAGAATCTTGACTTCAAAGCCAGTCTCAGCAATGGCGGGGTGCTAAACAACTCAGTGAGATCCTGTCTCTAAATAAGATACAAAACATGGCATGTGTCTGCATCTGCTTTTTGGGGTGGGGGGAGGGTACTCAGGGTCTCACTGAGTTGTTTAGCGCCTCACTTTTTGCTGAGGCTGGCTTTAAACTCGTGATCCTCCTGTCTCAGCCTCCCGAGCCTCTGGGATTATAGGAGTATGTCACCACTCCTGGGTTCCCTGTACTTTTTCATAATGGCCTTTCACATAACTACTTGTGGAAACAACTTATTGTTATTAAATATAAAGGTACTACAAATGTATATCTATACTAGATTTAGTCAGTGAGACATGAGAAAATTCTTGTGCATGACTCTCCCACACATTTCATAATATTTAATGTGCCTGGCTACTTCTAATTAAAAAAGTTAAGTGGTTCTACCATTTTGATCACTAGTAAATGCTTTTTCCAAGGGAGCAATAGTGACCTTTGTTAAGGCAGTATTTTATAATCACCAGTCATAGCTATTTCTAGCAGAAGGTAGATGACAGGCAAGAATTAATATGTTTGGGGCTAGAGATGTGGGTCATTGGTAGAGTGCTTGCCTAGCAAGCAGGAGGTCCTAGGTTCGATCCCCAGCACCACACAGGGAAAAAAAAAAAGAAAAGAAAATGAGTTGGTATGTGTGCGTGCATAAAGTTTTAACAATTCTGTATTTATTTTTTTATTTTTTTAAGAGTGAGAGAGAATTTTTTAATATTTTAATTTTTTTTTTTAATTTTTTTTTGACGGACACAACATCTTTGTTTTGTATGTGGTGCTGAGGATCGAACCCGGGCCACACACCTACCAGGCAAGCGCGCTACCGCTTGAGCCACATCCCCAGCCCCAACAATTCTGTATTTAAATCAAGTTTTCTTGTACTAGAAAGTAGGTTGTAGTTTCCTTATTGTAGTTAAAGCTCCTAAAAAATTTTTTTAGGAGCTTTTTTTTTTTAAATTAAGCTTCTTATACATAACATTGTTATTCTGGTTAAGAAATACTCAATAAGACTGCGTTTTCTCTTTGACATACATTAGCAAAATCATTCTCAAATTTTAGCACTCACTAGAATCACTGGAAGTGATTAAAACACTACAGAGCCCCACCCACAGAGTTTCTGATTCCGTAGTTTAGGGGTAGGGCCTGTGGATTTGTGATTCCAACCTGGTAATTCTGTTGCTATTGGATTGGGACACACAATTGAGAACTTCTGAAAAACTGTTTATGATTTTATTGTTTTAGGAAGCAATGGACCACAGAAATTCTGCATTGAAAAAGTTGGGAAAGAAAATTGGTTACCCAGAAGTCATACCTGGTAAGCAAAATCAGGAAGAATAGAAAAACAAGCCTTTTTTTTCCAGCATCCTATAGCTATTTAGAACCTAACCAGTTCTAAAATGGCACACACCTGTAGTCCCAACTATCTGGGAGGCTGAAGGAGAAAGATTCCAAGTTCAAAGCCAGCCTAGGCAATTTAATGAGACTATGTCTCGAGATAAAATAAAAAAGGGCTGGGTGTGGTGGTGCAGGCCTGTAATCCCAGCAGCTCAGGAGGCTGAGGCAGGAAGATCGTAGGTTCAAAGCCAGTCTCAGCAATTTAATGAGGCCCTAAGCAACTTAGTGAGACCCTGTCTCTAAATAAAATATAAAAAAGGCTGGGGATGTGGCTCAGTGGTTAAATACCCCGAGTTCAATCCCCCATACCAAAAAGAAAACGATAAAAAGGACTGGTTATGTAGCTCAGTGGTAGAGCACTCCTGGGTTCGATCCCCATCACTACCAGAAAGAAAGAATGAAACCTGTTAAAAATGAAACAGAAGAACTTTCCCCATGGTATTAAATTATTTAACAGCTTTACTGAGGCATAATTTATGTACCATAAAATTAACCATTCTAGTTTTAGAGCATTTCATTCACCTCAGAATGATCTGTTATCATATTTACCATCAATCCCTTTCCCCGCCTCCAATTTTTTTAAATTTGGTATTTAGTATACTTTTAATTTCTCTCTGAAGACAGGAAAATATATTTGAACTTGAAGTACTATTTTGTGGGACATTATCTCTAGTAGTCATATATATAGACCTTGATGGATATTTTTTTCTTTTTGCCATCTAACCTTTTTGCTGTTTTCGGTTTGGTTTGGTACCAGGGAAGCTTAACCACTGACCCATATCATAGGCCTTTTTTAAGAAAGGGTCTTGGTAAATTGCTGAGGCTGTCCTCAAATTTAAGATCCCCCTGCCTCAGCCTCCAAATCACTGATATTACTGGTGTACACTACCATGCCCAGTACCTTTTTGATATTTTATTATCTGTTCCTTTATGTTTTAATACACATATGCGAGCAGTAGTTTTTAATTTTTTGCAGTACTGGGGATTGAACCTGTGCCTCATGTATGTTAGACAAGCACTCAACTACTGACCTATACCCCCCAGCCCAAGTTGTTTTTTTAAATGAAAACTTTATTGATAATAATTCACATATCATAAAATTTGCTCTCTTAAATAGTTTTTCAGTCTTTTCAGAAGGTTGTGTAATCATCACCACTATCTAATTGCAGAACATTTTTTTGATGCCACAAAGAAACCCTGTACCCATCAGTAGACACTCCCTATTTGCCCCTCATGCAACCCTTGGTAACCACTATTCTACTTTTTCTGTCTTTGTGGTTTTCCCACTCTGAAATTTTATATAAATGGAATCATAATATGTAGCCTTCTGTTTCTGGCTTCTTTTTTTAATATTTATTTTTTTAGTTTTAGGTGGACACAATGTATTTTTTATTTTTATGTGGTGTTGAGGATTGAACCCAGCGCCCCGCGCATGCTGCGAGTGCGCCACCGGTTGAGCCACATCCCCAGCCCCTGTTTCTGGCTTCTTTCATTTAGCATAATGTTTTCAAGATTTATCCATGTTGTGGTATGGGTTAGTATTTCATTTCTTTTTATTAGCTAGTTAGTTTTTTATTGTAAAACATTAACATAAAATTATTTATCACTTTTTTAAAAAATATTTTTTAGTTTTTTCGGTGTACACAACATCTTTATTTTACATTTATGTGGTGCTGAGGATTGAACCCAGTGCCTTGTGCATGCTAGGCAAGCACTCTACCACTGAGCCACAACCCCAGCCCTATTTATTACTTTTAATCATTTTTCAGTATAAACAGTTCTCTGGCATTAAGTACATTCTTACAGTTGTGCAGGTGTCACCACCAATGATGATAGCACTTACTGAATGGTAACTACTCCCTCCCCAGTTCCTGGCGACCATCATTCTACTTTCTGTTTCTAGGATTTTTGACTAATTTAAGTACTTTATAAGTGTGGAATCATACTTATGTTCTTTTGTGACTGTCTTGTTTCACTTAAAATAATGCCTATAAGGTTCATCCATGTTGTACCATGTGTCAGAATTTTCTTTTGTTTATTTAACAGTGCTGGGGATCAAACCCAGAGTCTTGCACATACTAGGGCAAGTGCTGCACTGCTGAGCTACATCCCTAATCTATCTATCTATCTATCTATCTGTCTATCTATCTATCTAGTACCAGATATTGAACCAGGGACGCTTAATCACTGAATCACTTCTCAGCCCTTTTTTGGGGGGTGGGTACCAGAGATTGAACTCAGGGGCACCCAACCACTGAGCCACATGTCCAGCTTATTTGTATTTTATTTAGAGACAGGGTCTCACTGAATTGACTAGTGTCTCACTTTTGCCTTTGAACTCACAAGGCTGGCTTTGAACTCACAATCCTCCTATCTCAGCCACCCAAGCCACTGGGATTATAGGCATGTACCACCGTGCCCTGCATTCCCAGCCCTTTTTGTTTTTTTATTTTTGAGATGGTCTTGCTAAGTTCCTGAGGCTGGCTTTGAACTCGTGATCCTCCAGCCTCAGCCTCCCAGATATATAACATATATAATTATATATATTTTTTTATAACTTTTATTTATTATATTTATTTTTTATGTGATGCTGAGGATCAAACCCAGTGCCTCACCCATGCTAGGAAAGCGCTCTACCAGTGAGCCCCAGCCCCCCAGCTATATTTTTGATTGGCACATAATATTTGTACATATTTATGTGACATTTCAATATATATATGTATAATCTGTAATGAACAAGTCAGGGTAATTGGCAAATGTATCACCTCATTTATCATTTCTTTGTGTTGGGAACATTCAAAATCCTTTCTGCTAGCTGTTTTGAAATAGTCAATCGCTTGTTATCAATCATAGTTATCCTGCTGTGCTATAGAACATTCTTACCCAAATTTACTCCTATACCTTTTAACCACCCTTTCCCCATTCCTTCCTTCCTTGCCCACACCCTTCCACAAGGCTCTCGAAGTCTCTATTTCTTTGAAATCAGCTTTTTAGCTTCCACATATAAGAACATGAAATATTTGTCTTTCTGTGTCTTATTTTACTTAATATAATGTCCTCTAGTTCCATCCATGTTGCTGCAAATGACAGAATTTTATTTTTTATTTTTTAATATTTATATTTTAGTTTTTTTAAGGTGGATACATTATCTTTATTTTATTTTTTTTTTTTTGGTATTGGGGATTAAACCCAGCTACATCCTCAAGGTGGCCTGAAACAACTTATTTATTTATTTATTTATTTTTAAAGAGAGAGAGAATATTTATTTTTTAGTTTTCAGCGGACACAACATCCCTGTTTGTATGTGGTGCTGAGGATTGAACCTGGGCCGCACGCATGCCAGGCGAGCGCGCTACCGACTGAGCCACATCCTCAGCCCATGGACACAATATCTTTATTTTTCATTTTTATGTGATGTTGAGGATCAAACCCAGCGCCCCGCGCATGCCAGGCGAGCATAGTACCTCTTGAGCCACATCCCCAGCCCTAGAATTTTATTCTTTTTATGGCTGAATAATATTCCATTATGTACCTATACTGCATTTTATGCATTCATCTATGGATAGACACCTAGGTTGATTCCATGCAGCCTATTGTGAATAGTGCTGCAATAAACAGCAAGTATAGATGTCTCTGACATACTGATTTCAATTCCTTTGGATATGTGTCCAATAGTGGGATTTCTGGGTCATATGGTAGTTACATTTCTAGTTTTTTTACATTCCCACCTACAGTATATGAAAATTTCCCTTTCTCCACATCCTTGCCAGCATTTGTGTTGTTGTTGTTACAGTACTGGGCTTGAACCCAGAGGTACTCTACCATTGAACTTCATCCCCATTCCTTTGTATGTTTATTTTGAGAAAGGTTCTTGCTGAGGTACCTAGGCTGGCCTTGAACTTTCAATCCTCTGGCCTTAGCCTTCCATGTATTTGGGAATTACTACACGCTCTCATAGGTGTGTCCCATAGCACCTGGTTATACATAAGTTTTGTTGTTTTTTTTTTGTTTTTTTTTTTTTTTTTTTTTTTTTTT
>NW_026000026.1:23247957-23309258 GCF_001458135.2 Marmota marmota marmota | reverse complement strand
TTTTTTTTTTTTTTTTTTTTTTTTTTTTTTTTTTTTTTTTTTTAGTTGTAGTTGGACACAATGTTTTATTTATTTTTATGTGGTGCTAAGGATCGAACTCAGGGTCTCATATATGGTAGATGAGCGCTGTACCATTGAGCCACAATCCCAGCCCTATACATAACATTTTTATCCTTTTCTCAAACTAACAATTTTACCTTTTTTTAGTTTTAACCGCCTGGACCTTCCACCCTACAAAAGCTACGAGCAACTAAAGGAAAAGCTGTTGTTTGCCATTGAAGAAACAGAAGGATTTGGACAAGAATAACTTCTGAGACCTTGTACCACTGAAGGACAAGAACTTACTTGCAGTGTTTGTCCATTTCCTGCCTGTTGCACATCTTGTTGTAAAATTGGACTGTGACTGTTTAGAAAGTTATCTGAGTGTAAGTAAATTAATGTTATCATTGAGATTTATCTCCCAGTGATTCTGGATTTCTATTCAACATTTCCAGAGATCAGATCTATAAATGATTAGTCACAACCTTACTTAACATGAGATTTAACACAGCAATGAAATCTGCCTTGTCTTACTCCACTAGATTGTTTCCTTAACAGTTTTGTGTGTATGTCAAAAGTCTCACTTGGGAGTAGGTTTTTTACTTTTAGAGAGATTCTGCAAATATGCAGGGAAGTCTCATGGTAACTGCAATATACAAGATCTTCCTATTAAGCCTCTTGCTGAAAGGTATTTAATAAAAGTGCAAGCTTAGCCCAGTTTCTGGGCACGTGAGCAGACTTCTAGCTTGTGCTCTCCCTCCCATTTCAGCCTGGCCTGACTGTTCTTCCTTTCTGGAGCATGAATACATGCATTATATTTTGATGTTATTCATGGAAGTAATATAAGACTCTGGCATCTCTCTACAAAGCAGTTGTGTCTTTTGAATTCAGGGAAAAGTTGGTTCCAGATGGCAAATGATTTCATACCTCTCTTCAATTGGAAGTTTGATTGTTTTAATTGCCTTGCAAATACTAAACAAAGAATATTATATTAACACTGTGGTTCCTTCACTTTCATTTTTAAAAAATAATCTGGAATTGGAATTAATTTAGCTGAATTCATCAAAGGCCATTATTGATGATTTTTGTATGATTATATATAATTTGAGGCTTTATAGTTTTTCAACAGTTTCAATTGTATTTAATTATTGCTAAGGAGTTCAAGTTGTAACTAGAGTATTGCTAGTTCAAATACAGGTTAATGAAACAGCCTCTGAAATTATATTTTTATGTGGGAGGGAGAACTATAATACTGGCTAAAAAAGAAGGGAAGATAAAATCTAGTAACCACATAAATGTATTCTCTGTATGAATTAAAAATCTTCAAAATTATCATTTCTCTGACACATTCTGGAGTAGTCATTTCCATTCTTTATGTTATCCTGAATTGAATTGAAATCCCTCATCTACAATGTTCTTTTCACCCCTAAAAATTTTGGCAAATTTTCTTTTTTCCCCATGACTAGTTTATTTTAGACTGCTCCGTTAGTAACTAACTGATGCACTTTCACCTTTTCTATAGTTATTTAATTTAACTTGGCTTAGCTTAGAGTGTCAGGATAGCTGTCATCATAGATTTGATTTTATGGGCAGTGAGATGAAGCCTAAGCCAGCTGAGTCCCTATCATAGCTGAACCCTGAGGACAGCCTTATAACTCCTGTAACAAGGACTTTGGCATGTTAAGTATCATAGCATGAACAAGTAGCATTAAGCCAAGAATACACAGAGAGTAGCAGACCCTGGAAAGAAAATGTTTTTATGTTCCAAACTGCTCTTCCTGTTTAAATCCTGGAAGAACAAAAACATTTTTAACTTGTATATCTGTACTCTTTGACACTGCCATCATAAAGCAGAGACTTGCCTGAGTGAAAGGGTTGCCTCATCCAGAAACTGTCAGTGTAAAGGGAGAGTTTAGGCTCTCCCCAACCCTATCTTTTTTTAACTCCACATACCCTAGGAAATACAATGTGATCTCTAAAAGCCTATCGTTTCCAAAGTAGGGTCTCTCTGCCTTTTTGTTGGTAGGGTAAAAAAACCCTGTTGCTTTGTCTTACAGAGCGAATGTCTGCCAACTACCCATTCATTATATAAGCCTGAACTTTGGTAATATATGGCCATGAAGATTAAGCCTTCTATAAAGACTTCCTATTGAGGTGAATTCTCATTCTGAAATGTAGTTACCTACAATATTTACTAGAGATTTACGAGATTAAATTAAGAGATGTAAGAAAATAGGCTTTTTTTGGTTCTACATAATGCTTCATAATTCATTTAGGAACCTAGAAATATTGTGTGAAATGTATAAATATCACCCAAAAGGCTTTCTACCCTATATTTTTAAAATACAGAATAGGTATATTTGATATAGCCCTGGCCCTAGTTCTATAGGGCTTGGCTATTTAATATTTTTATGGAAGAAACGTTTAGTTCTGGAAAAGGTAAATGCTTGTATATATTTTTGCAGCCTGGGATCTCCCTACTCCATTTCTTCCTTTAATTTAAGTGGCCACATGTATATGTCTTCCCTGCTGTGTTAGGAAAATGGGGGCTGGATATCCCAAGAATCAGAGGTTATATAAAAAAAATACTACAAATAGACAGCAGACATGAATATCTACCAAATGCTATCTTAAATTTTGGTCCAAACTGAACATTTGGAAATAGATTTATTGTAAGTGTTTAGAGCTTTTTCTTAAGTCTGAACTAAATTGTTTTTAAAGTCCTTTTTCTTTGTAAAGCATTGTAAATGCTAATAAATCCTGTTAATTCTTTTTTTTTCTTTTTATTTTAACTGCATGTTACATTGAAATAAAAACAAAGTAAAATGAACCACTGCCTTATTCTTCTGCTCTTTTGGTGGGTTGGGAAAGGCAGCGTTCTCTTACCTGAGTTAAGAGGGAAGGACCTTATTTTGTTTTATCAGATGGAATGATGTTAAACTTATCAGCAGCTCATAATAATAAATTCACTCTGTCTCTTATGATCTTTTATCTGAGTGCAGAAGAATCCAATTTCAAAGACTTACAATAACTCTATTTAAAATGCAGATACTGGTTTTTCATCAAGGTATTGAACATAACAATGTCAATTAATCATTGTCCACAAAGGTCTCATCCCAAATGATCTATTTCAATCAAGCCCTCCCTGCCACTTTTTACTTATCTGAAATACTGTCTTGGTGACACATGTAATTAGGCTTTGCCTCTATTTTTATACCCCTCCTTGTTTTGATATGACTCTATTCTTAACTCCTGTAGGGCTGACTACTTCTACTTAGTATTGTTGGTATCTCCAGCCCCCCCTTATATTTATGTTTTCATTAATTAAAAATGAATGGCAGCATTGGATTGTATATTACTGTTTTGGAGTACCTTTGTTTTCTTGGACTGTAATTTCACATACTCAGGTAACTCTACAAATATAACAGGGAGCCAAGTGCTTTTATAAAGTTCCTTCAAGGGGTTGCCTCACTTGAATTTCTTAAAAGATGTAAGACTATTTATAATTAAAACTTTTTTGGTCCTTCATTTGCTCACTTCTCTGTTAGTCTTCGGTAAAAAGGTTTTCCCCACCTGCAGAAAAGTGTTCTGTGTGACTGGGTCATGTAGACTTTTGCCTCTCTGCAAAGTTACAACCTGTCTATACTATGAGGTGGGAAGAAAAAGATCTCTTACTCAGGTGAGACTGGATTTGGTACTTGCATTGACCAAAACATTTGCAGGGGCCACTGACATAAATGAGGCCCCTCCATCTGAATTACTTTTCTGAGACAACAAAAAATGCTGTAAAACAGGACCCCAGTGTGAGTGCTGAGACCCACCAGTTAGCTCCCTGCAGCTACCCACAGGCTGGCCTGCTTACCAGTGTCAGTAGACATATTAGGAAACTAAGGTCATCAGGCTCTCCTTTAAAATGGAACCAGTGGAACCAGGTGCCATGGTACATGCCTGTAATCCCAGGGGCTCCAGAGGCTGAGGCAGGAGGATCACGAGTTCAAAGCCAGCCTCAGGAACTCAGCGAGGTACTTTGCAACTCAGCGAGACCCTGTTTCTAAATAAAACATAAGAAAAGGTATGGGGATATAGCTCAGTGGTTAAGCATCCTGGGTTCAATCCTCAGCACAAAAAAAAAAAAAAAAAATTAAAAAGGAACCAGTGGAGACTCCAGGAAGTAGAATTTTTAACATACTGGTCTAACAGCTACTGTAAGACAAAGTGCAGGCCCCTCCCAGGTCCTGAGTAATGAACCCTATCTGTCCTACAAAAGCAGCTAGAAAGCTCTAGCTTCCGTGTAGCTAAGAACATTGGCCTGAATTCTACAAAGCATCAAACTGGGACTCAGCTATGATTGACTGGCTGTTATTCTCAGGATTTTTGAGTGTCACCTTGTGTAACTCTAGCACAGAAGTTGCTGTCACTCTCAATTCATTTTCTGTGTCTCTAGGGCTCCTTTGTGATCAAAACATTTGGGAAGAAGAGCCAGGGTAATATTCTTGGTTGACAGGGAAAGGTAGGAGTCAGCATAGACCCCAGAAGGATCATGTTGGTCCCTTTTGAGTAGGCTCAAAGAAAAGAGGATCTCCTCAAAGCACCCTAGCAAGGGGAAGAAGTGTGGCAGTGACTAGATCCCAAAACATCCTGGAAGATAGTTTACAGGAGGGACCTTCACTGCCATCTTACATTTGGAGAACTAGACCAAGGAGTGAAAGGATTGAAAAAGATATCAGCAACCCCCCCAAAAAAAAAAAAAACCTAGAATGGTGAGTAGTGTGAGTGGAACCAAAACAGGGGTCAAGAAGGAGATGGTGGTAGGGCAAAGAATGTCATTTATCAAGGAAATGACCTTGAGAATTTGTAGTCATACCTGCAGGTCACTGAAAACAGTCATATTGTTATTTTTCCTCATTTCTTTCTTTATTTGCAAGGGTATACTGGGAGGTTTGAAGACAGGGACATTTTACCACCCAGCTGTATCACCCATCTCCACTGACCCTCCCCCCTCCAGAGTCTCACTAAGCTGCCAAGTATCTAAGTTGCTGAGGCTGACATCAAACTTGCACTACTCTTGCTTCAACCCCCTAAGTCACTGATATTTTTCTGTTTCTAACTCAGACTTAACTCTATTCACTTTCTCTAGTGTAGTAACCAGTATCATATCTATATTCATTTCATCAAAGTGTCATTCAAAGCAACTACGAACATTTATCAGAAAGTGTCAGGCACTGATAGATATGCCACCTGAACTGTTTTTAGTTTCCATGGCCACTCTGAGAGAGGAATGACTGCCTCTGTTTACAGATATATAAAATAGGCTCAAAATGATTGAATACATCTACAGCTATTAAGTGGAAAAAGTACAAGTTGGATCCAAAACTGTTTTGTCTCTAAAACCCTTCTACTACATTGCTATACACAAACCACAGCCCTGGGAATCTTCCATAAACAATTCAGTCATCCCATCTAATTGGACTCCCAAGTCCTATCAAATCTTATCTCCAAAACTTTGAATTAGTTTCCTCAGACCTGCCCTCATCCTTATCCCTAATCCGGTTGACATTGCCAACATCCTTGTTTCCATTCTCCCCTCTCCAGTCCATCTTGTGCTCCCTCTACATGATCTGAGGAAAGTATTTCATGCCTCTCTGCCACTTAACATCTTACAATGGTTCCTCTATTACCATTGAAGAAACTCCAAAACTTAAAAGCTTGCCACTCAATGCCATTCTTGGCCCTACCACCATCTCCTTATTTTTTTTAATATATATATTAGTTGTAGTTGGACACGGTAGCTTTGTTTATTTTTATGTGGTGCTGAGGATTGAACCCAGGGCCTCTCACACGCTAGGTGAGGGCTCTAATGCCAAGTCACAAGACTAGCCTCCCACCATCTATCCTTTTTGACCCCTATTTTGGCTCCACTCACACTACTGGCCATTCTAGTTTTTGCTTCTGGGTTCATGATTTTTTTCAATCTTTTCACTCTTTAGTTCTCCACATGTAAGATGGCAGTGATGATCCCTCCTGTAACTGTCTTCCAGGATGTTTTGGGATCTAGTCACTGCCACACTTCTTCCCCTTGCTAAATGTCCTAGTGTTTCCAGCATTTGATAATCATTCCTTTGTATCCATATTTAAAAAAACAAAAACAAAACTTTATTTTGAAATAACTTTAGATATGCAGAGTTGTTGCAAAGAGCACAGAGCTCCTGCACACCCTTCACTCAGCTTTCTCCATTGTTAACATTCCACACAACTCTGGTACAGTTGTCAAAAAGCTAATAAACATTAGTAAATAACACTACAACCCTCATTCATATTTCATCAATATTTCCACCGATGTTTTTCTTTTGCCTTAGTTTCCTCCAATCTATGGCAGTCCCTCATTCATTCCTTGTCTTTCATGACCTTGAGATTTTTGAACAGTATTAGATATGGAAAATGACAAACCCCAAAATAGTGAGGCCTGGCAAAAGGGAGTGAAGAAGAAAGCCATACATTGATAGCATTGATCCTTTCTCAATACATTCCTTCCTGGGGAGGAAATATCCATCCAAGCCTAGACTGGCAGTCCCTAGGAAGAAGCCAAAGTATTGACCCTTCCCCAAATAAGTCCTTTCTCATTGGCAGTACAATGAGACCCCTGAGGGAAAGAGAGAAACACTGAGCACTAATGCCACACCCTCCATCTGGTCCACAGACTGCTGACCTCAGACTCTCCATCTGCCCACTTACTACTGACCCCAGACTCTCCATTAGACACCTTCTGGCAATAATTAGGATACCTCTCAGTATAACCTATGTAAACATAAACTTACTCTGTGGCCAAGGGCTCATTTTCCACCAGGAAAGTGGGTCCAGAGCCCTCACCTGGCTCCTGCATGAAACTTCCATGGAACTTCCTCCTGAATAAACAGCTGATCCATGAAGTTTGCCCCCGTCCCAGTCTTTTTGTGCTAACAAAGAGTTACTGGTCAGTTGCCTTGCAGAATATCCCTTAAACTGGGTGTAATTTTCTCATGATTAAGGATGTGGACTTCTGTGAAAATTACTACTGAGGCTATGTGCCCTTTGTGCATATCGGGTGCACACATCAGTATGTTCCATTACCAGAAATAACTAACCTTAATCTGGTTAAGGTGGTGTCTTCTAGATTTCCTATCTGGAAAGTTATTATGCAGCCCTCTTTCTGAGAAGCAGACACCCCTGGAAGGAGCACTAAATCCTTCCCTATTAGAAAGGATATTGTAGAATGAAAATCTGGAGGTGGATTATCGACAGAATTCAGCAAATTCCAATGCCAGGAAGAAAAAATTTGTAAAGTGGAAATGCCAATAATCACCATGCTGAGGCTTCTGGAGATAATGAGTACAGTAAGGTAGCACCAGTTTCACTAAACCGCAGCATGTTTTAACGGAAGTTATTTCCTGATAGAAGGCCCAGAAATTTTTGTGGTCTGTCGGAGTAAAAGGTTTAAATAGAGCAGAAAAAGGAACGATATAGAGCTCTGGGAAGAAAGGTCCTCTTAATTTTTTTTTAATGTCCTCTTTTAGTGTTTTTAATGGTGAGAAAATGATATAGCACAGACATGTAAAGTGCCTTCTCCAAAGGTAACACAGAAGTGGGGATGAGTTTGGATTCCTAAATCGTGGACTCCCAGGCCAGCTCATCTCAGAGCTTGCATGGAGTATTCCCAAAGAGGTCGCGCTGCAGACTCCAGAGAGAACCCGACTTCAGACCCAACATTAGTTTCCCGTATCTTCAGCTCATTCTGGCTCCGCGCCTGTCTTTGCCTCCATCTGGGCGCATACTCTCCCATCACCCCTCCACCCAGCCTCTTCCAACACCTAGAACCGATATCTTTGTGGTACAGATGGAGTTGGGAATTTTCTACAGCTTACGTGCTCCTTTGCTTTTCGCTAACGTAGGCAAACGTCACTCAGCTACATCCTCATCCTTCCTTTACACTTTCAGACACCTGAGAGTCAAACATCCCAGGGCCCTGGGTGGGGAAACACTTCAGCCAGTTTGCCCGCCCCAATACCCCCGCTGATTCCTAATAGGCTGCCTCAGCTGTCCGTTACCACAGGGAACTATGCGCAGGCGCAGAAAGACACGGATTTGAGCTGAGTGTTCGCGACGCGGAGCTAAGGATCAGTCCGAGATGGTGAGTGTTCACCGGTGCTTTTGGCTAGCTGTTGCACCCCTCCCTAGCCATGCGGTCCATCCGCCACCGGGGTCTCAGAGCGCCAGGAGAGGAGTCCGCCGGCCTGGGCGGGGCCGGAATCGGACCCAAGCTGACTGGGGGGCGGAACCCGAATGGCGCGGGCCTTTGGGGCCCGGCCGAGGCGTGGCCACCGGATGCCGCTGCTCCTCGACCGGAAACAGCTGGGGCCTCAGTGAAGACCAGGCAGTGGGAGGCTGGGACTCTGAGGCCTGCCGACTAGCACCTGGGCCTTGTCGTGCGACTCTAGCCTTAAGGGTAGCATTTTCCCCGAAGCTAGTAGGTGGCAAGCATTGCTAAGTGAGTGCGTCATGTGTGTTGTTTTTCCTCCTCGCAGCTCTGTGCGGTGAGCTGTGAGGAACTGTGCGACCATCACCCACCCACACATTTAAAATCTAAGTCTTCGGAATGCCAAGCTTTGACCCAGAAAGTGGCGGTGGACTTGAGCCCTAAGAAGCGTGACTGCTGCGTCTCGCTGTGGCTCCGTCCAAACACTCAGACTGGGTGCCTGAGTAAGGAACCGGTAGGGTCTGGCCTTGGGAATCCCCAAGCCCTCTGCCTTGTTGGCTGCAACCGTGGGCTCTTTACACCTTTTCAGGTTGTGTGTTGTTAGTCCCTATCGCTTATACAAAACTCAAAAAGGACTTTTAAACATTAAACCATGTGAATGTAACTTTTTCAGTCATCTTTTTTAGATATGTAAAGCTTATAAGAAAAATTGAAAAGGAAAATGAAAGAAGGTGTCATTAGAGATGATCACTAAGTGAATTACTTCTAGGCATTTTCGCTTCGGTTTCTATTTTATATAGTTTAGCTCCTACTGAATATACAAATTGTGAGTTCTGCATTTCTCATTATTATACCACAAAGAATGTCCCCACCTCATTAAAAACGTGTAATAATGCTTCAAATATATATGTAATTTCATCTTTCGTATCACTTTTTTTTTTTTTTCTTTTAAGACAGGGTCTTTCCTTGTTGCCCAGACTCGTCTGGAACTCCAGACTCAAATAGTCCTCCCACCTTAGCTTCCCCTGTGATGGGACTGCCTTTTAGCTCTTCTTTTGACCTGCTATGTGTTCTTGGGTAAAACCCTTCTTTTCTCTGAACCTCAATTTCCTTAACTGTAAAATGAAGATCATAATAGTCATGGAAGATGAATGAGATGTTCAGATGGAAGCATATGTCTGAAAGCAGTGGATGACCTATAGTGGGTACTGAGTACATAAATGTATGCTTGTGTGTCCTGTTCCTGGTAAATGTGAATTTGTTTTTTGAACAACCAAATCTCAGTAGCTGGTTCTTATTAAACAAAATCACCTACCTGGGCACCATGGCACATGCCTGTAACCCCAGTTACTTGTCAGGCAGGAGGATCACAAGTTGGAGGATACCTTGGGCAACTTAGCAACACCCTGTCTCAAAGTTAAAAAGGACTAGGGATTTAGCTCAGTGGTAGAGTACTTGTGTGTCTTGCACAAGACCCTGAGTTCAATCCCCAGCACTTGGGGCAGAAATTAAGGTCACCCAAACTTTTGCTTTTTGTTACACTGGATCCTATAAGGTAGCATCCTCCCTCCTATACTTAAAAGGGTTGATTTTGAAACATAGTTGAAAAAAATGCTTTTTATTTGTTCTTAAGTATTCACTGAGCCTGTCCTGTGTCTGGTATTGGGGCTATAAAAGGTACTGGATCCCTGCTCCAAGGGTACTTTGGGTCTACAGTAGAAGATGGATATAAAATGTCAATTATACTGTACCATGAAGGCTGGATGCTACAGGTGTCCAGAGTGGGGCTGGTATTAAAGGCCTTTCCTAGGAGGCCCATGACGTGACTTTGAAAGGTTGGGAGTTGGTTATGTTAAGGAGTAAGGACAAGAGGAAAAAGTTCCTTTCCTTCAGATAGAGGGAGTACTTTATACTTCAGATAGAGAGAGGACATATACCAAGCCTGAGTGCTGGAAGCCCAGACTCCTGGCAGGCTGTGTGTGCCCCCTGTAGTCCATTCTCCACACAGCAGCCAAGCCTTCAAAAACATCACATCTTGTCTCTCCTCACCTCATAACTTGCTAGTGGCTCCACATAACATCCCAAGAAAAACCCAGGTCACGTCATGGTCTGCCGGTTGGCTGTAATTTGCTCCTGGCTGGTAGCCACCATTCTTCCCCTTGTTCATTGCATTTCAGGCCCACTAGCTCTTTTGCTGTTCCTTGAACAGCATACTTTTCCACGGTGTTGCTTTTGTATTTGTTCTTTACACTGTCTAGAACCTTCTCTCTAGAAATCCACATGGTTAGCTCCTTCATTTCATTCAGCTCTCTTAGGATTTCTCTGATCATCTTACACAAAATTGCAGAGGTGCATGCCTGTAATTCCAACAACTTGAGACTGAGGCAAGTTTGAGCAACTCAGAACTTGTCTCAAACAAGAAATATAAAAGGACTGGGGATGTAGAGTGTCTCTCATTGAATCCCTAGTACAAAGAAAGAGAAAGAGTCATCAATAAATCATTCTAGACCCCTCAATCACACCTGGCATTTATGTTTTACTTCTTTTTTGTTATTTAATGTCTAACTCCCCAAATACATCCTACCACCTTGCCTAGGTCAACTTCAGGGGATAAGATTTTTGTTGTATTTTGTTCATTACTACAATCCCAGGCCTAAGTTGTCTGGCACATAGAAGCCATATAGTTAATAAATAGCAGTCTTAGGAAATTTAATCTTTTTCTTTTCAGCTTCATTGCCCAACCCTGGGATACAGTTTAAATCTAGATTTTGACATCTTCCACTTTAGCTTTCATTCCCCTTTCTTTCCTGTGTTGATTGTTGGTTGATTGAGCTGTCCTAAATTATCACATAAGCTTTTTTTTTTTTTTTTTTTTTTGCCATATTGACTCTGGGTCTTGCTCATGTGAGGCAAGCACTATACTACTGAACTGTATCCCCAGATGTCCCAAGTTATTCTTAAAATGTTGAGTGTGTCAGAGCTCTATGGCCCCATGTCAGAGTCCATCTTGGATACACTGGTGGAGGGGGAGGGTAGTGTGCTAAAAATTAGAAACTGCAGAGTAGAGGGTCTGAGGCTGTAGCTCAGTGGCAGAGCACTTGCCTAGCATATGTGAAGCACTGGGTTCAATCCTCAGCACCACATAAAAATTCATAAATAAAGGTATTCTGTCCATCTGCAGCTGCAAAAGTTAAATTAAAAAGAAAGAAAGAAACAACAGAGTAGAAAGGACTATTTGGGAGGGGAAAAAAAGAAAAAGAATAAAACCTGAGCTGTAGTTTTCTGTTCTGAAAATGGCTTTATTTTTTTTCATAATCATCTCTAGCCTTCTCATTTTCACAGGGGTGCAGTCTCCAAGCACTTTATTTTATACTTTTGCTGTTTTCATTTAGCAATATAACACAGATCTGTGGTGTTATCACATAGTCTAATCACTACTGTTAATGTGAATGGTATCTTCCTATGAGTGATATTCCATAATTTACTTGGCCTTTTGTCTAATTATTGGCCCTTTTAGTGCTTTCTCTTTTTTGCTATTGTAGGTGTCACTGCAACAGACATCTTACTGTGTTCTTTCATTCTTTTGGATTATTTCCTTAGGTTGAATTTCCTAGAAGGCAACCAGGTCAGGCTGAATACTGTACAGCATTGATCTATCATACTACCTATCATATCCTATCGTATCATACTACCATACATACCTATCATATCCCTCCCCTCCAAACTAGGACCTGGCACATAGTGGGAGCTCAGCAAACTCCATGAATAACTTAGGATCTCAGATACGCATGATCCACTCTATTGTACTCACATCCAGAGACAGCCCTGTCCTTTTACCCAAACTCTAGATTTTAGAGGCATCAGGCTACTTACCATTTTGTAGCAGGAACTTGTTTGTCTTTCCCTCCAGCATTTGAGGGTATTACATCACTGAGGAGTGGGTGGTGGTGACTGGACTATCCCCATTTGCCTTCCAGAAGAACAATAGTTCATTGTGCTATCTCTTTCCAGTGTTTAGGACCCCCCCGCCCCAGAGAAGAGACCTTGTAGTTTTAAAAGATGGGACAAGAACATGTGGGCAGGTAGATAAAAGTGGAGGGAGAGATAAAGTAGTTGGAGTAAAAATGTAGAAGGTCTTGCATGCCAGAACGAGAACCCAAATATCTTATTGTCTCCCCTGTTTACAAATCCCATGCTAAAATATCCTACCCTGACTGGTTTCTGAATAATCAGGATTAATGAGCCCCTTCCTGAGACATTTCCTGTGGCTATATGCCATGTGTCACACTATCTCAGATGCCAGCTTATTAAATCACTGAGTCTATCCTCATAGGATAATTTTGCTTCTTTGAAATGTTTTCAGTTGTCTTATTTGAGCCACAAATGACTCAGTGTCTCCCTCCTGTTAGAAACCTCTGTTTGGGGTTTTTTTAAGTCATCAGAGTCCTGTCCCCTAGCTGTACCTGATAATGTCAATCATTAATGTATCTATGCTCCTGGGAATGTTTTTATATTCTCTCAAATAGCTGAGGATTGGGGGCATAATATTGCCTGGTGGGTAGAGCAGCCCCACTTCATGCTGTAGTTGTGAACTAATTCTCTAGGTGCTGGTGGTGGCCAGAGGACCATTTCACACAGGCCTGGGGGCTTTAAGATAGGGCCAAATGTCTGGGTGTTTCTAGTTTCTTTTTGGAAGACAAATGTGTGATGCATCTTATGAGGAGGTTAATCCAGCCTACCTGGCCTCTCTTAACCTTGGTCTTATTTTCTGGCAGGCAGAGGTGGAGGAGACACTGAAGCGACTTCAGAGCCAGAAAGGAGTACAGGGAATCATCGTGGTGAATACAGAAGGTACACTCTTCAGCTATGACTTGCCCCTGGCAACCCCCAGAAAACAGCCCAAACACAGCATAACACTTTTTAACTAAGCCCCTTCATGGATCTGATCTAAGTGTTCTGTTTTTTTCTTTTTAACACTTCCCGTGTTCTAACAATATTATTGAAATTCTGATTTTTTTAATCTTCATTTTATTTATGTATTTATTTTGAGGGGAGAGAGAGAGAAATTTTTTAATATTTATTTTTCCGTTTTTGGTTGACAAACATCTTTATTTTATTTTTTATGTGGTGCTGAGGATCGAACCCAGCACCCCTTACATGCCAGGGAAGCACATTACTGCTTGAGCCACATCCCCAGCCCATATTTATTTATTTTTGTGTGGTACTGAGGATTGAGCCCAGGGCCCTGCACATGCTAGGCGAGCCCTCTACCACTGAGCTACAACCCCAACCCTGAAATTCTAATTTTAAATAAAGGAAAAATTCAACTAGTTCTACTGCCCTGACAGTCACACATTTCACCTTCCATTCTTTTTCAGCCCTTGTGACCATCAGCCACTTTTCTGATGGTCATAATCATAGTTGGTACTATTTTGCATATGCTTATGTACAAAATTTTCTAAAATTGCTTCACAGTTCACATGAGAAAAAAAATTTTTTTTTTTTTTTTTTAATACTGGGGATATGACCCAAGGCCTCAGGCCTGCTCGGCACTGCTCTACCTCTGAAATACAGTCCCAGCCCCTTTAAGCAAAAAATTTTAAGTACCAGTGCAATGTTTATTAACCCACTTACATTGTTTCTACTCTTTTGTGTACCCATTAAATCTGTATTATGTATCCATTTATGTTGATTTTACCTTTTATTAGGTGATGCTCTGGATGACTTCTTTGTGCCCATAGTTTTTTTCCCCCCTTTCTTCTGGGGGCATTATTTGAACAGGAGATACAGATACAGATACTAATTTTCTCAAACTGTGCTAGACGTAGTAAAGAAGGGAATTAACCTTAATCGTATACCTGCTCCACTCCAGGCTGAGGACTGGTGCTTTACAACCATACTGTTTCCTTAAAACAGCCTGTGCCCTCCATTTGCAATGGAAAAAAAAAAAAAAAAGTCTAGAAATTTAATTAACCTGCCATTACAGAGATAAAATTACATCTGAGCCTGTCTGAGTACACCTATGTGCTTTTTCCCACTCTGCTGCACTGTGAAGAACCAGAGAGTGGCTGCTGGTCTTGTGGCCCTAGGCCTTGATGTCTGGACAGCATCAAGGATAAGGGCTCTGGAAAAAAGCAATTCTGAGTTTGTATCCTGCTTCTTCTCCCGACTAACCGCATGACCTTCAGCAAGTCACTTAAGCATATAAATGTGGATATTATATCTACTTTATAGGGTTGTAAATTATTAACTGAGAATAAACAATGATTTGTTTACTGTGGTATTGTCACCATCAGTTCTGAGCTCTGAGGTATTTGTTTACTTGAATCCATATACCTGGTCAGGTTCCCCTGTTGGGTTGGGGGAAACCACATGCTTTGTGTCTCTAGACCACAGTGTTTCCCAAATTTATCTAGTCACCTGAAACTATTGTTTAAAAACCTACAGCTTTCCAGGCCTTTCCACACAAAGTATGATATATTAGGACTAAGGTGAGACCTGGGAATCTGTTTGCCATTCACTCCAGGAGATTCTTTGATCAGACAAGTTTGAAAAATTCTGCCTCAAGGGCAAATTCTAATAAAAAGCTGAATGAGCTGGTGTGGTGGCACTCACCTATAATCCCAGTGATGGGGGAGGCTGAGGCAGGAGGATTGCAAGTTCAAAGCCAGCTTCAGCAACTTCGTGAGACCCTGTCTTAACATAAATAAAGAGGGCTGGGGATGTGGCTCAATACCCCTAGGTTCAATCCCTAGTATTTAAAAAAAAAAAAAAAAACACTGAATGAGTGTTACAGGCTTAAGACTCACAGCAGATCTGTATGCATCTGATGGCTGCTCTTCAAGACACCATCTAGAATGTAGTTTTCAGTACTGGGTTCCTTAGTCTAAGGCTCATGTGCTTCCTCTGGGTTCCTTCTCCTCCATGTCAATCAGAGCAGCTGCTCTCAGATCATTAGCTTGTGTTTCTGTATTAGTTTCAATTAGGAAAAATGTTTTACCAATTTAAAAGCCACCCTACTAGCAAGAAAATAACCAAAAAACTACAGTGTTGGGACAGGTACATGAAGACATTGGTGCTGTTACCAGCAGCTTGGGTGATGAAGGTCCATGATAGCAAGGACTTTGTCTGAGTCACCTCTGGACACCTGGTCCATCCAGCAAGGCTCTGGATTCAGGTCAGTGAGTGTTTGTTGAATGACCAAACCATAATCAGTGATGCCATCAGCGCTTTGATTTGGTAATTCCATTCTGAGGAATGTGTTCCAACAAAATAATCCCAAAGGAAAAAAAACAAAACTTTTGCAAGCATATAGATGCCATAATAACTAGATTAATAATCACAGTAATATCTATAATAGCTAGCATGATTGGAAATAATAATGCCCTTTTCCAGGCACCATTATAAATACTTGATATAGACTCTTCTTTTTTTTTTCCTGGTACTGGAGACTGAACCCAGAGCTTCACACATACTAGGCAAACACTCTACCACGAGATGAATTCATTTAATCCTTCAAACAGCAAAATAAAGATAGAGTTATTAATATCTTCATTTTATAATGATAAAACCAAGCCTTAGGAAGAGGTTAAGCAGTATCCAAAGGACAGAGGGAAGAGTGGTGGACCTGGAGTTCCAACTCTATAGTTCATGTGTTTGGCCTCTGTCCAGCCTGTGTACCCCCCTCCACCCCCGTCCCCAAGTGCTCAGGCAGAGGAACGGCAGACCTGCAGATACACCCATGCAAGTGGGAATGTCTCTTCAACATGAAGAGATGGCTAAGATGCAGACCTCTTGGGAGTCAGTCTTCCCTCTCCAGCCTTAGTTCCTTGGTCTCTCTCCTTGGTGGGGGCTGGGGGTGTCTCTGCAGGCCATAGTCTGCCTTCCTCTCAGAGACTTACTTAATCTTATTGCTTTACCTCTTGCTCTTTCCTCTGCCTCAAATGGCCTTTCCTTTCTCTACTGATTTAAATGTCACCCACCTATAAAGACCCCCTCAAATGTTCCTCTTTTAGGAAGCTAAGCCCTTGATGATAATCTTCTCAACAAACCATTATCCCAACAAGGAAATAGAGGCTCAGAAAGTTTAAATGATGTGTCCTAGATGAGATCATGCAGGCTCTGCAGTGTCCCAAAAAGGGTCTGCTCTCCTCTATCTCCAGCAACCAGAACAGTGCTGGCACAGAGGTGGTGCTGACAAAAGTATCTGTTCATTTTTTTAAGGTTTTGTTGTTGTTGTTTAAAGGTTTTGGTGTAGTGGAAGGGATGACCTGGTTGTATAACCAGGACAGATCTGAGCCACAGCTCAGAAATTGTGCCCCCGCCCAGCCATTTCTGTAGACTACACAGTCTCCATTTGTGAAGGCAAAGGCTGGATAGGCCACCTTTGGGGTCACTTAAGGTCTGTAAACTGTGGATCTGTAATTAATCTGAAATTCTTCCCAGTTTGGGTCCCTGCACACTTGCCTCCATGTTTTCTTTTATTTTTAGAGGGAGTGAACAAATGGTTACTTTCTTGTCTCCTTTACACATTGCTCACTTATAGCATGTGGTCAAAGCCAGATACACTGGCATATGCCTATAATCCCAGCAGCTCAAGAGGCTGAGGCAGGAGGATTGCAAGCTCAAGGCCAGCCTCAGCAATTTAGCAAGGCCCTCAGCAACTTATGGATATGTGCCTCAGTGGTTGAGCACCGCTGGATTCAATCTCTAGTACCAGAAAAAAAAGAAAAGAAAAGAAATGTTATCAAACTAATGCCCAGTCACAGGTATCCACTTTTCCATAGTCTACCTTCCCCTCAGAGACTTATTTCATCTCATTGCTTTAGCCCTTGTTCTTTCCCCTGCTTCAAATGTTCACATACATAGTAGGCTCTTTGATTTTTTTTTTTTTGGTAGGGGGTGGTGCTGGGCCTTGTACAAGGCCTTGTACGTCCTACACACCCATTCTCTACCACCAAGCTACACATTCCTCTCCTTCTCAAATGGCCTCCGTCTATGAAAGTGGATCCCTGTGATCACTCATTTATCAATAGCAAGAAATGCTTAATTTCCAAGGGTTCTGGTGAGAGAAATCTGAATGGGTTCTGCCTTTAGGGAGCTTAGAGTCTGGTGGGAGATGAATGTAATGATTAATTACTTCCCTACCAGTGTGTTGTCAAACTTGATAAACTGCTCTAAAGGAAAACTAGGTAGAGCTGGGACCAAAGAATAGAGGCACTAGAATGAAAGTTCCAGGCCAAGGGATCTGTGAAAAGGTGGCCTTGTGGTATATAAAAGAGATGGTCTGGGGGGTGGGGATATAGCTCAGTGTTAGGGCACTTGCAAGGCCTAGGTTCAATATCAGCACTACTCTAAAAAAAAGCTAACGTCAAGAGGTCTGATTATGCAGATCTTTAAGTCAAGTCTTGGCACTGGTAAGACTTAGCATCAAGACCCGAAAATGAACTAATGAAGGGTTCCTGGCCAGGCAGCAGAAACAGTTAGCCCAGGGCACCATCTGGTCCTGACTCCTAGCAGGTAGGCTCCGTGTTAGTGTTTTTGCAATTTTAGGGAACAGTCACATCCCCTCAGGGAATCAGGAATGGGATTTATTGGGTGGGTGATGTTGGTAACAAATCACGTTTATTAAGCATGTCCTATAACTCAACTTTCTTAAATGCACTGAACAGTATTCATTCCTCACAGCGGCACTTTGAAATAGAGGCATCATTTCACACACGAGGCAGTGGAAGCTAGGGAGATTCAATCACTTGCATAAAGTCACATAGCTATGGAAGAGCAGAGGTGGGAGCAAGCCCGGGTCATCAGATTCAGTGTTCCTACACCATCACCCCTCCCATTTTGGATAGATTACAGCAGACACTGCTCACTGCTCATCCTCAGGAAGGTACAGCCACCGAGCCAGGCTCCATTGGACCCTGGTGTGCACATTGTTGCTATCTACCAGCAGCCCTGATGTTCCAGTCCTCTTGTCCTTTAAAGGCAAGTGACCACCACAACCCATTCACATGATTTCACTTGACTCAAAACGGCCTGTCTGACTCAGCTGCCTCTTTTGCCTCTTTTGCCACCATGTCCTCTTGCCATGCTCATGTTCCTGGTACCCTGAGAAGACAAGGTTGGGCCGGTTTCTTGCTACCCATTGGAGATAGGCTTGAGAACAACTGCCTTTGACCGGTCTGTTACTGGTCACTTGTGGGCCAGATTATTGGGGTCCTATACCCAAAGTCTAGCCACTTGTATATGGGGCGTAACTTGGGTTGCATCCTTCAAATGAGAGCGTTAACTGGTGAGCTCTTGGACTCTCATAGATGGAGCCTTTTGCTGATAGGTCATGGTCAGTTCACAGGCACCTCATGACTCAGTGTTATTCCTCACCTCCTTGACAATAGACACAGTCCAGTGAGTTAAGTTCATTTAATCCTCAAAAGACAAACTGGGCTTGGTGGCACATGCCTGTAACCCAGCTACTCAGGAGGCTGAGGCAGAAGGATCACAAGTTGGAAGCCAACCTTGGCAACTTTATTTGTCCCAAAATAAAAGGGGCTCAGTGTAGCTCAGTGGTAGAGCACCCCTGAATTCAAGCCACAGTACCACACGCACGCACGCGCCCGTGCACACACACACACACACACACACAAGACTTGATAATGATGTCCATTGCCTAGTTAATTATACTAACAAAATCCTAGCTTAAATACCCAGCAGTAGAGAAATGGTGAGTCTGTGGGTTGTTCACATACGTAGTAGGCTGTTTGCTTCCCCCCCACCCCCTGAGGATTGAATCTAAGACCTTGTACATCCTAAGCACCCATGCTCTACCAGTGAGCTATACCCAGAACCCCTCAGTGTGGGCTCTTTGAAAGAGATAGCAATAGGGTATGCACAGACATAGACACATGCTTTGATTTAGGGTCACCAACATATGTGTAGACTATGTGTTATTGTTGTTTTTAATAACTTTATTTCATTTATTTTTTTAATATTTGTTTTTTAGTTATACACAATACCTTTATTTTGTTTATTTGTTTTTATGTGGTGCTGAGGATCGAACCCAGTGCCTCACACGTGTGAGGAAGCGCTCTACCATTAAGCCACAACCCCGGCCATAGACTGTGTCTTTTTAACTAGACCCTAAGCCTACCTTGAATGGGGATAGTGATGGTTATATCCTGGCACAAACTGACCTTTTCTCTGCTTTCTCCTTTTCAGTCTTTACAGATTTGTTAGAGCTTTCCTCCAGGTCAGGTTCTGAATGTTATGAAGGAACATCTCTCCTTTTATTGCTGAAAACCAGATAGACAATGTGACTCTGGGAAAGAGGCCTGGCAGTGAAGCCCACAGACCTGTGTTTGAGTCCTGGCCCCACTGCTCATCGTCTGCCCTGTGCCTGTAGGCAGGTTGTCCCACCACTCAAGGAACCTGTGGCCTCATTGGCAAATGAAGATGTATCACCATCCACTGAGGGTTCTGGGCCTGGTGCTGACATACTTAAATACTCAGCACTGCGTCTGTCAGATAGCAAGCCCTCTGTAAATAGTGGCATTATTAACTACTACTCTAGTACTCTAGAGTTTTGTGGAGTTTGAGTTGGGAGCTTAGCAGAAAGGGGCTCTAACATCCTGCTCAATTTACATTTGCTTTCCCTTCAGGAATTCCCATCAAGAGTACCATGGACAATCCCACCACCACACAGTATGCCAACCTCATGCACAACTTCATCTTGAAGGCAAGGAGCACTGTGCGAGAAATTGACCCCCAGAATGACCTCACCTTCCTTCGAATCCGCTCCAAGAAAAATGAAATTATGGTTGCACCAGGTAAGGGATCTTTCACCTCACCACTTGGAAACAGATCCTCACAGCAGGTTCTCCATAGCTATCAAGAAGACCTCACACATTGGGATCTGCTCAGGTCCAAGGAGGGCCTGAGGAATTGAAGGAATCCAGTTGCCCCATTGACTAGCCAGACTCTAGCTGGTGTCCCCCAACAAATCCTTTCTCACAGTGACTGTAGGCCCCAGAAGGGAATCACTCTTGGGGTAAGAAAGACACAAGCATAACACAGATCACCCTTACCTTGACAGGGAGGAAACTCAACAAGCATTTGGGACATGGGGAGTGCATGATCAGGTCTGCTCAAGGCAGTTGGCAAAGGCTCAACAAAAGAGGGGATGTTGGAGCTGAACCTTGAAGGCCAGAAAAGAATAAGCAAGGCAGAGGGGCAGAAAAAGAATTGGAGGGAAAATAATTTATTGATTCTAAGCTAAAATATATGTCATCTCTCTAGGCCCCATACAGCCAGCTTTTTCTCCGACACTAGAGCAGATGGCTATATTATTTTTCCATGAAGAGCTTGGCATGTATATGGGGACAGTGTGGTACAGCCAAGCCTGTCTTTAGGTTTTGGGATCATTCTCAGGGTGATGAGATACTTTTCCTGGGAAGAGCCCACAGGAATGGAGACCACCACAGGAAACTGCAGGGCTACCATTCACGGACGTGATTCTCTAGGACTGTTTTTGCATTGTTACTTCTCTCTCACCCTCTGTTTTGCCTGAGCCATAGTTGAATGTGTAAGTTTCCCACTTTATGAAGTTGGTTTTTTTTTTTTGAGAGAGAGAGAGAGAGAGAATTTTAATATTTACTTTTTAATTTTCGGCGGACACAACATCTTTCTTTGTATGTGGTGCTGAGGATCGAACCCAGGCCGCACGCATGCCAGGCAAGCACGCTACCGCTTGAGCCACATCCCCAGGCCCAGTTCCCACTTTATGATACAGCTAGGTTGCAGTAACTGCTTGTCTAGAGTGTCAGAACCTGTGTAGATGTAGAAAGTGAGACTGATCCAACTTAAAAGGAGCCTCAGACACCAAACTCATCTGAGAGGACTTGATCCTATGAGCAGAGGTGTTTAGGGCAGGGGCCGATATGATTGTTGGGTAGGTCCTGGATGAAGGAGCACAGTGGGTAGACTGGGGACATGAGTGTCCCTGCGCTTGGCAACACTGCAGAAGGCCAGCTGCAGAATTCTGGGAATTTGATAGGCAGTCAGCCACTACCAACAGCAGGGTAGCATTGGTTCTGTTCCAAGGTCTGTTCTTACCCAGTCCAGTTGTCTGGAAGGATAGGAAAAAGAGAGCCAGAAAGCTAGTCACAGGGCCCCCAGCCTCCCTGGGACAGTCTCTAGAGGGTGGAGATAGAGCAAGTCAGTCACAGAGTACATAAAGGTAACTTAAGAGGAATTAAAAAAAAAAAGCCTTACACATTTACTGCATCTCACACCAACTGATTCCTGATTCTATTTTTTTATAACTTTATTTTATTTATTTTATTATGTGATGCTGAGGATCGAACCCAGTGCCTCTCACATGCAAGGCAAGCACTCTACCATTGAGCCATGACCCCAGCCCCTGACGCCTGATTCTGTTAGGGGAAAAAAGTTGGGGGAGGCACGGAATCTCTTTTTCCAGTGAACTCTTATATGGGCAAGTCATGGAACATCTCTATAACCACATCTATAAAATGTCAAGTCAGGTACTATGCTGCTGTGGTCCTCTGAGACCTTGTCTGGATAAATGTCTAGGCTTGGATTGGGTCAGAAAGCCTTGGAATCAAATTTGAACTGAAATCCCCCAAAACTTCTTGCTGTATGACTGTGGAGGACACATCTGCACAGCCCTCAAGGTGGACCCAGGAATCATCCCTTGACTTACCCTGTGTGTCAGCAGATCTGGTCTCCTCATTGACACACCTGGGAGCTTAGAGTGTGCGGCAAGGGCAAATGACATGGTTGCCACATAGACAAATTCTCCATGAAAAGCGTCTGTCAACCTGAAGCTTCTAAGAATGTCTCCTGAAAGGGCAGAGTTGTGTGAAAGCCCCCAGTCATGTGTGTCTCAGGCCAAGCTTCTCAAACTTGGCCTTGAGGACCTGCGGGCATTCAGAAGCCATGAATGTCCTTGAGTCTGGGATGGGCAGCTCCCAGGTTAGGGGTTCGCAGGCTCAGAGGCTCCACAGCCTTAAAGTGGCCAGCCCTCACGGGGCCAGCACAAGTCCTGCAGGGAGTGTGAATGCTCTCTTGCTCACCTTCACCTTTCCCCCAGCCGGGCACACATACACATGCTGGGTGTTATTCTGGAGAGTGCGTGGTACAATACCGTCACCTTAAATGGGTGTTTCTTCCGATTCCCACACTGCTGTGCCTCAGCCACACTGTTGTTCTCAAAGCCTGCATCCTTCTCCCTGGGGCCCTTCCACATGCCATCTTGCTGTGGGAACATTCTATCCTTCCTTGTCACTTGGCCATCCAGCTGCTTGTGTGCAATTTTAAGTCTGTTTTCTCCACTAGACAGTAAGTTTTCCATGAGGGCAGGGGCTTGGAAACATTTAGTAAATATTTATACTAAGCATAGTAAACATTTAACAAATATCTATTAATAAATATTTGTTGAATAAATAAAGGAATGGCTTCCTAACTGACACCCCACCACTATGGGACAGGGGTGGAATCAACAATGGGAATGGGGTCAGGGATGTTTGTGGGGCATGGTATTCAGGATGAAAATCAATGTTTTGACACACTTTGATGTGTCCAAGAAAAAAATATTAGGTGTTGGTGCCAGAACTCCTGTAGGCAGGAGCCACTGACCGGAGCCCTGGAGGCATTAGACTGGATTGCCATAAGGACTGTAGTTAGCACCCCGCACTGAGCAGCCTGGAGCAGCCCTGCCATGAACAGTTCCTTCCTGCCCCTCTGATTGACTTCCTGGTCAAGCCTAGAATCTGCTTCCCAGGCCAGTAATAGCAGTAGGTGGTTTCAGAAATTGACTCTCCATAGAAGTACCAATTTCACCCCATCCTGGCCCAGAACAATTCACACTAAAGAGTGTTTTCAGACAGATTTGGTTTTCAGTTTTTAACCTTACTTATATAAAGCCACATTGACTCAGCATAAACAAGCTTCAAAATACAACCTCCCACAGAGCACTTGCCATGGTATTATAGGACTTGGAACTAGTAATTTGATATAAAAGACATTGGTATTGTTGATTGTGTCTGTTTTTATCAGTGGCTTTTTATTATTTCTGATTTTAATACCATTCTTTTATGTATGCAGATTACTTAGCCATGAAACTGGTAGTCCCTTTGTTTCTGTTTCTTCCCAGTTGCAACATCCTGTCATCTTGGGAAGATCCAAACTTTAGACTTGAATCTGAGCAGCCACAAATGACCGAGATCCTGCCACTCTTTCATGTTCAACAGGGGGCAGCAGACCAGAGGGGTTCAGAGCATAAGGCCAAACCTGCTTCCCTCTCTTCCATATATATACATATTTCTTTTCTTTTTTTTTTTTTTTTTTTTTTTTTTGTGGCCTTGAGGATATGGGCGTGTGGGCTGGGGATTGAAACCATGGCCTTGTGCATGCAAGGCAAGCACTCTACCCAAAGTACCAGTGAAAAACAGTTCACCCAGGTCCTGACACATGTAAGCCTTTGTAAGTGTTTGTGATTTGATTGTGAAGTGGGCAGAGTTAAAACTTTCTGCATCTTTAATTTTTCTTCTGTACACTAAGGATGGTCAGGCTCACCTCTGAGGACTTGGACTTCCTATGATTTTTCTCTCTCTCTCTTTTTTTTTTTTGGTACTGCTGATTGAACCAAGGGATGCTTTACCACTAAGCTGTATCCCCAGCCCTTTTTATTGTTTGAGACAGTCAGTTAATAAACTAGTAACTGCTGTCAAGTAACTAAAAGAAGGCTGGGTGGCTGCTCCAAGGGCCTGCTGTCTCTGAGGGGAGCGATCACTTCCCAGCAACCCCACCAGCAGGAGCCCCCACAGGAAGCTGTCGAGTTTATCTTGTTTCCGAGCGATAGGAAATAGCCTGGCATTGATGCTTTTTATTAAAACGTTCTTCCCCTCCTCCCTCTTTGTGGTAACTTAAGGAGTTACTTGCTTTCTATTATGTTTTTCTGCCATTTTACATTTAGTGATTTGTTTTTCCATTTCTCTCTTTTGCAGATAAAGACTATTTCCTGATTGTGATTCAGAATCCAACTGAATAAGCCACTCTTCTGGCTCCCTGTATCATTCCTTAATGTAATGCCCCAAAGAATACTAGTGTTAATCATATCAACTGACTGGCCTGTGGAAATCGCCCTAGAGCCCATGCAAACCAATCCAGTGACCAAGGTTGGTCTGGCAGCTGTGCCCAGCCCCACCAGAGGAATCCTTCTGCTGTTCCAGGCACCCCAGAGTTCCCGGGAGGGCTCTCTTTCCTCACTTCCAGGTTTTGGAGCAAGAGCCTGTGAGAAGCCCACACCCAGCTTCCTTCTGACCTTTAGTTCACTTTGTTGCCCTTGGAAAAGGCTGTTTTTCTTTAACTAAAAATAACCAGAATGCTTACCCTGCTGTTGTGTCTTTAAACACTAGGTTGGAAAGGCCTCTCTCTTCCTGTGTCACCACATGGTCCGAAAACCAAACCTGTGGCCTCTCCGGGCCCAGCCATCAATTGTGTTTCCTGGTCCCCAGGATCTGTTCCTCACAGCACCTGTGGCCATACTTCCTGAGCATAGCTTGGTGTGTAACTGGTGACCTGGTTTCTGGGCTTCTTGTCCACTTCTAGGCACTCCTTTTATCATTTCCCACTCCTGCCAATGTTTTGAACATTTTTTTCTATTATACTATTCTGTGGAAAGGAAGAATGATACCTGTTGAGCACCTAGAATGCACCTGGTGTGTCACATCACCTCACAGTACCTTCTGCAGATAGTGTTAAAGCCACCTGGCTAGAGACAAGCTTGCCAGGGCCTCATAGGTTGTGACCAAATAGTACCTGCCCCCCTTTTTGCAGTACTGCCGATTGAACCCAGGGATACTTTACCCAGCCCTTTTTATTTTGTTATTTTGAGATGATTTCACTAAATTGTCTAAGCTGGCCTTGAAACTTGTGATCATCTTGCCTCAGCCTCCCAAGTTGCTGGAATTACAGGGGTGCACCATCATACTCGAATACTTTTATATTCTTTAGTTTTTCCTATATATTTAGGGAAAACATGAGCAAAGAACAGATTACATATATCTTGTTCTTACTTTATAATAATCTTCCTTTACTATACCATGCTTTATTTGGTTATTCATTTAACAGGTATTTAGTGAATGCCTACCATGTCCAGTTCCTGAGAATAAGCTCTGACCATTAGTTTTCAGGTTTTTGTGACATGTCATGAGGGTGGTAAACCACTGCCAGGGCCATGTAGTCCACGGTTAAGAGAACAAGGGCCACAACCACTTACCCAGAGACAGGAGAGAACTCATGAACAACTAAAAATATGAGGGGAATAAATTCAACAGAAGAGTCTCAAGATAAAGTTGAAATTTCCCAACCTTAGACACGAGAGAAAATGGAAAAGTTGAGAAAATTGAAGGATCAGTCTGGGATATTCAACCTCTGATTAACAGGGGTTCCAGAAAGAAAAGATAAAATTTATAAATGAAAGACTAGAAGAAAAATTCCTAGAGCTAAAAATAGGAATTTCTAGAATAAAAGTCCTGAGAGTTCAGAATAATTGCTTTAAAAAAAAAAAAAAGACTAGGCCAAGCCAGGCATGGTGGTACATGCCTATAATCCCAGCGGCTCCGGAGGCTGAGGCAGGAGGATCGAGAGTTCAAAGCCAGCCTCAGCAAAAGTGAGGCAATTAGCAACTCAGTGAGACCCTGTCTCTGAATAAAATACAAAATAGGGCTGGGGATGTGACTCAGTGATTGAGTGCTCCTGAGTTCAATCCCTGGAACCCCAAAAAAATAAAATGCCAACCCCATTATCATGAAATCTCGGAACATGGTGGACAGGGCACACAAGATTAAAGACTGAAATGGCAGCCACGCACAGTGGTGCACACCTCTGTAATCCCAGGCCAGCCTCAGCAATTTAGCCCCTGATCAATTTAGTGAGATCCTGTCTCAGAATAATAAAAGGCTGAGGATGTGGTTCAAAACAACAACAACAAAGCCTCTGGATTCAATCCCCAGTTTTTTTTAAAAAGGCAATTCTGACAGCATCACCAGAAATGGGTAGTTTCTGCCCTCAAATTTCTGGAGGGGAAAAAAAAAAAGACAACCTGGAGTTCTCAGCCCAGTCATTTTAAGTGAAATATTCTCAGACTGATAAGTCTGCATGTCTTCATCCCCCATGCACCTTTTCTCAGGAAGCTACTGGAATATGTACTTCATTAAAGCAAGGGAATAAAGCAAAGCAAGCAGATACAGAATCCAGGCAATCGGAGACTCAATGCATGGCAGACAAGGGAAGCTTCCTAGCAATGGTGAAGAGCACTGGGCGGTAAGCCCAGAGAGTAAGTGCAAAGGGGAAATGTTTCCAAGAAGAGAAAAATAATAGGCTGTCTGATGTATCTGAATATATAAGAGGAGGTTTTGGTTCTCCAGAGATTTTAAGATAATTTAGTATCAGCACCAGAAAATAAAAGTTATACAATTAAAAGGAAATCCCAGCTGGGGGTGGTGGTGCACACCTGTAATCCCAGTGACTCAGGGGACTGAGGCAAGAGGATCACAAATTGCTGGGATTATAGGTATATGCCACCATGCCTGATTTTTTTGATACAAGTTTTTAATAACCTAACAATATGCTTGTAAACTGGTGCCTCCCAGCCCTTTCCAATAAAGTAACTGAAGAGTGAAGAGAATTATCTACAACTCCCTGGAGAACTGGAGCATTACCCAAAGGGAAGCCACCACAAGCATGACAGATCTCTGTGAAGTCTCCTCCTGTCTTTGAAAATGAACATGTGTTTTGCATCCTGGGAGTTTAGTGGAGAATGCAGGGTTGAAGGAAGCAGGAGCCCAGTTAGCCAGTAAGAACTGGAGGTGACTTGGACAAGAGAGGCTTCATGGCACAGAAGTGGGGCCTTCAGAAGTGTGTCAGGACTAGGTGTTGACCATGGGTATTAGACATGGAGGGAGACTCCAGAGTGCTTGTTGGCAACCAGGTACTTCCAGTTACCGAGATGGGAATGACTGGGGGATTTTGAAGGGGTAGAGGGAACCAAAGTGGCCTGCTTAATTGAAGCCATTAGTTACCAATATGTCTAATGAGATGTGTTGAGTGAATTGCTGAGTACACTATTCTGAGGGTTCATGCTGGACATGCAGATGTGTAGTTATTGGCCTATTTATTTATTTATTTTAGTTATAGGTGGACACAATAAATTTTATTTTTATGTGGTGCTGAGGATCAAATCCAGTACCTCAGGAACACCAGGTGAGCGCTCTACCTCTGAGCCACAACCCCAGGCCTCTGTGATTGGTATTTAAAGTCAAGGGACTTCAGAGGAATTCATCAGAGTGAAAGAAGGAAGAGAGGGAGGAGAAATGGGGTCTGAAAGCAGCACCTGATAGCTTCATCTCTGGACTCTTGTACAAGAGCAGCAGTGAGAAGACTTGGTGGTCACAGAAGTTTCACTTAGGGTGTAGTTCAGCCTCAGAAAACCAGAAAAACTGGTTTAAACAAGACCAAAGTTGATCCGGTCAGTAGTCCAGAGCCCAGGTTCATTTCAGCTTCTAGTTCCGCTACCTCCAAGATAGCTGCTGAAACCCCAGACCTCACATTCAAGTTCCAGGCAGCTGATGGAGGCTGGGGTGGAGAAGGAAGTACTCTTTAAGGAGATTTTCCAGAAATTTCGCACAACACTTTCCACTGATGCTTTACTGACCAGAGTTTAACGACTCGGCCCATCCTAACTGCACGGAAACTGGGAAACCAAGTCCTCTATTGGGGTGCGCGGCTGCCCTAAAGGACATTCAGGCGGAATGGGATAGTAGCCATTGAGAGTACCCATCTGCAGCCTCTGTCACCGAAACCTGAGGACTGAGGATTTCAAGGAGGAAATGGTCACGGGATCCAGAGGACTGAGGACTCTGTGGCTCTTGACAAGGGCGACCGTGGGGATGGAAGAGCCATTGGAGCGGGGTCGGGAGCGGATGCCTAGGGGAGAAGCGGCCAGTACCGAGTGGGGGGGGGGTCGGCCGGGGGTGTGAGCTGCCGGTGGGGGCGCTGAGTGGCCTCCCAGAGCAGCAGAGGCCAAGAGTGAGGAAGGCTGGCACCGGAGCCCGCGTGAGTGAAGGGGCTGGCGGCCGGGAAGGAGCCGCGGACCGAGGGCGAGGCGGGCTGGGCGGCCATGGGGCACCTGCATCCTGGGGCCTGCGGTCGAGGAGACGCACCGCGGAATTCAGCCAGGGCTGGGGCTCTGCCAGGTTAACGCAGCAGCAGAGTCAGGGCTTGGGATGTGGAGCCTGTGCCGGGCGGACGAGTGACGGAGAGGGCACGCGCGGTGGCTCGCCTCGGCGGCTGGGGCGACCGCGGCCTCCCGGGGAGTGAGAGTGGAGACGCGAGGGAGGTCCAGATGGGCTGGAGGGCGACTTGGGCTGGAGGCCTGGGATAGCGGCTGACTGGCTCGTGGGGACGGGGCATGGCAGTCCACTGAGTCTGGTCAGCTGCTGGGATGGGGTTGGGGCGTGGGGATTGGCTGGAGGCCCTGGTCTGGGCGAAGACAGTGACTTTCTTTTAATGTGCCGAGTTTGAGGAACCCCAGTGCTGAGGCGACCTTTGTTCAAGAGGCAGGGCCTCGACCTGAAGCCTGGAGGGACAGGCTGGAGTCAGCCAGAGCACTGATGGCACAGGCTCCCAGGGGTGGCTGAGCACAGCTGAGCATAGGCAGCTTCCCCAGGTGACTGACAGCTCAGAGGACCGGTATGGGGAAGGCGGGGCTTGAGGACACTAGAGCGTGGGGGTGGCACACTGGCCCCCTCCCTGGGGAGGTGGGTTAGAACTAGGGAGGCCAGAGCTGCTGGAGGGACCAGAGCCAGCTGGTGGAGGCCTCCTGAAGCCTGTGGCAGTGGGGTTGGTGGTCTTGGCCTCCACCTGCCCAGTGAAGCCAGAGTCTGAGCTTGAGGTTTGGGGACCCCTGCGTGGGTCTTAGTTCCTCCGATCTTTGGAAAATCCCACTTGGAGTCTGTAAACAGCAACGTACTTACTCAGAGATAATGACCCTGACTCAAACACCAATGCTCTCGGGTCCTCCCAGTGGAAGCCCATTTTACAAGGGAGATGGTCACCTTAAATAAGACATCAATCACATGGGCGATGCCCAAGTTGGTCCAGCTGATTCCTGTCTCTCCCAAGACCCCAGGCCTTCTAAGTTGTGCCCTGATTTCAACCTCAGAGGTAGGTTTGGATACTGTCTCCATTTTCAGGTGAAGAATCGGGCTTCCATAGTGAAAGACATGTTCAAATTTATTCAGTAAATGGTGAAGCTGCCTTAGATCCAGGTCTGATTCTGGCCTGCCTGCCATAGTGCAAACAAGCAAACAGACTCCAAGGAACTGTGTGACCTGTGAGATCACACTGTCATCAGTGGCCACCCAGGCCAGTGGTACTTCACCCTCATGTGACAGCCCAGCCAAGGCCAGCTGTCTGCTTTTACTCAGGCTCATGTGTCCAAGTCAGGAGCCACAGAACAGCAGGAATGAGAGGGTAGGAGTGGAGCTGCAAGGAGCATGCTTGACCACGGGCCAGAAGCTTCTCAGAGCTGAAACTCCCACACCTGTTTCTCAGCACCCAGCAGCTATGCTTGCCACAGACTCAGTCCCTGAACATGGTCTGCATGGGAGACACACCCAGTGGCAAGGCAGAGATGACACTGTGGGCATCCAGAGGAAAGGTCAGTCACTCAAAGGATATTTACTGAGCACCTGCCATGTGCCACACCCTGTCTTGGTGCTGGGATAGAGCAGGATCCAAGCATCTAGAAAAGCTTGGGGACTAGAGATGTAGCACAGTGGCAGAGTTCTTGCGTAGCACATACAGGCCCTGAGTTCCAATCCCAGCACTACAATTAATCAGTCAGTCAGTCAATCAATCACCCTGGCCATAGGGGCTTGCCTTTTAATGGAAAAGAAAAAAGAAAACAAAATTTTCAAAAATAACATGACATTAAATTTAAAACCACAATGAGATACCACTATACACAACAAAATAGATAAAATAAAATGAATGACAACACTTAACAGTGACAAAGATACAAAGCAACTAGAATTCCCATATATTGTTGACAGGTGCCAAAAGTGGGAAAATGCTCTGGAAAAATGGCTGGTAAAACTCCTGCCAGACAACCCAGAAATTCCTAGGTATGTCCAAGTGAAACAAAAGAAATATATCACACGATGACTGTCACAGGAAATGTTCACAGCAGCTTTGTTCACAGTTGCCCCAAACTGAAATCAGCCCTGTTAACCATCAATGGAAGACTGAATAAACAATCTGGTGCGTCCATAGTGGGCAGGTTGAGGAAATGATCCGCTGCCTCAGAGATGGTGGTGGCGGAGGAGGAGGATTTGCTCTACTACTGAGATATCCCACCACTGGGCTACCTCATCCCCAGCCCTTTTTTTTTTTTTTTTTTTTTTTTTTTTTACACAGGATCTCACTAAATTGCTGAGGTTGGCTGGAACTTGCCATCCTCCTGCCTCAGCCTCCTGAGTAACTGGAATTACAGGCCTATGCCACGGCACTCAGCCTAAAGTGAATGAACCTCAAAAACTTTATGTTGAGTTAAAGAAATCGGACACAAAAGAATACCTACTGCATGATTCCATCTATATGAAGGCCTAGGCCTGGCAAGCCAGGCCCTGGGTTCCTCCCCAGCATCATGGGAAAAAAAAAAAAAAAAAGATTATAACATATTAGGTGATAACTGCTGTGGCAAAAAAAAAAAAAAAAAACAGTAAGGAGCAGGGAGGTAGGAGATGGAGTGAGAGAGGGAGGGGCTGCAATTACATTAGACCATTTGAGAAGTTCTCCTTGAAACCACAGTTGACCCTTGCAAGACCTGAAGAAAGTGAAGGGATGAATCACACAGAGATTTTGGAAGAATATTCCAGGCTGAAGCCAAGAAGGCTCGATGAGTAGACGAGGCCAGGGGAGCTGTAGGCTGGATCCCGTGGGCCTCGTGCACCCCCACCATCCCTTGGCTTTACTCTGCATGAGTTGGGTGCAGGGATGGTATAAGCCTGTCCTGCGGGCAAAGGATTGCTCTTGTCATTGCAGTCAGGCCAGACTGACGGAGGCAAGGCCAGAGCAGGGGCACCCAAGAGGAGAAGGTGGCGGCTCTGGCCTGGATGGCAGTGGTGGAGGTGGAATCACTGGATTTGAGGATGGACTGGATGTGAGGTAGGTGGGAGTGGGAAAGGAAAGGAAGGGGTCACGGATGATTCTGAGGTTTTTGACCTAAAAAATAGAGACAGAAAAGATTACAACTAGAACACTTTTGGGGAAAAATCATGGATTTGTTCTGGGCAGGGCAAGTTTAGGGTTTCTGTTAGGCAGTCAAGTAGAGACATGGAAGCCAGGCCACACCACAGGATTCAGTTAGATGGGGCAGCCCAGGGGCCAGTGAGCAGGGAAACCAGAGCCTGGAGGGATCAGCCTGCTGAGGTCAAGTGAGAAGGACGAGGGCACACCTTAGGGTGTAGGGGATTAGCCCTCCTCCCCAGCTCCAGCGCCAGGTCAGGGCTGCCTGATGAAAGACAGGTGGAACCACTTCCCCAAGGCCATGGCTGACCCAGTTCTTTCTGCTGCCCTTAATGGCTCTGATTCTACTCAGTGTCCTGTGACAATGTGAAGTTTGTATACATTGACACACAGCTTTGGGCCAAGAGCAAACTGAGACCCCGGGATATGTCTGTCTCCTGGCAAATAAGGTTTTATTGGATGCAGCAGCAAATCCAGAGGCTTGGGCTGGGGTGTAGCTCAGTAGTAGAGGGCTTGCCTCACAGATGTGAGGCCCTGGGTTCAATCCTCAGCAAAGCCAAAAAAACAAAACCAAATGAACAAAAATCAGAGATCTGGTGACCTGCAAAGCCTAAAATCTTTACTGTCTGACACTTTAAAGGAACTTTGCTCACCCTTGCTCTCCCTTTCATTGGAAGAGTGTAGTTATGGAAACCACAGCAAGATATTTAAATGAATCCCATTAGTATTACAGATACAGTTAGGTGAGTACTGATTTTTGGCTTTTCTAAAAATGCTAAAGGGGCTGGGGCTGGGGCTGAGTGGTAGAGCACTTATCTAGCATGTGTGAGGCACTGGATTCAATCCTCAGCACCAAATAAAAATAAATACATAAAATAAAGGCATTATGTCCATCTACAACTACAAATTTTTTTTAAATAACATAAATTTATTGGCATAAAACTTATAATATTCTTGTCATTTCTGCTGTATCTCTATTTAAAGGACATCTGTATCTAAAAGGACATCACTTTTGCACTGTGTTTATTGGTCTTTTCAAATTCCCAGCTATGTCTTGTGGTCCATGCTAGTGTTTTTGTCTTCTATGTAATCACTTTCTGCTCATTATTACCTTCCTTCCACTTGCTTTGAGTTTATATTGATAGTCTGCTCATTTCTTTTTTCTTTTTTTGGTAGCAAGGATTGAATCCAGGGGTGCTGTACCACTGAGCCATATCCCCAAACTTTTTTTCCCGAGTACTGGGCATTGAACCCAGGGCCTTGTGCATGCGAGGCAAGCACTCTACCAACTGAGCTATATCGCCAGTCCTCCCCCAAACCATTTTTTACATTTTAATTCAAGATAAGGTCTTGCTAAATTGCTCAGGGCCTCGCTAAGTTGCTGAGGCTGGCTTTAAACCTGAGATCCTCCTGCCTCAGCCTCCCAAGCTGCTAGGATTACAGGCATGCCCAACTGCACCCAGCTATATTTTTTTCTTATCTAATATCATATCAATAACAAGGCTATAAATTTTCTAAATGCTATTTTAGTTGTCTCCATCCAAGTTTTTTTTTTTTTTTTTTTTTTTTTTTTTGCGGGGGGAGGTATCAGGAATTGAACTCAGAGGCACTCTCCCACTGAAGCCCACCCTATTTTGTATTTTATTTAGAGACCGGTCTCACTGAATTGCTTAGCACCTTGCTTTTGTTGAGGCTGGCTTTGAACTCGCAATCCTCAAACCTCAGCCTATAATCCGCAGGTATTACAGGCATGTCCCACCATGCCTGGCCCCATCCAAGTTATTAATATGTATATTTTTTGAGCCACATCCCAGCCCTTTTTAAATTTTGAGACACAGTCTCTCGTTGTTTAGGGCCTTGCAAAATTGCTGAGGCTGGTCTTAAACTTGAGATGCTCCTACTTCATCCCCCCAAGCCACTGGGATTACAGACATGGGCCACTGTGCCTAGCTCTATAGTCATTTTGTGTATATATATATTTGTCAGTGGACCTTTTTTATTTATATTGGTGCTGGGAATCAAACCCAGTACCTCACACATGCTAGGCAAGTGCTCTACCACTGAGCCACAACCCCAGCTGTATAGTCATTTTTGTTTAAGTTACATGTTTCTCATTTTTATGATTTTCATCTTTGATTAAAGAGGGTTATTTCAAAGTAGGTTTAAATCTCCAAATTTTTAGAGCTTATTTGGCTCTTGTCTGTAGTCAAAAATTATGGTCTGTATAAAATTTACTATTTTATATTTGTTTTTGTCTTGGAGTCTAGTAGTTGGGTCTTTTTTTGTAAATTCTTCTTCTTCTTCTTCTTCTTCTTCTTCTTCTTCTTCTTTTTTTTTTTTTTTTGGTACTGGGCATTAAACCCAGGGGTGCTCACATCCAGCCCTTTTTAATGTTTTTATTAGAAACAGGGTCTTGCTGAGTTGCTAAATTCATAAATTGCTGAGGCTGACTCTGAACTCATGATCTTCCTGCATCAACCTCCCAAGCCACTGGGATTATAGGTGTGCAACACCGTGCCCAGCTATAAATAATTCTTGTATCTGAAAGTAATATGTGGATTCTGTAGAGATCCACTGATCAGGATTATTGATGGTATTAAAATTATCTACATCTCTTATTTGGTCTATTCATTATTCAAAAAAGCCTTAATTTGAGGCTAGGGTTGTAGCTTAGTGGTAGAGAGTTTGACTAGGATGGGTGAGGCCCTGGGTTCGATCCTTAGCACCACATAAAAATAAACAACAACAATTAAATAAAATAAAGGTTAAATTCTTTAAAAAAAGAAAGTCTTAATTTTCCCACTGTGATAGATTTGGCAATTTCTCTTGTATCCTCTCATTTTGCCGTATATTCTGGTTTTTTCTATGTATTTCACCCTCATTTTTAAAACCTGGAACATATACATTCAGAACTAAGAACTATCCCGTTCATCATTTTGCAGTGGCTGTCTTAATCCCTAATGAATGTCCTTGCCAGGCCTGGTGCACATTCCTGAAGTCACAGTGTCTCAGGAGGCTGAGGCAGGAAGATTCCAAATTTGAGGCCAGCCTTAGCAACTTAGCAAGACCTTGCATCCAACTTAAAAACAAAAAGGGCTGGGGATCTAGCTCAGCGGTAAGGTGGCCCCAGACTTAATCCCAATAAAAAAAAAAAAGAAAGAAAAAGAAAAGAAAATGTCATTTGCCAATAAGGCAAACTGTTTTTTGGGGGGGCAGGGGTGGTTCCTGGGGCTCGAATCCAAGGCCTCATGCATGCTAAGCAAGTGCACTACTGTTGAGCTACATCCCCAGCCCTGATTTTTCTGTAGGTATGCTTTTTGTTAGTTTTTCTCTGTACAGAATTTTCCAGCTTTTTACTTTTGGTGCCATTTGTTTATTTTTGTGGTTCTGGGAATCAAACCCAGGGCCACATTCAATCAAACCCCTGAGCCACATTCCCAGCCCTTTCTGCTATATTTTTAATGGTCTTTACTATCCTTATAGCTTTTCTGCCTTGGAGTCATACTTTCCGTCTATATCTTTCAGTGATCCTTAAGTGGGAAACACACACTCGACTAAGCCAGACAATAATCAACATCTTTATCCTTTCTCAAACAAATCAGGCTCCCTAAAACACTTTACTCTATTGCTCTTTCTAGTCTAGTGTTGGTCCCATATACTTGGGATTTTTTAAAATATTTTTTTAATTGTAGTTGGACACAATATCATTATTTCACTTATTTATTTTTTTATGGTGCTGAGGATCGAACCAGGGTCTCGCAGGAGCTAGGCGAGTATAAAAACATATACCTTGTTTTTCGTACCCCACAAAGTAATCATTTCTATTCACAATCCATATTGTTTAGATTTACCTACATGTTTACCATTTTATTTGCTCATTTTCCATCTAATGTCTTCCTTTTAGGTCTACATGTCCTTGTTATTTAAGTCTGTTCTTTTTTGGGGGCAGGTAATAGATATTGAACCCAGGGGTGCTTTACCACTGAGCCACATCCCCAGCCTTTTTTATTTTTTATTGTGAGACAGGGTCTTGTTAAGTTGCTTAGGTCCTCACTAAATTTCTGAGGCTGGCCTTGAACTTGCCACCCTCCTACCTCAACTTCCTAATCGCTGGGATTACTAGTGTGCACCGCAGCATCCGGCTGAAATAAATTCTTTTTTTTTTTTTTAAAGAGAGAGGGAGAGAGAGGGAGAGAGAGAGAATTTTAATATTTATTTTTTAGTTTTCGGCGGACACAACATCTTTGTTTGTATGTGGTGCTGAGGATCGAACCCGGGCCGCACGCATGCCAGGCGAGCGCGCTACCGCTTGAGCCACATCCCCAGCCCCTCATTTAAGATGTTAACAACAGAGGAAAGTAGCATGATGCATGGCTGACCTCTCTGTACTTTTTGCAACTTTCCTATGACTCTAAAATGATTCTAAAATAAAAAAGTTTATCTAAAGACACAATAAACTATTGTTACATTTAACAACGTAGATGAACCTTAAAAATATCCTGGTAAGTGAAAGGCAGCTTTGGCAAATGCACATATAAGATTTGCATTTTTTACTGTATGTCAATTCTTCATAAGCAAAATGTAAATTATAAATACTGAACTCTAGTTAATGATATACATGCTGACATTCAGTAGCAAATATACTGATGTCTGAACTCCAATTTGAAATAAAGTTAAAAATTAAGATGGGTTCAAAGCCAGCTTCAGCAATGGCAAGGCACTAGGCAACTCAGTGAGACCCTGTCTCTAATAAAATACAAAATAGGGGCTGGGGATGAGGCTCAGTGGCCAAGTGCCCCTGAGTTCAAATCCCTGGTACCCACTCCCCAAAAAATAAGATGGGTTGAGGGTTGAATATTGTGACTGAGCAAGAATATCAGCATGTTATCGGTGGAGCCCTTGGGCACAGAATGACCCTTTTCCCTTTCCTTGCTCCCAAGCAAGAAAGAGTCCCTAAGTCTAGCCCACCCTGGGGGACAGGGGAGTGGGCAAGAACTAAGCTGCACCCCTTAGAGGGCTATTCTGCGTATACTGTTTGGCATTTTTTTGAAGGGAATACTTATTTCCTGGTAATGTCCCAGGATAGGCTGTCCTCAGTGTCATCAGTCCTAGGTGGGTGCCCTGCATCCAGGGAGAGGATGCCAGGCTGGCCTGGAGTTTGGCTCTTTTGAGGGGAAACCTGGGGCTGCTGGCAGGCTGGCTGAGACAACCTCTTTTGACTGTGAGGAAATGGGATTTCCCAGAGACCCTGCAAATCAGCCTACATTGCAACTGCAGACCCACAGCCGCTTTGCCCATTCTGAGCATAGCCAAGGTGGGTAAGGGGCAGCAGAAACAGCATGGGTCCGTAAGTGGCTATATGACTCCAGTGAGTCACTTCCTTTTCCTAAACTTCATTTCCCTCATCTGTGAAACATGAGCATTGTGTGTTTACTGCACACAATGGTGGGCTATCTGTCCCTCCGTGCTTTCAGATGCCTGAAGTCTGTTCCTGGAAGCTACCCCACCTGTAGTGGCTGAGGGCCCTGCCTCTCCCTCCCATCAGTCCCCAGGACCACACACACTTCCTAAACAGCTCCAGTTTCCCACCACAGCCACCTCTGCAGGGAGGCCTCATCTCCCCAGACCCAGAGGGATTCTCTCTCTCTCACACACACGCATGCATACACATGCACACACACACACACACACAAGCTCTGCATTGGCCAGCTCAGTGGCAGTTGCTGCCCTCTGAACCATGCCTACCTACCCCATAAGCCCTGATGCTCCTGCTTGTCCCCAAGAGGCATCACCAGAAGACTTCCCTAACTCCATGCTTTGTTATGTGACCCAAATGGGATGGCATCTGCTCCACCTCTGGGGCCCCAGAACTGGCACAGGACTGAAGTTCTCCGGCACCATGTGCTGGTCTCAGCACTGCCCTCCAGGGACAGCTCAGTCAAACCACAGTCCTTGCACTGGCAGCCATGAGGGCTCCAGGCTGCTCCCCTTTGGGGTACGGTGGCCAGGGACAGAGCGGGCCAAACCTGAAGTGGAATGAGACCGTCAAAACATGCTCCACTACATGGTGAGAGAAGGGGAATAAACAGTTTCTCAGAATATGCTCTGAGCTCAGCCCTTTAACAACAAAAACATACTCAATGGACAGTGGCAACCACAAGAGTCCCCAGGAATGATGTGTCTCCCACAGAAGCAAGAGATCTGAGGAACCAAGACATGCCTGGGTGACTAAATGTGATGACATTCCCATCTGGGGTCTCTAATCCCCAAGCCAGGCTTAGTCACGGGTCCTATCCAGGCCACGTGGCAGTTAAGTGAAGAACCAGGCTACTCTGCCATTCCCGCCAGTCCGAGGCCAAACCTGAGTTTTCCCATTTCCCCACAGCCCCCCGGCTCTCCACCCATCAGGCAGCTCTCCTAGTTTACACTCTGTCATTCAGCCAGGAAGAAAGAGATTCTTTTTGGAAAAGGCAAAGAGGCAGTGGAGGTGGTTAATCCAGCGTGTCGGGACGGCAGCCTTGACCAAGCCTTGGGGCTGCAGCTTCCTGGAGAAGCTTTTGTGGTCAGCCTCTTCCTTCTGTTAGAGACGCTGACCTTCATGGGGACACTCACTGTTGCTACAGTTGGCAAAGTGCAGCCTCTGGCCACCTGCCTGGAGTCTAGGGAAGTGGGGGCCACAGTAGACTGGCGGCGACTGTGCAGCTGGATGGAGCTTTGGCATGACCAGCCGACTCATCGCCGAAGGGGCACAGTGAGGGAGGGGATGGCAAAAAGCTCCTCCCTCCACTTGGACCTGTTTCAGCTACAAGGTCACCAGGCAGACTGCAGACTGGGGCCACAGCAGCAACTGACACTTATGTGGCCCTTTCCAATTCTCAAAAGATTTCCCATCCAACTCCATAGAGCCCTCACAACCTCCCTTCCAGGTGAGGAAACCAAGGCTACCACCACCTCTTACCAGACTACAGCAGCCTCCTCTGACACCCTGGATTCTTGGCTCCACCCCTCACCTCTGACCTCCTTTCAGAGTGGGGTTTTTAAACCAGGAACCTAATCATATTTGTCCTGAACATAAAACCAAAGGCTCAGTGCAGGCCTCAGTATAGGCCCCCAGGGTCACTGCCCTGAAATGTTCTCGTTTCTTATCAAGTGATGTGGCCAGTCCTACACAGCCTCTGGCAGCACACAGCGTCCCTCCCTCCCTCCTTCTCTCTCCTCCAGGTCTCCCTACCTGGAACCTGGTTAGATGCCACTAGTCCCTCAGGACCCCCTTAGAAATGACCTCCCCAAGAAGCTTCCTCATCCCCAGCTGTGAGCCCCCAGCCATGCTGACCTCCACACTGCCCTGTCTTGCCTCTTTTTCTTTCTGTCCACAGACTGTGCTCCTTGGAAACAGGGCTGTATCTCATCCACCCTTAGCAGAGTGCTTGGCTCATAGGAGGTAATAAATATTTGTAATAAATAAATTAGCCTCCAAGGAGCTATGTGACTTGCCTAAGGCCAGTGAGCCAGGAGAGACAGAGCTGGGAGTCACTGCGGCACTGGGACTTCCAAAGCCCAGGTCTTCCTGCTGGCTGTGCCCGCTGTGCTCAGCCTGGCCTTTTCTTATCACTCTGGCTGTAGGGAAGGACAGCCGAGGAGGGCCTGTGAGAGAAAAGCTTGGGATGCTTGTATTGGAGGGACAAAGGAACAAACTAAGACACTGACAAACTGCCACTAGTCAAAGACACAAAGTGAAAACCGTGCCCGCTGAGGAGGACAAGGGCTGTCAGGAGATGCTGATCTTCCCCACACACCTAGCATCCTACAGGCGGGGCCATGTACAGCCCCCAGGAAGAAACCTGAAATGGGGACTATACACCGTCCAGCCATGGATGATCCACTTAACATGTCTCCTAACATTTCTTCACTGGTCCCATTCCCAGAATGGCACCACAGGCCAACTGAGATATGATTCTAGAAGGCAGGACAGGTTTCATTTGTGCTGGAAGGTTGGTACCCAGGTCTCAGGGCTCCAGGCATCCCCAGCAGCAGAAAGCAGATGGCCAAGTCAGGGTCAGCCTAGTATCTGCAGGGTCTGTCAGGCAGGGAAGGGTTGGGGCTAGTCCTTCATGACAAACTGCTTGTAGAACAACGTTCCAGATTTCCACACCCTGCCTGGCAGGGCAGATGTAGGATGGGCAAGGAATCTAGTTTGGACACAGACATAGCCATCAGGATAAATGGGGAAGGGGACCTGGCTCGAAACCTTGTGGAATCCAGTAGGACAGGCACAGGCCTGGCCCTGATGGAAACACAGGCTGGAACTGGGAGGTTAGTGTGCAGAGCACCACGTGTGATCACTGCGCATAGAATATGGCTTTTGACCCCCGCTCCTACCATTCAGGGTATTGACAATTCATCACTGAATGTCTCTCCTTGGTGCTGGCGATATGCTGGCAGTACAAGCCACGAACCAGATGGACACAGGGCCTGTCCTACTAGAACCTGCAGTTTACTAAGAGGATGTGATAAACAAGACCACGAACAATACACCCCTTTCCAGTTCTGTGGCTCAGGCTGAGTCTCACCCTCCCAAGCCTCAGCTTCCTCATTTGTGTCATGAGATGCAAAGAGTGCTTCACTCAAAGGGGTATAATGAAGATTAAAGGGACTCCTTGTAACAAGAAAAAAAGGGAAACAAACCTAAGGGGCTGTCAGAGGGGAGCAGTTACATGGCATGACATGGTGAGCTCACACAGCACGACTGCAGGACTTCAGCAAAGCAGAGGCTCTGCTCATCCGTGAGCAAGGGAAGATGACCCAGGCATTTTATTAAAAGAAAGAAAAGGTCCTACGTTCATCATAATGCTACTGACACTCAAACACACACTCTTTCTCCAGGAGCACATGAGTATTTTTACAAGTGCACAGAGAAGGTCCAGGAGGCCCCGTGAGCACATGATTCAGAAGATTAAAGGGATCAGACGGGGCCAAACTGTAGTAAACCCTCCTTAAACATGAGCCCCTATTAATTATAACTTTAAGGGAAGATTTCCTTATGTTCCCTGTTTCTAAATTTATTTAAGGTGACTGGAACACTTGACTGCATTCTTTCAAAAAGGCTAAATTTGGGGCTGGGGTTGTGGCTCAGCGGTAGAGCGCTTGTCTAGCACGTGTGAGGCCCTCGGTTCGATCCTCAGCACCATATAAAAATAAATAAACAAAATAAAGGTGTTGTGTACAACTAAAAAATAAATATTTAAATAAAAGGCTAAACTTAAGCAAGTTCATATTAAATCCTTGATCAATATTTTTCTTCCACTGTTCACTGACCCATACAAAAAAAGTTAAAAGAAAAAAAAAAAAAAAAAGAGGTGGGAGATTGTTTTCTCCTGGTTTATGGACTGGATGCTACTCCAAGTTCGCTCTGGGTATCTGAAGAGCATGCTACGTTTGCTATTTCCCCTGTCAACACATGATCAATGGCAGTAGGATCCACATGTTATGTTCAACCCACTAAACACCCTACAAAGTGAGGATTGTCACCCTGGATTTTAAGACTGGGAAACTAACCCAGAGAAGTTGAATCACTTGCTGAAGTTCACCCAGTGAGGAAGTGGAGGAGGACCTCAAGCAATCATTCAATCTCAATCCTGGCTTCACTCTCACACTCATGCACACTTGTACACTTACACACACACACACGCACACACAACACACACACACACACACACACCCATGGATGGTTTACTGTTGTCATTTCCTGTTACTGACTCTGAGGTACAACAGTAATTAGCAAATGATACGTGCCACGTCTAAAAAACATTAATGACCCCCAGGGGAGAGGACGAGGCCTCAGTCACTAGTATGCCTGCTGGTGTAGCTAATAATAAACACACAATTTATTCTCTAACAGGATATGTATAGCATTGACCAACTCAAAACGGGACTTTAGGCCAAAGTATTTGCTACATTCTACATAAATAAAGCTCCTAGGAGCTGGGTATGGTGCACACTACTCCGGTAATCCCAGCAACTCAGGAGGATGAGGCAGGAGGACCACAAGTTAAAGGCCAGCCTCAGCAACTTAGTTACACCCTGTCTCAAAAAAATTTTTAAAGGGGCTGGAGAGGTAGCATGGTGGTAAAGCGCCCCTGGGTTCAATTCCCAGTACCAAAACAAACAAATAAACAAATCTCCTGGTTTTTGGCAATGATGGTTCAGGTACTGCTTAAAATCTGTGGTTATCTGGTTCTCAGGACAGCTCTGACCTGACTTTCCCAAGAAGGGGAAAATGAGGCCAGAGGAATATAGGACGACTTCCCAGCCTGAAGAGTTCATAAGAGCAGGCTGTGGGACAAACAGATGTCCCCAAATGCCATACAACGGAATGGAACCACTGACTGGGTCACAAGGAAGCAGAACTGGGATTGGCTATGTAGTACACACACAGACTGGGTTCACAGAGGCCAAAAATCAGTGGAGACAGAACTCCTGATTCTTGCCAGGAGTGTGATTTGGCCCTCATGTCCCCTTCCATTCTTGCTCTACAAGTCTGAAAGGCCCAGCTCTTCTTATCCCTTGTCCCTTTGGCTTTCCCTGACCACTCAACATGAAAGCTTATTCTACACCTGCTGGATTCTTCTAGCAGTTACCCTGCACATCTGGTCAAGAATGACATGATATTTTTCTTAGCTGTTGGTTCATTTATTCATTCAACAAACACTTGCTAGCAAATGCTCCCTGCCAAGCATTGGTATGACAGGGAGGGGCACCCTGCAACGGGAGGACAGCCAGATCCTTGATGCTTGAAGCTCCCAGGCTAGTGGGGGCAGAAGAGAGCAGAACAAGTTACAGATGGACTTGTTAAGTTCTATGAAGGAAACAACTAGGGGCTGAGAAAGACAACGGGGCAGGAGGACTTCACGGAAGGCTTCTGTGAGGTGACACTAAACTTTTTTTTTTTTTTTTCGGGGAGGGGAGCAGTGAGCCCCCTGAGCCACATCCCCAGCCCTTTTTTTATATTTTATTTAGGGTCTCACTGAGTAGCTTAGGACCTCATTAAGTTGCTGAGGCTGGCTTTGAACCTGTGATCCTCCAGCCTCAGTCTCCTGAGCTGCTGGGACTTCAGGCATGTGCCACCACGCCCAGTGGTAACACTGGATTCTTAATAAAGTTGTAGATGTTCCATATTTGCATTTTGTGGCTCCAAGAGGCCTGAGGGGGGGGGGTAGTATAACCATCCTGATGGGGACTCTTCTACCTATCATCTGAGTGTCTGCCTGGTGAGCAAGAGCCCCATACCTGGCACTTCCCTTTAGTGATCTGGTAGCAGCAGCAACAAAGACAATATCAGCAGCCCCTGGAAGCACTGACCCAACAGAGCTGTCTGTAGCTTGGACTCACAGAGCCCAGACTCTAGTAGACCAATGACACAGGTGTGCCTGAGGCCTTGGAGATCTGCAGGTTTAAAGGGAACCCGACCGCTGCTGGGACACCTATCAGTTGGTACAGCTTGTCAAAGGGCAACTTGGTGCTATCATCCAAAGACAGAAAATACATATGCCCTCTGACCCAGCTAATCCTACCACTTAAGAATCTATCCTAAAAAATACAGGCATGTGTGTATAAGACTATGTGGAGGCACTGGGCATGGTGGTACATGCCTATAATCAGAGCAACTTGGGAGGCTAAAGCAAGAGGATTGCAAATTCGAGGTCAGCCTCAGTAACTTAGTGAGGCCCGGTCTCAAAATAAATAAAAAGGGTTGGAGACATAACTTTGTGGTAAAGCACCCCTGGGTATGGAAAAAAAAAAAGAAAGAAGAAGAAAGAGAGAGAGAGAGAGAGAGAGAGAATATGTGGCAGCATATGCAAGGCTCTTCCATTTCAAGTAGCAAAATAACGAAGCAATGTCAACATCCTCTGCAAGGGTTTACCTGTTCAAATAAATCATGGTACATCCTAACCATGGGATATGGAGACATTTAAAAACTGATCTCAAGTGGCTCAGCAGTAGCACAATTGTCTAGCATGTGTGAGGCACAGGGTTCGATTCTCAGCACCACATATTTAAAAAAAAAAAAAGTTCTATCAACAACTAAAAAAATAAAAATTAAAAAAAAAACTGATCTCAAGATGACAGCATTAGTGAAAAGAACTGCTCATAGAATAGGAGGCCATATAATTACATAAGTCAGAAAGTGCTTTAATGTGTGCGTTCGTATAGCTATCAATAAATGCACAAAAGTCTGCCAAGACACAAACTGAACTGACCCAAGGACCACATCTGTTTTCTGTGACAACGGATGTTAGGTGGCTTTTTCTTCTTCTTCTTCTTCTTCTTTTTTTTTTTAAAGTTTTTTCTTTTTAGTTGTAGATGGACACAATACCTTTATTTTGTTTTTATTTTTATGGGGTGCTAGGGATCGAACTCAGGGCCTCACGCATGCTAGGCAAGCGCTCTGCCACTGAGCCACAACCCCAGCCCCTTTCTTTCTTTTTGGCAGTGTTAGGGATGGAACCCAGGGCCTCATACCCACTGCGGATTTTTACTTTTTTCTGTACTGGGATTGAACCTGGAGGTGCCTTACCACTGAGCTCTATTCTCAGCCTTTTTATTTTGAGATAGGGCCTCACTAATTAGCTGAGGCTGGCCTTGAACTTGCAATCCTCTTGCTTCAGTCTCCCAAGTTGCTGGGATTACAGGCATGCACTACCGTGCTTCACTACATTTTATTTTATTTTTGTGGTACTGGGGATGAATCCTAAGGCCTATTGAGCTATACCCTCCACCCTTTTTATTTTAAGACAGGGTCTTGCTAAGTTGCTGAAATTGGCCTCAAACTTGTCATCCTCAGGCCTCAGTCTCCCCAGTCACTGGGATTAGAGATGTGTGCCACCATGCCCAGTTGGATCACATTCAGCACATATCTTTACCTTTCATTCCACATTATTCCACTATTTTTGACTTCTTCCCCCCAACAATAATGAATTATTATTTGTGTGAAGTATTGCTTATGTGATTTAAAATGCATTTTAAAAAGATTTTTTAAAAACACAAGAAGCAATGCCAAGAATTCAGCTGGTTTTTCTCGGTAGTTCAGCTACTAAAGCACTTAATGCTTCTGCCCTTTGGTTTCCAGCACAGCCCAATCCTTCTTTTCCAATAATTCAGTTTCTCTAGCCTTCCATAGCATTTGACCACTTGTAAACATTCCCCTCACCATTCAGAGACCCTTCTCTGAAGAGACAGCCACAGGGGAGAAAGTTGTCACCTGGAAAGTTCCACAGATGCTTCATAATCACTGCAACCGAACTTCCTAACTAAAACTAGAGGCTCAAGTCAAGCCAACAGGCTGCGGACTATTTCTGTGGAACTCAGCAACTCTCCAGAGGCCCAGGGTAGGCCCAGCACCCTCATATCTAACCATGAGAATATGGGGAAAAGCAGGGGATTCCAGAGTGACAGAAGAGCCAGTGACAGAAGAGCCTTCAGGATCCTTTAGATCTGAAGTTGAATCCTGCAGATTTCTGCATATGCGGGACATAAACAGAAGATGCTGCCTATTCACCACCAATAACTGCCACCCAGGCTTTACTCCTCCATCTCTTTCCCACTGTTCACAAACCAAGAGAAGTGGTTGGGCTGGACATAAATCCTCCAGAAAAGTCCATGCAGGAAACACCAGTCCCATCACCCATTCTTCTTCTGATAGCTAACCTTAGAGGCAAGAACTCCCTTGCATCATCAGCCTTTCCAGCCAGCCCTGCCTCCATCCTGCCCACTATGAAGAGAAAATGCTTGGCTAGGGCAATGGCACTGAAATGGTACACCATCCTACTGATTCTCCTAAGAACTCAACAATGACCTGAAAGAGGGCAGCAGAGTGGACCAGGAAACCCCAGGAAGGGTGGATGACTTCAAGGGAGTAAAAATTGTATTTGCTAAAAATACGAATCTCTGACCTTTGTTTCTTAAACTGAATGAACACCTCTAGGAGTGGAACCAGAGAATTTGCTTTCTTTTAAAAGAACAATCAGAGCCATTTAACTGTGGCGGCTGCCCAGGGAATCTGCATTTTCAACAAGTTTCCCTGGGGAACACAGAGGAAGGGCTGAGCTCCTGCCCCCTCCCCACTACACTCAGCCACACAACTTGCACTAGACTTGCCCAATAGCCTGGCCATCCCATTCCACAGCCCCCTGCCTTTGCTCCTGTTGTCCTCAGAGACCAGAAAGCTTCTCCCCGCCTAACCTGATATACCCACTTCAGGGGCCACCCAGGCACCATTACAGAAAGAAGGTACCTCAGAAGTACCTGAATTTGGTTCTTGGCTCCTTCACTGACCTTGGGCAACAGACAATGTTCAGAAAGCCTCAGTTCCTCTTTTGTACACTAAACAACACTAGCTGTTTCACAGGCTTGCTGTGAAGATTCCATGTGCCCAGAAACTGGGTGCCAGATTCCGAGTTACTTTGCTTTCATTTCCCTTCCCCTCTGTGAGCTACTGGAGGAGAAAACCATCCTTTCTTCATGTTTAAATCCCTAGGATGGGACACCTAGGACCTTGGTCAAATGCCTGAGTTTACAAAATGAAACCCTGATCCCATGCCGTCTTTGATTCTTACCTGACCAACGTTGAAGGTCAGTGTGATGGCATAAAAGAAATTAGAGTTGGCACTTCCTGCATAAATCCAGAGGTGCCACAGGACGGGGAAGAGCAGGGAACAGACGATAATGATGCAGGCAAGCACGAAAATATTCCGCAGGACTGCAAAGACAGATGGTCACAGTTAGCCCAGCACTCTCTCCAGCACTTTCTTCTTACTGGGGTAATCCCACAGGACAGAGGCTAGGGAGGCTCCATGGTTCAAAGGCAGAGCACCACCAAAGGCACTGGGGTGGCCAAAAGGCAAACCTTAGGCCCCTGAGTCAATGGTTCCCCACTCCCACAGCTGGCAGGAGCTCCTAAATTTGGAGTCCTTCTTCTCGTTGTGGTATTGACTGGCTGAAAACCAGCTACAGTTAGCGATGCCATGAATGCCTCTGGGCTCTACAGAGAAGCCATTCCAGGAAGACTCTGGCCCTCCAGTCCCAACCTCAGAGTGTCCAACCTCCCCTCACCCCACACAGATGCTGTCTGGCCATGTGGGATAATGGGATGGAGGGTGAACTACAGCACGAACCAGGCAGATTACAGCACAGAATGGGTCCCATGGTACCAGCCTGCCATCTTAGGAACAGGTTTTTCTTTCCCCTTAATCAGGTTCCTGCATTGCTCTTCCAATGTCCCTTCCTTTTCCTTAGATGATAACTTACAAATCTTCCTTTGAAGCCCCCCGTCTCTGAATGATCACTCCCTGCCCCCAGAAGGAATGCTTAGTCTGTTACACAGGGTTGTCCTTGAGCAGGCATGCAGAGTCCAGCTAGGTGGCTGGGTAGACTTGGCCTCTGGAGAGACCTGGGTTAAAATCCTGCAGTCATTTATTAGTAAGTCTCTCTAAACCTCAGCGTGTAGATCTCTAAAATAGGGTTAAAATGCCTCCTTCATAGGGAATGTTCTGTGAATTAAATAAAATATGTAAAAAACCTGGCCCAGGTGTATATATCAGTTTTTTATTCCTGCTATAACAAATAATAGTGGTTCAAATAATACAACTTATTATCATACAGTTCTGGAAGTTAGAAATCCAGGATGGGCTCACAGGCTGCAATCAAGGTTTGGGCAGGGCTCTGTTCCCTCTGGAGGACCTGAGAGAGAACCCACCTGGCTTGCCTTTTCCTTTAGTCCCTGGCTCACAACCTCCTTGCAGCTTCAGAACCAGCAATGGTAGACTGAGGCTTTTTCACAGTGTGTCACTCTGACCTCCTCTTCCACTATTGTTGTTTTGGCACTGGGGATGGAACCCAGGGGCATTTAACCACTGAGCCACATCCTTAGCCATTTTTTGTATTTTATTTAGAGACAGGGTCTCACTGAGTTGCTGAGGCTGGCTTTGAACTCAAGATCCTCCTGTCTCAGCCTACCAAGCTACTGGGATTACAGGTGTGCGCCACTACGCCCAACTTCTGTTGTTTTTCAAACAAACTTTACTTTTTAGAGCCACAGAGCCATTTTAGGTTCATAACAAAACTGAGTAGAAGAGAAATTTCCCATATTGCCTGGCCTCCACATAGCTCTTCTACTTTTGGGGATTCTTATGATAACACTGGGCCCACCAGATAATATTCCTTTAAGGTTCTTAATTTAAAGTCCCTTTTTGGGCTGGGGATGTGGCTCAAGCAGTAGCGCGCTCGCCTGGCATGCGTGCGGCCCGGGTTCGATCCTCAGCACCACATACAAACAAAGATGTTGTGTCCGCCGAGAACTAAAATAAATAAATAAATAAATATTAAAAAATAAAAATAAAAAAAAATAAAGTCCCTTTTTGACTATTCAAGGTAACTTATTCATATGTTCTAGAAATTATGATGTGGATCTCTTTGGGAGTGATAAGGAGGGGAATTTTTCTGCCCACACATGGTATCCTTTTTTTCCTTTAATTCAATAGGGAGTATCCAACAGTAGCATTATATATTATTATTTCTCTTTATACCTTATTGTGTGTGTGTGTGCGTGTGTATGTATGTGTGTGTGTGTGTATTTTTTTTGGGGGGGGGGTACTGGGGATTGAATTCAGGGTTGCTTGACCATTGAGCTACATCCCTAGCTCTATTTTGTATTTTATTTATTTAAAAAAAAATTTTTTTAGTTGTAAATGGATCCTTTATTTTATTTATTTATTGATATGCACTGCTGAGGATCGAACCCAGGGCCTCATGCATGCCAGAAAAGTGATCTACCACTGAGCCACAACCACAGCCCCTGAGTTCTTAGGGCCTCACTAAATTGCTGAGGCTGGCTTTGAACTTGCAATCCTCCTGTCTAAGCTTCCTGAGCTGCCAGGATTACAGATGTGTGCCACCACACCCAGCTACTTTATTGTATTAAAAAAAAAAAAAAAAAAACAACTAGTAAATATTCTTTAAAATAAACTAATTAAAAGAATGTTTTTTTAGAAAGAACTCTGAACTGGGCCTGATTCCTAACAGGCACTTAATGAACATGAAGAAGATAGGGCACTCCCTAGGGCAGGGTGGAGAAGATAAGAGATCAGCCAAATATATCCCAAAGACCCACCCCTTGAACCAAAAAGCTCCCATCTCAGTTCCTATTTCCTTTCTGATTCTAATCTGCAGAAAATCCCTTCTCCAAGTCAGAGTTTTAGGAGATTCAAGGTATGGGGAAACTCCCAAAAGGTTAGGCTGCTTGTCTCAGTTGTACAATAACTGGGTAGAGATGCTGTACCAGAGCTTGTGTATTAGAAGGGGTTGGAATAATACAGATGAGATGCAATTCAAGATGAAAAATGAAATTTCAGGGGAACCACACCAAGATGAAATTGGGAGTCTGTAAAGTGGGGCCCAGGCATCCACAGGAAATTTCATAGGCTTCCCAGCTGATTTCAATACACAGCCAAGTATGAGACCCTTGTCAGGAGTCTGCCACAGAGATGCCACTGATCAATGGAAGGGGGAATATAGTAGGGGATATATGTAGTTTAAAATTCTTTCTAAAGCCAAATGTTGTTAACATATAGTTCATTCTTTATTGGAAACAATAAGAGCCATTTTGTTCTTGATTTTAAAAAGTTCTTTCTTCTATGAAATGGGGGAAAATAGCTGGTAGTTGATTATTTTAATGCCTTCAGAAAAATAAAAGTTAGCAACTCTGGTCACCAGTTTTTTGAAATGTTCGTGGTCTGAAATCCCACAAAGTGGACACTGGCCTGGAGGGCCTGCAAGGTACTCTTTCCTAACCTGAAATTTCCATGATTTGGGGTTGTCAAAGCTGAGAGGCCAATGTCCTGACTCAGGCCTCCTGAGATCTCCCAGGGCAGCCTCTGCCGCATCTACTCTAAGGAGTGTGGAACCAGAGAAAAGGGATGTTTGTACTGAGCATTATTATTATTAAGCAATTTTATAACCTCAAGAAAGGAGAACAAATCAGCCTCCCCTCCTGTACTCCACCATCCTAATTTTCTTTCTTATCCCCTAAAATTATCTTACTGAAAAGAACATACATGGGGCTGGGGTTGTAGCTGAGCGGTAGAGCACTCGCCTAGCATGTGTGCGCCCTGGGTTCCATCCTCAGCACCACATAAAAATAAATAAAGGAAAAGAATATACATTATTCTCAAATAAAATTCTTGGGGACTGACAGCCCAGGTGGTCCTTGGTCCTATGCCTCCAGCCAAAACCTGAGGTTTCAGACGGGAAGGAGACTGAGCACACAGATGAGAAAGGCTCATATGCAGCTTCTGGGCTGCACAGAGACATTTCCATGTGCTTGGAGGACTGTTACCAGCACCCAGTTGGCTTCTGGCCTGTGGTGACCTTTGCAGGAACAGGGAGCTGCTACTCATTCTTGCTGGCTGCCAGGCCAGAAGATTAAAGCTATATGCCAGAGCAGATGGAACTGGGGACCTGAGGCACAGGACAGCTTGTTCCAGGCACCAGGAGGCGTCAGAGATGACCAGGACCTAACAAGATGAAAGGGCTCACCCTTCATCAGACCTGCTTGGCCAGATGGAGTCAGGTTCCCCACTGCATTCACAGGCAGCTTATCCAATCTCTGGCACCACTACTGGTGAACTTGAACTTCTGGCAAGTCACTTTCTCTCTTTGAGCCTCAGGCATTCAGAAACAAAATTTCGCTTCAAAAATTCAGTCCCATTAGGAGGGTCACAAGGGGATTAAGGGGCTTCAAAGGTCAAGGTGATGCTCCTTTCTTAACATGTGCTAGGTTAGGCACATGAACTTACTATGTAACTACTCTTTATAATTTGTATTTATCAATATTAGTTCATCTCAGTCTAATAGTTAATAAAAACAAGACAAACACATACAGTCAACTCCAGCCCTCTGGTAGGTGGCTCTTCAGCTGGACCACTGCAGGCTGACATCGGCTCCACCAGCAGGCTGCTCCCTAACACTGCAAGTGTGCATCTGCCTGACTCATCCTGGCCCCAGGCTCCACAGAGGCCAGCATCCAGAGCCCTTCACTCAGGATAGGGCTCTGATCCTCTCTTCTCCACTGCGCAGTGTGATGTGATTTGGGGGCAGACATGTTAGCACTGGCAACCAGTATTTAAATTAGATTCCCAACAACATTAAATACATTGATTTAGGCCTTAAAATTTCTCAGTCTCTACTCAGAGGTCAGAGGTCCTTTAGCCCAGGGCTGAAGACATTCGTGGATGAGTATAATGAGTCATGGTTTCAAGTCCCAAACAGGTACTCCAAACATGAGTACTCCCTGCTGCAGGTGCAGTGAGTGAAATGTGGGGGTCACTGTTTTCTGTAGAAGCCTTGGACAAGCTGAGCCTGTAAACTCCTTACCCAACCAGCCAGCAACAGCATCTATTAGATCATCCAGGTTTTGGAAATCCCATCTTTCTTCTTTATGCCTCATCATCCCAGAAGGCATAAAACAGCTTATTTCAAGTTTTGAAAAAACAGGTTTATTTCAATGTCTCTGGCTACCAAGCCTGAAGCTCTAATAAGGGAATGTGGCGGGGTGTGTGTGTGTCCTATATGATTATCACTGATGTTGGTAACTGTAGTTCTATTAACATTTTCTTTCTCAAAACTTAAAACACCTCTGAAAGATACTGTCCATATTTGATGGAGGAAAAAAATTAGAAGTTCAGAAAGGTTAAATGATTTACATGAAAACACATAGCCAGTAATGGGAAAGCCAGGATGTAGACTCAAGTCATCTATCCACAGACGAGTTCAGCAATGTGGTATTGAAGACACTATCTCTGTGGGACAGGCAGCTAAAGAAAAATGATCTACTTTTGGGGAAAGACGACCATGTCCCCAAGATCTACCCTGTTATAGATGGGGCATGTCCCTATGTTTTGGTGGCCTTGTGATTTGTCACCGGCCACTCTGTCAAAGGGCCCCAAACTAATTCTAAGCTTGCTGGACTAGGTGATTCTTATCTGTGCAATGAGGATGTCACAGGCAGAAGATGCTGCTTCCTGTTCCCAGTCAGCCCAGAGTGGTCACAACCCCAGCAGGCCCTCACCTGCAGGCTTAGCCCGCCCACTCAGCTGTTTACCTTCACTCCTACTGGCAGCTGGTCAGTTTCACTTCCTGGTTGACACCCAGACAAATCAAAACAACAAGGAAACTCACTTCCTTTGAAGCCTGCACCCAAGTTCATTCCTGACATTCTGTTGTGCACCCACAGAGGGTAAGGAAAGTTCAAGGGCTCCCTTCCTAGTTTTACTATAGAGAATCAGGAGGGTAACTGATACCACCTCCTTAGGGAGGCTTAAAAAGCCCTCTCCATACACATTTGCCAATACTTCTCTGTATCAGGTTTCCTCCTGGGTGCTGGAGACAGAGAGGCATCTGCCCTAAGGGAGCTCCCAAACATTGAAAAGAGAGGGTGAAGAGCCCAACTGAGGGGAGCACTGGAGCATTACAGCACTGCAGGCCTCGGGAACACACACAGGTCACCACTGAGCCATCTTCTGAGAAGGGGAGGAGTAAAGAATTGAGAAGGGTCTTCACAGGAGGCAGAAAATCTGGTGTCATCCAGCAGCTTTCTAGGAATCTCTGGATGCAGCACTGGATAATGGTTTAGAACTTGAGGCCAGAATTACACTATCCAATATGGCAACCTAGTCACATGTGGCTTCTTAAATTTGAATGTAAATTAAAGTCCTATAGGACAACATTGGGCAGGGACTCTGGATTCTAGTCCCAGCTTTTCCACTTAGTAATCATGTGATCTCACACAAGTGCCTCTACTATTCTGTACCTCAATTTTCTCATCAGCAAAATGGGGATACTTACCTCAAAGGCTGGTGTGAAGATATAATGAGCTTATGGATGTAACACTCTTTTAGAGTCACAGTGGCTAGGTTCTCAATAAGAGCTCTACAAATGGTGGTTATGTTTATTAACATCTCTGATCATGGTATAGGGTGCCAGGGTTGCCTGAGGCTGTAACCTCTCTCCCAGTGCTGTCTGCACCAGCAAGGGGCCCAGTAAATGCCTATCAATTCCTCTCTCCCTGGCATTTCATCCAGGAGCTAGAATGACACAAATCTGCCACCAGCAGATTGGAGTCAGTAGGAGTACTCACATCTGTAGAGGTGGTTCCACACAGGAAAGAAGGCCATGTAGAGCGCCACGTCCCCCACAGTTGGGTAGGACTTGAAGATGGAGATGATGGCAATCTGGATAAACATGAAGAAGATAGGGTGCTCCCTAGGGCAGGATGGAGAGGACAGAGATCAGCCAGGGACCAAGTTTATCCCAGAGACCCTAGACCCACCCCTTGAACCAAAAATGCTCCCAGAAGACTCTGGGCAGGGGCTGGATTGAATGGGCCAGACCCAGGTAGCACAGCAGAAAACTATAGGGACCCAAAAATGCCCAGAGGTGGTGAGGAAGGCCTGGCAAACATTAAGAACTAGTCCACAGAGACATTTCCCAACAACAGCCACGACTGCCTCTACCAGCTCCAGGCCTTCTCCCAGAAGCCAAGGAGGACGAAAACAAATGAAGTCAGCTCCTTATTAGCAGGCTTAAATGACTGCTTGTCAGGGTCATCAGGCACCCTCCCTTGCCAGAGGCTGCTGTGACAACAGGCCCCAGGGCAAGAAAGGCCTCCAAGATAATGCTCTGTTCAATGACAATATGGTCAGTGAGGTCAGTAGAGCCTCAGTGTCCAGAAAGATAACTGAAAGCTAGATGCAGTTTTTCAACAGCTCTGAAAGGCTGAAACTGGAGTTCTTGTTACCTTAAACTAATAACAGTTTAAACTGTGATTTCAAACTAGTAATAAGGGATGACAATGGTTACCATCTCCTGAAATCCGCACTATGTGCTCAAGTCTTCTGCATCACCTCAAGTGACCCTCACAAACTACAACCACCCCTCAAGATAGGCAGTCCTGTCCATTGGCCTTCACAGATGAGGAAATTGAGGTTCAGAGAAGTGAAGTGGTTGACCAAATATCAGTAAGTGATGAAGCTGTCTCCAGAGCTTCTAACCACCACCATGCTGTTCTTAGTGCTTCTGATGCCTCACAGCCCTGGTCAGGAGGTAGGGACAGAGTTCAACTTCCAGTGCTCCTCAAGAGCAGTCTAAGAGCTGAAGGGAAGTGAACAGAAGAGCCAGGTGGAAATCCTCCTCAGCAATACCTACATGCACACATGTGGCCATTTTTGCACAGACCCTGTATGCTTGAGGTCAGCTTCTTGGAAGCCAGGATAATAAACCATTTCCAGGGCTACTGCAGTGCTCTTCCTCAGAAGCTTAGAAAAGTGCCAGGGCATGAGCACAGATTCTGGAGCCAGATAAACTGGAATTCTAGTTCCACTGCTTACTAGCTGTGTGATTCTGGGAAAACCATTCCACCTTTCTGAGCATCAATTTCCCCAACTATAAAATAGGAGTGACAATAATAAGATCATGCTATCTCCTCGAGTTGCTGAGTTAGGTATGACTATGTTTCAGAGAGCCTAGAAAGGCGCCTGGGATGGGGAGAGCTCAAATAGATTAGTCCTCTTACAGTGCAGACAAACCCTTTTGAGGGATATCAATCAGAAGATTAAAGAGAGCTCAGGCGGTTAGCCTCCTAAGGAATCCATCCTGAGTCCCCATGGACAGTCACTGGGCAGTTAATGGAGGATATCCAAACAGATCCACTTTTCCCAAAGAAACCCCCTTAACACAACTCCTGATGTCCAAAATGGTGAATAGGTTCAGCAGCAATGTGGGTGCAGGCACCTCAAAGTGAGTCCAGGGAACATCCAGGGCTCCAAAGCCCTCCCTGCAGCCTGTGCTCATGCATGATACGCAACTGCTGGCTCTGGCCACTGGCACATGAAGAGACCAAGGACAGGGTTCCCTGAGCAAAGATGACATCAACCTGATGGCAGGGGCTCCTTATATGAAGGGTACCCATGAGGCCATGGGGGGAGAAGGAGGGGAATAAAGAAGCAGCAGGTCCCCCCACTTACTTTAGCTTGATGGCTAAGGGGATAGTGTAGAAGAAGACGTTGATCTGAAACACGCAGACAAAGAAGAGGCTGAAGTGCTCAAACATCTCTGCAAAGAAGTACCAGAAAAGACCAATGTTTGGAGTGAGATCTGGAACAGAAAGTCTGGAATTAAGAAAACACAGGGAGAGAAAAAAGAGAGCAGAGTTACACATGGTCTGCTGTGCCCTTGTTTCCTCCTGAAGACTTGGGTCACTGCTAGCCAGCCAAGGACAACTTCCTCCTTGTAGAGAACAGGGTGTGATGGTTCTGTAGGTTCCCCGGATATAGGTGATTAACAAAAACAAGGGCCAGAGACACACTGAATGATAAGCCATAATAAATATTAGTTTAGCAAAACAAAATCTAAAATGAGGCAGGGATTTATCCTAGAAATCAAGAAAGCAGCCCCTCTTTTACTGCTCAGGTCCATTTAGTCAGGAGCTTCCCAGTACGTAACAAGGAGGAAGGAGATTTAAATAAACAATATCTATTTTGGGCATTCCAAAGACCTGCCCAAAGGAAGAAGTTCAAAGGTCCTGCTGCTCCCCATTCTTGTTCTACATTCCCACAGCAGGAACCTGAAGACTCAGTGCCTGGACCTGCAGTGAGAATTCTAGGGGCTCCAGGAACCATCATCAGGCTCTGCTAGAATACTCAGTGTCCAAGAGCTCATTTGAGAAATTAAGGTTTAACTAGAAGATATTTTTATCTGGTTAAATCATATAAAAATTTGTTGAAATTCTAACTTTTCTGAAAGTTTACAATTTATACACACACACACACACACACCTTTTTACTTTTTTGACACAGGGTCTTGCTAAACTGCTGAGGCTGGCCTCAAACTTGAGATCCTATTGCTTCATCCTCCCAAGTCTCTGGGATTACAGACATTAACCACAGCTCATTATATTTTTATTTTGAAAAATAACAGAGTTGAGGGGCTGGGGTTGTGGCTCAGTGGTAGCGTGCTCGCCTAGCATGTCAGAGGCACTGGGTTCGATCCTCAGCACCACATAAAAATGAAATAAAGATATTGTGTCCACCTATAACTAAAAACTAAATGTTAAAAAAAAAAAAGTAGGGCTGGGGATGTGGCTCAAGCGGTAGCGCGCTCGCCTGGCATGCGTGCGGCCCGGGTTCGATCCTCAGCACCACATACAAACAAAGATGTTGTGTCCGCCGAGAACTAAAAAATAAATATTAAAAAATTCTCTCTCTCTCTCTCTCTCTCTCCCCCACTCTCTCTTAAAAAAAAAAAAAAAAAAAAAAAAAAAAAAACAGAGTTGAAAGTGATCTCAATTCACAATTTAGAAAGGAAACAAATGGGGACCAGAAAGAGAGAGACAGGCTTCCCTGACAGAAGCCTCTACCCAGGGTAAGACTTTGCCTCTTGTGGCAACTATATTTCTGTCTCTGTGAAATGAAGTAAAGAACAAGGGCGGAGAGGAAGGGAGGGGATATGTGAGCAGAAAAGATGGTGGAATGTGATGGACATCATTAGCCTATGTACATGTATGACTGCACATATGGTGTGATGCTACATTGTGTGCAACCAGAGAAATGAAAAGTTGTGCTGTAATTGTGTACAATCATTCAAAATGCATTCTGCTGTCATATACACCTACTTAAATAAAAAAAAAAAAAACTCACCAGTTTTAACTGGGCAAAATTTGTGACAGTTTTGTACTGGTAGACACAAAGATGCAAGGGGCTTGACAGAAGCCTTAATGAGCTATCTGTTGCCCTGATAGTCTTTTAATCCTTGTGAGCACCCTATCACTGTGTATAGATAACTATTTGCCCTGATAAGCACAACATTTGCCTGAATAAAAAATTTTCTAAAAGAACAAAACAGAATCTGTGACCTAGCAGAAAGCCAGGAAAAGCTCTTCACCAGGCATCCTGAACTCCCATCCAAGGAAGCGCTAAAAGTGAATAAGTCATTGTTATGCTCAGTCAGGATTTAACAAAAGAAGGAGAGTCCCAAATGGAAGTTCTACCACTCCAGATCCCTTCCCAATCCAAACAGATTTAAGTGTCCCTCACCCACTAGACTATGAGCTCTTAAAGGCTTGAGCAGTGCCTGGCCCCTCAGCACTCACACAGAGGGCATTTTCATGAAAACACACTTGAGCAAGCCTGCAGTACTGCAAACCCATCTGGGTTTCCTCTAAAGGTCTCACACATAGCAGGTAGCTTTATGCTGAAACTATCATGGATCTTCTGGCAGTAGAAGAATATATCCAATCTTGCTTGAACCCAAACCTCCCAGTTAGAGGCTAACAATTGCTGTGGATGTTTTTAGGGAGTGTTCTTTAATCCCATCAGAAAAAAGATGTGCTCTAGGGGCTGGGGATGTGGCTCAAGCAGTAGCATGCTCTCCTGGCATGCGTGCGGCCCGGGTTCAATCCTCAGCACCACATACAAAAAAAAAAAAAAAAGATGTTGTGTCCGCTGAAAACTAAAAAATAAATATTAAAAATTCTCTCTCTCTCAAAAAAAGATGTGCTCTACAGCAGTGGTTCTCAAAATATGTTCCTGGATCATCAGTAGCAACGTCACCTGAAAACTTGGGAAATGCAAATTCTCGGTCCCTACCTGAGACCTACTAAATCAGGACCTCTGGGACTGGGCCAGCAATCTGGGTTAAACAAGCCCTGCAGAGACTCTGAGGCACCTTAAAGTTTGAGGACACCTGCTATAGATATTGCCTCAGTCTGATTTCAGGAGGAGCTATGAAAATAAAACTAACCTACTGAATTTTCTAATATGGTCTTTACTTACATGAAGCCATAGACAGCAGGGATGAAATCCCAGGAGCTGAGAAGGAAGAAGGAGAGGCAAACGATTACCACTAGGCTTCCCACATACATCATGGCATACTCCCAAGAGAAGATCCAGAAGGCTTTGCTCTTCACTTTCACAGGTATGTACTGCCGCTAGGAGAAAGGGCAGAACAGGACATTTAGGAATGCCAAGAAAAGAGAAGAAGCTACCAGCCTAAACCTAAAGATCCCTTCTGCAAAACCATGCCATGACGAACAGGTTTACAATTTTACTGGGTCTTTAATTAAACAAGAAAGACATATACATTTAAAAAAGTGTTGAGGGCTGGGGTTGTGGCTCAGCGGTAGAGCGTTCACCTAGCGTGTGTGAGGCCCTGGGTTCGATCCTCAGCACCACATAAAATAAATAAATAAAATAAAGGTATTGTGTCCAACAACAACTAAAAAACAAAGAAAAAAAATTCTTTAAAAAAAAAAAAAAGGTGTTGACACATCTGTAACCCCAGCAATTTGAGAGGCTGAGGCAGGAGGATCACAAGTTCAAGGCCAGTTTCAGCAACTTAGCAAAGCCCTAACTCAATAAATAAATAAATATAAAAGGAACTGAGGATGGCTCAGTGGTAAAGCACCTCTGGGTTCAATCTCTAATACATAAAAATATATTGTTTATTATTATATTTTTAGTTATTATTAATAATTATTATTATAAAAAGGAATTAAGTGTGCATCCTCTGACCTGGGACCTAATAACACCATTCTAGGTATGCATCCTGAAAATATGTTGCAAAAGATATAAATGAAAGAATATTCACTGCACCAGGAGTCCTTCAATGAACAAATAAATAGTGATAAAATGGCATATGATACATTATTTAGCAGGTTTAATGAAAAAGCCACATCTATATATGTCAACATAGACAGATCTTAAAAACAGGAGGTTAATTATCACAGAAAGTCACCAAACAATGCTTGTAAAATGAAAACATAACTATTTTGAGATTATACTAAACAATACTATATATTATTTTTAGATATACAGGAACATTATCTATAAAAGTTTAATAGAAGGACATATACCATATAATAGAAGGACATATACCAAAGTCATTTAGCATTAGCCTCCCAGAAAGGAGAAAGGAAAACATGACTTTATCTTATAATATTTTATTAAATTTGTCAAAAGCAATTATGAGTTAAGTGCAGTGGTGCACACCTGCTATTCCAGCAACTCAGAAGGCTGAGGCAGCAGGACCACAAGTTCAAAGCCAGCCTCAGCAACTCAGTAAGGACCTAGGTAACTTAGCAAGACCCTGTCTCAAAATAAAAAAATAAAAAAGGTTGGGGATGTAGCTCAGTGGTTAAATGCCTCTGGGCTTAATCTCTGTTACCCACCCCCCAAAAAAGGTAAAAAAATTTAATATTTGTTTACTCTGGGTAGTAGGCATATGGCTTTGTACTATTTTTTGTATTTTTTCCCTTCACTACAATTCTCCCCCATCCACCCCCCCATAAAAATAAAAAGAAGAAACATAAATTAAAAAATGGGAAAAGAAAGCACAAAATAGAAATGAATTCAAACATCAATCAATTCAAATGGACCAAACTGTAAGGAAAATCATATCGTAAAGGAAAGAAATCAGTTATACTGCTACATACTGTTTATAAGACAGAGACCTTAAAACATAAGACAGAAGAGTTCAAAACTAAAGGACTGAAAGAGATATATTAGGTAAACAGTAACCAAAAAGGAAACTAGGATATCTATTCTATTATCAGATAAAATAGACTTTAATGCAAAAATGTATTACAGAGATAAAGATGGCCTATAATAATAAAAGGTCAATTCACCAGAAAAATGTAGCAATTCTAAACTTGTATGAACCTAATAATACATTTGTATTCATGGATGGGGCTGGGGTTGTAGCCCAGTGGTTGAGCACTTGCCTCGCATGCGTGAAGCACTGAGTTTGATCCTCAGCACCAAATAAAATAAATAAATAAGCAAACAAACAAATAAATAAATAAAACATGGATATAAAAAAAACTATTAATAGGTACATAAAAGTTAAGAAAATACATGACAATTTTGTAACGAAGATAAAATCGTACGCTGAGGAAAAAGTAAAGCTTTAAAAATTTATTCTGGAATAAGGGGCTAGAGTTGTGGCTCAGTGGTAGAGTACTTGCCTAGCACATTCGAGGTCCTGGGTTTGATCCTCAGCACCACATTAAAAAAAATAATAATAAATATACATATTGTGTGCAACTACAACTAAAAAATAAATATTTTTTAAAAATTTATTCTGGAATAGAAGAAAGACTGAAAATACATTAAATACCAATTTTAAGATATTATACCAACAGAATAAACCCTTAAAGAAAAGACATTTTAAAGGTAAGATCAGAATTGGGTTAAACAGAAAACAGTTATGAGGAATCAACAAAGCTAGTTCTTAGAAATGACTTGTGATTGATGTGACTCTCATAAGTCTGATATAAAAAGAAAGAGAGAAGAATAAACAAGCAGTATTAGAAATGTAAAAGGGCACATAATTATAGATATATCAGGGCCAAAAATAAAATACAAAAAAAAAAAACTTATGCCAGCCAGAAGCAGTGACATAAAGCTACTCAGGAGGCAGAGGAAGGAGTATGCAAGTTGGAGAATAACCTGGGCAACTTAGGGAAACACTGTCTCAAAATAAGAAACACAAAAGGCAGTAGTAAAGCACCCCTGGCTTCAATCCCTAGTGCTGCAAACAAAACCTTACACCAACATGTTTAAAAATGGAGGTGAAATGGAAACATTTCATGGAAAAATATAAAAGATTCAATCCAAATGGCAATGTAGGGATAAGGATATAACTCAGTGATAGAACAATTGCCTAGCATGCTGGAGGTCCTGGGTTTCATTCCCTGCATCACAGGAAGGGGGCAGGTGAAGATCAAAGATGATAACAAAATGTAATACAAGACCCTTGATTAAATCTTGAACCCCATTCCTTCCCCTCAAATCCTATAAAGGTCATATGTGTAAATTAAAGAATTTGCATTTGGAAAGCATATGTTAGATGATGTTATTTTATCAAGGTTAAGCTTCTTGAAGGTGACAATAGTATTGTGGTCATGTAGAGAATACCCTATTCTTGTTGTTATTGTTGTGTGGTGCTGGGGATTGAACCCAGGGTCTTAAGTATAAGAGGCAAGCACTCCACCAACTGAGCTATATCCGCAGCCCCTGAGAATACCCTACTCTTTTAAGAGTTACTTGCTAAATTAGGGTAGATGTTTTTTGTTTTTAGCTTCCCTGAAAATAATTCAGGGAGGGAGGGAAGAAAAGAGGAGAAGAAGGAAAGGGAATTTTATCTATGGATAATGTAGCAAAATGATAATTGAAGAATATTTTTGAAAAGATTAAAATTAGATAAAAATTAGGGAAAAAATTAACTCAATGGGCCAGGGTTGTGGTTCAGTGGTAGAGTGCTTGCCAAGCATGTGTGAGGTACTGGGTTCGATCCTGGCACCACATAAAAAAATAAATATATAAACAAAATAAAGGTATTGTGTCCATCTGCAACCAAAAAAAAAAAAAAAAAAATTAGCTCAAGAAGAAATAGAGACCAAGTGTGGTGGCGTATGCCTATAACCCCAGCTACTTAGGAGGCTGAGCCAAGAGGATCGTAAATTTGAGGCTAGCCTAAGCAACTTAGTGAAACCCTGTCTCAAAATAAAAAATAAAAGGGGTTGGGGCTGAGGTGTAGCTAAGTGGTAAAGCATCCCTGGCTTCAATTTCTAATACAGAAGGAAGGAAGGAAGGAAGGAAGG
>NW_026000026.1:23204488-23247932 GCF_001458135.2 Marmota marmota marmota | reverse complement strand
AGGGAGGGAGGGAGGGAGGGGGAAGATAGAAATTTTAAATGGTCCTATAATCATTAAACAAGTTCAATTAGTAATAAGAAAATTTCCCACAAACAAAAGAGTAGACCCAGCCAGACTTATAGGCAAGTTCTACCAATACTGAAGAAGTAGATGATTCTAATCTTTCATTAATTTTTTCATAGCAGGTACTATAAACATGATATCAAAACTACTTACCAACACAAATGTAACAATGCCAAATGAAATTTATCTAATATAATTCAGTAAAACATGAAAAAGATCATGATAAACTCAGGTTATGGCCAGGATGGGTATACTCTAAAAATGCAAGGTTAGTTCAACATAAGAAAAGTTACTTATTTTATAAGTAGGTACACACACACACACACACACACACAATTTTATAAAAAATATCTCAAACACCTTGAAGAAATTATATTAATACTTTGATATATGTAGAAAAAATAACTAAATCCAATAAATACTCATAATAAAATACACAATAAAAGAATTCAGGGAAGTAACTGAATATAAAATTAACATATGAATAGCTTTTATGTATATATAAATGTTAAACTATTAAAGGCAACAATTATACAGAAGATCACATATAAAACAACAAGGAAAATTAAAATTTACAACACAAGAAATGTACAAAGCTATATAAGAAAAATTTTAAAAATTTTAAATGTGCAAAGCTATACAAAAAAATTTTAAGCATTAGACCAAAACACTAAAGTAGGTTTGAACAATGGAAAGGTATCCTCTGATGATGCTCAGGATAATTCAATGCTATACAGATGTCAGTTATGCCTAAATTAATTTTTAAAAAGTCAATGCAATAATTCAATCCCTATCAAAATGTCAACATGCCATTTTATGTAGTCACACCAGATAGTAAGGTTCATATGGAAAAACAAATATATACAAAAACAGTTAAGAAAACATTGAGCTACATGTGGTGGCACATGCCTATAATCCCTGAGACTCACTCAGGAGGCAGAGACAGGAAGATTCAAGGCCAGCCCCAGTCAATTTAGTAGGACCCTGACTCAAAACAAAAATTTTAAAATATGACTGGGGATGATAAAGTACCCCTGGGTTCAATCCCTTTTTCTTTCCCAGAAAGAAAATACTGATAAGGAAAAATTATGACCATCAGACATTTAAGTACTATGGGCTAGAGATATAGCTCAGTGGTAGAGTGCTTACCTAGTATGCTTCAATTCCCAGCCTCACCCCCCTCCCCCCAAAAAAGGTACTATAAAACCTCTAATATTAAAGCGTGTATCAGTGTATACAGTCTATTACTGGCACATTAATAGACAAATAGACTAGCAGAATAAAATGGGTAGTCCAGCATTAGACAAAACATATGGCAACTTGGTATAAGATGAAAGTAGTACATCACTGTGATACAGACTTTTTAATGATTGGTGCCAGGACAGCTACAAAACCATTGGAAAAGATAAAATCATACCAGCACCTCAGACCATTCACAAAATCAGATTTCAAATAGATTAAGAATCTAATTTTTTTTTAAATGAAACCATAAGTACTAGAGGAAAACATGGTGAATTCATTCTTAACCTTCACCTATGGAAAAGTTCAGAACCCAACACTGATTAGATATAATTACATAAAAACAAGAAATATCAAATGACAAATACACCATAAACAAAATTAAAATATGTCCTCACAAAACTTGTACATGAATGTTCATATCAACATTAAATCACAATAGAAAGAAAAAACAAATGCCTATCAACTGGTGAACTGACAAATAAAATACAGCAAGTTTATATTTGATTAAAAAAATAAGAAGGGCTGGGGATGTGACTCAAGTGGTAGCGTGCTCGCCTAGCATGCGTGAGGCCCTGGGTTCGATTCTCAGCACCATGTGAAAATAAAACAAAGATATTGTGTTCACCTAAAACTAAAAACTAAATATTTTTAAAAAATAAGAAAAAGGAAGGAAGAAATAATACGGATGGAACATCTCTCATCTGAAAATCCAAAATCAGAAATGTCCTGAAATCTGAACATCAGATTTTTGGACTAGTGCTGCAAATATTCCAAAATCTGAAAAAATCTAAAATCTGAAAGATTTCTGGTCCCAACCAAGCATTTTGGATAAATTATGTTCAACCTGTACATTATAAAGCTGGGAAAAAACCTTGAAAACATCATACAAAGTGAGAGAAGCTAGCCATAAAAGAGCATATATGATTCCATTTATGAGAAATGCCCTTAATAAGAACATCTATTAAAAAAAAAGAAGAGTCCGGCTTGGTAGCACACATCTAGGATCGCAAATTCAAAGCCAGTTTCAGCAATTTAGTGAGACCCTGAGCAACTCAGTGAGACCCTGTCTCTAAATAAAGTATAACAAAGGGGTGGGGTAAGCCCCACTGGGTTCAAGCCCCACTACAGAAAAAGAACACCTATAAAGACAAAAATGTAGAATCCTGCTTGCCTAGGGATAGGGGAGTGGGTGTTGTGAGAAAATAGAGAGTGACAGCTGATCAGTACTGGGCTTCTTTTTGATGATAAAAATATTCTGCAGTTGCTGGGTGTGGTGGCAAAAGTCTGTAATCCCATCGGCTTGGGAAGCTGAAGTAGGAGGATTGCAAGTTCAAAGCCAGACTCAGCAAATGCTGAAGCCCCACATGAAAAACACCACATGGATGAAAAACTGAATTAGCCCCATTTAACTATGAAACATCAATCTGACAAAATATTCTAAGGCTAAAAAGAAATATCTATAAGTGTTATAATCAAGTCAGTAAATGTATTTTTTAAATTTTCTTTTTAGTTGTAGATGAACACAATACCTTTATTTTATTTATTTATTTATTTTTTAACGGTGCTGAGGATCAAACCCAGCGTCTCATATATGCAAGGCAAGTGCACTACCACTGAGCTACAACTGCTGCCCGAGTAAATGTATTTCTTACAGGGATATTTTTCACATTCTGAAACTATGGGCATACCAGAATTAAACAAATAAGCAAACTGAAGATAACAAAAGTTGGGTTTCTCAACCGTAGAGATATAAGGTTTAAATGAGGAAAAGGGAGAGACTGAAGTAAGCCTTGTGATGTTGGACTTTAAAGTATAAGCAGGAAGATAAAAAAACATAAAGGTTGGGTGGTATACATACAGATACTTCACAGCTCAGTCTGCTAAGTGAGCCCAAGCACAATGATATTCTAGTAATAATAAGCACACCAATGCCCATATCTTGGTTTCCTTTTTTAAAATTTTCCTTCCCTTTCTTTTTTTCTTTCATTTTTTTTGGGGGGGGTGGCATGCAATACCCCGCCCCCAGGAGGGCTCTATCACTGTTACATCCCCAGACCTTTTTATCTTTTTGAGACAGGGTCTCCCTAAATTGTCTAAGTTGGTCTCAAACTTGTGATCCTTCTGTCTCAGTCTCTCAAGTTGCTGGGGTTACAGGTATATAACACTGTGACTGACTCTAGACCTTGATTTCTCAACAGCATTCTCCAATAAAAGAAACCAGGAATCTTTGGAGAAGTAAATCATTTCAGAGCTGAGACAGAGAAAATCAGAAAATACAAATGAACCTAGAACATTTTGTGATACCAGAAATGAAACACTTAAAACTAGATGGGGGAGAGCTGGATATGGTAGCAGCATACCTGACGCAGTGGCGCATGCCCATAATCTCAACTATTCAGAGGCTGACGCAGGAGAATTGAGTTTTGAGGCCAGCCTGGGCAATATAGAGATTCTCAAAAACAATACAAATTTAAATTTTAAAAAATACAGAAAGGGCTGGGAATATAGATCAGTTGATAAGTGCTTGCCTAGCATGCACAAGGCCCTGGGTTCAATCCCTAGCACCCCCTCCCAAAAAAAAAACCACAGAAAAGTATGGCATAACTGGTTCAAAAGACTATTAGCTAACAGACAAGAATCTAAATAACCATGTAAGGGTTGGAGTATGGCTCAGTGGTAGGGTGCTTGCCTGGCATGTCTGAGACCTTGGTTTCCCTAGCACAACAATAATAATAAAACTTAACAAACAAACAAAAAATAGATGGAGGCTTGTTAAAAGAACACTTGAGGGCTGGGGTTGTGGCTCAGTGATAGAGCGCTTGTCTCGCATGCGTTAGGCACTGGCTTTGATCCTCAGCACCGCATAAATAAATAAAGTATTGTGCCCATCTATAACTTAAAAAAAAAAAAAAAAGAATACTTGAAGAAGCACCTAATGGTCAAATCTGGAAAAAATTTGAGTAACAAGCTAATGATAGTATCAGATATATATTTTTTTGAGTCAAATTCACATAACATATATTCAACCAAATTAAAATATATAATTCATTTACATTTAGTACATTCACAATGTTGTACAAGTACCATCTCTCTCTAGCTTCATATCTTTTCATCACTCAAGAAAGAATATCCAGTGTCCATTAATTATCCGATATTCCTCCATCTCCAACTCTCTGGCAGCCACTGATTTGTTTTCTTTCTCTATGGATATGCCTATTCTGGGTATTTCACACAAAAGGAATCACATAATACGTAACCTTTAGTGTCTGGCTTTTTGCACCTAATGTTTTTGAGGCTCGTTCAAGTTGTAGCATATTATCTGTACTTAATTCCTTTTGGTGGTTGAGTAATATTCCATTATAAGGATATACTACAATTTGTTTCTCCACTTATCAGTTGATGATCATTTGGGTTGTTTCCACCTCTTGGCTACTGTAAATAGTACTGCTATGACCATTTTAACAGGTGTTTGTTTATGTACCTTTCAGTTCTGTTGGGTATATAGGAGTGGAATTACTGAGCCATAACAGTAATTTTATGCTTAACTCTTCAAGTAACTGCCAAACTGTTTTCTACTGTGGCTATACCATTTTACATTCTCACCAGCAATGTAAGAGAGTTCTATTGTTCTTTGTGTTGTTATTACTACTGTTATCCTACTGGTATCCCATTGTGGATTGGATTCACACATCCTTAATAACCAATGATGTTGAGCATATTTTCATATACTTTTTTTTTTCGGTGCTGGGGATCAAACCCAGGACTTTGTGCATACTAAGCAAGTGATCTACCACTAAGCTATATCCCCAGTTTCATATGCTTATTGACCATCTATATAATCTTCTTTGGAAAAATCTCTATTTGGGCCCTTTTGACTTTCTTTCTTTTCAGTGAAGATAATCAAACTGATGCATGATCCTAGTGCACGACCTGCAAGTGCTTTACCACTGTGCTACAAGCCCCGCCCCTTGACCATTTTTTTAATTTTGTTGTCCTTTGTGGTTTAAATTTAAAAGTTCTTTACATTCTCTGATACTCATCCCTTATTAAACATGATCTGACAATATTTGGGTTTTCTCTTTCTTAATGGTGTTCCCTAAAGTTCAAACATTTTAAATTTTCATGGAGTTCAATTAAACTTTTTTTTTTCTTTTCTTGCTCTTGCTTTGATTTGACGCAAATCTAAGAATGCACTACACCAAACCTAGGTCACGAAGATTTACCCATTTTCTCCTAACAGTTTTAGCTTCTATGTTTAAGTTATAGATCCATTTTGAATTAATTTTTGACCATGGGGAGTGAGGTAGGAATCCAACTTCATTCTTTCATGTAGTTATTCAGTTGTCCCCAAATCATTTGTCCCAAAATCTCAACTATTCAGAGGCTTACGCAGGAGAATTGAGTTTTGAGGCCAGCCTGGGCAATACAGAGACTCTCAAAAACAATACAAATTTAAATTTTAAAAAATACAGACAGGGCTGGGAATATAGATCAGTTGATAAGTGCTATTCTTTTTCAGTACTGGGGATTGAATCCAGAGGTACTCTACTACTAAGCCACACCTCCAGCCCCCCCCTCCTTTCTGTACCAAGGATTGAACCCAGTGGTGTTTAACCACTGAGTGACATTCCTAGCCCTTTTTTGTATTTTATTTAGAGACAGGGTCTCACTGAGTTTTAAGACCTTGCTAAGTTGCTGAAGCTGGCTTTGAACTTGTGATTCTCCTGCCTCAGTCTCCTGAGCCACTGGGATTACAGGCATGTGCCACCATACCCAGCTCCAGCCCTTTTTATTGTTTATTTTGAGACAGGGTTCTCGCTAAATTGTCCAGGCTGGCCTCCAACTTGCAATCCTCCTGCCTCAGCCTCCCAAGTCAATGGGATTACAGGCGTGTGTGATCACACCTAGCTGAGATTATTTTTTTTTCTTGAATGGTCTTGGTACTCTTGTCAAAAATCACTTGGCCAGTGTATTGGATTTCAACACATAAAATAAAATTCATATTTATGAGTTCATACTAATAAAAAATAATCAAATAAATAAATCAAGGAGAAGATATAACAGTTCTTCCTCAATTAGAATTCTAAGTAATAAGTGGAAAAATAAGGCGGGAAACAGAATCAACCCTGGGTAGTAATTACTGCAGATATGATGTACTGAAGGATGCAAAAGTGAAAATCTGAAGAGAAACAGACTTATATAATCTCAAAGTACCTTCCTCAAGACACTAACTACAAAAGAGAAGACTTAAAAAAAAAAAATTTATATAGTAGAGAATGCTGGTAGACACAAACTTAACCATAAGATGAAGATAAAATACCATTAGGGTTAGAGTTAGAATAAGAGCAACATCATGAATAACATGCATTTCTGCCAAAAATGCATAATTTTAGCCTAATCATGAGAAAATAAAAGAATCTAATTTAAAATACATTCAACAAAAATAACTTCAAAAGTCCTGAATGAGAAAACTGCGGAACTTCCTTGGAGAAAACCAAGGAGATACAACAACTAAATACAATGTGAAATTCTGGACATGATCCTGAAATGAAAAAAAACTTCCTTAATAGAAAAGTGTACAATTCTATTACTGGGGGCATAGTGGCAAAGCACATACCTAACAAATGCATGACCCTACGTTCAATCTCCAGCCCCACATCGAAAAAAGGAAAAGAAAAATACAAAATTCTAGTAAGGTCTATAGTTTACTTAATCATATTATGTGTTAATTTTTTGTTCTTGATAACTGTACTCAGTTATAAAAAACATTAACATTAGAAGAAGTGGGGTGAGGGATATAAGGAAATTATTTTTGCAATGTTTCTGTAAGTCTAAAATTAATTTAAAATAAAACTTTTAAAAAAATGGAGATAAAACCATCTGTTACAGGGTTGGCTAAAAATTAATTTTAAAAATTAGAGAGTTCTATAGGGCTTAGTATGGAAGACTGCTCTCTGCCTCTAACCTTCATTAAATCAAGCTTGTTAAAAGTAATGTTCAAATAGTCTATATAAGTTATTTATTTTTGGCACTTAATCTAATTACTTTAATGGATATGCTAAAACTCTACGGTGTTGATTTATCAATTTTTCTTCTACCTATCTCCATCTGTGTTTTCTCTATTTTAAAGATATTTTGGGGGCTGGGGATGTGGCTCAAGCGGTAGCGTACTCGCCTGGCATGCGTGTGGCCCGGGTTCGATCCTCAGCACCACATTCACAAAGAAAGATGTTGTGTCCGCCGAAAACTAAAAAAAAATAAATATTAAAAATTCTCTCTCTCTCTCAAAAAAAAAAAAAAGATATTTTGGGGGGATGGGGTTGTAGCTCAGTGGCAGAGGGCTTGCCTAGAAGGTGTGAGGCACATCCTCATAATCCTCAGAAACACATAAAAACATATAAATAAAATAAAGGTATTGTGTCCATCTACAACTAAAAAGAAATCTTGGGGCTAGGGTTGTAGTGGTGGTAAAGTATGTAATTAGCATGTACAAGGCCCTGAGTTTGTTCCCAGCACCACGTTAAGAAAAAAAAATCTTACTAGTCAAACAGAAGTTTGAATTCTCAAAATAAACATTAATAAGCAGAACTTCATAAAAAGATTTCACTATACACCCAGCAGAATAGCTAATATTGAAAAGACTGACACTCCCTTGTGTTGGTGAAGGTTGCAACTGGACTCACATTTGGCTGGTAGGGGTATAAAATGACACATTTTGAAAAAAAAAAAAAAAAAAAGTCTAGTAGTTTCCAGTAAAACTAAATACATACTTGTTCAATGTCCCAGCAGTTGTATTCCTAGGTATTACCCAGGAGAAATGAAAACTTAAGTCCACAAAAAGATTTGTACAAAAATGTTCATAGCAGCTTCTTTCATAACAGACAAAAATTGAAAATAGGCCAAGTTTCCATTAGGAGGAAAATTAATAAATAAAATGTAGTGTATATATACATATACACAAAAAGCATCCAACAAGAAAAAATAATGCATGCAAAAACATAGGTTCATCTCAGAAACAAGCTGACTGAAAAAAAACTTTATCCAAGTGTCATATTTTATTTCATTTATATAAAGTTCTAGAGTAGGCAAAACTAGTATATAGCTCAAAAATTTTTTTCACAACAATTGCCCCTTAAGTATAGGGGTAGGAACTGATTGGGAAGGGGCTTGAGGGAACTTTCTATATCTTGATAGGAATCTGGGATACATAAAGGTATGCATTTGTCAAAACTCTGTGAACATACATTTAAGATTTGTGCACTTCATGGTATGTAAATTTAACTTCAAGTTTAAAAAGTTTATAAATACACAGTGAACTCTAGTTGATGCTTATGTTGAACTATTTAGGGGGACAGGTATGATATCTTCAATTTTGAAATACATCAAACATAACATTAACTGATGAATAGGTGAATATGTGATAAAGCAAGCATACTAAATTATTAATGGTACAATGTTGGGAGGTAGATATAATAAAGGTTCATATTTGTTCTCTTTGGAATGTTTCATTATTAGATGTTGGTGAGAAAATTTAAAAATCAATATATTGTTAAGTGATCCACATAGTGGTAAACTCTTAAGTACAGCACAAAAATCATGATGGTCATAACCTCTGAGGTAGAAAGAATGATTATAATGTGGAAGAGGAATCTAAGGGGCTTCAAAAGTATGACAAATGCTCTATTTCTTAAGTAGGGTAGTATAAACACAGGTGTTTATTATTCTTTAAATTATGTGAAGAATTTACATACACAAACACATACACATATATGTAAAATTATTATTATGAGGCAAAAAGAGATTTTAAAAATGAAGAAGAGTATTCAGGCCAGGTGAACTACCAGCGATCAAATGGGTCCTGATGTGTGAAGGAACATACTGGAAGAATAGAGAAAGCCGTTATGATCTGAGGTATAAGGGGGGAGGGGTTCAAGAGGAGCCTAGATAGGGTGCAAGCTAAATCATGCCTATGCTTTGGTCATGTACAATTCATAGGTTCTTTTCTCTCTCTCTCTCTCTCTCTCTCTCTCTCTCTCTCTCTCTCTCTGGTGATATTGGGAATTAAACTCAGGGTCTCACATATGCTAGGCAAGCATTCCACCACTGAGCTACATCCAAAGTCCTTTTTTATTTGTTTTGAGACAGGTCTCCCTAAATTACCCAGGCTAGGCTTGAACTTATGATCCTCCTGCCTCAGGCTCCCAGAGTTGCTGAGATTACAGGTGTGCACAACCATGCCTGACCAACTCAAAGGTTCTTTATCAGTTATCTTGAAAAAAAGCTTTTTGCTTTGGCAGGTGTGGTATGGGAGATTGAACTCAGGGCCTTCAGCATGCTAGGCATATGTTCTACCACTGAGCTGTGCCGCCAATCCTTGGAAAAAAGTTCTGTTGCCCTTAGTTTCACATTAGGCAACAAGAAATTCTTCTAACCAAAGGTGAGACAAAGGAGCATTTAGGAATTAGGCCTCAGGCAACATCTCTAAGGGAATTCACAGGATTTCCTAGATTGTCAGCCCCTCTTTATGCAAGTGTAGAAAGTATCTGTAGGGGCTTGGGGTGTAGCTAAGTGGTAGAGTATGCCCTTAGCTAGTGCAAGGTCCTGGGTTTAATCAAAAGAGAAAGAGAGATGGAAGGAGGAACAAAAGACAGAGAATCTAGGGCAGGGTTTGTGGCTCAGAGGTGGAGACTTACCTAGCATATGTGAGGCACTGGGTTCAATCCTTAGCACCACATAAAAATAAATAAAATAAAGGTACTGTGTCCATCTACAACTAACTAACTAAATATATATATATATACACATATATATATGTATGTATGTATATGCATATATATGTGTATATAAAATATATACATATATATTTTTTAAAAGATAATCTAAAATATTTCAGCCAATTTACTTCCTTTGAGTACTTTAATTTAAAAAATGAGAACCTTTTGGGCTGGGGTTGTGGTTCAAGTGGTCCAGCCTGTGTGAGGCAATGGGTTCAATCCCCAGCACCACATTAAAAAAAAATAAAGATATTGTATCTACCTAAAACTAAAAAATATATATAAAAAAGAGCACCTTTTGAATATTTTAATATCACCAATGAGCACCTTCTAATGTTCATTTTGCTAATTAGTAAGATATCCATCTTACCAATAAAAATCCAATCCAATTCTGACATTCACTATGCAAATTAACAAAGGTGATGTTTTTAGCTTTTGGTACTAGAGATTGAACCCAGGGGTGCTTTACCACTGAGTTACACCCTAGCCTTTTAATTTTGAGACAGGGTCTCACTAAGTTGCTTAGGGACTCAGTAAATTTCTGAGGCTGGTCTCAAACTTGCAATCCTCCTGCCTCAGTCTCCTGAGTCACTGGGACTACTGGCATGTACTATCACACCCAGCTTGAATTTTAGATACTATAACACCATGATAAAGAGTGAAAAATTTTAAGCTGAAGATAGCATTACTGTTAACAGATGTTAGGGAAAAGGAACCTGATCTCCCCTATGGCTCCTTAATAAGCTTCCATACACATAGTTCTACTCTTATCTCTCTTTAAAACTGTGCTGTCCCTAAGCCACATATGGCTATTTAAATTAACGGGAAATTAATTAAACTTAACAATTCAATTCCTCAGGTTCCTAGTAAATTTCAAGTGTTCCATGGCCACATGTGGCTTGTGACTACTGACAATGCAAGACATAGAACGCTTCAGTCATCACAAAAAGTTCTATTGGACAATACTACTCTAAAGGAATGAAGTTTCATGAGAATTATACATTTCTGGGAATGGGAAATAACAATGAAGAGACATCCATACATAAATTTGAAAATTTGAAGAAAACACTCAGGTTCTGAGTTCATTTGATCATTTTTGATCTCTTCTCCCTGAATAATACTGCCATTCAGAAAAGAAGAAAGGAAGGAAACCATAAACCAGGAAAGCGGGAAAAGAACCTCAAAAATAAAGTTTTATCTCCTACTCCTCCCTGCTGATAGCATTTAACAAGAAATAAGCCAGGAAGTAGAAAAAGATGGTCTTGAAGAACTGAACCAAGTAGACTATTAAAAGCCACTCTCTTAGGGGAGCCCTAAACACATACCCAGGAGATGAGGATTTACTCTGCAAATCTTGTTAGCAGCCCCCAGGTTTCAGTTTGCTTCTCTGCTCGCAGTGATTGATTCAAGCTAATGTGTTACTGTTGATGTCTGAGTAGAAAATGATTCTTTTTTCTTGTGCTTAAAATGTATTTCAGGTATCACTTTTTTTTTTTTAATTTTTTATTGTTGGCTGTTCAAAACATTACATAGTTCTTGATATATCATATTTCACACTTTGATTCAATTGGGTTATGAGCTCCCATTTTTACCCCATATATAGATTGCAAAATCACATCAGTTACACACTTTGTTTTAAGACATGGTCTTAGATTTGCCTTGAGGAATAGTGTCCTGAAATGATAGAGTAGAGTATTTACTGGGTCTATTTATAAAAATCGAGGCTGCACTTAATCTTTCAGGACTACTCCTGTTACACAGTGAGGCATACCTGGAATTCTTAAAAAAGAAACTTCAGCAATCCTTTGATAGCTTGCTGTTTATAAACCCTGCAGCCAACTTTAACCTAGGGGATCACACTGAAAATTTCCCAGTGGACAGGTGAACCTTCTTTTTTAATTTACAGCTACTCCTGTCCATGTCTCCCCCTACCCTTCTTATAAGTCTCCTTTTTGGCTACACAGCAAATACTGACTTAAAATGTGTATATAAAAGTAAATGTACACAAGAAATGCTAGAAAAATGATACCTTATATTTTTTATTTATTTTTTTGTGGTGCTGGGGATCAAACCCAAGATCTCAAGCATGCTAGACAACCCCTCTCCTACTAAAACACATCTTCAGCCCAACCTAAATCAACTTTTAACTGTTTTATTATAAAACTGCACAAAGTAAATAGAAATCTTGGTGATTGATTATTAAGCAAATGTCCTTGTAGCCATGACCCAGCTCAAAAAAACTTTCTATCCATTCCCCAAGGTCTTCCAGGCTCCCAGACCCAACCAGAATCCACTATTCCTTCTAAAGTGATGATGAACCTGGTTTTTACAGTAATTACTTCCTTGTATTATTTTATGGTTTTTCACTTACCTATGCATCCCTTCACACTATATTTAGATTTTTAAAAAAAATAATACAATTTTTAAGTCTCTCTTTTAATTTACAGCTACTCCTGCCCATGTCTCCCCTCACCCTTCTTATAAGTCACCTGTTCAAGAACCCAGGGAATTTTACCTACAGAACTTCACACAATCTGGTTTTTCCAACTATACACCTTTTCTTCAACATTTCTTGGAAACTGCAGCTGGTTGCAGAGGCTTGATCAATTTTGGATTTGATCCCTTTGGCAAAACTTTGCTGGTAATATATTCTCTTGAGAGGAGGCATAATTTGGTTTGTTTTTGCAGTGCTGGGGACCAAACCCTAGGGCTTACACATGTTAGGCAACTACTGAACCCTTAAATCACATCCTCAGACTAATTTTTGGCTTTTATGTCAGTTGTTATTGATGCTTAATGCCTAGACCAATAGGGGTTGCAATATGATGTTATCCTATCACTTTGTCTTCATTTGTAAGTTAGAATAATTTTATAAAGATGTTTCCCCTCATCTACTACATGGTACCTACTAGTATAAGAAAGGTAAGACATGTACTTATTTTTTTCCTTTATCTAGTTTTCAAAATAATAAATTGGTTTCCTGTGAATTCTCCTAACTTAACCAATTAGGTTTCCTTTTGGTATCATTATGAATCTCTTGATTTAAGTATATTTATAAGTTTTAATCTACTGTAAATCTTATCCTATTGAAATTCAAATTATCCACCTTTAGTCACTGGGAACTTCAAGTCATATCCTGAGTCCTGTTTAAAAAAAAAAAAAATTTAAGTTTTACATGGACACAATATATTTATTTATTTTTATGTAGTGCTGAGGATTGAACCCACTGCCTTATATATTTAAGGCATGTGCTCTACCACTGTCTGGTACCACAACATTCCAGGATCATCCTGTACATTTCCTGCCCTGAAAATGGAATCGACCACTTCTCTAAGAAAACTCAGTTTCTTTTAGTGGACAAATGGTGGTTTGAGATCACAATCTGGGTACTAAGACGCTTGCAGATAATGGGTTGGTCATTGTTTCCATACCTTTTGGTGAACAAATGAACACACTTACTCTCTCTCAAATACTTACAGGAGCCAAGAAGGTAATAAATGAGTTAATGTGACAGAGATGACACATGGGACTATGGTAAAGAGAGTATGCTCTATGTAAAGGCAAAAATCCTCAAAAGAAGCTGGAAATTCAAAATTTTAACATAATTTTTTAAAATAGTGAGAACGAATTCAAAACAAAATTAAACACTAGGGTGAAATGAAATCCATCTGTGGGTCAGATTTGGTCCATGGGTTACGTGTACCCTCAACCTGAAAAATTTAACTAGGAGTTATCCCATAAGATACATTGTTATTAATATATAAAAATATTTAGAGAACAGATTTCTCAAACTGTTTCAGAAAAAGTCAAACTATACAAAGGAAAGGTAGAAAATAATTTTTTTCTTTCTGTCCTAGGGATGGAACCCAGGGCTTTGAGCATGCTAGGCAAGATTCTACCACTGAGCTATATCACCAGCCCTCAAAAGGAGAAAAAATGTACCTCCCTCCCTTTATCTACATAAAACAGGAGGGAGAACAACATTTTCTATAAGAAACCATTTTCTTTCATGGTGTGAGAAGGAAAAGATCAATTTTCAGAATAAACTCTTTAAAGCAAGTTGGAACCTAACAAAGTTTTTATACCTAAACTTTTGGAATCTGAAGAGACCCAGGAGAGATATTTTACAAGACAGGTAAAAAAATGAATCCTAAATGTATGACCAAGTTCTTACCCTCATTTTTACCTTTTCTAAAAAGAAAAGAAGTTAACAGCATTGTCACCTCTGCTCTGGCACCCTCCAGGAAGCAGCAGAGACAACAAAAAGCTGCTGGAGAAAGAAAGAGCAGAGTGTGAAAATTCTAAATAAGGCCTCAGAGAAGGGCTGGGGAAGGACCCAGATATCAAGAAAGACCTGAGTGGGGTTGCCTCCTTTAGTTTGACCTATTATCATGTAACCTGCCCAAGCACCAGAAAGTAAGTTACAGGATTCATTTTTTCAGTTCAAAGACAAGAAAAGCTCATACTGGATTAAAGCAAAAACCAAAGGAGCACTCACAAGGTATTTTCCCCTAGTGTCTATTATTGTCCTTGAAAGAAAACAGAACCTCAAACAAACCACAGGGGTCCAAGGCTGTAGGAATCCCAAGCAAAAGGAATGCAGGAACTAGAAACTTCCTGGACTTCACCATGAGCATCTCAGCAAACCTCCCCTAGTCTTCCTCAGCCTCTTGATGCACTTGGTTTTTCCTTCACTGTAGCCTCCAGATCCTGTGCATGTTAGGACTATTTTATTCTGCATGTGATCAGATCATAACACTGTAAGCTTCTCTCTAATTTGGAAACTAGGCTCCAAGCCAAGGTCAGAGGAAGAACAAAGTTGGGGGAGGGGAACAGATGGGCTCAAACTACCAGTGATTCACCAGGGAGCCAGATGCAGCACCCCTGCCTTTGATCCTGGGCCTCAAGAGGGAAGAGAAAAATAGCTTTGACTCTGGCACTGATGAGACACTCACTAGCTTATCCATTATCTACCTTTTACAGTATATAGAAACTCAGCAGAATGGAGGCAGGTTTATAGTGTCAAAGGTGGAAATACAAACTAATTTACAGTTCCTCTGGCTCCAGAAAAGAAATAATTATCCTTTCCCCTCATTACCTTATGTAGCTATAGACTGGTAGCCAGGTCCTTTCCATGAACATCTGAATACTAATTACTACTCCTATGATCCACTGAGAGCAGACACTGTTCTGGATACTAGACATATCTTAATCCTTTGCAGTATTAATTTTTATATATAAATATATATATATATTTTTTTGGTGGTGCTGAGGATCAAACCCAGGGCCTCACACATGCTAGGCAAGGGCTCTACCACTAAGCTATATCTCCAGCCCAAGTACTATTATCCAACGTTGTAAATAAAGAAACCAAGGGAGAAAGAACTTAAACAGTAACTGCTCCAGAGTCACAGAGCTAATAAATATCCTAATCGAGATGTCAGAAACTGTATTCTATTTTCCTATACCGTAACATAAATTTTTTCAAACATGCAGAAAATCTGAAATAATACAATATCAAGTTGTGTGATAGTGTACACGTGCATCCCAGCCACTAAGGAGGATAAAGCAGGAGGATCACAAGGCTACCCAGAGCAACTTAGCGAGACCTTGTTTCAAAAAACAAAACAAAAAAATAAAATAATCAACTTTATGTCACTAGATTAAAGATTACCACTTTGCCATGTTATTTCTAAGTATACAAATTAATTTTTGCTGAAGTACCTAAAAATTGTACATATCATGATACTTCTCCCCAAAACACTTGTGCATGCAGCTCATAAAAATAAGGATATTCTCCTTCATAGCACAAGAAGTTAATAATAGTTCTCTAAAAGCACCTAATATTTTTATTTATCTTCAAATTTTTCTAACAACCCCTAAAACAACTCTATATCTTTTTTCCACACCAGAATTCAATCAAGAACCTCTCATTCCATTTGGCTTTTTTTTTAATATTTATTTTTTAGTTATAGGTGGGCACAATATCTTTATTTTATTATTTTATTTTTATGTGGTGCTGAAGATCAAGCCCAGTGCCTCATGCATGCTAGGCGAGCATTCTACCACTGAGCCACAGCCCCCAGTCCTCCATTTGGTTTTTGTGTCTCTCTAGTCTTGAAACTTGAAACATGACATTGACTTTGTCTTTCTTTTTTTTTGTTTTCTTTTATTTTTTAATGGCACTGGGATAGAACCCACTGGTGCTCTACTACTAAGGTACATCCCCACTCTTTTTTATTTTTATCTTGAGACAGGATTCTGCTAAATTGCCAAGACCGGCCTCAAACTTGTGATCCTCCTGCCTCAGCGTCCTGAGTTGCTGAGATTAGGGGCTATGGCACTAAGCCCAGCATGACCTTGACAATTTGAAGAGAACCAGATCAACTGTCTTACAGACCATTTTGGTGTGTTCTATTACTCCCTATAGTATCATTTAAATTATTCCTCTGTTCTTTCATTTCCTAAAAACTAGTAAACAGATCTAAAGGCTTAATTAAAGTCAACTTCTTAGGTAAGAATATTTGAAAGTTAATGCTATGTACACAGATTGCATCACACCAAGAAGCACATCTTAGCAAGGTACATGGGCACATGCCTGTAATCTCAGCAGTTTGGGAGGCTGAGGCAGGAAGACTGCAAGTTCAAAGGCAGCCTCAGCAACTTAGTGAGACCGGTCTCAAAAAAAAAAAATAAATAGAGGTTGAGGACATGGCTCTGTGGTTAAGCACCCCTGTGTTAAATCCCCAGTACCAAAAGACAACACAAAACAAAAAAAAAAAATGCATTTTTTCAATTGTTCCACTGTAAACAATTTGAGTAGGATCATGTGTTTGACCTGAGACTTCCAGAACACTCCTTTGTACAGATGTGATTTCCTTTTTTTTTTGGGGGGGGGGGGGCTAAGGATTGAACCAGGGGCCTTAACCACTGAGCAACATCTTTGACCCTTTTTAAAATATTTTATTTAGAGACGGGTCTTGCCAAGTTGCCTAAGGCCTTGCTAAATTGCTGAAGCTGGCTTTGAACTTGTGATCCTCATCTCTCAGCCTCCCAGGCCGCTGGGATTGCAACCACACCGGCTCCTTTGTTATTAATAAATAATTTAGAGGGTGGAAAGTGGGGGTGATAAAATTTTGGCACCATTCAAAATTATATACATTCTCTAAAAACTATTCATTTGATTTTAGCATCCATTGATGATCTTTGCTAGGTTCAATAATTTCATTGGCAATTTGCTATTCTATCATTTCTACATTTATAAATTGGCTTTCATCTATTTAGAAGCAGTCTCTTTATTCAACTGGGGAAGCTAAAACTAATAAGCTCAGTATAAGGCAGCAGCCCCACCCACTCACCCAATGGTCTCATGCATGTTAGGCAAGAACTCTACCACTGGGCTACAGTACTAGCACTTTTTATTTTAGTTTGAGGGTGGGTCTCACTAAGTTGTCCAGGCTTTGAACTTGCAATCCTCCTGCCTCAGCTTATTGAGTAGCTGGGATTATAGGTATAAGCTATTGTACCTGGGTAGTTCTTTCCTTTCAGTTATTTTCAATGTAAGAAACTGGGGGCTGTGGATGTGGCTCAAGCGGTAGCGCGCTCGCCTGGCATGCGTGCGGCCCAGGTTTGATCCTCAGCACCACATACAAAGATGTTGTGTCCGCCGAAAACTAAAAAATAAATATTAAAAAATTCTCTCTCTCTCTCTCTCTCTTTAAAAAAAAAAAAAAAGAAAAGAAATTGGGAACAATGATGGTATATCCAATTTTTTTCTCTAATCAACTCTCTTCTGAACTTCATTATGAACACATGGATTTTAATTTATTCAACGTTCTATAATCCCTTATAAACTTTATTCTTTTGGTGCTCAAAATATCCCAAATTTGGCCAGTAAGGGTTCTTTGAGTTGGTTTCAGAGTTCTGACATCACCCTGTTAACGTATGAGACTACTCTGCTTTCCATCTTAACAAGACGTCCCCATCAAGCTTGTGCTTTTCTATAGTATCTTATACAATCATTCCAGGAAGAAATGTGTGCCCGCAGAGGGCTTCTAGAAACTGAGAAAACCAGAATGTCAAGAGCAGATCCATCGTGGGTTTGTGGTTATTTAAACCATTCTAAGTTGGAAGTTGGAAGAACATTTGGGATCATCCAACCACCTGTGATGATACTTACAACATTGCTAGGACTCCCTAATAAGTGCCATTTTCCACTGGCCTAAAAACTGATTCACAGGGAGCTTACCTCACTTGGAACATCCCATTCTGTCACAGGGCTGCCTTTCACTGAGCTCATTAGTTCTAATTTCTCTCTTTCGAGCCTTTGGATTTCTGTGAACTCAGGCCTAATGGGTCCACTTAATGGTTTAGGAGGAACTCAGTTCTAAAAGATAATTTCCTCTTCTGTTCTTGCTCTCATATTTAAACAGGTGTGTTTGTTTCCTGGAAGTGACTGAATTAATTTTCCAAATACTCTATCATGACTCAGAAGGCCCTACTGACCTACAAGCCACTTTACACTCTTAAATAAAAAAATAGTTAGAGGTGGAATTTTAATTTCTACACAAATGCGGTCCTGAAATTCATCTCAAAACTCTTCCTATTCCTGTTTCCCAGATACAGACTGCTGCCAGCTGATTCCACCACCTAAAAATCCCCTGCATCCAGACCCTCACCTCTCAATTTCCTCTGACAATGGTCTAACCTTCCCAATTTCAGTGTCTTCTATGCTCAACCACCCCATAGGTTACTAGCACAGCAGTCTTCCTGGAATACTCCCTGCTTGGCAACTGTACCTGCTTTATCTCTGCAGAGTCAGAGATATTGAGTGCTTAATAAATAGCACTGGATATTCGGGAAGGGAGACTAAATAAATTGACTGGCTGAGTTGCCTAACCTCATGACACAGTTTTATTGTCCACTGTTCTCAGGAGGAAATTTCCTTGAGTTTTAAACAAAAGTCATTTTATATAAAGTAGTATTTAGAGATGGACTAACAAATTATTTGGAAAGTTTAGGTCAGCCCAAGTGTTTTTGTTGGTCTGTTTATTGGTAATACTACCTAGGGCCTCATGCATGCTAGGGAAGTACTCTACCACTTAGCTATACCCCTAGTCCTTTTTTCTATATTATTTATTTTATATCTAGTTGCATAAAAGTTCTGATTGCATGCATTCTCTTTAAGGCTCAGACTTTCTAAAGAATAAACTGCACAGTATTAAGAAAATATAAGGACTGGGGTTGTGGCTCAATGGTAGAGCACTCGCCTAGCATGTGTGAGGCACTGGGTTTGATTCTCAGCACCACATATAAATAAATGAATAAAATAAAGGTCCATCAACAACTAAATATTTATATATATAAAGAAAATATACATAGTATATTGTTATATGGAAAATGATTGGATCAACATGAATATAGAAAGAAAATCAAAACAAAATAATTCATTGTATGGTGACACATCTAATTGAACTAGCGATTATAAATCCAACTTGAAAAGCCAGTGCTGGCAGACTGGGAGGTAGCTGGTTCACTTCTTTGTAGATACTGATGGTGGCACTACAACTGGCTTTTTCTGTGGAGAACAATTTGATCTTGCATAATAAGAATATATAACTTTTTAGTCTCAGATCCAGTGAATCATCTGGAGAAATATAACTTAAGAAAATTACTTAGAGAAAACCAAATTTCTATATTATACCCTGCCCAAATATCCAGTGCTATTTACTGAAGACCATATCTCAAATTCCCCCAAATAAAAGAAAGACCAACCTAATCATGTATCACTATATACACCAAAAGATATATTACAAAGTCACCTATACTGACAAGCAAATGTTCTTTTTGCACAAGAGGATGCATATTATTAGCTTTAGTAAGAGTGTTAAGAATGAAGACTCTGAAATCAAGACACTTCTGGATTTTTGAATCTTGGTGTTACCTCCTGCATGCTTCTTGCCAGCCATGTGACCTTAGGTAAATGATTTAACCTCCCAACATTCTGTTTTAATTCATGTGCCTAATATGTATAATACCAAACAAACCTATTGCAAATAACATGACCTGTCCCACAAAATCCATATGGGGCTGAAGTGAGATGATGCCTGCAGTGCTTAGTATAGTGCCTGAATTACTATCATATTTATTGATCACCTAGGATGTTCCTGTCATTGCAACAAGTGTACCCATTACATTTAATTTTTTTAAAGAACTTTAGAAAATAAGTGCTATTTTTAATATATATTTTTTTAGTTGTTGATGGGCCTGTATTTTATTTATTTATATCAGTGCTGAGAATTGAACCCAGTGCCTCACACATGCTAGGCAAGTGCTCTACCACTGAGCTACAACTGGTGAGTGCTATTATTAAAAAAAAAAAAGAAGAAGAAAGAAAGAAAAAAACTTAAAAAGAAATGAGCTCAGAGGAATCTATGTACATTAGGTGAGAGAAGAATACAAGATGGTTGATAGATCCCAAATACAATTATGTAAAATGAAAAGCAGTTTCACATTTGCAAAGACAAAACACAGAACTAAAGATCACTTAGTCTACTTTCTTTAAAGTTAGTCAAGTTTCTTTGTTTGTCTTTTCAAGTAGAAGCAAGCAGATATTAGTTGGGGGCCCCAGTCCCATTGCCTTTATTGATCCATTCCCTTCCTTCCTCCCAGCAGGGACCAGGCTATGTATTAAACATCACTTGAGCACTGGTTTCTAACCAGCAAGTGCTTACCTGGAGGAGATAGAGGAGTCCTGGGACAAACAAGGTGATTGGATACAGAGACTGGTATGTTGCTAAGGCAAGAAAAATAGCACTGAGGAAAGCACTGCCTGTAAAAAGAAATAAGCGTATGGAATAATCCAGCTTCATCAATCAAGATTAGACTCAGCAAGTCTTTATCAACATGAAACTTTCATAACTGTTCAAATAATCACCTGACGCGCTTCCTGGTGCACAAGGTGCTCTTGAAACTCACACAGAGTGAGAACTTCGTGGCTTGATTTCCCATAAAAGGAAACCAAGGAAGTCAAAACCATCTACCTTTAGCAACCTGGGATACCACAAGCATATTTCTTGTGAAATTTTCAGACCCAAAATGATTCTACAAAACTTTAGCCCAAAGATGTATAAAGAGATTGAGTCGGGCTGGGGATGTGGCTCAAGCGGTAGCGCGCTCGCCTGGCATGCGTGCGGCCCGGGTTCGATCCTCAGCACCACATACAAACAAAGATGTTGTGTCCGCCGAGAACTGAAAAATAAAATAAATATTAAAAAAAAAAAAAAATTCTCTCTCTCTCTCTCTCTCTCTTTAAAAAAAAAAGAAAAAAAAAAGAGATTGAGTCTATTAACATCCTACTTAATGTACCAATTTATTAAGCCTGCAATGATTGCTTATGGTATTCAGAACTGTGAAACTATCCCTTTAGATTTCACAACATCCCATCACTCTTTACAACACTCCTTCTTTATGTGTTATCTTCAGATCATGAGTTTCTTTTTTCTAAATTAAAATATAATAAATTTTACTAATAATGTCCCCATTTCCTACATAAAATATACTGCTATGAAATCATTCAATATGATACAAAAGAATCTGTAATGATATGAAAAGATATTTAACCTTCCTATTAAGTGAAGGTTATAAAAGAGGTAAATTCTGTGTTCCTTAAAAAAAAAAAAAAATAGACCTTGAAGTTCAAAATAATTAACTCTGGATGGTGGTGAAATTATAAATGATTTTCCTTTCTTTGCTTCTCTAAATACTTTAAAACTTTCTAAAATGAACTGCTTTGTTTTTGTCTAGGAAAACAACTGATTTCTCTTTAAAAAAAAAAAATCAAAAATCAGCTTTTCCCTTTCAAATGGTTTAAGACATCAGGGCACACAAAAATCAAGGCTAGAGAGTTTGAGTTTACAAGGGGGATTTCAAAGCAGCCCAGAAATCATTTGTTATAACTGATGGTTCAAGGTTGGTGTCTTATAATGATGATGTTTCATAAAAATGACAATATCCAGGGCTGGGGCTGTAGCTCAGCGGTAGCGCACTTGCCTGGCTTGTGTGAGACACTGGGTTCGATTCTCAGCACCACATATAAATAAAGGGCCTACTGTTCACTGAAAATAACAGACATCTTCTTCAATGATGTTTCATAAAAACAAGCTATTCAGTCCAAGGAGTTTTATCCCTTTCCCAACTCACTCTAGGGACAAACAAAAGGCGCTTTTGCCCACCAAAGTGGTCTATATATTTGAAACATCTAAAAGCCACCTTGGGAGAAAGAGGGTTATGAATCTGATAACTTCATAGAAAAGGGAATGAAAAAACTTTGAGCATTAAATCCTTCAAACCAAGGAAACATGACAGCTAGAAACAATCCTGGTAGATAGAAAGTAGAAAGATGGAAGAAAAAGGAGGAAGCACCAGAAGGATCCTTCTTTTTTTTTTAAATCAATGTGTGAATTAGAGATAAACTTGTGGTCAGTCATTTTTTCCTAAATATTTATTTTTTGTTGTAGATGGACACAATACCTTTATTTTATTTTTATGTGGTGCTGAGGGTCGAACCCAGTGCCTCACGCATGCTAGGCAAGCGCTCTACCCCTTGAGCCACAATCCCAGCCCCAACCAGAAGGATCCTTCTAGAAGGGTTTAGAGCTCTGCTGAGCTGTCCTTCCCTGTCCTCCTTCTATCAGAAACCCATCTTTCAATGGTCACTTGAAATGACTCTTCCTTTATGAGCCCAAGCAAAGGTGGTAACAGTCACTACAACTAACATTTATTGCTCACTTAGTAGGTTCTAGACACTGTATTGAACCCTCTACAACAAAAATGTGTTAGACTCCACTCAACATTGATTGCTTTATATTAATTATCATGCCATGCCATTATATCTTATTTTCTAAACAAAATGAAAGGCATCTAGAGATTAATCACAAAGCTCTGTATTATTATTATTATTTTGCATATCTAGGTCAATATTTATGCAGAAATGGCAATATGGCTTTTGCAAACACATTCAAAATCAGATTTATAGTTATGCTGACATAAAATTAAGAGGCAGAATGTGTATGTCTGTGTTAATACATTTTGCATGTTTAAAAAAAAAATTGAACCTAACACCAAGCTATGCCTCCAGCCTGCATCTTGTTTGTTCTTATGTAGTTTCCTTTTCTCCTGAAGTCATTCTCTTTGTTTGCGTTCATATACCAAAATTTGAATAAAGTCTTATGTGCCCTCAAAAAAAAAAGCCCCTCAGGAAACATCACAACATTGGTAAACCTTTACTTTTTTGGTTCATTTTCTTGTAACAGCTTTTCTGAGATAGAAATCACAATTCATTGGAGATAGTGGCACACATCTGTAATCCCAGTAACTTGGGAGGCTAAGGCACGAGGATCACAAGTTCAAGGTCAGCCTCAACAACTTCGTGAGACCTGTCTCAAAAGAAAAAATGAAAAGGGCTGGGGATGTAGCTCCTTCTCTCACTCTGGGTTCAGTCCCTGGCTCAAAACAACAACAACTAAGAAAGAAAGAGTTAATATGTTTTCAGATAAGCCAGAAGAGGCAAGAAGGATGGTTAGGAAGGCAGAAAGTTGGAATGGCATGTGCTCGAGGTAGGGACAGGGAAGATAAAAAAGAAAAGTAAAATATGACTTCAAATATTTTAGAAAAACTGTATAATAAGAAAACACTGCTGGAGTTTGCTCTATGGCAAGCATGTGCTGAGTGCCAGGGAGACTGGTGACTCAGTCTCTGACTTCAGGGATCTCCCAGTAAACAATTACAAAACATGGGAGGAAAGTACAGGAAGCAGACCTAGCCCATCAGGGGAAGTTGACACCTGAGTTTTGAGCAGTGAGGAGGCGAGGCCTGGCATCCAAGGAAACAGCATGTGTAGGGGCAGGAGCATGAGAGAGAATGGTATGCTGCGGGTGGGTGAAATGGTAACTAGATCAGCATGGCTAAACAAGGAGAGCTAAGAGGAGTGATTGGAAGAGGATCCAAAAGGGGATCCGATCCTGTGGGTGCTGGTAACATTCTGCCTCTTAATCTGAATGTTGGAATTCATCATTTTGTAAAAATTCATTTACCTCTACACTAATGATTTGGACATTTTCTATATAATGTTATACTTCAATAAAAAGTTGCATCCAAAAAGTCTCAGTAAGCAGACAGGGGTCAGATCATGGAGAGCTTAGTTTGCACAATCATCCAAAAATATCTATCTACAGGCCCAGACAGAACTTTCGAAATAATGCCTGAGAAGGAGCCTTGTGAGGAAGGAACTGTGCCAACAGGGTTATGAGTTTTACCCAAAAATGATACAATTTACCATTGTCTGTAACTGCAGCCCAGATGTTCAGGCAGTAGGTTTTGAACAAGGCTTGGCCTTTAGCCTGACCACAGGAACATTAGAGTAAATCAGTCAAGGGGGGTATGTGCATTGGCTGTGGTATCAAGGAATGTCATTATCTACGCAATCTAGATCTTAATATGTTTTCTAACTCTCTGTATTAGGATGGGGGCCAGGACAAGCCTCAGCAAGCCTTGGGATAACGATGTACCTCTACAGTTGGCACCTTGATCTGGCCTGAATTGGTAGTACAGTTGCAGGGCAGAGCAAGAATGCAGCCAAGGAGGGCCATGGGGACTCTTCAGGACATGGACTTCAAGGAGAGTGAGAGGAGAATCAGAGACTGAGTAACACCAGTGACCCATCCCAGAGCAGGCAGTGGGACAGACTGGAATATGATCAAAAGGGCTAAGGTCCCACAGGACTATCAGAAAAGGAAGTTGCACCAGGGTCTGAGGCAACAAGCAAGACTTCCCAAGAGTACGAGGTGATGCCAGGAGCAGGGCCCAATGTACTACATCCCTTGCCAAGTGTGCTTTTCTAACAGAACAGGATCTCTCAGGGAAGCCCATCCACACTACTGATGATGAAGGTGTTCTGTTCCAGCCACAACTGTCAGCACTTCACATGTCTTAAGTCATTTAGTCTTTCCATTACTACAGGAATTAGGTCTTATTACTATTCTCATCTTATAGATGAGGAAACTGAAGGACAGAAATTGTTTGCCCAGGGTCACAAAGCTACTGAACAACAGGAATAGGATCTGAACCCAGATTGTCTCACGCAAGAACTCACATTCCTTAACTACATCACTACACCACCCTCTGGATTTCAATCTCTGACTGAACCATAAAAATTATAATACACAGGGGCTAGAGTTGTGGCTCAGTGGTAGAGTGCTTGCCTAGCACATGTGAGGCACTGGGTTCGATCTTTAGCACCACATTAAAATAAAATAAAGATATTGTATCCATCTATAACTGAAAATATTTTTGAAAAATTACAATACACAAAACAACTATTTGTTGAATGGATTCTGCTAAGCAGAGAGGCTGAGCATTTCAAGTTTCTCATGTACTCCTTCTCTCACTCTAGGAAGTAGATCTCTTAATCAAATGGAAAGTCCTGAGGCTGCATTATCTGCACAAGACTACAGAGATGGTAATTAGAATAAGCAGACTTCGAAATTCGGTCAATCTGACAAACCTGATCTTGGGCTGCTTCTCTTTTGGGTCCTTGAGTCTTCTAGGACTCCACTGCAGGGTTTTCCTCTACAAGAATCCCAAATGGAAGTGATAGGATCGACAGGCTTCAGGATCATCAAGATTGCACTCTAACAAGAGAAGCTCTCCTTCTAATTTTCTTCCTTATCTTTCCTGAGACCCTTTATAGATCTCAAAGAGTCTTTAGAAAGTGACAATAATATCACCAACTATTGCCACTACTTGCAAAGCATGCACCATCTCATTCATTTTGTGTGGGTGGATGGGTGGTACTGGTGACTGAATCATTCTTTACATTCACTCAGTAGATAGAGGCTATTTCAATCCCCATGGTACACATAAGGAAACTGAGGACCACAACTATAAAGTGACTTGCCCAAGGTGTTATAGCCTTGGAATCAGTGGAGCTACAATTAGCTATCAGATCAGTCTAACATAAGAGCAGTCTGAGTTCTTAATCACCTGTCTGCCTTCTGATAGTACATCCTGATCCTTCTGTTTTCTTAACAAGCCAAGTCCTAACCCAGAACCTCTTTTGGTGGAATAAGGGAAGATGAAAGGATCTTCAGGTGGCAAACTAAGAATTTCTAGTCTGGAATATCTCATTGTTGAAAAACACCAATGGTGAACAAGCAGCAGCACCCATTAAGATCTATTTTCCTTTTTAAAGCTGAATGAAGACTTCTGCACAGGAATGGAGTATTTTAATTAGCTCACTGAAAGGCAGAATACTTTCTGACCAAAGCAACAGTCTTCAAAGTGAAATCCAAGCTGCTCCACTAAAACTAACATCAGCCCTTCCCACAGACCTATGTTTCCCTGCCAACACTCTGATAAGGACATCATAATACAATGGCCTGAGCTTGGCTTGGACTTCATTTCTCTGTGTGTCCCAGGTGATCCTGGGCTACTACAAAGTAAGTCAAGGAAGAGTAGGTAAAATTCAAGAGGACATAACAAATAAGGTCATTCCCTTCTGTGTAGCACCTACTTCATGGAAGTCTAGGGACTTCTACTGTTCCTATCTTCTTATCACTCAAGTAAATTTAACTTATTTTTAATTATGTGCTCACTTAAGAAACTTTGGAATAAAATAGTAATGAAAAATCCACTAAAAACTTACTTTACAAAGACAAGTATTGGGGCTGGGGATTGTGGCTCAGTGGTAAAGTGCTCGCCTAGCATGGAGCTACAATTAGCTACCAGATCAGTCTAACATAAGAGCAGCCTGAGTTCTTAATTACCTGTGTGCCTTCTGATAGTACATCCTTCTGTTTTCTTAACAAGCAAGTCCTAACCCAGAACCTCTTTTGATTTGATTCTCAACACCACATATAAATACATTCATTAAATAAAGGTCCATTGACAACTAAAAAAATATTTTTAAAAAAGACAACTATTATCTTTTGGGGGTCTATTTTGTATTTTTATTATCATTTTAATATAGTTGAAGTTAATTACAATATATGACTCTGTATTCTGCTTAAACTACAAATGTATTTTCACAAATTTTTTTTGGTAATACTGGGATTGAATCCAGAGCCTCATGCATGCTAAGTAAACACTCTACCACTACACTCCAAGTCCTAATTTTTTTTTTTTTTCTTTTATGGTACTGGGGATTGAAACTGAGGCCCTTCACCACTGCATTATATCCTCAACCCTTTTAATTTTTGAGACAGGGTTTCATTTAGTTGTTGAGGCTGGCCTTGAACTTATCATCTTTCTGCCTTAGCCTCCCAAGTAGCTGGGATTATAGGTGTGTGTCATTGTGTCAGCCTTTAAATTTTATTTCTTAGTTTATTTTTAAGATACTAGGGATTGAACCTGGAGTGTTTTACTACTGAGTTATAATACCAATCTTTTTTTATTTTGAGAGAGTCTCCCTAAGTTGCTAAGTAGGCTTTGAACTTGCTATCCTTCAATCTTTTAGCTACAATACCTTTATTTTATTTATATATTTTTATGTAGTGCTGAGGATCGAACTCAGGGCCTCACACATACTAGGCGAGCACTCTACCGCTGAGCTACAACCCCAGCCTTCAATCTTTTTTTAAAAATACATTTATTTTATTTGTTTATTTTTATGTGGTTCCCAGGATTGAACACAGTATCTCACGCAAGGCAAGCACTCTACCACTGAGCCACAATCTCAGCCTCTACCCTTCAATCTTTGCTTCCTGGGTCACTGGGATTACAGGCATGAACCACCAGCCTAGCTAAATTCTCTTTTGAGACAAGGTCTAAGTTGCTCAGGCTGGTCTTGAAATTGTGATTCTCTGCCTCAACCAATTTACAATTATTTGAAAATATTCACTGAGCTGGAGAAGTGGCTTGGTGGTAAAGTGTTTGGCTACCATGTGTGAGGTCCTAGGATTGATCTCTAGCACCAAAAAATTAATTAATTAATTTTAATTAATTAATTTATTAATCAATTAAAATTAATTAATTAATTAATATTATGTACCCATTACATGGATAAAACAATTATATTTTACTTAAACAGGAATTCCTCTACTTTGAAGTACTTTATGGTTTTTTCAATCATAAATAATTGTCGACTAATGACTTTGTACTATAAAGTTTTACACATATTTCTGGATTAATGTAGGATAGGCTCTTAAAAGTAGAAATAACAAATCAAAAGTACAAGCAGTTTAAGATTACTGCCAAACTGCTTCCAAAGAGGGTTATACAAATTTATCAGTCAATGTACCAAGTGGGAGAATGCCTATTTGATAGAACCTCTGCCAGTTGATAGAATTATCTTCTAAAATCTCTGCCAATTTCAAAGGTCAAAAATAAAATTTTGGGGCTGGGATTGTGGCTTAGCGCTCGTCTAGCACGTGTGAGGCCCTGGGTTCGATCCTCAGCACCACATAAAAATAAATAAATAAAAATAAAGGTATTAAAAAATAATTACAGTATATCATTAAAAAAAATAATAAAATAAAATAAAATATTTTTAGAGTCACCTGTAGGTGAGGGGCATAGTTCAGGCTGAGCTTGATTAGCATGTGTGAGGTTCTGGGTTCAATCCTCAGCACCACAAGAAAAAAAAAAAAAAAGTCATATATATTTCAATTTGCTTTTCTCTATTACTTTTCTATGAAGTTGAAAAATTTTTCAGGATTTTTTTTAGTTATTTTTATATTCCTTCTCTTGTGAATCTTCCCAATTGTTTTCTTTTTAATATAGTGAACTATTCTTCTGTTAATTTTATTAAATATCCAGTGAGAAAGCACAAATGTGAAATACAGAAATCTGATTTGTAGAATTTGTAAATGAACTAGTTTTACTATATATACTGTTAGTAGGAATTATTAATAAACTCAAAAGGCCAGAGTGGTTCAGAGTTCCAGCTAAAATAGAACTCTTCAAATATTTTAACAGATTAGGAATGTTGTTTGTGATAGTCTCTATTTATAGTAGCCAACAATGGAAAACAAATGTTCAGTAAAAGGAAAGAGCTGGGACTCTAGGACAAATGTGCATGAGAAATGGAGCCACCGTCTCAGGTAGAAGTGAGGTACAGTAAGGAGACTATTACTTTTCATTTGATATATTTAATTTCTTTTATTTTACTAAGTACTTGAACTACTTATTTTGGGAAAAAAAAACTAAATTTAAAGAAAATGAAAATACATGTCATCCAATGTCAAACATTATTTATACAAAATAAATGTTAAAAAGTAAAACAAAACTGTATGTACAATATTATATAAAAATGTCTATGAATTCATTCAACCAAAATCTAGAGTCACATAATAAATGTTTTTTTTTAAATTGCTCTTTGGCTGGGGATGTGGCTCAAGCGGTAGCGCACTAGCCTGGCATGCGTGAGGCCCGGGTTCGATCCTCAGCACCACATACAAACAAAGATGTTGTGTCCGCCGAAAACTGAAAAATAAATATTAAAAAAAAAATTCTCTCTCTCTCTCTCTCTCTCAAAAAAAAGATATTTAAAAAAAAATTGCTCTTTGCGGGGGCTGGGATTGTGGCTCAGGGGTAGAGGGCTTGACTAGCACGTCCAAGACCCTGGGTTCGAACTTCAGCAACATATAAAAATAAATAAACAAAATTAAGGTATTGTGTCCAACTACTTCTAAAAAATAAATTTTTAAATTAAAAAAAAATTGCTCTATGGAATGAAAAACAATGTGACTTTTAAAGAGATTCATGTAACTTATTTATATATTTTCCCCTCAAAAATAAAGCCTTTCTATCAAGTCAAAAGGGAATTAAAAAAAAAAAATTTTTTTAAATGTCACTCTTCACACTTTTGTGTAAGACTCCTATTATGTGTACTCTCAGAGAGCATATCTTCAGTTTATTTTATTTTTTTAAAATTATTTTTAATATCTTTTTTATTTTATTTATTTATGTTTTATGTGGTGCTGAGGATCAAACCCAGGGCCTCACACATGCTAGGCAAGCACTCTACAGCTAAACCACAACCCCAGCCCCACCTCAGTTTATTTTTGCACTCAGTTCTATTAAAGTGACATTTATGATGGGTGCAGTAGTGCATGCCTGTAATCCTAGCAGATCAGGAGGCTGAGGCAGTAGGATCACAAGTTCAAAGCCAGCCTCAGCAACTGAGTGAGTCCCTGAGCAACTCAGCGAGACCCTGTCTCAAAATTAAAAAATAAAAAGAGCTGGGGATGTGGCTCAGTAGTTAAGCACCCCTAGCTCAACCCCTGGTACCAAAAAAAAAAAAAAAAAAAATAGCACAGGAAGACTTTATAGAACTAAAAAACACTAGTTTCCATACTGAAAGGGCCAACCAAATACCCAGGCATAATGAAAGAAAACAGACTCACATTAAGATACAGCATCTCAAAATTTCAAAACACCATAGTTAAAAAGAATATTCTAAATCTTTCAGAAAGAAAAACTGGACCATATGTAATACCATCAAAATGCCCAATAGCAATCAAGATTCTAGAAGATAGTAAAGCAATGTGTTCAAAATTCTGAAGGAAGGGATGGGATGTAGCATAGTGATACAGCACGTGCCTAGCATGTGTGAAGCCCTAGTTTAAATCCCTAGTACTAGATAGGGGTTAAAAAAAAAAAAGAAAGAAAGAAATTAAAGTAAACTTAAAAATTAAATTCTGAAGAAAAAGTTATTCCAGTCTAACATTCTTATCCTACCCAACTATTAATTTGGTGCTAAACTAGAAAAAATATATTTTTCAGATACAGAATGACTCCAAACATCTGTCTCATACACATTTTCTTAGACTACTACTACTGGATGCAAGTCAGCAAAACAGAGGAACAAAACAATAAAGGAAAAAGTGAACCCAGAAAAGAAGGATATAACACAGAATTATGAAGGGAAATTCCAGTATGACAGCTTTGTACCCGAACTAGAGAATAACCAGGCCAGACTGGGAGGATATGTGAGAGAGGTCTCCAGAAAAATAATGAAACTGACAGACTGCTTGATGTATTTAAGTGTTCTAAAAAAACACTGGTAGGTACTTGACAGATTTAGAAGGAAAAAAACAATGATTGGTTAAAAAAAAAAAAAAAAGAAAGAAAGAAACTGAACAAGAACTAAAAGACAATCATTAATCCTAGGTTAAAATAAAAGGTTGTATAACAAGGAGAAAGTAATCATAGTTGCTACTTTGCCCAATAGTGAAAAAAAAAATACATAGATATATAGTATCATAAAGTATCATAAAACACCAGTTACTAACTACAGATTTGTGTGTGTGTGTGTGTGTATGTTCACACGTGCACTGGGGATCAAACCCAGGGCCTTGTGCATGCTAAGCAGGCACTCAACCACTGAACTACACCTCTAGCAACTGGCTACTCATTTAATCAAAACTGTGATATAACTATAGTTGGAAAATCAGGCAAAAGAGAAGTAGGGATTTTGGTACAATAGAACTAACTATTTCCTATAACAGGAATGCAATAATGTCTAAAATTTATAATACATGAAATAGCAATATAAGTTTTCACTCAGAAATATGAAATTATCAGAAAGCAGTTGCTTCAACAAGATGGGGGGTGGGGGATGAGAGGAGAATGACAGAAGACTACTATTTTCATTATAAGCCTTTTTTTTTTTTTTTTTTGTGGTGCTGAGGATCAAACCCAGGGACTTTATGCATGCAAGGCAAGCACTCTACCAACTGAGCTATATCCCTAGCCCACAACTTTTTAATTTTTTTTTAAACAACTATGTTTATAGCGTGCCTCTTAGGTAGATTTTTCAGGACATCTAAATTATTTTTTTCCTCTTCGTTTATATAAATTTTCTATAATAATCTTCTATTAAATACGTAATTTTTAAAAATATTAAGTGTTGCTTTGCATAAATCAGGAACTGAGCTTTACATACTCTCCTTTAGGGCCTTACCTTTTATCGTGGTCAAAATGAAGAAAGCAATGAGGGTGTTGTTGATGGCGCAGGTAGACTTGGCAACACAAGACAAGATCGTGTAGGGATTTAGGAGATAGCTGGGGAAGAACACACATATTTAGCATTAGTAATCCTGGTCAATGGACCAGGGAGTCCTGGCTACCACAGCCAGGAAGTTTAAGAAGTGTACTTAAAGCACACTAAAAGGAAGGCAACTTCTTTGAAATGTGTTCTCACAAGTAAATAGAATCGAGTGGAGGTTAGGGGTCAATAAGCAAAAAGAAAATTATGCTATGTACAATGTGGAAAACAGTTATATTTAATCATTACAGAGATCCTATAAACAAGCAATAACATTACTCCCGTTTTGCAAATGAGGAAGTGAGATTCCGTGGTTATGTGTAACTTGTCCAAGGTTTTACAAGTTAGTATGTACATTCAAAATTAGGTCTCTTTGGCTTCAAAGCCCTTAAAAGCCAAAGTTCTTTCTACTACGTTCTTCTTAGTAGTCAAGCAGTTCCCACTGAGGCAGACTCCAAAGAGAGAATTAAGTACCCACTGAATTCAACAAGCCAGTTGCCATCTGATTTCATAGGACATCCTAACCTTCCACTGGGAGGGAGCCAAAACACTTATTCTTTTCCTGAGGTGGGAAGGAAAGGACTGTGGAAACTAATCTGAAATGCGTGTGAGTTGAGAAATTTTGTACAGTCATAATGCATTATTTGTATATATTTCTATCCCGCTTATACAAAGGATTTGCAGCAGCTAAATGAAAACAGATAACAAAAATAGTAGTAAAATAAAAATAGCCATGATCAAGACCAGAGGAAAAAAATAAAAGGAGAAAACAAAGCAAGGGAAAGAAGACCAATGGTCTTCTAAAGCATTTTAATAATCAGCTTCAAATCTGGCTGATTTTCCTGGCAGAAAAAGTAAAAGGGAGGCCAGTTACATAATTCTGATTATCAGACAGGAAGAAACATACCAGTGTCTTGGGGAGAGATTATAATTATTATTCACAAATAAAGACCTTAAATCCAATACCTCCCAGTACTGTAAGATTAGCAGTTCTAAAGCCAAAGGCCTAGAAATTGTTAGTTTTTTTTTTTTTTTTTTCCAGCAACTACAGATAGGCTTGTTACACAACCTTTAAACAAATGGCTGCTGCTATTACAAAACTACCCAAAGGAGACAAGAGTCTATAAGGACTCATAATGTTGCTAAATCTCTGGTTCTACTAAAGGAGTTCCCAACAATATTTCTAAAATATAGAGATGTGACCTGAATACTCCAAAATTGTTCAGTGGGAGGAAAATCAAGTCATTTCTGAATAGCAGGTGATGTTCAAGAAGGAGCTATCAAGACACCTATATGAAACAGGAAATTCACACAGAGCAGAGGGTTGAGTAAAATCTCCTCATAAGTTCCCTTCTAATTCTGAAGAGTTCTAAGGGCATGATTTTTCCATGAAGAAACTTGTCTGTTTTGTTTACTGTGTATTCCTAGAAACTAGCAATTATTGATATTCAATGACTATTAGTTGCCAGGTGTAGTGGCACATAGTGTCACCACTGTGACTTGGGAGACTGAGGCAGGAAGATCACAAGTTCTAGGACAGCCTCAGCAACTTAGCAAGATCCTGACTCCAAATAACAAATTAAAAGGGCTGGGGATATAGCTCAGTGGTAAAGCACCCTTAAGTTTAATCACAAGTACCCCCCAAAAAAGACAACTATTAGTTGACTGAATGATAATTCACATTTGCCTATTTCAGGAAAATAAGAATAGATGAAAGAATTAAACTTACTGGCAGCACTGAATACTCCTAGAAAATTCTTTCATAAAGCCTCTCAATAAGTTCCACTCCTCCACACTAGTGACACAACTGGGATGGACATTTTTAAAAATTATTTATTTATTCTAATTCGTTATACATGATGGCAGAATGAATTCATTTCATATTACACATGTAGAGCACAAGGTTTACTTGACATTTTACTTCAGTTTTCTGAACCACAAATGGGGGACAAAATTATACATAGGAGCTGCTTGAAACAATAACCACATAAAGACCAGAATTTTATTCAACTCATACATCACAATTAAAGAACTTTTTCCCCCGCTTTAAGAAACACTGGTCACAAGTAAGCTAGAGCCCAGATCAGCACCAAATCAGAAAGCATTTGTGAAGGGTTTGATTGTGTATGTCCCTGTGTGAGTCTTTGTCCCAACAAAGACAAAATGGCTCTGTCTCTTTTGCTGGCCAGAACCCCAGTTGTGCAATAGAACTAAAGCAAATACTTGATGACTAAGACTGCAAATCTCCAAAAATACAACAAACAACATGGGAAAGTCTCATCAGATTTTCCTCACATTCACTGGCACTGAGCCCTGATTTATCAGGGAATACTTACAACAGGGCCACTTTCAGAGGGATATAACGCATTTCCATAGGGGTTCGGATGAGTTCAGCCACATCTGGGGCATACTGGTCCAGTTCTAAGAGGAGTTTCTGCTTTTTAAACTAGGGGGGGAAAAAAAAAAAGACAAAACACATGAAACAAATGACTTCCCACTGCTTTTAGGATGAAGACAAGAAGTCCTTGCCATGGCCTATAGGACACTGCCTGGTCTGGACCCACTCTCCAGGCTAATTTCATACACATTCTCCCTACTTCCTAGCACCATGAACATGTCACCACTTCTCCTGCCCTTAAGTCTTTGCATTGGACCTCTTCTCTTTCCCTACATAACTCCCACACAGCCTTTAGAGGCCAGTTAAATCATCAGTTCCTCAGAGAAAAGAAAAAAAAAACCAAAAAACCCTATGGTACACATTCTTTCACAGCATTCTTCAAAGTTATAACTATTTCATTTATTTATGTAACTGACTAATGCTGGCTCCCTCCCTAGAGTATAAGTTCCATGAGGGTAGGGACCATGTTATTTTATCACCATATATGCCTACGAGCTGGCACAGGGGGAGAACAATAAAGATCTGTTGAATGGCTGAATGAATGAATGAATGGAAAACCAGTTTTTAGCCATTTTGAAGAGTTATCATCAGTGGTGTAAAAACTCAAAAAAAAATTTTATCAGCAAAGCAGTTATGTTTAAGCCAGGTGGAATGATCCCAAATGTCTCAGTATCTTATGTTTTCTTCCTCATTCTCCTATTTCATTTTTTTTTTAACTTCCATAGAGGAGGTGTGAAAAGGTCACAATGAAGAGAAAGAGGAGAGCTGGATGTGGCTGGGCAGCTAGTGAGTTAAGATGGGATGGGGGTGGAAAGCTCTTGCCTTCCTGACGTGTCACAACAAGTTCATGGGTGTGTTCCAGAATGAAAAAACAACAGGCAACCTTATAAGTAAACACAGGTCAGAATATAGATTAAAAAAATCTCTGAACCACAGATGGGTAGCCCTGATGATTTAATGATCAGAGAATCATTAAACAGTAAAACTAATGCTGAAACCTATTAGAGTATTTCAGAAGAGCAAGCACTTAACTATCTGTGTGAGAATGGTTAAAGATTTAATGATGAAATAAGCATATCACAATAGACTATATAGTACATAGTACCAATTACATAAAGTTAAAACCATGTAAAATAAGACCATACATTATTCAGGGATGTTTATAAAAGTTGTAAAAGTTAAGGCTGTGTGCAGGAATGACAACCACAAGGTTGTCAATGATTACTGGGCATGCTATGTCAAAGGGGAAAATAAGAAGATGAAGATAGGAAAGGTAACTAACTGCAGGCATAATTTTTCTTCAAGCTGAAAATAGGTTCACAAGTATGTGTCAGAATATATGTGTGTGTGTATGACATATATATTATATATATATTAGTTACACATGTGCACAATATCTTTATTTTGTATATTTATTTTTATGCAGTGCTGAGGATCAAACCCAGTGCCTCACATGTGAGGGGCAAGCACTCTGCCCCTGAGCCACAACTCCAGCCCCATGTGTCAGAATTTTTTTAAAATCTTTTAAAAATTTAGAAGAAAATATTTCAATTCCAAAGAAAATCAAGAGAATATCTCAGGAATACAGGTAGCCCCATATTTCTTGCCCAGGTTTAGGTAAAGGCTTAGTTGGAAAACCTGCAAAAAAAATCCCTTTGATCATCTCCCTGTTCTCACTATGGCAAGAGTTCAAGTTAAATAGTGGGGATAATCATCAATAATATTTATGGTGCTATTCACAGCTGGGGTTGTTTAATTAAAAGGACAAAATTTAAACTAATATGCTTTTATCAGAGAAGGGGGTTGGCTCAGCAATCCAAGCACTTAGTGAGGACAGCTGCAAAAGTGTAGAAGGAAGGAGGCCCACTAAGAGCTCTAGCATTCTGCTGCAAGAAGACAACATGGAGAGGATGAGATCAACAAAAGCAACTATTAAGAAGGAACAGGAATAGGAGTTCATTTAGGGGCAGACAGAGAGGCAAGTGGGACTGCAGACCCATTCCCAGGTTGGAAGCCAGCCAGCATGGCTGCACTGAGAGATGGAAGTTACCAAGAATGTGTAGATCCTTGGGCAACGGGGATGGTGGGCCAGCAGGACTGACTTGTAAATGCAATCTTCTCAAGGACAGTACTTTAAAGCAGAAAAATCTTCTGAAATGCGAGTCTCCAGGAGGGATGAATAGTTCCTATGTTGTCCACTCCCTCTTTACTTTCTTCCTCAGTCTCATAACCACGGTCACCATTATAGCTGGCCTCAGAGGTCCAATTATCAGACTCCCAAGCATAGGCAAAACACCTTTTTTAAAAATCTCCATTGCATTCAGCTGGAGAAAGGAAAGTGGCTAGAATCTAAGGAAATTTATAATTATATACACATACATGCACATATAACCCTAAGAAAATCAGAAATATAAAAATAAATGAGGGAGTATAATTTAAAATCAAAGACAAATATTTCTATAACAATTCAGCAGAGCTGACAATGATGAGACTGAAAACAATTATAGGGGCTGGGGTTACGGCTCAGCACGAGGCCCTGGGTTTGATCCTCAGCACCACACAAAAAATATATAGACAATGGAAAGCTGCATACAAACTGATTAATGACCACAAAGGTAACACACCCAGGTTACCACCCTGCAGATTACTTTTAATCTCTCCTGTAATTGTAGTTGGACATAATACCTTTGTTTGTTTGTTTGTTTGTTTGCCGCAGAATGAAGGAAAAAAAATCTAAATTTTAATTCAGTCTCGATGACAGTAGTACATCTTTGTGCATCAAAATACAGATACTGACAATTACTCATTTGCTTTTCTTTCTTTTAAATTATGGAAAGAAAAGAAAAAAAAACTCTAGGTCTCTACATAAGCTGAGATACAACAAAGTAATTAAAATTGGCACTCTAAAATGAAAGGTTCTCAACCTGAAGTCAGGTTGTTAGGAACTAACTGAAACATACTTTATTTTTCTCCATAAAGCTCCCCCTGCCCCATTAAAACTGTTTTGAAGGCTGGAGGTATAGCTCACAGTGGTAGAATGCTTGCCTAGTATGTATAAGTCTTTGGGTTCTATTCCCAACTCCACAAAATACACAAACACACACACCAAGCCCTATTTTAATTGGAATAGGTAGTATTCTTATGATAGTTGAACAGGGGAGAAAAACAAGGAATAAACATATGACACTACCATCTCTAATCAAGTTTCATTAAAACACATTTCAGTTTTACATTTGGTTGAAAAGATTTGGCTGGGTGCATGGCATACGCCTATAATCCAAGTGGATCAGGAGGATGAGGCAGGAGGATCACAAGTTCCAAGCCAGCCTCAGCAATTTACTGAGGCCCTAAGCAACTTGGTGAGTTCCTGTCCTGTCTCCAAAAACAAGGAAGGGTGGGGTGCAGGCTGGAGATGTGGCTCAGTAGTTAAGCGCCCTGGGTTCAATCCCTAGTAACAACAACAACAACAAACGATCTGGCTGATTGTACTTTTAAATGAAAGCTACCACTGAGTATGGTGGTGCATGACTGTAACCCCCATGACTCCAGAAGCTAAGGCAGGATGATTGCAAGTTCAAGGCCAGCCTCAGCAACTTAGCAAGGTCCTATCTCAAAATAAAAAGTTAAAAAAGAGCTGGGGATGTAGCTCAGTGGAAAAACAACCCTGAGTTTAATCCCCAGTATCAAATAATAAACATAATAACAAATAATAAACCTAGATCTACCAGTTGCTTAACATTTCGCCATATTTCTTTTATCTCCACACATACACACAGGCATAATTTTTTTTCTTATCAAACCATTTGAAAGTAAGCTACAGATAACATGCCACTTGACTTTAGCATTTTTTTAACCTCAAATAAAGACTGGAGTGTACATATATAACCTATCTTGGAGAAAAAAAATAGCCAGTGCTAATTTATCTCTGAATTTCTCAGCTTATGAACTTCAGGCCCAGCTATTTCATCTGTAACCCTCAAGAGAATTCTGTTAGCACATTTCAGCTCAGCCTATAGAATTTTTAAGTTATGCTCTATTAGCCTTAGTGATACTAAGTCTCTAAAATGTAGTTCTTAATCCTTTAGCAGAAGTCAAAAACTCTGAGCAACAATTAACTGCCACAGACTCTTGGAAAAGATCAGACATGCACATACACATACAATTTTTCATACTATTTCTAGCATTTTATAGGCCTATTAAGCCTATAAATGGACTCCAAATTAAAAACCCTCGGTCTAGATATTTTAAAAATCTGAGGTCTAAAATTCTAGAATTTATCAGCTTCCTGTTACTGATGACCATTGCCACAGAAAGGCAAATTGCTATTTCTGGTTCTACTACTTGTTAACAGAAGTGAAAATGAACCACAAGCAGGCAATGCCAATGAAATGCAGCCTTATCTCACCCCAGCCTAAATCCTCTCAATGGCTCCCAGCCAATCAAGAAAGGCTATAGCCAACTTTTTAAAAATATGTAATTACATGGATAGTATACATGATTAACCTGTTAACTCTCTCAGAACCCAGGAAAAAGGAAAATGTCTCTACTATGCAATTCCTCCTGGCTATTAAATAAGGATTAAAACTAAAGTTTACATCAATACTTTTAATAGGGGCTGGGATTGTGGCTCAGCTTTAGAGCGCTCACCGGGCACAGGCGGGACCCGGGTTCGATCCTCAGCACCACATAAAAATAAAGGCATTGTGTTGTGTCCATCTACACCTAAAAAAATAAATATTAAAAAAAAAATACTTTTAAGAGGCACTTAATACATGCTAAATTTTCTGATTAAGATTACTCTTTGGGGCTTGGTATGACACATACCTATAATCCCAGTGGCTCAGGAGGCTGAGGCAGGAGGATGGCAAGTTTGCAACCAGCCTCAGCAACTAAGCAAGACCCTAAGCAATTTAGTGAGACCTTGTCTCAAAATTTTTAAAAAAAGGGCTTGGGATGAAGCTCAGTGGTTAAGCACCCTTGGGTTCAATCTCCAGTACAAAAAAGTCTACTCTTTGGGGGCTGGTGGTATGATTCAGTGGTAAAGCACTTGCCTAGCATGCTCAAGGCCCCAGGTTCTATTCTCAGCACCACAAAAAATAAAATAGAATCCTAGAATCCAATTTTACCTCAGTAGTCCTAACAGTGAGTTAAAAGCAGAATTCACTTTCCTTTGAAAAGAAAAACTGGTGAAAAAGAATGGAATATTTTTTAGGGGCCTCACTAATATAACTGTCATGCAAAACTCTGTTCTAAAAAATCTCAATTTGCACAGGTGTGTGGATAATAACAAGCTACATAGATTAAGACTGAACTTTCTGGATGTATTAGTAAAACACTTTCATAGATTTGGGTTTGTCGTTCCAAGTACAGCTGAACCAACCAGAAGCTTCACTTCCACTTCTTAGTTTATAAAGCAGCTAGATGCTTAAGTATAGGACCTTTGAATCTTTGTAATAACAAAGACCAGAAGGTTACCAAATTCCACCAGTTTTTCCTATCTGCTAATTACTTACCACAACTTTATTGAAGTCCTGGATTGCAAAATACAGGGCAACAGCAGTGAGTGCATCAGTTATCTGTCAAGAAAGAAGAATAAAAGGAAATATAAAACTCAGTTATGCAGGGATACTGGAATACTGCCAGGCCCTAGAGTTCTGGTGGATCAGTCAGGCAGAATGTCAACCCTCATTCTGATTACTAAAAGGTAAGACCCAGTCAGGGAGATCTAACTGGAAAACCCTGAAGATTAGAACCCATCTAGGCCCACTTAAGTCTTGTGAATCACTGTGTCTGCTCTAAAAGTACAAGTTACTTAAGTTTTCTACAAAATTGGAACAATACCCACTGCTTTGCAAGCCTCATGTATGTAAGTGCCTAGCACATAATAAAAGTCCTCAATAAATAGGAACCAATATAATTATTAAAGAAGACCTCAGTAGGGCTGGGGATTTAGCTCAGTTGATAGATTACCTGGCTGGCATGCAGAAGGCCATGGGTTCAATCCCCAGCAACACAAACACACACACACACACACACAAAAAAAAAGACCTCAGTAGACTTCCTATGTATTATTTCCTTTTTTTTTTTCTTAGTACTGGGAATCAAACCCAGGGCCTCACCCATGCCAGGCTTGCTCTACCACTGAAACACACCCCCAGCTCCAGAGGAATTTGTTGACCCAGATTTTTCAACCCTAAACTAGACAAATGTTTCAAACTGCTATGCTCTCAAAACATAGTCCTGGGCCAGGGTTGTGGCTCAGTGGTAGAGCACCTGCCTAGCACATGTGAGGCACTGGGTTTGATTCTTAGCACCACATAAATAATAAATACGTAAAATAAAGGTATTATGTCCATCTACAACTAAAAAATATTTAAAAACAAAAAACAACCACAGTCCTGTCATTTCAGTATTCAAGATTCTTGCCTCCTAAAAGTCCCATCAAGGCCTATGTCCTCTTCACAGAATCTCTTGGCAGAACAGTTAGGACACTTAGGATTTCCCCCATACTGGAACAATTAAAGCCAATCACAGAATTTTGGAGCTAGAAAATTCAAGACTGCATAATCTAGAAACCAAGCTCTAAAGAAGAATAACGAATCGGAGCAAGTCAGAAGTCAGAGATTGCTTCTCACACTTCCATAATTCTGCCACAGTTCAATGATTTCAAATTAAAAATATAAAATTTTACTTTTATTTCTGAGAAACTCCCAAGCTTGTAAGGCAGATTTTTTCCTTAAAAATAACAAACTGTGCCAGGCATGGTGGCACATGCCTGTAATCCCAGCAGGAAGATCACAAATTCTAAGCCAGTCTAAACAAAATACTAAATAAAATACAAAACAGGGCTGGGAATATGGCTCAGTGGTCAAGTGCCCCTGGTTCAATCCCCCGTACCAAAACAAAAACAGACTGCAAAATTAGATAAATGATTGATAGAATTTATCTGAAAGACTACTTACCATAAATACCAATTCAGCATAGTCAATTAGGAAATGAAAGAGGTATATTATTAATGGAGTCTGCAGGAGAAAAACAAACATACAAATAAAAAATTAAGTTAAATCTCACTATGAAATAACAGTTTCCTGAGTTGGGGGAAAAACTTCTTCAGCAAAAATCTGTTTATCTGTTTCCTTCTTGGAATACTGTACTATTATAATTGGCTGATGTACATATAAGAGCAAATAATTTAGTACTCTGAACCTTTCATACCACTGGAACTATTTTTTGACTTCACAAAAGAGAATAAAAAATTTTGATGTGTTAAATATCTGTTTAGCTTGGCATGATGGTATGCAACTATAGTCCCAAGTACACAGAAACTGAGTCAGGAGGACTGCCTGGCACAGGGCTTCAAGGCCAGCCTGGGCAATGTAATGTAACCCTGTCTCAAAAAATAAATAAGTATGTAATATCTGTTTAGAAACTGATAACACACTACGGTTATCATGAAAATCGTGTTCTAAGACACATCTAACAGCCAAGGGGAACTCTAGAGGACCAAGATTACTAAACTTACAAAATTAACTGGGAAATCTTTTCCTCCTCCTATTCTCTGAGAAGTTCGTGTTAAAATGTTATTTCCTCCATAAAAATTGAGAAAAAAATCCACTCATTTTTGCCCAAGTGTTCTTTAAGAAATTTAAGTTACAGATTTAATTTCCTTCACAGATAAAACAATATTCCAATTTACTATGTCAGTATAAATTGTGTTTTTCTAAGGATCTGTCCATTTCATCTATATTTTCATCTCATTGACATAAAGTTGTTCATAATATTTTAGTTTTTATTATTTAAGGCAATAAATTTTCTTCTGATTATGGCTTTAGCTGTATCACACAAGTTTTTTTTATTATTTTTTGTAGTTGTAGATGAACAGGATGCTTTTATTTTATTTATTTTTATGTGGTACTAAGGATCAAACCCAGTGCCTCACACATGCCAGGCAAGCACTCTGCCACTAAGCTATATAGCCTCAGTCCACAACTTTTGATAGGCTGTTTGCTTTTCAATATTATTCAGTTGAAAATATAATCTAATTTCCACTGACATTTCTTCTTTGAGACTACTTTAAAATGTATAGACTGGAGATGCAGGCCAGTTGTAGAGCACATGCTTAGCATGTGTGACACCCTGGGTTCAATTTCCAGCACATACACACACACAAAAAAGTACAATGTTCAATTTCAAAATGTTTGGAAGCTTTCTTCACATAAATATATGTGTGTGTGCATGTGTGTGTGCATGGGTGTATTTGTGTGTGTGTGTGTGCACGTGTGTTTTAGGCAATTGAACCCAAGGCCTGGTCTAAGGTGATGAAGGATGACTTTTGGAGGCATTAAAGCCTAAGCTAATATCTGAATAGTAGAGCCAACTCCCCCAAAAGGGAAGAGTGGCCCTTTATAGAGAGACAACAGCATGAACAAAGACCATCAGGTAACAGAGAATATGATACAGTATCATATTCTGTAACATATATATGTTAGAATTATCTCAGGGAAGTCAGGCCCAGTGGTGCATGCCTGTAATTCTAAAACAGGGCTGGAGATGTGGCTCAGTGGTTAAATGCTCCAGGTTCAATACCTGGTATCAGAAGAAAAAAGAAAAAAAAAAAAAAAAGAAATGATTGCTAAAGAATAGAATAGTGAGGCTGGCGTTGTGGCTCAGCGGTAGAGCACAACGCTCACCTAGGCTCGATCCTCAGCACCACATTAAAATAAAGGTATTGTGTCCAACTACAACTAAAAAATAAATATTTTTTATTTAAAAAAAAAAAGAATAGAATTGGGGCTGGAGTGTGGCTCAGTGATGCAGTGCTTGCCTAGCATGTGTGAGGCACCGGGTTCGATCCTCAGCACCACATAAAAATAAATAAATAAAAATAAAAGTATTGTGTCCAGCTACAACTTAAAAAAAAAA
>NW_026000026.1:23170978-23204464 GCF_001458135.2 Marmota marmota marmota | reverse complement strand
AAAAAAAAAAAAAAAAAAAATATATATATATATATATATATATATATAAAAAAGAATAGAATAGGAAATACTGGGGAATGATACTGGCCAAAATATATTATTATATTGTGTGCATGTACAAATATATAACAACTGATGCCACCATTATTTGTAACTATAATATCCCAATTAAAAATAAATGGTATGTAAAAAAGTGGATGTGTAACCGATGTGAATCTGCAATTTGTATACGGGGTAAAAATGAGAGTTCATAATCTGCGTGAATCAAATGTATGAAATATGATATGTTAAGAGCTTTGTAATGTTTTGAACAATAATAAAATAATAATAATAATTTAAAAAAATGGACAGGGCTGGGGCTATAACTCAGTGGCAAAGCACTTGCCTAGCATGCATGAGACATTGGTTTTGATCCTCAGCACCACATAAAAATTAAAAAATAAAGGCATTCTGTCCATCTATAACTATAAAAAAAATTAAGAAAAAAATAAATGGACAAAAAAAATAGAAAAAATATTGGAAAAAAAATGTGGTTAATGTAGTAAGGAGGGTCTACAGGGTTTTGTATGCTCCTTGAAGGTATTTGGATTTTATCCTGAGGTCAATGGTTAAGGATTTAAAGGAGCTGAGTAAAACAGTGACAAAATCAGATTTACATTTTAGAAAAATGGCCCTGAAAGCACAATAAAGAGTAAATGAGAGGCTGGAGTTGTGGCTCAGTGGTAAAGCACTTGCCTGGCATGTGTGAGGCCCTGGGTTCAATCCTTAGCACCGCATATAAATAAATAAATAAAATAAAAAAGATCCATTTACAACTAAAAAATATTAAAAAAAAAAAAAAAGAGAGAGAGTAGGGGCTGGGGCTGTAGCTCAGTGGCAAAGTGCTTGCCTCGCATGTGTGAAACACTGGGTTCAATCCTCAGCACCACGTAAAAAATAAAAACATAGATATTGTGTCCATATACAACTAAAAAAAATAATAATAAAAAAAGAGTAAGTGAAGGGGCTAAGGTTGTATAGCTCAATGGCTGAGCGCTTGCCTAGCATGTGTAAGGTACTGAGTTTGATTCTCAGCACCAAATAAAATAAATGTATTATGTCCATTTACAACTAAAAAAAAAAAGAAAAAGAAAAGTAAATGAAGCTGGGCTCAGTGGTACATGCCTATAATCTCAAGCTACTCCAACAGGCTGAGGCAGGAGGATTGACAAGTTTGAGGCAAATCTCAGAAACTTACCAAGACCCTGTCTCAAAACAAAAAAGTAAAAAAGGGGCTAGGAATTCAGTTTAGTGGAGAGAGGCACTCAGTCCAATACCCAGTACTGTGCCAAAAAAAAAAAAAAAAAAGAAGAAGAAGAAATGAGCAAGACTGAACTGAGAAAGACTTGTCAGGAAGCTATTGGAGTAACCCAAACAAGAGATCATGGTGACCTAATTAAGAGTGTTTTTACTAATCTTTTTTTTTTTAAGGACTTTTTTTTTTTTTTTGGTTGTAAATGGACACAATACTTGTATTTTATTTATTTATGTGGTGATGAGGATTGACCACAGTGCCCCTCACATATGAGATAAGCACTCTACCACTGAGCCACAACCCCAGCCCACTGTTTTTACTAATCTTAAAAACTAATTTTATGGGTTAAATAAGCTTTAGTGGGCTTTTTAAGAAACTAACATTGATGTTAAGTTTTCATGGAAAAGCATGTTTCAAAGAACCAATTACATGCTACTCAGCACACCAACTATCCATGGTTACAATTTATTTGCCATTTAAAAGTCACTTCTACAGAAATCTCACCTGTTTCTCCAAGTTACAATCTTAATCTGGATCATTTCAACAGTAACTATGAAACTACCTTTTTATCCAGAGGACATCTAAAAAAGGGTTGTTTCTAAATAGGATTTTCAAAAATAGATCCTTTTAAATGTTTGTACAAAACAAAGGTTAGGCTTTGGTATCTATGACGGTAAACCACTCTTAGTACCCCGAAAAGAAAACAAGAACACTTACTTCATGAAATATTGCTCCAGAATACGGAGATACTCCCAAGTCTAACAGTGAGAGGCCTTCGACCACTGAAAAGCAAGACATCCACGTTCACTCAGACTTCACAGACAGCAGATGATCATAAACTGAAATGTTAGATATGTCCGGGACCAAGAAGGGCCTAAGAGTTTATCTAATCCCTTTCATCTAATCCCCAGAAAGTGTTTGCAAATTTTTAGTTGAACATTTCTGAGAATGAGGAACTCTGTTCCATACACAGCATCCCTTTCCATTGTGGGGCAACACTCGTTAGGAGAAAGTTTTTGCTTGTTACTGGGGACTGAATCCAGGGGTGCTCAACCACTTAGCCACATTCCCAGCCCTTTTTATTTATTTACTTATTTTAAAATTTTTAGTTTAGGGGCTGGGGATGTGGCTCAAGCGGTAGCGCGCTCGCCTGGCATGCGTGCGACCCGGGTTCGATCCTCAGCACCACATACAAACAAAGATGTTGTGTCCGCCGAAAACTAAAAAAAAAAAAAATATTAAAAAAAAATTTTTAGTTTAGACGGACATAATATCTCTAGTTTATTTATTTTTATGTGGTATTGATGATCAAACCCAGTGCCTCAGACATGCTAGGCAAATACTCTACCATTGGGCCACAACCCCTGCCCTTTTTATTTTTTGAGACAGGGTCTTCCTAAGTTGCTTAGGTTTTTGCTAAATTGCTAAGGCTGACCTTAAATTTACAATCCTCCTGCCTCAGCCTCCAGAATTACGGGGATTATAGGGGTGTGCCAGTGCCCCTAGTTTAGGAGAAGGTTTTATATTAAACTGTACATTTCCTTCTACCTCTTTGTAACTTCCACACACTCTAAAAACTATTTCTTTTACATTTGTTATGTTTTGGGGAATGGGGCAGAACATATCAGAAGCTGATTAGAAACGTCCGTAGAGTGGGGAAATGGGCAGTCATTCTCATATTCTGCTTGACTGTGTGACATTTGTTATCAGCTTTTCTACAGGGCAATATGTATCTTTTAGGTATATGCCTTTTGATTCTAAGACGACAGTTCTTAGGACAGTTTCTCCTAAGGAAATATTGGGCAAGTGCCCAAAGAGATATGTTCAGTATAGTGTTCAAGAGCACTGAAAAATTGGGTAATAATCTCAATGCCTATCAATATAAATTTATCTAAATACATTGATATATGTTTTTATGATGGGATACTTAGAAATTGCAGTTATAGCCAGGCGCAGTGGCACACTCCTATAATCCCAGCAGCTCAGGAGGCTGACGCAGGAGGACCAAGAGTTCAAAGCCAGCATCAACAACAATAAGCCGGCATCATCAACAAAAGTAAGCAACTCAGTGAGACCCTGCATCTAAATAAAATACAAAATAGGGATAGGGATGTGGCTCAGTGGTCGAGTGACCCTGGGTTCAATTCCTGGTGCCCCCTCCCCCAAAACTGCAGTTATAAATACTTAAATAATAAGTGGAACAGGGGCTGGGGATGTGGCTCAAGCGGTAGCCCACTCGCCTGGTGTGCGTGCGGCCCAGGTTCGATCCTCAGCACCACATACAAAGATGTTGTGCCTGCCGATAACTAAAAAATAAATATTAAAAAAAATTCTCTCTCTCTGCCTCTCTCTCTCTTTAAAAATAAATAAATAAATAAATAAATAAATGGAACAAAAAAGGAAAGCTATCCTTACAGAGAATTCTAAGCATCAAGTGTAGAAGGAAAGACAGAAGAAAAAAATCACTATTTGACCCACTGAAATAATTCTAAAGGGTAATAACTGTCATCAGTGGATACTACAATCAGTGGGTAAAAAATATGATAAAAACCAGCATATGCAAAGGGAAAAATAATTTTACACAGATAAACCTGACATTCACTTCCTTAATTATGTGACCAAGTTAAACATCATTAATAATAGGTTAACCATATTAACACCAAGTTCTTCCTAATATGATTCACTGAGATATATATGGTCCTCATGCCAAAAATGTGGTACCCATGCCAAAAAAATATTTCTCCAATTTCTTCATGAGAAAACATCAAACAAATCCAAATTAAGAGAAAAAAAATAACTAGTCAATACTCTTAAAAATGTAAGTTTGAGCAGGTGTCCCACATTGGAATAGACTAAAGGAAAAACAACTAAATGCAAAATGAGATTACAGATTGAATAGTAGCAGAAAAAGAACATTCACAGGGAAGTGGTAATAAGGTCTGTGCTTTAGTTAATAGCACTGAATCAATGTTAAACTTCTGTTGTAGGCACTTTATTACAGCAGTATAGGATGTTAACATCAGAAGCTGGGTGAAGGATAAACAGAAAGTCTATATACTTTTGTTTTGTTTTTTTAGTTATAAAAGGACACAATACCTTTATTTTATTTATTTATTTTTATGTGGTGCTGAGGATTGAACCCAGTGCCTCATATGTGCACTTTGCCAAAAGGCTCTACCACTGAGCTACAACCCAGCCCCATATGTACTATTTCTCCAATGTTTTAAAAATCTAAAATTATTTCAAAGTTAAAAGTTAAAATTAAGGGCTGGGGCTCAGTGGTAGGGCGCCCGCCGTGCACGTGTGAGGCACTGGGTTTGATCCTCAGCACCACATAAAAATAAATAAAGATATTGTGTCCATCTACAACTAAAAAAATGTTTTAAAAAAAAGTTAAAATTAAAAAACAAAGTATAGATCTAAATTTACTGAAGGGAGCGCTGTCCATGGAATAGTCTTAAATGAAGAGTAGGTCATAAAACAGCATGTAAAATATAATACAATTTTTATTTTAAACTTTTATAAGCATTCATTCATTTCATTATTTGAGAGAATGAATATATATTTGATGAGAAATGTCTGGAAAAATAAATATTAAAATGTTAACAATAATGATCTTTGGATGATAAGATTACAGAAAATGTTTAGTTTCTTTTATCCTTTCTTCATCTTTCTGAATCAGTAATACACATGAAGTATTTTATAATTTTTAAAAAGAATCAAGAAAAATCATTTTTAAAATAGGGGACAAAAGATTTAAAAAAGACATAAAATGGAGCTATAAAAGTCTATAAAGTGGATAGGCTTATAAATGTATAAAATATCTCAGAAGGATACATAAAAAACCAATAACAATGGTTGCCTCCAAGGAATGAAACTTAATAGCTATGAGAAAGTGGTACAACCAGGCATGGCAACCTATGCCCGTAGTCCTAGACCAGCTTGGGCAACATAGTGAGATCCCTATCTCAAGGAAAGGAAGAGGATGTGAGGGCAATTTGGCTGTGACCTCTGCTACCCGACTGGTTTCTGGGGTTGGTTTGGCTAATCTAGTCAACTAAGCAGGTATTCCCTTCCTCCCTCATCCCTCAATGTACTGATCACTAAAGCTGTGCACTCAGTGAAAGAAGACAACCTTCCCCAGCAGGACTATCCTTCAGTCAAGGATGTATGAGTAGCTGTGCTTCACTACTGGAACCTCTAAATAAGCTCTCAAGGAAAGGAAGAAAAGAAAAAAGAAAGTGGTAGAAAGATGACTTTTAATCATGTAGCCTTTTGCAACTGGGATTTTTGAACCAAGTGATTGAATTACCTATTCAAAAACAAATAAATGAGGGGCTGGTGTTGTGGCTCAGTGGTAGAGTGCTTGCCTAGCATGCAAGAGGCACTGGGTTCGATCCTCAGCACCACATAAATGTAAAATAAAGATATTGTGTCCACCTAAAACTTAAGAATAAATATTAAATAAATAAAGTCGAGATTACAGAGCTGGTTCTATAAAAAAAGAAACTATATATTTGTAATGAGTAGGCTACATATGCAACTTAAACTTTATAGCCTACCCTAAATAAGTAAACTTAATCAGTTACACAATTCATGGTGACCCTATAACAAAAACAAAGCCTTTTGTTTGAGACAATTGCAAATGGTACTCTACGCTAGGACCAGAAAGAAACATCCCTTAAGGAGTTACATAAAGAGGCTGCTATGTAACACAGGTATTAAACCAATCACCAGCAGCTTTACTAGACACCCAAGGAGATGATTCATCAGGCCACCTCATGAGGCATCTCTCAACCTAAGCCAATGGCTTCTTTCTACTCAGCAGTAAAAGCAACTGTTTAGGGGACCAGTATAAGGTTTTCTGAAAACATTACTATTCTTGTTTAATCCAGAGGGAAATTTCCAAGTATGTACCCAGAGGACTTCACAATTTTCAGGCAATTATCTCAATGTAATTTTTCTTTCAGTGCTTTTGCTAGATATTGTACATCAGTAAATTTGCTAATGTATTATCCAGAAAGTGCCTAGAAAGAATGTGGCTCAGCTCTCTTGTTGATTAAATATACCATCAAATTGCCTCACAGATAAGTCATCTGGGGGGAAGAGTCAATCTCATGTAAAAAACACGTTAAAAAACACTACAATTTACTAAAATATTAAAAAGTAGGGGCCGATATTGTGGCTCTGTGGTATAGCGTTTGCCTAGCATGCGTGAGGCACTGGGTTTGATCCCTGGAAACATGTAAAAATAAAAAATAAAGATATTATGTAAAAAAAAAAAAAGTACAGGAAGAGCAAAAACTCAAAATACTTTTAATACATTTAGCTTCCTACACTGTCATTTTTCTTATCTTGGTGCATATGAATGAAAACCCTGACATGGTCTGAGATAAAGAGTAACAAAATCCTCTTTAGAATATAAGAGTGCATCTATTCTACGTTTAAAAGAATAACTGGGACTCCCAAGTTCTAACTCATTTAACTATGTTCCACTGATATTATGCTAGGAACATTTTAAAGTCAGTTTGACAAAAAGCTTTTTTGTGAAAAAACACAAAAACTCAATAAAAACCCCAAAGAACTCATATCTTTAAGCCACTCTTTTTCCTGGAGTACATTCCAAAAATAAAACCTGAGAAAAGTTCACCAGAGTAACTGCTAACATTTCTGGCTTCATGGAATTATTATCCAATTATTACTAGGATAGTTGACCATAAGAGCTAATTAATGACGGCCAATTATTTTCAAAAAGTTGCGTTTTTGATAGACTCTCGACTTTTTTTTTTTTTTTTAAATGAGATACCTTTTATTGATTATTGTAATTTCCCAATATATAGACTAGTTAATTTATTCTACAACTTAGAAAGAATGATCAATCTCTTTCTAAGAGAGAGAGAATTTTTTTAATATTTATTTTTTAGTTCTGGGTGGACACAACATCTTTGTTTGTATGTGGTGCTGAGGATCGAACCCCGGCCGCACGCATGCCAGGTGAGCGCGCTACCGCTTGAGCCACATCCCCAGCCCACTCTCTCGACTTTTTTAAAAAAATATTTTGGTTTGGTTTTTTTCTTTTAGATAGATACAATACCTCTATTTTATTTATTTATTTTTATATAGTGCTGAGGATTGAATTCAGTGCCTCACACGTTAGGCAAGCACTGTACCACTACCGCTGAGCTACAACCCCAGCCCTGACTCTCAACTCTTACCTGATAATAATCCCATGAAGCATGAATTCTTATTTCGATATACTTATGTAATTTTCCTACAGATAACAATTAAAGTATATCATTTAGAATTATTCAAACATTATATCTGAGTTTCCCCTATCAAGGGCAAACACTGAGCTTGTTCTAAAGCAGTGGTATTCTTATACTCCTGAGAGGGTATTAAAGAAGCAGTCGTTCCAGTAGCAATGAACACAACTATCATCCAGATCTTGTTGTTTTGGTTTCTTTTTAATGTTTATTTTTAGTTGTAGTTGGACACAATACCTTTATTTTATTTGTTTTTATGTGGTGCTGAGGATCGAACCCAGGGCCTCGCACATGCTAGGCGAGCACTCTACCACTGAGCCACAACCCCAGCCCCAGATCTTGTTTTTTAAAAAAAAAAAATTTCCAGGGATGGGGATATAACTCAGTTTCTAGAGTGTTTTGCATGCACAGGTCCTGAGTTCAATCCCCAGCACCACACACAAAAAAAAATTTCCAATAAAAGGAGCCAGGGTTCCTTGGAGAAGCAGCCAATTCCAGAAGTAGACTAAGAAAAAGACAAGCTAAATTTGGAGCATCTTCTGGCTCTAGAAAGTAATGATGTATTTAAAAAAGTGGGAGGGAAATATGTCAAAAGGACAAAGTAGCCAATCTGAAAGAGATCCCAAAAGCCAAAACCAAAACAATTTAAATGATAAAATAAAAATGGTATGGATTATAAAATAAACATCCATAGGTCCATACTAATGAAGAATGACTGAATAAATAAATGAGAAAGAAACCTTTGTCAGGTGCAGCAGCAGATGCCTATAATCCAAGCACCTCAGGAGGTTGAGGCAAGAGGAGTAAGTGCTTTTGTTTTTGTTTTTTAATTTTTTAATATTTATTTTTCAGTTTTCAGTGGACACAACATCTTTATTTTATGTGGTGCTGAGGATCAAACCCAGCGCCCCGCACATGCCAGGCAAGCGCGTTACCACTTGAGCCACATCCCCAGCCCAAGAGGAATAAGTTTGAGGTCAAACTCAGCAACTTAACAAGATTCTGTCTCAAAATAAAAAACAGAGGACTGGGGTTGTGGCTCAGTGGTAAAGTACTTGCCTAGCATATGTGAGGCACTGGGTTCAATTCTCAGCATCACATATAAATAAAATGAATAAAATAAAGGTCCATTAACAACCAAAAAAAATATTTTAAAAAATAGAAAGGGTATCCTAAAAGAAAATACCACACCCACTAGGCTACTTTCTGTGTCTATGGATTTCTTGGTCTGAACGCTTCAAATAAAGAGAGAATTGTACATTATGTTTTTTGATCACTGGCTCCCCTCACCTAGTATATTTTCAAGGTTCATACATGTTGTATCATGTACATGTACTACATTCCTTTATATGGCTGATTCAAAGCCCATTGATATATATATGCTGTATTTTTTTTCACTAATTCATCAATTTGGTACACAATCCTGACCACTAAGAGTAAGATAACCCTGAAGATTTGTGTACAAGATATTTTTTGTGTATGTGGATTATATGCTTCCATTTCTCTTAGGTATAGAAGGTTGTAATACTTGGAAGACATCGTTACTTTGATTAACATTTTGAGAAATTGATAGACTGTTTTCCAGTATGATTGCATTCTCTCGTTTCAACCAGTAAGGTATCAGGGTTTTAATTTTTCAGCATCCTCACCAACACTTGAGATTCAATTTCTTCTTGATTATAACTGTTCACTTTGACTTAAAGTAGTATCTTGTGATTTGATTTGCTATTGGATTTGAGTATTTTTCATGTTAATTGGCTACTTTTTAATTTTCTTTGGAATATTGTCAATGTAGACTCATTGCCAAATTTTCATCTGAGTTATCTTTTATTATTGATTTATAACAGGTCTTTATTTATATTTTAATTATATATTTAAATATATTCTAATTTCCTTATTGGGTATACAATTTGCAAATATTTACTCTAATTTTGGAGGTTATATTTTCATTTTCTCAATGTAGGATTTGTGACTCAAAATTGTTTAATTTTGATGATAGCCACATTATTTCCTTTGTTACTTAAGCCCTGGGATGTCTAAGTAGTCTGTCAAACCCACAATGAAGAATATTTACCCTTTCATTTTACAACAAAGGTTTATTTTTAGCTTCACATTTAGGTCTATGGTGCATTTTGAAACAATCTTTCTGTATGTTATAATGAAGTGGCCCCATTTCATTTGTATGCCTATCAGTGCTCCCTTGTCCCAGCACCATGTCTGGAAGATACCTCTTTCCCTGACTGAATTGTCCTGGGATACTTGTCAAAATCAACTGACTGTAAATATGCACATTTTGGTATGAAATGACTTGAATCTATGGGTATATGTGGTATTATTTCCTCGATATTATTATCATTTTGATGTGTGAACATGTGCAACTTTTCATTGACACAGGTCTTCTTTAACCTAAATAAATTTTCAATATTTTCTTAAAAAAAAAAAAATAGAAAGGATAGCTGGGCATGATAGTGCACGCCTGTAATCCTAGTGGCTCAGGAGGCTGAGGCAGGAGGATCACGAGTTCAAAGCCAGCCTCAGCAAAAGCGAGGCGCTAAGCAACTCAGTGAGACCCTGTAGCAAAATAAAATACAAAATAGGGCTGGGGATGTGGCTCAGTGGTAAAGTGCCCCTGAGTTCAATCCCCAGTATCCTCCCCCCACACACCCCCAAAAATAGAAAGGGTTAAGGATGTGGCTCAGTGGTAAAGCACCCCTGGGTTCAATAACAGTTGTGGGGGCTGGTGATGGGGGCACATATTATTAGCTATATGATCTTAGGCGAGTGATTTAATCTGTGCCTAAATTTTCTCATCTAGGACTGGGGATGTGGCTCAAGTGGAAGCACGCTTGCCTGGCATGCATGCGGCCCGGGTTCGATCCTCAGCACCACATACAAAAAAAACAAAGATCTTGTGTCTGCCAAAAACTAAAAAATAAAAAAAAATAAATATTAAAAAAAAAAAAAAACAAAGATGCTGTGTCCGCCAATAAATATTAAAAATAAATAAATTTTCTCATCTATAAAATGGGCTGAATAACAGTATTGGCATCATGGGCGATTTTAGAGTTGTTTATTAATATAACTAACATGCTTAGAACACTGCCTGACATGCAGGAGGCATTATATCAATGTAAATCTTTATTATTTGTATTAGACTGAGAAGCTAGTGCTTATATTTCATAAAAAAGGAAATTCATATATACATTTTTTGTTTAGTTATACTATCAAACTGATGAGTTTATAGAAATGGGTAAGAGAAAAGATCTCTTTTCTATTTTAATAAATATCTGTTATCTTTGCCTGCCTAGTCTCAATTTTCCCCTCTTCTGGAAACAGCACCCTAATTTTCCTTATAGGGTACTCCCTCTTTTGGGTGAGGCTGCCTCCTTTCCATGAATCAGGCTGACCACAGCAACTGGTTGAAGGATGGGTATATAACCCAAATCAGTTCAATGCGATTTAATTCCAAGGCTTTTGTTGTGTTCAATGAAGAGTCACTCTCTTTTCACTTGACTTGAAACTGAGAGGATATAAAGTCAGTGGCCACTCTTGCCAACACCTTGGAAGAACCTGTCTGAATGTAGCCAATGCTGGATCCAGTTAGGCCTGAAGTCAGGTCTATCCTTGGGCTGTTCAGTTATGAAGGCCAATAAATTCCTTTTTTATTGCAATCTGGCCAGTTTGCGTTGGGATTCTGTCATCTGCATGTGAAAGAATTAATAATATACTGACTTAAAGATAACAATCATCCCCTCCAAGTATACAACTTCTCACTTGTTCTCATTTTAAAAAATTAGCCCATATTACAGCCAACCAAAATCTATTTGGATCCAAGGCCCTTTCAAAGAACTGGTCAAAGACATGGTGAAACCGAAAGGGCTTTGGTATTTTGAAATGCCTGCCTTTTAGGGCTTAAGCTATCCCATTTAAAGTATACTTTGAAGACAAATGATACTTACAGATATTGTACCCTCCCCTAAAATAAGACAAATAATAATCCTGACTTAATCAGATCTAAATGATGGATGATTACTAAATCTTTCGTCCTCTAGCCCTGCCACTGGCCACAAGCTCCAGACCTAACCTCTGAATTTTACACATCAAACACTTAACTGCTCTTTCCTTTCTGCCAATGTCAGCACTGATTCTTCATAGTATCTAAACTTAAAAGCTCAGAATTAAACTTTTTGGCTTTCATCATCATGCTGAATTTCAACATGGATTATTTCATTTAATTTCCTATTTTATAGAGCTAGTTGGGTGTGGTGACCGATGCCTATAAACCCAGCTACTCAAGAGACCAATGTAGGAAAAACCAGGATAGCCTGGGCAACTTAAATCCTGTTTCAAATTTTTTAAAAATATATAAAAAGAGCTGGGGATATAGTTCAGTGGTATAGCACCTCTGGGTTCAACCCCCAGGAAGGAAGGAAGGAAGGAAGGAGAGACAGGAAGAGAAGGAAATCACATGGCTAGTAAGTGGCAAGCCAGAGAAAGACCCTTCCCGAGATTTCAGAACCTATGCTTTTAAGCACCACACAACAATGCCTCATCTTTGGATCCTTTAATCTGCCTATCCTATAAAATAACAAATTTAATGCTATCTTTTCTTCCATACTTATTCAACATTAACTATGCACCTGCTCTAGGCCAGACACCAATGAACTTAGGCAGGAATAAAACAATGTCGTTGAAGAAGCTCACAGTGGAGGGAAAAATCAAAAAGAAACAAATAATTATAACATAAGATGAGAAATACTCTTAATAAGAATATGTCTAAAGGGTTAAGATTGCAGAAGAGGGGCTGGGATTGTGGCTCAGCAGTAGAGCGCTCCCTAGCACAGGCAGGGACCCGGGTTCAATCCTCAGCACCACATAAAAATAAAAGGCATTGTGTTGTGTCCATCTTCACCTAAAAAATAAATATTAAAAAAAAAAAAAAGATTGCAGCAGAAGAGTGTCTGGTATCCACAAGAAAGCAGGATTCAATTCAGTTCAACAAAAATTACATGCAAAGATAACAAACCCAAGTTTTTTCCATCTCAGGTATGAACTATAACCATCTTTATCACCATTCACCGACTGGGAAACTTAGGCAGATTACTTCTTTCAATTTCAAGTTTCCTCATATGTAAAATGGGGGAAATAATACCATCTACACCATAGAATTACTGTGAAGACTAAATGAGAAAAGGCACATAAAAGGCTTACCATAGTCCTTGATACATACTAAGTATTTTTAGGAACTTCAATGCTATTCCTAAAACACTCATTCATTTTACCATTCTCCATTCCAAAATGTCTATGGTGTAACATCAAAACATCAAAACTCTATATCTTAAAATTCTAGGGCTGGGGCTGTAGCTCAGCAGCAGAGCACTTGCCTAGCATGCATGAGGCACTGGGTTCAATCCTCAGCATCACATAAAAATCAACAAATAAAATAAAGGCATTGGGGCTGAGATTGTGGCTCAGCGCTTGCCTAGCACCGGCAAGAACCAGTTCGATCCTCAGCACCACATAAAAATAAAGGCATTGTGTTGTGTCCATCTACACCTAAAAAATAAATATAAGAAAAAAATTTTTAAAAAATAAAATTCTAGGAGAGGAAGGGAATTCTGGAGTGCTGGCTACATGCTGTACACGGTCATAAAAATTCACTGAGCTCTATCTACACTTATAATTTGTATGCTGTATGTTTATTTTACTTTAGTTAAAAAAAAAATCTTTACCTTTTTAATTATCAAACTCTGGACCCAACCTTACTTACTTTCTTACTTACTTTCCCCTCTTACTTTCCCATTTTGGACATTTCACATCCTTGAACATTTCTTGATTCTGTTTAAATTCTGCTACCTGGAACTCTCCTTTTCTCTAATCTTTGGCAAACCCTACGTCCTTCAAGAGTCAACGCAAATCCTCCATCCTTAGGAAATTGGAAAAGGAGGGGCAGTTTATTCAAGGCTAGAACACTAAGTAAAGAAATGGGAAGACACAGGATGAACACTTTGCCTGTGGCTCCTTCAGCCCAATTTCTGAGTCTCCTTGTAGCCACTAGTATAAAACAAAGTTTGATGAATAACTTACAGAAATAAGAAGAAACAGTAGGAAAAACTGCACTAAGGTCCTTGACTGGTCAGAGGCGACTAAGGACATCTACAGACGCTCTTCCCACTAAGAGACTGGTCCCCTCATTCGGGTCCCCCGTCCCCTCCGCTACACTGGGTCACTACTAGTGATCCTGCTCCAAACTCGGACGCTTTTCACAAATTATGCTCCACACAGAATCCTCTTCTCTTATCTCAACCCTTCTACGGATCACGTCCTTGGGCTCAGAACAGCGAGTAGGGCACGCCCCCTCAGATACCCACCTCTAGGGTGGTACAGCCTCTTGAGCCCAAACCTTATACCACCTCCTGCACATCCCCTCCGCTCCTCAGGAGCGCCCTCACATCTCCAAAGACCCCCTGAGCAGGTCAATTTCCTGAGAACCGTGCGGCCACTTCCCACCCGCCTCCCATTCACAGAGGCCGTGATAAGCTCGGGCCGGGTCTGGCCGCCCATTCGAGCCGGCGGTCTCACCTCTCTTCCAAGAGCTCAGTGGGGATACCACCTCCACCCGCTCGGAAATGAACTCGGCCAGACTGGAGCGGAACAAGGCCGCCCGCACAGTCACGGCCACCACCAGCACCAGGGCCAAGGGAGCCGCCATGATATCTGGGGCGGGCGCGCAGGCGAGAAGGAAAAGGCGAGGCGGAAGAGCCTGGCGATCTGCGCACCACCGTCTGTAGTTCCGCGATTGGGAGCGCGCCGCTGCTTCTGCGGGAGCGTCCAGACCTAGGAACTACGACTCCCAGGAAGCCCTGCGGTGGGAAGGGCCGGGCGACGGACAGCGGGGCGTATCAAATTTGGAGCAAGTGTTTGACCGACTCCCTACGATCACAGGTGAATTGTAAAACTTCGCAGGCCAAAGGGAAAGTTATCGTCCTGGGATTGTGAACAAGTTTTGAAGAGATGTTAATTTTACCCTTGTGTGTATGTTTTTCATGTTAAAACATCTACTTTTTTTTGTTTTACAAGAATGTTAAAATTTATTTTACTTATTCTGCAATTGCTTATTGAACGCCAGCTATCGGCCAGTCGCTGTATGAGTAGTAGCATTGATAGTAGCGGACAACATTCTGCACGACCTTGCTTCACCTTTCTGTGCCTCAGAACCCTCATCTGAAAACTCTGCTGGTTGTAGGCTCACTAGAGACGGCTGAAGAATGTTTAGAAAATTTGCCAGTTGCTTTTTAAAACACAGCCATTATTGAAAATGAAATGGTATAAACTTAGTAAACTAAATCACATTGAAAACAAGGGAATAAATAGTCTTAACTCGTTACTTCCGAATAGTTTTTACTACATACTTTTTCATCCGCGTTCTTTTTCAAGATTTTTTTATTTTAGTTATAGATGGACACAAAACTTTATTTTATTGATTTATTTTTATATGGTGCTGGGTATCAAATCCACTGCCTCACACGTGCAAGACAAGAGCTCTACCACTGAGCCAAAACCTCCAACCTCGTTGATGTTCTTGAGGTTACTTAACACTACTGTATGGGTGCTATAGTGAAGTGCTACTACTCTTCTCAAATCAGGTGAGTTACTTCAGGTTGTTAGTTTGAAATCCCTCCAGGTGGGAGTGTTTACACCAAGGAAATCAGCAAATACTACAAATCAGGGATTTGAGATTTGAAGAGCACATTGATAAGCATTAACAGCTTACCACTTCATTGATTAATGTATGAAAAGTGTATGATAAGTGCTTAAATATTAACTTTATACCTAATATTAAATAAGTATGTGAGGAAATTTCAGATCTGTGAAGAAAATGAAACTGCATCATTGGGTAATTGTGGTTGAATATTTCAAAATAACTAGTAGAATTTTGAATGTTTCTAACATAAAGAAATGATAAATGTCTGAGGTAATGGATTTGCCATTTGCCATGATTTGATCATAACATTGGGTACATGTATTGAGTTGTCATTCTAATTCATAAATATGTAAATTACTATGTGTCAAATAAAAACAAAAATATATTTTAAAAAAGAAACAAAGCATGATGGGGAATAACTATGGTCAGGTATACATTTTAAAATATCTTTGTTTCTCCAAACCTTATGTTGGATGTTGGAGATTATTATAGTGACAAAATTTGCACTCCTGCCTTTATGGAGCTTGGGGAGTAGTTGAAAGATATGAGAATCTTAAGAATAACAAATAAGGGGCTGGAGTTGTGGCTCGGTTATAGAGCGCTCATCTAGCGCGTGCCAGACTCTGGGTTCGATCCTCAGCACCATATAAAAATAAAATAAAGGTATTGTGTCCAACTACAACTAAAATAAAATATTAAAAAAAGAATAAGAAATAAAAGTAAAATTACAAGCCATGAATGAAGAGAGAGAAAGTAGGGAAGCAGGATACTAGGAGAAGGAAAAAATTGGCCTTTCTGAACCACTGAGAGGAACAGGCCCCCTTTGGGGGAGGGGATTATGAAGGAATATATATGTATATAACTACTATTTGAGCCCTTGCTCAAAAGTGCCAAGCATACCACAGATTTTTCCTTTCCTTTTCTTTTCCCCCCCGTCCCGCCGGAATTGAACCCAGCAGCACTCAAACAATGAACCATATCCCTTAACCATTTCATTTTTTATTTTGAGATAAAGACTCATTAAGTTGCTTAAGTCCTGGCTAATTTGCTGAGATTGGTCTCAAACTTGCAATCCTCCTGCCTCAGCCTCCCTAGATGGGCTGATTACAGGTGTAATTACAGGTGTGCGCCACCATACCAGCTATACTGTACTCTTAATGCACATAAATTTATTTAATCTGTACACATTCCTTCCTAAAGATGTAAATGTTACTTAAAAGGGGAAGATATATGTATTACATCATGAGAAGCAGAAGTGATTAAAACACCATCCTCAAAGGGAAGATAGAACAAGATTATGCAATGTAAAATGCTTAGCACATACCCAGGGCTCCATATACATTAGATCATCCTAACAGATGGCTTAAAAATTCTTGTAGTATTATCTCTGTTTGGGAAAAACAGTGATTGGCCATTGCAGGTGGAAGGTGAGACCCAAACCACCAGTTCCCAGTCTTAAGTGTACACAGAATGTCCATCAAGCCAGCAGTTCCCAAATATGAGTGTGTTGTATCTCAATATTTTAAAAATGAGACCTTTTAAAAATGAGACCTAAATGTAAGAGTTAAATTATAAAACTCATACAAGAAAACAAGTAAATCTTGGGGCTGGGGTTGTGGTTCAGTGGGAGAATTCTTGCCTAGCATGTGTGAGGCCCTGGGTTCGATCCTCAGCACCACATAAAAATGAATAAATAAAATAAAGGTATTGTGTTCAACTACAACTAAAAAATAAATATTGAAAAAAAACAAGTAAATCTTAATAACTCTGAAATAGGCAATGGTTTCTTAGATACAACACTAAATGTACAGGCAAAAAATGAAGAAATAAATAAATTGGAACTTCATCAAAATTGAAAACTTGGGCTCCAAAGGACAACACCAAAAAATAAGAGTGCACACAGAATGGGAGACAATATCTGCAAATTATATATTAGGACTTATTCAAATATATAAAGAACTCTGACAACTCAGTTGTAAAAAGACAAATACCCAAATGAGCAAAGGATTTGAATAGACCCATCAGCAAACAAGATAAACAAATGACCCATAAACATAGAGAAGAAGGACTGGGGCTGTAGCTCAGTGGTAGAGTGCTTGCCTAGCACATGTGAGGCCCTGGGTTCAATCCTCAGCACCACATAAAAATAAATGAATAAAATAAAGGTATGTCCATCTACAACTAAAAATTAAAAACACATGAAAAGATGTTCAACATCATTGAAAAGTGGCAAAATGCAAATCAAAACCACAAAATATCACTTCATACTCTCTATGATAGGTATAATAAATAATAATATGATAACAAGGAAGTGGAGAAATTGGAATCCTCTTACACTGCATGTAGGACATAAAGTACTATAATTCCTTTGGAAATGGTTTCGAAGTCCCTTAAAATGTTAAACATAGGGGCTGGGGCTGTAGCTCAGTGGCAAAGCACTTGGTGGCAAAGCACTTGCCTAGCATGTGTGAGACACTGAGTTCGATCCTAAGCACCATATAAAAAATAAAATAAAGGCATTCATTCTGTCCATCTACAACTACAAAAAGTTCTATAAAAATTGTTAAACATAGAGCTGGGGATGTGGTTCAATGATACAGCACTCACCTAACATACATGAAGCCTTTGGTTCAATCCCCGGCATTGCCACCTCCTCCCTCCCAAAAAAAAAAAAAAAAAAAAAAACTTAAACAGAAGTACTGATACATGCTACAACATGCATGAAATTTGAAAACATGATGCTAAGTGAAATAAGCCACACACCACTAATTATATGATTTCATTTATGTAAAATGTACAGAATAGACAGATCTATAGAAGAGAAAATAGATTAGTGATTGCCTAAGGCTGGAGGCGGTTAGGGGAATAGAAAATGGGAAATGACTGCTACTGGTTACAGAGGGGTTATTTGGTTTTTTTAGGTACTGAGGCTTGAACCCAGAAGCACTTAACCACTGCCACATCCCCAGTCCTTTTATTTTTATTTTCAGACAGGTCTCGCTAAGTTACTTAGGGCCTCTAAATTGCTGAAGCTGGCTTTGAACTTGCAGTCCTCCTGTTTTAGCCTCCTGAGCCACTGGGATTACAGGAATAGGTCACCATGCCTGGCCCAGAGTTTCTTTTTGAACTGCTGAATGTGTTTTAAAATTAGATCTGGATGGTTGAATTTTTCAGTGAATATACTCAAAAACATTGAATTATACACCTTAAATTCATTAATTTTATGATGTGTATTATATCCTCAATATCATTTTTTTAAAATAGCATTAGAATCAGTTGGCAGATGTATTGTTGTTGTTGTCATTTTTATTTTGAGAAGGGGTCTTATTATGTTAACCACAGAACTCCTGGATTCCAGTGATCTTCCAGCCCAGCCTCCCAAGTAGCTGAGTCTATAGGAAAGTGCCACTGTGCTTAGCTGGAAATGGGTTTGTTGTTCCTTGTTTCTGTTTAATTTCCCCTTTTCCTTCCCTCTGTTTTTTGTTTGTTTGTTTGTTTTTTAATATATTTTTAGTTGTTGATGGACCTTTATTTTATTCATTTATTTATATGTGGTGCTGAGAATCGAACCCAGTGCCTCACATATGTGAGGCAAGTGCTCTACCACTGAGCCACAACCCCAGCCCCTGTTTGTTTGTTTGTTTGTTTGTTTAGATAATGTTTCCCTAAACTGCCAAGGAACTTGGAATCCTCTTGCCTTAGACTCTCTAGTACCTGGGATTACAAGTGTGTGCTACCATCTCTAGCTCAGGAGATGTATTTTTTAAATGTAAACTTCCTTTTTCTGTCCTAGAGACTATGACTATTCCCAGAAAACTTCTTTCTTTATCTTTCCAGGTAATTCTTTTTTAAAAAAAATTTTTCTAATTAGTTATACATGACAGTGAATGCATTTTGACATATCATACATAAATGGACTATAACTTCTCATTCTTCTGGTTGTACGTGATGTAGAATTACACTAATCATGTAATCATATATGCACAAAGGTTAATAATGTTTAATTCATTCTCTATTCTTCCCTCTCTGTGTAATCCAAATACCTCTATTCTTCCCTAGACTCCCCCCAACCCCGGCCGTATTGTGAACTAGCATCCACATATCAGAGAAAACATTTGGCCTTTGGTTCTTTGAATTGGCTTATTTCACTTAGTATAATATTCTCTAGCTCCGTCCATTTATTGCCAAATGCCATAATTTCATTCTTTAAGGCTGAGTAATATTCCATTGTGTATATATACCACATTTTCTTTATCCATTCTTCTGTTGAATCTTTGGGTAATTCTGATGTTAGTGATTCAGAAGCCATATCTTGAAAAACATGACCCTGAAGATATAGGTATTCTGTAGCTTAAGCAACAAAAAGATGAATATAGTAATAAGATAGCAAGTACCGGGCATGGTGGCACACGCCTGTAATTCCAGCAGCTCAGGAGGCTGAGACAGGAAGACTGCAAGTTCAAAGCCAGCCTCAGCAACTGTGAGGCACTAAGCAACTCAGTGAGACCCTTTCTCTAAATAAAATACAAAATAGGGATAGGGATGTGGCTCAGTGGTCAAGTGCCCCTGAGTTCAATCCCCGCTACCCACCCCTACTGGCAAAAAAAAAAAAGAGATAGCAAGTATTGAGTTTTTACAATGTGTTAAGTACTATGTTAAGTGCTTCACATATACATGGACTATTATAGGTACTATTAATTATTATTTCCCTATCACTACATGCACATGAGAAAACAGAGGAACAAAGAGTTTTAGTAATTTATCTAAGATTACATGGCCAGTGCCAGAACCAGGATCTGTAGGTAAACTCCATATATTGTGGTTAAGTTGCCCTGCCTGAGAAAATGAAAGGAATTTGAGTTGGATTGGGTTTTTTTTTAATATTAATTTTTTAGTTTTAGGTGAACACAGTATCTTCAATTTGTTTTAATGTGGTGCTGAGAATCGAACCCAGTGCCTCATGCATGCTAGGCGAGCATGCTACCACTTGAGCCACATCCCCAGCCCCATGGGTTGGATTGTTTTGTTTTAGTTGAGGATGAAGGGTAGAGATTAGAAAGGAGAGAGAGCAAGCAAGGTAATTCTCTCCTGAGAAACCAAAGGTCCCAGGTGATTTGTGGGTTATCTAAAGAAGAAGAAATAGAAGAGACTCTGAGATATTAAGTGAACAACTGTAAGCCACACGCCTGGGACTGGGGTAATTTTTTCTAACTATTCATTGAGTACCAGAGAACCAATTTCCAGATTCTATGCTAAGCTATGAATGGTCTTATCCAGTATATTTCATTGATTCCAAATACCAAACTGATTCTGGCTGTTTTTAACATAAGAGCAGTTAACTAGAAGGCTATTAGGAAGCTCACAGGGTCAAGAGAAGATTGGGGTAGGAATCAACACAGGGCTGTTAGAGACCACCTATCAGGTTAATCATTCCACCACCAGAATGAATGAACTTCAACCAGTTTTAATGCACTTGCATCATGCTATTCGAGAGTCAATGTTCAGCCAGGCATGGTGGCACATTGCCTGTAATCCCAGTGGCTCAGGAGGCTGAGATAGGAGGATCCTGAGTTCAAAGGCAACCTCAGCAAAAGCAAGGCGCTAAGTAACTCAGTGAAATCCTCTGATACAAAATCGGGCTGGGGATATGGTTCAGTGGTCGAATGCCCCTGAGTTCAATCCCCAGTACAAAAAAAAAAAGAGTCAGTGTTCTTGGAAAGAGCATGAGATTGCCAAGCAATGTGGTGCACACCTGTAATCTCAGCTACTCAAGAGGTTGAGGCAGGAGGATCACAAGTTCAAGGCAACTTGGAGCAATTTAGCAGGAACCTATCTCAAAATAAAAAGGGCTAAGGATGTAGCTCAGTGGTAAAATACTCCTAAGTTCAATCATCATTACTACAAAAAAAAAAAAAAAAGAAGAAGAAAAGAGAAAGCATAAGATTGATTGAGATTAGGTCCTGTACCTGCCTTCTGACCTGTGTGTAGGGTGACAAGAGAAAGGGATCTATAATAAGAAGTTAGATGGTAAATATACCATGCTTGCCTCAAGATGACATACTTCAAAAGCAACTGGGCAGTCAATTCAGTGAAGGCAATTTTTTTTTCTTTTGGTACTGGGGATTAAACCCATGGGTACTTAACTACTGAGCCAAATCCCCAGCCCTTTTTATTTTTTATTTTGAGACAGGGCTAAATTACTGGGGTTGGCCTTAAACTCTCAATCCTCCTGCCTCAGGCAAACACAATAATGGTGGTAAGGAAGAGATACAGTTCCTCCCATATTAGAGTTAATAGTCTAGCAGTGAGTCACACTAAATAGAAGTAAGCAGACAAATCAAATTATTAGAGTTTGTTATTAGACCTATGCAGGCAACAGACTAGGAACAAGTATAATGAAGACTTCCTATAGATTAGGTGGTCAAGGAAAGCCTGTTTAAGGAGGTAATATTTAACCTGAGGCCTAAGAGATGAGAAGTAGTCATTGACATTGACATTGACATTAACCTGAGGCCTAAGAGATGAGAAGTAGTCATTGACATTGACAAGAGTTGGCAATGAACCTGGCACAGTTTGTGCACACCTATAATCCCAGCAGTTTGGGAGACTGAGGCAGGAAGATCACGAGTTCAAAGCCAGCCTCCACAAAAGCGAGGCACTAAGCAACTCAGTGAGACCCTGTCTCTAAATAAAATACAAAATAGGGCTGGAGATGTGGTTCAGTGGTCAAGTGCCCCTAAGTTCAATCCCCAGTACCACCCGCCCCCCAAAAAAACAAGAGTTGGCAGTGGTATGTATGAGGAGGAGCTTGCAGTGAGAGGCCAATGTCATTTTAGTGATGTGAGCAAGAGGTACGAAGAAACTAGGCAGGAGCCAGATGAACTTTATAAATCATGATACTAAGTTGAATTCTTATTCTAAAATCAATGGGAAGACCACTGAAAGGTTCCAAGTAGAATTGGAACATGATCACAACTTAGATTTTTATTTTGCTTTTGAGGTGTTAGGGATTGAAAAGATTGGGAAAGTCACAGCCCTTCTCTGTGACTTTCATTAATAAAAATTTGAAAGACAGCAAGTTAAAGCAAAAATTTCAGACTAATGAGTATATAAAATCTTTAAACACAAATGGAGGCTTTTTTTTTTTTTCCTAGGCTGCCTGGTGACTAGCCAACATTGTGAATGACATAAATAAATAGCTAGGTGAGGAAGTTCATGACATTCCAACCACAGCAAAAGCCATCCTTTAGAAGAACAAGACTAAGATACAAACTAGGCTTAAAACCGTATATGACCATATACCTTTATTCTTGGAAGGCAATAGAATCTAGCCAGAAATTTAAGAAAGACTAATCAATGTTTATAAGAACACACTGGAAATTAGCTTTGTCTTCAGGTTTGTTGTTGTTTTGATAGTGTACTCAGAGGTCCGGAGCAGTTGGGAAAGACAGAGTGAGACCAAGCCACATACCTTCCATGAACAAGATGCCTGGTTTGGTCTGAGGGCCCAGCTGGGAAGGTGGGGACAGATAGAAAACAGAAGCAGGGTGGTTAGAGTGATCATTAGATTTGAACCTACTTTGGTGGTGGCAAAACAAGCTTTGATAAAATGTACTCTTTAAATTATGTTTATTTCCAGAAATCAACTCAAACCTAAACTTGCCAGATATGGTTTGGATGAAAAGGATAGAACCTGAGAAAATCAGCACAAGAAACACAAGAACAAGCTGAGTGCAATGGCGAACCTATAATCCTAATTACTCAGGAGATTGAGGCAGGAGGATCACTTGAATCCAGGAGTTTGGCCATTCTGGGCAACATAGTCAGATCCCATCTCAAAAGAAAGAGGGAGGGAAGAAAGAGAGAGTTAAGAGAGGAAGGGAGAGAGACAGATAGGGAGGAAGGAGGGAGAGAGAGAGGAAGTGAAACAAAGTCAGTGTTGCTATAAAGGCAAAAAGGAGGATTAAAGACACAGCAATGGCTTGATCTATGGTAACTGCAGATTTTTTCACTAGCAAACAAACTATAATAAAAATTTAAAACAAACAGAAACTCAGATTGGTGTGTGTGTAGAAGATAGTAGAATGTAAGAAAAGATCATTAAAAGATCCTTGAGATGGAAAAAGTAGGAAGGGCCTGATCTAGTCAAATGTTCAGTCCCTTCCTACTGGTGAGGCCCACTGGGAGACCCACAACCAGCTCCCGCCTCAACCCTCCACCTAGGTATTATAAGGGCCCAAAAGGAACCAGGAATCAGGACTTGCATAATGTCCTGAGGACAGGTTTGTGAGACCCAGTGTCCCCGGCTCTATCAATTTCCTTCCTGTCCCCTACCCACAAATGCCCACAATTGCAAAAGCCATCCTGTTAGGAAAACCAGACCAAGACCTAAGCTAGGCCTAAAACCCAAAGACTGTAAAATTGGCACCCCAACCCCCAAACTCTTCTCTCTGAGCCCCTCTCCCTTCCCAGGAACTATACTCCCCATAAGTATGCATGTAAGCCCCTCATGACCTAACCTCAAATATATATACACTCCTCTGGGAAAAAGACAGGTATAGTGGACTTTGTTGATTCCTTGTATTCATTCTCCTTTCTCCTTTCCAAACAAAATCCTAGCCACATGATTTGAGTGGGGTTGACCTCAACCTCATTCCAGGAATGGGCCTTAAATAACTGAAACTAACCAAATGTATACCAAACCCCTGTGATCGTGCTTGATTGAGGGATGAGCATATAACTCAAATTGGGTCCATCGGGGACGACAAAATTCAATTGCAGGATTTTGGACTAAGCCATTTGGAGAAATGGGCTTAATTCTCTTCTGCTGGTTTTGAGCTTGGAAGCACCTCTCCCCAGGAGCAGCTAGCAGCCATTCCTCAAGCTTATGCATAAAAGACAAGGCTAAGCTTGACTGGTTTGTGTTAAAAAGATGCAATAAGCCACCTTTCAATGTAAACAGTTTGTTATGTCCTTGTGATCCTGTCCATACACCAAAAAGAATGGCAGAAACCCCAAAGCACCTTACAATTGCAATACAGGTTGCCGGGCTACCAAAGAGTTAATTCTAGACTGCAGCTAAAACTTGCATGTTCTCCAGCTGCATCCTGAATAGGGTGGAGCAGAAAAACCTGTGCCTCATCATAACCTGGGAAGCACTAAAACTCTGTCATGTCAGCCTCCCAGGGGAGATGGGAGGCAAATGGGAGATGCCCTCCCTGCCTGACAAGCCTCCTGTCCTCTCCTGTTCTGGGAGGGTCGCAAGGCATTCTGCCAAGATCTCAAATCTTAAAAGCTCCTAGACTCACCAAAGATCTTAGTTCCAACTCTTAAACTTTATGTAAGCCCAAGATTTTGTTCCCCAAATGTCTGTTAAAGTCCAAGTAGTTGCAGATGGCGTTGTGCATTTAAAAAGATTTGTTTTTATTTCCAGCATTTCCATGTGTTACATAGCAGGAAATTCAGATATTTTCAGAAAAGGAAGTCCAACTCAATACTTGGTAGACTCAATTGTCATTGTTTACTTGTCTATTTTCTCTATGAGTATCAAGTTCTAAGAGGGCAGGGACGGAGGCTGACTCATTTCTGGGACAAGACACCAAGCCCAAGACCTGGCGCAGAATGAATTTTTAGTGTATTTGTTGATACTTAACCCCCACTTGGATACTTCTGGTGATAGGAAACCCACTCTCTCCTGGGTAGCCTTTTGCTTTACTGAGGGTTGTTACCTTAATGATTGCCTGGCTGGTGGGGACAGCATGCTCTTCCTGTGTGAGCATCCTTCCCAACTCAGCTTCTCCACCCAGAGGGGCAAGGACAGGGCGTGGACCATCCTACTGGTAACCAAGACTTCGAGTATTAATTCAGAAGGAAGCACATGGGCCAGGTCTGGACATACACCTAAGGCTCTGATATTTCATTGATGAAGCCTAAAGTGGAACAATATTTTGGAAGAGTGATATGGCAGCATCTGCTAAATTTGAAATCTGTATTTTTCAATCTTATAATTCACTCCTCTGAACCTATTCAATACAAAGATAGTCACTGTGGCAGCAAGATATTGTAAACCACCAAAATTTTCATCGATAAAGAATTAAAATCTAAAGTAATTCAGTGGAAATCTGTGAGGCAGTTTTTTGTTGTTGTTGTTGTTATTGTTTTTACTTTGATTTTTTTTAATGAGGTGATCTATGTGTATTGACATAGGTTGAGCTCCAATACAAATTGCTGACTGAAAAGTATGAGTTTATAGTACAGAGTATATAATATGATGTATTTAGGTAAAAACAAACCTGTAAGCAATATAAATTGGCACATCATAAAGGCTGTTAAAATCTTCAACAATTAAAATGCGTTTAAAAACTTTTAAATACCTCAGCTGACTAATCCCCACTAATATTTATTTTACAAATACATATGTAAGATAGTAAATACAAATGTGAATCAAACTATTAGTAATAACAAACTATTAGAAGCAACCTTTCTTTCCATGGAGGATTGGATAAATATAATATATCCATATGATGGGATACTATGCATGCATAAAATAAAACTGTTCTCCATACTGATAAGGAAGCATCTAAAAAATTGTGTGAAGTGAAAAAAAGTAAGATATAAAACATAATCTCTATTTGTATGAAACAAACATATGTGTATATATGCATTGGCTTTTTTTTTTTTTGTACTGGGATTGAGCTACACCCCCAGCCCTTTTATTTTATATTTTGAGACAGGGTCTTACTTAGCCAGCCAAGTTGTTGTGATTATGGGCCACACACCACTGTGCCTGGCTGCATTGGTTTTTTTTTTTTTTTTTAAATATTTATTTATTTATTTTTAGTTATTGGCGGACACAACATCTTTGTTTGTATGTGGTGCTGAGGATCGAACCCAGGCCGCACGCATGCCAGGCAAGCGCACTACTGCTTGAGCCACATCCCCAGCCCTGCATTGGTTTTTTTGTTTTTATTTTTTAGAACACCCCTGGGATCGAACCCAGGGGTGTTTAACATCCCCAGCCCATTTTGAGATGTGGTCTCACTAAATTGCTTAGGGGATCACTAAATTGCTAAAGTTGGCCTTAAAGTTGTGTGCCACCAAGCCCGGCATATATATATTAGTTTTTTTAAGGTGGACACAATATCTCTATTTTTTAATTTTATTTTTATGTGGTGCTGAAGATCAAACCTAGTGCTAGGTGAGCACTCAGCACCACTGAGCCACACCTCCAGCTTCTGCATTGGCTTTTAAATGCATGGAATTCCTCTGAAAGGACTTACAGGAAACTGGCATTGGTGTTTGCCCCCATGAAGGAGACCCCTGATGGGGAACAGGGGAAGAATGGACACCTGCTTTTCACTGAATTCCCTATTGAAATTTTGAACCATGTCCTTTTAATTAAATGAATAATTTTAAGCCATAATTCTAAAACTAGAAGCAATACAAGCCCTACAAAAAAATACTTTATATATATATACACACACACACATGTTGTGCAGTGAAGGGAAAGAAGGATACACTTCAAACTGTTGGCAGTAGCAGAAGGTCTCCGGGATTAAACAAGGGTAGTCAAGGGTGATCTTGACTTTATCTCGATTGTTTGAATTTTATATTTCTAATTTTAGAAAGTCATAGTGTGTTTGGCATGATGATTTGCACCTATAATCTCAGCTACTCAGGAGCCTGAGACAGGAGGATCAAGACTTTGAGGCCAGCCTGAGCAATATATCAAGACCCTGTCTCAAAAAACAAAGCAAAAGGGCTGGGATTGTGGCTCAGTGGTAGAGTGCTCCCCTAGCGCGGGTGGGACCTGGGTTCGATCCTCAGCACCACATAAAAAATAAAGGCAGGGCTGGGGATGTGGTTTAAGCGGTAGCACGCTCGCCTGGGATCCTCAGCACCACATACAAACAAAGATGTTGTGTCCGCCAAAAACTAAAAAATAAATGTTAAAATTCCCTCTCAAATAAAAAAAATAATAAAATAATAAAAAAAATAAAGGCATTGTGTTGTGTCCGTCTACACCTAAAAAAATAAATATTAAAAAAAGCAAAAATAGGGGCTGGGGTTGTGGCTTAGTGGTAAGAGCACTTGCCTAGCATGTGTGAGGCCCTGGGTTCGATTCTCAGCACCACATACAAATACATGAATAAAATAAAGGTCCATAACATCTATAAAAAAATTTAAAAAAAAAAGCAAAAATAAATAAATATAAAGTTTGCATTTTTTATAATATTTATGTAATTTGTTACATTGTTTAAAACCCATTTTAATTTTTAAAAATAGATCTCAGGTGTCCTTATGATTTGGATATAAGGTATCCCCCAAAAGTGCCTGCATTAATGCAGTACTATTCAGAGGTAAAGTGACTGGATTGTGAGAGCCATAACCTAATCCACTCCTTCTAGTTTAAATGACTGGGTTGTAACTGTAGACAGGTGAGGCATGATTGAAGAGGTGGGTCACTGGGGGCATGCCCTGGATGGGTGCATCTTCTCTGTGGCTCCTTCTCTCCTCTCTCTCTGCTTCTTGACCCTCTGTCTTGAGCTGAGTAGCTTTCCTCTTCTGGGCCCTTCTCTAATGATGTGCTGCCTCATCAAGGGCCCAGAATAAGGGCATCAGCGATCCATAGACTGAGATCTCTGACACCTTGAGCCTTAAATAAACATTTCCTACTCTAAGTTTCCTTGTCAAATATTTTGGTCACAGCAATGCAAAAGCAGTCTGAAACAGGTGGAGGAATGAGGCTGATTCTCCTTCTGAGGAAAGGTTTCATGTTGTGCCTTTGTCACATCTGCCTTCCCCATGGACAGCCTGACCAAGGTACCTGGACTATTATACTACTAGCATCATTCCAAACAGCCTCTCCTGTCACCTCTCACCCACTTGGCTCCCTGTCATCAGGGTTCTGGGCTGAGAACCAGAGCCAACCGAATATATGGTGGTATTTCTAGAGGGTCCTATCAATGGAAGATTGGGCAAAGCCAGCCTAGGAAAAAGGGGCCATCTGGCTCTGACCTCTTTAGTTTTTTTCCTTTGATGTCCTACCATCTCACCCCCTCCCCAATGTATATTTCTTCCTGAGTCCATTTAGGGGAGAAGGCATCAAGAAAGACCATTTGACTATATGTGTAGGAATTTAGAATTGTCCTCTTTGACTAGTTGTATTTTGGAGGCATCTAAAGAGGACAGTGCAGGCCAGGGGTATAGTTCAGTGCTCTAGAGTACTTGCCTAGCATGTGTGGGCATCTGAATTCCATCCCCAGCACCTCAAAAAACAAACAAAACAGAGAGAGCAATGTTCAATTATGAAATTATTTGAGAGGACATTCCCAGTGGCTCAGGAGGCTGAGATAGGAGGATAGGGAGTTCAAAGCCAGCCTCAGGGGATTGGCACAATGATAGAGTGCTTGCCTAGTACATGTGAGGCAATGGGTTCAATCCTCAGCACCACATAAAAATAAATAAATAAAAATAAAATATTTCATCTACACTAAAAATATATTTAAAAAAAAAAAAAGCCAGCCTCAGCAATGGTGAAGTGCTAAGCAACTCAGTGAGACCCTGTCTCACAAAAAAGGGCTGGGGATGTGGCTCAGTGGCCCAGTGCCCCTGGGTTCAATCCCTGGTACCCCCTAAAAGAATTATGAAAGAGGACATAATAGTGGTGGCAGGATTTCTAACACCTGTGAATAAGGGATCTGGAGGCAAAAAAGGTTTTGCTATCACTCCTAAGTCACACTGATAGGCAATGTCACAGAGATTGTGGATTCTGGAGCTAGATTGGCTGGATTCATGTGTCAGTCTGTCACTTAGCAGTTGTTGGAAAACTTGAGCAAATTCCTTACCCTCTGTGTCTCAGTTTCCAAATCTGCATTAAAGTGGCTTCCTCACAGGATTATTGTGAGGCTGTAATAGAATATTACATGAAAGTCTTTAGAACACCTCCTGAACCAGAGAAAACAAATTATTGAGACCCCTATCTCAAAATGGAATTTTTAAAGAAAGGGCTGGGTATGGTAGCTCAGCTGTAGAATGCTTGCTTAGAATACATGAAGGTTTTGGGTTTGATTCCCAACACCATAAAAGAAAAAAAAAAAAAGGTCTTAAAAACAGTAGAGAGAACTTTCCCCAAGGTGTCTTCTCCCCTACTCTACTTCTTTCCTGTCCTGTTTCCATTCTCTGTCACCCTGTTATCTTAGTGCTATCTCAAAAGTCTAGAAAGACAAATTTCTCCTTAGAAAGTTCTGGGCAGAAAGAAAAAATGAGTAAGCAAAGGAATTCTCATCATGTCTCCATTGTATAGCTAGAAAAATGGAGACCCAGGGAGGGACAAAGTCCCTCAAGGTCATGGAGCAAATTAGAAGCAGAGCCAAGTCAAACAAGGGTGTAGGGCTCCTGATTTGAAATTTTATTCCAGGACTTTCAACCCATTTGCCCCAAAGCAAGCTCCTTCTGACCGTCAAAGCCTGGCTGATATCTTCTCTTCCATGGGAGTCTTCTTTGAATACCCTTTTGTTGGATTCTCTTAGCACCTTGTCCTACCCACTGTCCTAGCTCTTATCTCCCTGAATTATAATGTTTCTGTTTATGTTTCTATTTATACTGAATGGGAATCTTAAATATAGAAAAAGCATCTGTCTCCCAGAAAGGAACTCAGCATTCCTGGGTGTGTGGTGAATTCAAAGTGTGCAGTGCTGGAAGAGACAGGCCATAGGTTTTAGGAGCTCTAAGGAGAAAGGGCACTTCCTTCCTCCCAGAGAGATTCTGGAGAGCTTCCTGGAAGAAGTACCAGTTTGCTTATATCTACCCTGGAGTCAGTGGTATCCTACACATTCAAATTACTCAACTATATGACTTTGGCAAAAGAAAAAGAAAAAAAAATTTTTCTCCCAGTTGCAACTCTATTTATTAGGAATATCACAAAAATATTTTCACTAAAACAAAATGTACTAGAGTAAGATTAGTAAGTCTTGGGGCTGGGGATGTGGCTCAAGCGGTAGGTGCTTGTCCACACTCACTCTGTCCCAGAAACCACCCCACCCTCATACCCCAGGGATAGATGGATAAAACTAAGCTACTTCCCCGCCCCCCCCCTTCCCCTCTCTGAAAAATGAATGCTGTCCTGACCAGAAAAACCTCTTTTTGAGTAAAAGTTCTTGGGATATAGCCCCTTGTTAAAGTATTGGCCATTTGTTGGAGGAAATGTGGGGACTATGTCTGCCCTGGCTGAATTTACACATTAATAGTTTCTCTCCTGCCAGGCATGGGTGGAGGTATGCACCCATAGTTCTGGCTACTCTGAAACAGATTACTGAGCCCAGGAGTTTGGGGCCAGCCAGGGTAATATGAGACTTGTCTTTAAAAAAAAAAATCTATCTAAAAAATTTTCAGTTTATTCACCAGTAACATGGGAGGAATGTATGATCTACATCTGAAGGCTTCCTCTCAACCTCACCCTCTGTCTTAAGGAAAGGTGGATAAGGCAAGGAGGGAGGGGAGTGGCAAGCAGTTTCTCCAGCCAAGCATACAGACTGGTTCATACCTGTGAGTACACACAAGGTCCCATGAGCATCACACCCAGGCTGACACATCTCCTGCCCTTTGAAGTGAGGTGGGGGAAGCCAACAGGGAATCCCCAGGGCATGGTGAGGGCAGGCCCAAGGCCTAGACAGGAATAGAAGGGTGGCCTCTTGACCTCCAATTCTGGAGTTCATAAAATTGGGCAGGTGCTCACATCTGGGCATGGATTAGATGGGTGTGGGCAACTTTTATCCCCATGGGTGTGAGCTCATGTGCACATAGGTGTTTATTTCTACATGGATGCCTTCATGTGTATGCATGGATGGCCACGTGTGTGTACACAGGAATGGTACCTCATATCCAATTGGAAATGAAACTTCAGGATTACTCTCATTGTGATGCCTACTCTCTCTCTCTCTCTCTCTCTCTCTCTCTCTCTCTCTCTCTCTCTTTGTTCTTGTTTATTTCCATTGCATCTTTTTATGGCCCCTGGCCCAAGTTAGGGTCCTCAGCTACCATATGATTCTAAGAAGTTTTTTTTTTTTTTTCCCTCTCTCTCTGGGCTTCAGTTTCCCACCTATAAAATGAGGGGTTTGGGTAAGTTGAGATCTGAAGTCTCTTTCATCCCTGAAAGAGATGAAAGAGACTCCTCTCTCTTTTTTTCTTTTTCTGATAATCTCTTCAGTGGAGAGGAGGGATGGGTGCCAAGGGTTTTAAGAGGCAAATCCACTGGGCTCCAGCCCCCCGACTTTTCATGAATACTCCTGACTCTACAGAGAAATGAAAGACTGGAATCTGCCTAGCTGACTGTACATGGGGTTCATTTAATACTGGAAATAGAATCCAGGTCATTTAGGGCACCAGAGTGTATGCCAAGAGCCCTCTTCTCTGGGCTTGTGGAACAGGAACCTGGTGCTGAACCGAACTCTGCCTGTAACAGCATAGAGGGTCCAGGTATAGAATCCTATGCCAACCATCCTTCATGAGCTTCAGTCTGCAACACTGAGCCTTGAATTCAAGTCCACTCTGTGCCAGACCCATCGCAGACTGAGTGGGGAAGTGAACGGAAAATGATTCTGCCCTTGGGATCCCATCATCCCCTCAGGAAGACACACACACATTCAGGTATCATCACTTGCATATTTATCTTTTATTAAATTTTTATTTTATTTATTTATTTTTCTTCCATATTCTCTTCTTCTTATTATTTTTTTATTTTATTATTAGTTGTTCAAAACATTACAAAGCTCTTGACATATCATATTTCATACATTTGATTCAAGCAGATAATGAACTCCCATTTTTACCCCGTATACATATTGCAGATTCACATTTAGGGCATCAGAGTGTATGCCAAGAGCCCTCTTCTCTGGGCTTGTGGAACAGGAACCTGGTGCTGAACCGAACTCTGCCTGTAACAGCATAGAGGGTCCAGGTATAGAATCCTATGCCAACCATCCTTCATGAGCTTCAGTCTGCAACACTGAGCCTTACAAATTAAGGGACAGGGTCTTGGTATGCTGCCCAGGTTGGCCCGAAACTCTTGGGCTCAAACAATTCTTCTGCCTCTGCTGGGTCTATAGTATGTCAGCACTCCTGGTTACTTACTGTTTTTACTGAATAAACAAATGCCTGTGCATCAAGGTGGCCATTGACACATGAGTAGATCAAGGAAGACTACCTAGAAAAAGGAATGAGTAGAATCTGGAAGACAAGACAGATATGGATTTCAGAAAGGCATGCCAGGAGGTGAGAATGCTAAAGAGACAATGAGGAGTTTAACCTCAGCACAAAGTACATGGATGAGAATAAGGGGGGAACGAAGCAGGAGAAAACTAGGTCTGGGTCATAGAGGGCCATGAAGGCTGTATTAGGAGTGTGGGGCTTATGAACCACATAAGGTTCTATATAGATTAAACAAGTGTGATATGAAAGAACAGGTGTGTTAGGGATTATTTAGTTTGCCAGCAAAGAGGTCAACGTAGGGTATAAAGTTAGCAGGAAGTGGGTGTGACAGGTAGAGGTTCAGCACTGCAGGAATGTGGACACTTTAGGGACATCATTCTAAAAAATAGGATGCTACTTCCTCCCCCACCGAAAGTCTCCTGGTATTATATCCTGGATCCTCTGAGTTACTAGGGCTGAGTCCTCACTTGGGGGTTGCAATATTAGGTTGAGTCAGGGTTTTATCAGCAGAACATGAACCCCTGGACTAGCTCCTACTGGCCAGGTGAGTATTTCCCAGTCTCACGCACCAGTTCTGCTCTCTACTGAGAGAAGACAGAACCTTTGGCTCTGGAGATTCTGAGAATATGTATTTGTGGTCTCTACCTACAGGATATTGGGAGAACTGGGGCCCAGAGTTTGAGATTGGCAGAATCCTGAGGGTAGAGAATTAGAGAGAATTTTACAATGTCAGCTCAGAAAATTTGAATATGTTAAGTATGACAGATAAAGCAATTGAGGTCCAAGAGGTAACATGACTTGTTTTAGGTTACACAGCAAGTTTGGGGCATAGACAGGACTGAAGCCAGGTTTCCCTTGGGAGGCTGAAGCACCCTGAGGTGCAGATGAAGAGTGGAGAGCATCAGGGCTAGAAGCTAAAGGATTAACTCCTGGCTCTGCCATTGACCTTAGCTTAACTGCCTCAGGAAGTTACTTGGGCTCTCTGGGTCTGTCTTTTTTTTTTTTTTTTTTTTTTT
>NW_026000026.1:23165504-23170665 GCF_001458135.2 Marmota marmota marmota | reverse complement strand
GAGAGAGAGAGAGAGAGAGAGAGAGAGAGGAGGGAGGAGAGAGAATGAATTTCTTTTTTTAATATTTATTTTTTAGTTTTCGGTGGACACAACATCTTTATTTTTATGTGGTGCTGAGGATGGAACGCAGCGCCCCGCGCATGCCAGGCGAGCGCGCTACCGCTTAAGCCACATCCCCAGCCCTGGGTCTGACTCCTTAACTAAAATAATACATTTGGTGTTGTGAAGATCAAAAAACGATACCACAGTGACTGGCACACAATTAAGTGCTCTATAAATATCAACTATTGTCTGGCAGTGGCAATAGTGCCTATTTTTTTTTAACGTGTGTATTTAGTGCATTAGTGGATATGAATTCATACACTAACAATGATATTTGTGAGCCTCAATTTCTCCATACCTAAATCGGGATTTATAATCCCTGTCCCTGTCACTCTTGTGTCCAGTTCCGGTAGCAACCGTGGATTCAACAGGGCGTGTAAACTTTCCAGGACAGAGCGGTACTAGCTCAATGTTTATTCAGCCCAGAGCAATTCCTCTCCAAGTCCGACTCTTTGCACAAGTTCACGTCAGCTTCACCAACTTCCCCTCACTTGCTGGTGCTCCCCCCCCCCCCCCGCTGAACCTGGGAGAGAGCTGAGGAAAAATGGGGTGGGAAAACAGACAAGGTGTCCGGAACGAGATACACACAGATCAGGGAAATTGGGCATAGTATGCAGGAGAAAGGATACAGGAGCAGTGGGAGGGGTAAGTGCGCTGGGAGAAAGCCGGGAGAGGAGGATTCCCCAGGAAGGAATGGGGATCGCCTTCATTGAGAGGTCTGCAAGTGGCAGGGAGTAGAGATTTAACCCTCTGGCATTCGCCTCTCCAGGCGGCACCCGGAGGCTCTAAGTGCGGCTTCTGAACTGGAGTCACTAGCCAACAAACCGTGGAGGGGCGGGGAGTGGGGAATCCGCAGCCTGGGATTGGATACCTCTTCGGCGGCCAGTGACGCGCGGCGGGCGGGCCCNACACGCCCTGCGCCCCCTGTGCCGGGGCCTTTGTCTATCTCCGCGGCCGGCCGCTGGGGCTGCGTTCCGGGCTTCCTATTGGTTGCCGCGCGCCGGTAGACCTTGACGTCGCACTATTTGCATATGACATTGAGACGTCACCAAGGCCAGCACCGCCCCCCAGGCTCGGGTCGCTTGTCCTCCCGTGACCCGGTGGGCGCCGTGTTGGGCGGGACCAAGGGTGAGAGACGCTGAAAGGCTAGCGGGGCCCTAGAGGGCTCTGCGGTTTCCTGGGCTAATATCGGGGTTGCGGTCAAGGCTCTGATACCCTTTCTCCTTGCGACTTGAGGGTCTGACGACACAACCATGTCCAGGTCAGGAGATCAAGGAGGCCTTCCTATTCCAGGTCTTTTGGAGTAGCACCAGATGGTGGAGGAATCCCCTCTCTTGTTCCAGGCTCCGCCCCCCGGGGACTAACACAATAACATCCTCCTAATCCCTGACATGTGTGCAGCGCCTTAGTTGATGTTATTCCTAGCCTCCACATGAGGTGTCTTAGACCCCATTTCAGAGAAGGAAGCACTGAGACCCAGAGAAGGGAGGTAGCTTACTCAAGGACACAGTCAACTAACTAGTCATGTTAATTGAGTGACAGATGAATGGCATTAGTGCCAGGCATGTACAGAGTTAGGAGTTCAATAAAAGTTACACATCCTTCTCCCCTGAGGACCGTGTCTTGGACTCAGCACCATCCCAATTAGATCTCTTCATTCTTTGCCCTTATTCTAGGAGATCTTTGGGGATCTAGGTCCCCTTTGGTTGCCCTGACCCCTCTGCTCTCTTCCTTCCAATCCAATAAAATCTCTGCCAACTTTTGATCACAGAAAAGTGAGCTATCAACTGCCTCATGGTATCTCCAGGGCTGATTTGGTTAAGATAGATGGTGAGATGAGAGTTCCCTCTATGATTGCTCACCACCTCCCCAACTCTGGCTTGTCAGCTAGGAGGGTATGTGACCTGGCCTAGTACTAGTGATTATAGAGGGTTGTACTGCCCCCTCTCCTTGCTCAGATAAGGGTAGGGGAAAGGGGATGAGAGATTCTGGACTTTCCAAGTGCATGGGTCTAGAGGCTGGACCTGGAGCCCCATCCCAGGCTGGAGTTTGCTCAGGGATGGGCTGGACTAGAGGTGGCTTAGGTCTCAAATGCTATTCTGGGCACAGCTGCTGTAGTTATTAAAGGGAATGCTCTTCCTGGAGCAGAGCTGGGAATTTGAGAACCAGGAAGTTGGCAGGGCTGGGAAAGAAATTCAAGAGGCTCCCCCAGTGATCAAGAGAGGGGGCGGGCACTGGCTGTCTAGTGCTGCTTGTCACTCACACTTTGTGACCTCTGAGCCTCTCTTACCTCAATCTGTAACTGAGGAGGTCTGCTGCAGGTTCTGGTACATAGTGAATGCTCTGGTAAAGGCATGCTGAATCCTGATGCCAGGAACTCTGGTCTTTCTGTGGCTGGACAGAGGGGCAGTGACTGGATCAAGGTCCCTGTCTGACCTCCCTGCCTCCTATGCATCTTTATATTCTTGGAGATTATCTGTTGAGACTTCCTGACTTTGGACTGAATGCTCCACCACTATCTAGCTGTGTGTTTTGGATGCATTTATAGTCTCCCTCTGAACCCCAGATTGTAAAATGAGCCAAGAGCAGATCTATAGTCACTACTTTGTTGTCTCTATTTCTGCAAGAGGGGATTTCTTTCACATCTTCACCCAGGCTAAGAGCTTGGGTCCTGGTCCATCTTTCAGTGTTCATCCTAAGGGGTCCTGGGATTTGATAGGTCCCACCCTCTGTCATCACCTTCTACAAACCTGCTGCCTCATTGGAGCAAGCAACCTGATCTTCCTCCTAGTCAAGGATGCTGCCCTTGAGCAGGAGCCTGGGAAAAGGAGGTTAGAGTGGGTAGGGACTGTGGGCATAGAATCTTCACACCTCATCTGACAGACACATCTGAGGCTTGCCCAATAACATGGCAAGATGGTAGCAGTTCTGTGGCATTTCTGCTAGCTAGAACTTTTCAAATTACACAGTCTCCTTAGTCTCTAGGATCAAAGATGCTGTTGAGGAAATGATGAAAACCAAGACCCCCCCCCCCTTTTTTTTCCTCAGAAAAATACCCAGAGACCATGACCCCAGTCACCAAGTTAAAAATACTTAATCCAGAAAGACACCCAGCAAAGGCAGTGGGCTCTAATGATCATGGGTACTGCACGGATTCAAATCCCACCTTTTACTAGCTATAATACTTTGGGCAAGTTGAGTTACTTCTCTAAGCCTCACCTTACTTCTATTTTCTTTACATGTAAAATAAGAGTAATTATGCCCACTTTCCACATTTTGGTATAAGGATTGCAAGAGGTAATATAGATGAAGCTGTTTAGTATTGTGCCTGGTACATGAATGTTATATTATTATGATGATAATAAACAATCACAATATGGGGAATTTGTTCCATGCCTGGAGAATTTCTGTTTACTCTTCAAGGACCAGATTGGATGTGTGATCCTCTGGAGAATTTCCCTGACAGAGCCTGTAATACATATCATATCACTCCATATCCCTAAAGCACCTTGTGATAACGATGAGTTTGTTAGTTTATTGAGTGCTTACTATGTGCCCAGAATTGTTTTAAGTACTTTATAAATGTTTAGCTCTTTGTATGTGTGTATGTGTGTGTGGGGTTATTGGGGACTGAACCAGAACCAATAAGCTACATCGTCAGCCTTTAAAAAAAAACTTTTTTTTTCAGTTGTGGATGGACACAATACCTTTATTTTGTTTATTTTTATGTGGTGCTGAGGATTGACCCCGGTGCCTCACATGCTAGCACTCTACCATTGAGCTACAAGCCCAGCCCTCATCTCCAGCGTTTTTATTTTTTTGTTTTGAGACAGGATCTTGCTAAGTTGCTGAGGCTGACCTAGAACTTGCAATCTTCCTGCCTTATCTTCTCAAATTGCTGGATACAGGTGTGGGCCATTATGCTGCATTTAGCTTATTTAATTCTCATTAAAGTCCAGAGGAGGGTACAATGATGTTCTTTTTTTTTTTTTTTTGGTGGAGACTGAACCTAGGACTTCAAGCATATTAAGCTTATTTCTGCCACTGAGCTACACCTCAGCCCAGTTCATTTAATTTTTATAAAGGCTAAGAAAAAAGGGATATCATTGTTATTTGATAAATCAGAAAACTAAGGCACAAATAAATATCCTAAATTCATAACAGAAGACTTTCAGAAAAGCCTGGACTTGAATGCAGAAAGCTCACACCTCAAAAGCTTCCCCACACATCTCACCTGTACTCTTATCTCTGCTCTGGGGAATAGGGGTGATACCAGGTGGTGGATTTCAGTCAGTGACTGACTTCTCTTTATGAACCCCAGGTTTTGCACTGCCATAGGGCGCCTCCTTGAGGCCGCTTCACTGCCCTACAATGTTCCAGCGCCTCACCAGCCTCTTCTTCAGTACTCCCTCCCCCCCAGAAGACTCCGACTGTCCCCACGCCTTTGTCTCGCAGGAAGATGAAGTGGATGGCTGGCTTATCATTGACCTGCCGGGTGAGACTTGAGTCGGGGGCCACAACTCAAACTCCTGAGCCTGTGAAGTCATTGGAAAGGGCCGACAGGACAGCAGTGGAGGGGAAAGGAGTTGTTTGGGGATTTGAGAGTTCCCCCAAACCTACTGGTCAAACGAGCTGAGGCAGTGGCCTTGGAGGTGGGGTAACATGGTCCCTTACCCTGCAAGCCTGAGCTGTCTCCAGGCGGCTCAGTGTTGGGGTCACACATCAGGGTAGCAGGGCGAGCCTCCTGGTCTGAGGGTGTTCCGTGGGCATGGCGGGCAGGGCTGCGGATCTGACTAACGTTGCCCTTTCTCTCCCCGCCCCTTGTGTCCGGTATGTGTGTGTGTGTGTGTGTGTGTGTGTCCCTTCTCCCCGCCGTTTTCCCTCCTCCGCATGGCTCCCTCTCCCGCGCCCCGTAGACAGCTACGAGTCTTCCCCCAGCCCTGGGGCCGCCTCTGCCCCCGCGGGTCGCCCTCCGCCCGCGCCCTCCTTGATGGACGAGAGCTGGTTTGTTACCCCTCCCGCCTGTTTTACTGCAGAGGGGCCCGGCCTCGGACCCACC
>NW_026000026.1:23071951-23165172 GCF_001458135.2 Marmota marmota marmota | reverse complement strand
GGTGCTGCTGGAGAAGGCTGGCCAGGTACGACGACTGCAGCGGGCCCGGCAGCGGGCTGAGCGCTATGCGCTAAGCGCCAAGGCGGTGCAACGGCAGAACCGCGCCCGTGAGAGCCGTCCGCGCCGGCCTAAGCACCAGGGTAGCTTCATCTACCAGCCTTGCCAGCGCCAGTTCAACTACTGAGTGTCTGCCAGCTGCGCCACTAATCCCTCGCGGTTCCCGGATCCCTGTCAGTCCCCTCCGTGGCAGCCTGTATGTTGCTGGAGGGGCGGAGGGCGCCGCTTCAGGCTGCACCACAACTCCCTTCCTCTTTAGAGTATGTGAGGTGGGGTGATGGCCCTTCCTTCCCCATCTCTGATCCTCTAATCCACTTCTGAATCCTTTTAGCCCCTTTCACCCTCCCCAGCATCTTATCCTCCATCCTCCCCACTCTGGACCTTTCATGCTTCGGAATTCTCTGGCCCTCCATCCCTGTCCCTCCCTTTCACTTTTGCCCTCTTGGCCCACCCCTATTTCTGAGAGACTCTTCCACCCTGATCTGGCTCATTCCCCATCTTCAACTTGCACCTTACACGACTCACCCTTTCATGTTTGGCATTACACTTACTCCTGGCTCCCTTATTATTCATTCCCTCACAATATGGATAAAGGGAGGGAACTCTGAGCCCAACTCTGACCAGGTACAACTGGTGGGGCCTGGGCCACTATTCTTTCCCTCCAGTAAGGGGTCAGGCTCAGGGTTTTGCTTTTAGTTTCTCCCTTCTCTCTGCCTGGGGAAGGAGGGAGTGGAGGGCTGGGCTCCTTGAAGCTGTTTAGACCTGGAAAGGTAATGTATGTGAAAGAGGACAGTGAGGTGTGAGTTAGAGGGAGGAGGTGGAGGGAATCAAGGGAAAGAAACAGCCTATTGGAGATGTACAGAGGACAGACAAGTTGAGAAGTTATAGGGAGCAGGGTACCATGGGAGCTGGCACTGTGCTTGCTCAGAGAGGCCATGCCCTGCTCTCTTGCTGTAGCTTGGAGTCTGTCCCCACTTTCTCTTTCCTATAATCTCACTTCCAAATCTTTTTCTGAAATCTACCCTCTGCAGGCCCCTGAGTCTGAGGGGCTTAGTACCTTGCCACCCTACCTTGATATGCTCCCCCAGGAGTAGAAGCTGGGCAAGGCCTGCCATCCTGGTCAACTATTCACATGCCCAAGGTGCTAGAACTAGCTTAGGAGAGACACAGGCCAGAGGGGTTCTAGGCAGGGAAAGGGCACACACACCCCAAAGTAAGAATGCTAAAGAGGACAAGCCTTGGGGTGAAGCCAGCTCAGCCTTTCATCTTGCCTCTGGCCTTGTATTTCACACCCTGCTCACTATGGCTAATAAACACTCCTGGGTTGGAGGTCAGCAGCCCACTGTCCAATTCCCCAAAATTCCCTATCCAGGTTCAGGGCCTTCAGGGGCCTCTTTCTTTCCCACAGGGCTCTTCCTTTCTAGGCTGCTGGGTGCCCTACGGTCCCCCTCCCCTTCTTCTCCAGTACTACCTGGAGGAAAGAACCTGAATCCCTGAGTGAGACACAGGGGACAGGGGCAGCCAGCTTTCCCTTTCTTGTGGTGGGATTGAATTTTGGGCTCAGACACCAGCAACAGCCTCTTGGGATGCCCTGAGTTGCTTCCCATTCTCTTTCTAGCTGTCTTTTTCTAGTGTGTGCTCTTTTTTCCTTGAAACTTTTAAGATTTCCTGTTACATACTAACATAGGTCTTCCCCTTCACCCCAATTTCAGGTTTCCAGGCCTCACAGCCAAGCTGGGGTTGGAGAAAACTCTGCATTCCCATGAGGGCAAAGGCAGCTGCTCTCCCTGACCCTACAGCCCCAGACCTCCCATGGCACATGTAGAGTTGGAAGGGAGTATCCCCGTGGATGCTGGGATGGGGACAGAGGAAGCCCTGTTAGGGTCTCCTATCCCAAGGTATAACTGACACTACAAGCAGATCAAAGTCCCTATGCCAGCCCACTAGGGCTCTCACATTTGACAACCTTGCTCCTTTCCCAAAGTTCTTCAGTTACAACCTATCGACTTTTATTCTTCCAGTTATCCCTTGGTCACTTCACAGCCAGCTTAGGGTCTTCAGCACTTCAAGAGCTGAATCCCTCCAACCTTCTTGCCTACATGACACCAGCTGGGGCCAAGGCTCAGTTCTGGGCAGCGCCCATGATCTTGCTGGTGGGGGAAGAGTTTGAGTGATAGAACATTAGGCCTAAATTTCAAAAGGCCCTGCCCTTTACCTGTATTTATGGAGGCTCCTGTAGTTCTAGAACCATCCAATCTATCACCTAGCTGGTTGCAAGGCTCATTATAAATTTTTGTTTGTACTTTCCTATAGATTCTGTAGCATTTGAATGTGGCAATATTTTAATCATGTATAGATTTCTAAGAACCAACACTACTCAGTCTCCTACTAGTCTTGACTCCTGAAGCATCAGACCTTGTCATACTGTATTGACTGTGTATGTGCCTTTCACCTTGAGCATGCTTCAGGATTTTTTTTCTTAAACTACAGAACTTGAACACATGAGGGAACCAGAATTCACAAAGTCCTATGCAACCTTAGATAGGATAGTGGGTAGAGAGTCTGTCTTGACTGATGTTTTCATTGATCCTGGAGAAGTTTGTACCAGTTTGTAAGTATTAATGTTGATATTACCAGCACTTTGCCAAAACTAAGGATGTCAGAGGGACCCATTTCTAGAGTGAGTCCCAATTACATCAAAGGGTGACTTCCAGTTTTTCCCGATAAGTCTTGAGTGGTTCCCTTGAGCTGGGTGTCAATTTTTAACCTTTGTCAGTCTAGCCCCAGCAGGGCACCATGTGTGTATGAGTGCAGTTTGGTGCTGTTTTGGAGTATGCCTGCCCCTCAGCCCCTTGAGTGGAACCCTGTGATGAATCTGCTGTGACCCATAATGTCTTAGGTGTAACAAGCACCCCACAAAGTTCTTGGAAGCCTCTCCAGATCCATGCAGCTTTGTGTGAAGAGAGTGAATGCAGACACACCATAACCCACTTTTAATATCTTCCCTTTTACCCTGCCACCTAATCCCAGATGGAACCAACATATTAAGTACATCCCTGTTGGGTGTTTTGTGTTGAGACTGGCTGAAACAAGGAGACTTTGGTTGACTGTGTTGTGATGTGTCGACAGACTCAAGGACACAACCACCTGGTCATGTGGCATGCCTGTGTATGTGTGTAACAGGATTCTGTTAGACTGTAATGCTATTCCTCTATGGGAGAAAAAAATAATATAAAGAAAAACAAATAAAAAAAATTTATTTAAAGCACATTATGCTTTCTGCCTGAGTTGAGCTAAAGAATGAGAAGCACTCTCTATTCTCAAGCACAGTTGAGGCGTAGGGTATTATTATTAAGCTGGCTGTGTGCATGTTATATAGGAGATGAAAAGGGTAGATAAACTTGCTGGGAATGGAGGCACATAATGTGGGGTCTGACTCATAAAAACTATTTTAGAGGATCCCTATAATAAAAGACACACATATATTAAGAGTTGAAACAGAGATGAAAATAAGTGCAAGACAGAGTAGAGTCACCGACTCTTTTGGTCTTGGGCACTCAATTATGGCAAGGGCCAGGAGCCACTGGAGGGAAAGTCTGTTCCTAGGAGGAAAAAGCAAAAAGGCTGAAGGCCACACGAGACATGGACAGGGCCCCAAGCCCTGGAGTTCCCTGAAGGCTGGGAGGAGGGCTGGAGCAAAAGCAGATGGCTTTAGAGAATATGCAAATTTTAAAGAATTCAGTCAAAAAGGGAAAAATTGGGTATGTTGATGACAAGTCATTCTTAGGCTTTATACAGATAAGATATAGGGTAACTAAAGAGTGGGGTGTGGTAGACATCTCTAATAAAATATATAACAGAAAATGACCCCTTTAACTTAGGAGTTGCTCAAGTAACTACAGAATTGGACTAAAGGTGGAAACCTGACCTAAAGTGGGATAATTTCCTTAAAAAAAAAAATTTTTTTTTTTTTAGTTGTAGATGGACACAATACCTTTGTTTTATTTATTTACTTTTATGTGGTGCTGAGGATCAAACTCAGTGCCTCACAGGTGCTAAATAGGTGCTCTACCACTGAGCCACAACCCCAGCCCCTAGTGGGATAAATTCTTGATGCTGGTACAAAGAATGTTGGTGATCAGACTAGGCTTACCCTCCGAATGGAGGAGATGTGAACATAGTTGTTTGGGGCAATCTGTCACACGCATGGAGGAGAAGCAGATATATGAGGTGGAGAGAAAGTGCCATTTGAATTGCTAAGTTTCCTATCTCTAGAAAATTTTGGGTGGCCTTTGATCCTAAGCTGATTGTTATTTTACAACACAAAGAAATTTGACCAATATATATCAAAGTACCTGGTATAGGGCTGAACAGGGCTGGTTTCTTTAAAGCCAAGGAATTGAGTGAGCAAGCATATGCATTTCCTAAACTTGCCAGGTGGGCATTTCATGTGGATGTTTTAATTCACAAAGAAGGCTATGTCTACTCATTTATGATCCAAGGAAAGCTTGCTCTCCCAATGATCCCTTTACCTTTATGTTCTATGACAATGACATTTATTTAGCACATTCAATATTTCACATTGTACAAACCCTTAGATTCTCTTTATTCACTGGTCCATTTCTACAACAAATACATCCAAAACACTATATAATAAAATTATTTACAACATTTCCAAATGACAAGATTGCTTTTGCCCCTGCTACGGCTATTCACACACAGTACTTCCACAGCACAATACATCATTAGAGGACCTAAAAATGCTCACCCTGTACTCTAGGCTGCTTAGGAAATGTGAAAACTAATAACATTTATAATGGCATTAGCTCCTCTCAATACATGGCAACATTTTAAAAATCTTGAACTTCATCTTGCAACACCAAAAGGGCTCAACAACCCTGCTTTTTCCCCATTGCACTTTACAAAAACAGGTTGCAGGGACTAGGAAAAGGGCCACATTATTAAAATGACTAACTGTACAGAAATAGATTTTAAAAAGTCACAGCTCAAAATTGCTCTTTGTAAAATTCACACACATTTACAAGTATCAAGTCACCGTCCAGCTTGTTTTACTTGGATTTTCTTCGCTTCGATTGCACTGCACTGGTTATGTCTGTGGGGAAAAGGAAGGACACATTCAGCTGAGACAGCTCTTCACCACTCAGCCCGTTAGGCAGTCCACAACAACCAGGGCTGACCAAAGTGCAGCTCCAAAGTGCGGTCTAGTGTACCTGAGTACAAATCAGTCAAAGGGGCATTCAGTATGGAGAAAGTCATGGCTTTACCTGATGACTTATGTGGAAAGAACATGTGGACCTCATACCAGGGCCTGGCAACTGGGGAAATGTGATACAGGTGGTGGGAAATGAAATACTCACCCTGCTGGAAAAAGTGGCAGGGCGAGGAGAGAGCCCTTTTAACTGGGCAATTACCCCACAATCTCCCTAACCAGTTGCCACCACTCAATAAAGTATGGATAGACTGACAGTGCTTTTGGTACAGAGTCAATAAGTGATGCCACAGCAAGTAAATAAATTGTGCTAGAAATCAGACTTTGGATCCCTTTTGGAACCAAGCTACTATTTTGCAGTAAGGGACTCTTCAGAATAAGCAACAGCCTTCTCTGAGCCCATGTAAGCTTGAAGGCTATATGGAAGAGATGGGAACTTAGTAACATATACAGGTTAACAGTGACATAAAAGGGAATGACTTATGTTTTAATTCCTTTAACTTCTCTTGTATCAGTGTCTTAAATCAAAAAATTTTAAAATTATAGATGGACACAATGCTTTTATTTATTTTTATGTGGTGCTGAGGATTGAACTCAGTGCCTCACAAGTGCTTGGCAAATGCTCTCCTACTGAGCCACAACCCCAGCTCTCTTAGATCAATCTTATCTCAGATTTTAACCATTTTCTCAAAAACTTATCCATACAAAGTTCTTCTATGGCAGAGTATGATGACTAGCTTAAAGCTCTCCAAATGTAAACATTATTTAAAAAAAATTTTTTTAGTTATAGATGGACATAATATCTTTATTTTGTTTATTTTTATATAGCAATGAGGATCCAACCCAGTGCCTCACATGTGTGAGGCAAGTGCTTTGCCACTGAGCCACTCCAGCCCTCCAAATTTTTAAAAAATCTTGTTAATTGACTAAAAAAGTCACTTATTTTTCATGCTGCTCCATTGTAGATATTTTTGTTTTAATATAAAAATATTTTAAATGCTTCTCATCAAAGGGAACAAATGCTTCTAACAGATAAATATTTAAAAAAAATTTTTTTTTTGTATGTGTGTAGTACTGCAGATTGAACCCAGGGGCACTCTACCACTGATCTATACTCCAGACCTTTTTATTTTTTGAGACAGGGTCTCACCAAGTGGTTCAGGCTGGCCTTGAACTTGTGATCCTCCTGTCTCAGCCTTCTGAGTAGCTGATGAATCAGATTTATCCATTTCTGGAAACTAGGCTAAATTTTCTGATGTTGCATGTTAGGTTTGGTGTTCCTAAGCAATTTTTCTCTTGTCTTTTGTAACATAATTTTAAAAAAATATTTTTTGTTGGAGATGGACACAATAATTTTATTTTTTTAATTTTTATATGGTGCTGAGGCTTGAACCCAGTGCCTCACACGTGCTAGGCAAGCACTCTACCACTGAGCCCCAGCCCCAGCCCTGTATCATAGTATTTTGAGAACACAGACTCCCATATATATGTAAACACATTTTTTTCCTGCTGTTAGCTATGGTAATTGCTAAGAAATGAGACCTACATAACTTTCCAAGAGGTGCCTGTGCAATATTTTCATTCTTCCATTGGTGAATATTTCCATATGTAAGCCATGTGCCAGGTGGTACACACCTGTAATCCTAGGGACTCCGCAGGCTGAGGCAGGAGAATGGCAAAAACATAAAATGGCCAGCCTCAGCAACTTAGTGAGATACTGTTTCAAAATAAAAAATAAAAAGGGCTGGGTTATGGGGCTGGGGATGTGGCTCAAGTGGTAGCGCTCTTGCGTGGCATGCAAGCGGCCCGGGTTCGATCCTCAGCACCACATACAAACAAAGATGTTATGTCCGCTGAGAACTAAAAAATAAATATTAAAAAATTCCCTCTCTCTCTCTCTCCAAAAAAAAAAAAAAAAAGGGGCTGGGTTAATTACTCCTGGATTCTATCCCCACTGCCCCAACCCTCATTTTTTTTTTCCCCAATATGATGAGTATTTTCTTACTTGGGAGATCATGTTGCTTGTCTCATGTGGTAGAATCAGTCTCTCTGATTTACTTATTAGTCTTTACTAATCAGAGGACAATTCATCTGACAGGATATTGATAATGTTGTTTTGTTGTTGTTGCAGTACTGGGGATTAAATCCAGGGCCCTAGGAAAGCTAGGCAAGCACTTTACCACAGAGGTACATGCCCATCCCTTTTTATTTTCTATTTTGAAATAGGGTCTCACTAAGTTGCTTTGAACTTGAGATTCTCCTGTCTCAGTCTCCTGAATCACTGGGATTACAACCATGAGCCACCTAACATGGCTCAAGGCTGTTTTTTAAATGATGCTACAAAAGAGACCAGTTTTAGGCAGTCATTCAGGGTTTTCTCCCACAAGATGTATCTATTATGCTCATTGCATTTTGGCAATAAACGTCTGCTTTAATTAATCAAATCTGTATATTTGAAAAGTTTCTTATTTATTTTTTAAGATGTTGCTTCTCAAGTTACTGGCTGTGGGAGGATTAGGGTAATCACCTACTGTGTTGTCACAGGCACCTTAGGTTGTCTCAGGAACATCACAGCTGCTGCTATTTATAGATTGCTCTTAATTTCCATAGCATTAACATATTTTCCCTGTTTCAAACTTATGCTTTGATTTCATGTTTTTAACTACTGATCCATTTTCTGAATATAACACAAATTATCATAAATAGAAGAGTAAATAAATAATGAGAAAGGAAACTAGAAAAACCATTTCTGTATTCATATGAATTGATGTAAGTAAGACTATTCATTTGCATGTTTGTGAACATTATACAATTTTAAAAGAAAGTTCACTGATTTGTGGAAGCCAATTTTTGTGTTTGTAATTAAAAGTGGAAAAGAAAATTCAACAACCAAAACCAAAAACAACAGATCAGAGAGTGACAAGCCAACCATGTGGACCTCCTTGGACTTGTTCAGAAATCATCCATCCCACCTGCTCAAGCCTGGCAGTCTATCAGGCCTTGGCCAGCATATCAACATAAGCAAACTCTGCTCTCACAGCAAGAGCAGGACCAATGTTACTGGTTCCTCACAAAATTAACACTTTTTATTAGAAACTGTTCACTATATTTTTCAGCCTTTAAGATTTTCTTAAGAAACAGAATGAGGCCAGGCGTGGTGGCTCACACCTGTAATCCTGGTGGCTCAGGAGGCTGAGGTAGGATTGCAAGTTCAAGGCCAGCCTCAGCAACATAGCGAGGCACTGCCTCTAAATAAAATTTTAAGGGCTGGAGATGTGGCTCAGTTGTTAAGTGCCCTGGGTTCCATCTCCATAATAAACAAACAAACAAACAAACAAATAAACAAAGAACCCCAAAGAAACACAGAATGTTTATGATTTTGTGTGTGCATATATGACCAAAATCATTTAAGTGCAAAAAGGACAAATCTTTTTTTCCCCTCTCTAAAATTGGGAAAAATCACAGATTCTGCAGGAAGATAATTTGTATTTCAGATAGGCAACATTATATGTGTCTCCAAATTTGAGATGTGTACATTTTAGAAAACAGCTTGATATTTTGTGATCAATTTCTGGGTATGGGTTGAAATTCAATCATAGGAAGTTATCTTATGGCTTGGTTCACATTTTTGGACACAACACAGCAGGCCAAAAATATGCATATTATTAAATTAAAGAATCCTTTAATTTGGATTCAGGACCTATTTTTTTCTCTTAAAAACCCCAAAGAATTATGGTACTCATATCTAATTTAAAAGGTAATTCTGGGACAGTGAAAGAGTAAAGCCTCGGGGCTTGAGGCTGATGTGGAGATCTATACACGGTCGTGACTCTTGGGGCTAGCTGGAATTCTGCCATCCTCTAGAGAGACACTTACTCATACCCCTCCAAAAAGATCACAAAGCCTGGGAGGGTCATTATGGCTTCTTCTAGGCCAGTTGTTAAGCCTCAATGTTTAGGCACTTGAAAATAACTATGACCACCCTGGAACCATAACCAGTTTAAGTATATAGGCCTACTTCCTACCTCCCAACCAGCAGAAAAGCTGGAAAGATGGTTCTAGCTTTCCAGCTCTTCTTGGCTGGCAGTTGTCTGCAGAGTGGTTCTAATTTGAGCATCTGTCCAGCTGTTTCTGAGATTAATTCTTTCTGGTGCACTGTAAATTACTTTATTAGTACCTTGAGGCTCTGGGCTCAGGCCAAGTTTTCAAAACTCTGGTGTGTGACATCTTTTATTTTATTTTTATTTTGAGACAGTCTTTCACTAAATTGCTTATTTAGGGCCTTGCTAAATTGCTGAGGCTGGCTTTGAACTTGCAATCCTCCTGCTTTGGTATCCCGAGCTGCTGAGATTATAGGTGTGCACACCATGCCTGGCGGCTTGTTTAAAAGTAATTAAATATAGACCATACTCAATTGCTTAGAAGATGTTAATTCTTTAGGAAAGTGAAAGGCTATAAGGACATGCAGAACTGAGGGGAGGTGGATTTTCCTATGGAACTCCATACACCTTTCCTTTCATGTTTCAAGTTCAATGCTTTGTTATGTCAAAAGGCATGCTCTTTCCAAAGAAGTTTCTGATTAGGAGGAGAAAGAAAGTTTTTGGCTTCATTTCTGTATCTAAAGTGAGGATATGTAAGAGGACCCTGCCTGTGGTGTACATAGTATGACTGGAAGGAAAGAAGGCTCTGTAACTTCTCCCCTCACTCTCCAGCAGGCCGAAGTGAGGTGGTATTATTACTTTAAATATCTTTGTTTTACCTATATATGACCTGTAGACTTGTGGCTTACTTCCAGGGGCACTTTTGAGGCATTACAACATTCTTGCCCAGAAACATGACCTGCCAACAACAGCTGAGTCCTCAGGTCAGTTTTTGATGTCTAGTGTTGGTATGCTAGGATCTGTATGTACCAAATGGTACTTGGCCATTTCTCAGCAGTCCTGCTGATAGCAGGTACTCGGCCAGGATTCCAGCTCTTCTACAAACTAGTCAAGCTCAGCACATTTCCTGAGAGCATGAAGTAGCAGACCCTCTCTCAGATCTGGGCCTTTGCACCTGCTAGATCTTTTGCCTAGAATACTCCACTGAATACACACAGATTTTCAGTCTTTAGGTTTCAGCTAAACATTCGTTTCTCCAAAAAAGTCTTCTCTCACCTTGTAGAGAAGCAAGGATCCTACCCATGTGCTCTTACAGTACCATGTGATTTTGCCATCATAGTATCTAACACTTAACACCCTGTATTAAAATTTATCTTTCAATGTGGTGAAATACAAAAAATGTCTTTTCACTATTATACCCCTGGGTCTGGAATCTAGTAAATTCTTTTTTTTTTATACTTTATTAGTTGTTGTTGGACCTTTATTTATTTATATGTGGTGCTGAGAATCGAACCCAGTGCCTCACACATGCTAGGCAAGCGCTCAACCACTGAGCCACAACCCCAGCCCTAGTAAATTCTTAATATATATTTGATAGATAATTATTCATTTAATAATTACTGATTGACACTTTTCTGATTAGGCACTAGACATGCAGTGGTGAACAAACAGTGGTGATCATCAGCAGACATGATCTCCTGCTCTAATAATAATTACCTATTACACAAACAGGTATAAAATTATATCTGTGTTGTCACAACAGTAACAACTGAGCTAAGGTAAGTGGGAAGAGTGGGACATTAAGGAAAAGAAGAGAGGTAGGAAGAGCACTTCCTGCAACAGCTATAACATATGCACAGGCCTTGTGATGAGAGGGATGAGGACAGCATGTCCTAGTTGCTGAGGAGGTGAGATAACACTGAGGGGGTATGACAGGGGCTAGACTGCCCAGGACCTTTGTGAATCATGATGAGGCTTTTAGACTTTAATCCTAATTACAATGGTGAATCATTGAAAGGTTTTATGATAGTGGGCAGCAATGGAGTTGGAAAAAAGTATCTGGATTTGGGTCACCCGAGATAAAATTAACAGCTTTTTGGATTGAATCTGATGTGAGGGTGAGAGAGAGAGGGCTCTCAGGGAAGTCTTGCTTAATGGATACTCATTGGTTGCATTCACTGAGATGGGGAATAGTATAAGAGGACCTGACATCAGAGGTAAAAATCACAAGTGTCTAAGATCTCTAGGAGATCTTAGAAATACATTTACATGTACTAGAAATACATTTTTTTCTTTTTTGTGATACTGGGGATTGAATCCAGCAGTGTTCTACCACTGAGCTATATCCCCAGTCCTTCTTATTTTTATTTTGAGATAGGATCTCACTAAGTTGCCAAGGCTAGCCTTGAACTTGAGCTCCTCCTGTCTCAGCCTCCTGAGTTGCTGGGATTAGAGGTGGGTACAACCATGCCCAGCTAGCAACATAAATTTTAGACTCATCTGTAAAAGGTTGTAACTAAAGGAGGAAGGTATAAAGACCAATTGGGGGAAAATATTCATTAAAGAGAAAAGGAGACTTAGGATCAAAGTTTGAGGTAAGTCAACATCTACTAGCTGGATATGGAGAAAGATAAGGAGCAGCCAGAGAAGCAGCAGAAGTGATTGAGAGTTCTGGGTCACAGAAGCGAAAAGAAGAGTTAATTAAAAAATTAGACAGTAGTCAATGGAGAAGAGGATGTTGTTAGTATAAGTTTCCTGAGGTCACAAAAGATAGGATCAATGGCACAGGTGGAGGAATTGGCCTTGGCCAGCTACTCTATCGTGGTAGGAACAAAGAAGGCTGCTAGTAAATTAATGTCTTAGTAGTGGGAAGTTGAAAGTTCCATTTTCTCAGTGAAGTAATTAATAAGAGAACTGATCACAGAATTGTAGAAAGATGGCTGGGCCATATGTAAGACCTATCTGAAGTGAGTGACCATGAATTTAAAGTGAGGTCAAACTGCCCTGTTTGTTTTTCTAGCAGTGTTTGTTGCTCTTGTGCACACACACACAAAACATTTAGTTAAATGAATAAACAAAGAAAGGATCAAACAAGTAGTAGAAATCAAAATAACCTGACAAATTTAAGGGATAAGAGTGAAGAAGGACAAAGTCCTCTGCTGCTGTGATAGAGACCCTCCTCCTCTATGTGACCCATGCATCGTACCACAGTCCACTGCTAACCTTTAGTCGAGCTGGAGGCTGAAGCAGGTCGGGAGGATCGCTTACGATGTCCATTTTCCACATTTTCAGAAGCCACAGTTGGCTCTTCAGTTCGGGAGTTTCTTCGGCTTGGGGTTTTGGACTTTTCAACAATCTCTTTTGGCTCACTGCTGACAAAGGGAAGCACAAAGTTTCCAAGGAGGTGAAGGAAACAAGTCACACTAAAAGTGACTCTTCAGAGTGTTTCATTCATAAGGTAGGAGATTATCTCGTTCTGGAGAGAAAATATTCTGCCACTGGGACAATAAGCATGAACTTCTCTACTATTGAGAATTTAGTTGGTCTAGCTTGCTACATTAGAGAAAATAAATACTAAAGCACATGCTGGTGAAATTCTTCAAAAACAGGTAACAGACTTAAGAATTAAGGACAAACCTCCCCCAAAACTTCCTCATCCCTCTTCCTAAAGTAATAATACTTCCCTTTAAAAACTAAGATTTTGGATTTTGTGATTTTTTTTGAGTCATTAAACAATTTTTGTGTTTAATAAGTTGTTTGAAAACTGCTAATAACTTAAACAGCATCCAAAATCTAGGACACTGCAAACTATATTGGCATTTACTATGAGTCTGTTATAGTCAGATAATGGTACAAGTCACATTATGGAAATATATTCACAATACATTGCTACCTAGGTAGTATTAATTGTCCCAATCTCAAGCCTCCTTTTTTAGTATGTGAAGATCTATTATTATTGAGGATAGAGTGAAAAAATATTTTCATACATTCCTGATGGAGTATAAACTCAATAGTTCTCAACTTTGCCTCTTAGGGGACATTTCACAATGTCTAGAGACATATATATATTTTTTTTCTTAATAGAACTGGATACTCAACCCAGGTCTTTATGCATGGTAGGTGAGTGCTCTACCACTGAGCTACATGTACAGACCTCTGGAAATATTTGATTGACATGACTTGGGAGAAGTGCTACTAACATCATTTGCATGGGGGCCAGGGATACTGCTATAACCCTACATGCATAAGACAGTCCCCTACAAGAAAGAGTTATCTGGTCCAGAATGTAAATGATGTTGAGGTTGAGAAAAACGGACATAAATCCTTTGTCTCAGAAATTACGTTTCGATTTTGCCTTAGGAAACAAATCTTTTTTTTAAAGCATTTTTAACTGTAGATAGACACAATACCTTTATTTAATTTATTTATTTTTATGTGATGCTGGGGATTGAACCCAGTGCCTCACACATGCTAGGCAAGCGCTCTACCACTGAGCCACAACCCCAGCCCAGGAAACAAATCTTTTTACAGAGCTCTAATTACACACAAAGATATTAAAATGCTTTATTTGTACTAGTGGAAACAGAATACCTAAATGCCTAACAATAATAGATTAACTAAATTATGGCACATCCATATGCAATCATGAAAAATCATGTTGCGTAAGATGATTTTATGATAAACTTAAATCATTATTTGTGTCTGTGAGCATTCATATTGGGGACTGAACCCAGTGATGCTCTACCACTGAGCTACATCACCAGCCCTTTTTAATTTTTATTTTGAGACAGGGTCTCATGATACATTATTATGTGGGGGAAAAAGTTACCAATATTATGAATAATAAAATTCTATTTTCATTACAATATATATTGAGTATATAGGTGTCTACATATGAATGAATGAATAAGAAAAAAAAAATATACACACACACACACACACACATATTTGGCATAATATATCTGTATGTATGGTCTGTGAAGAGGACTAGAAAATGGTGAACTTAAATACATACAGTGAATATTACTGAATTATAGGAACACTGGTTTCCTGGTAAGTTATTTTCTTTGTAATTCTATGATCTGAATTTGATGTCGTTTTTTTTTTTTTTCTTAATTTTATTTATTTATTTTTATGTGGTGCTGAGAATCAAACCTAGGGCTCATACGTGCTAGGCAAGTGCCCTACCGCTGAGCCACAACCCCACCCTATGATCTGAATTTGAAACTTTCTTTATAAACTATTACTATTTCATAGTTCAAAAAATGCATACTAAAACCAGAAAACAAAAAAGAAGTTAATTAAATATTATTGGAACTGAAAAGGCATAGAATTGGAGAAAAAATAATATAACAAAACAAAAGTGGTCAAAGACTACCTCTTCTGGGAAATCTTTTATGCTTCACTTCCCAAGCGGAGTTATCTCTTCTGTCTTTTGAGTTCACAGTCTGTATCTGGTATTCTTTAGCTCCCATCAGATTATATAGCACATATTTTAATGTCTTGGGTGCTCTATTAGATTTTGGGATACTTAAGGGCACAAACTGGTGATTACCAGTTATCTATTCCCCTTCACTGTTCACTCCTACCAGAAGACCCTTCATAGTAGCACCACAGGTAGGAACTAGGCTACACTGTTTACTACCCTGCTTTAAGTACAACAACCACTTCACACCCAAACACAAGCTGAAGCAAGTCAAAGACAGGCTAGACTGGAGCTGGGGTGGAATTACAAGTCAAGAGGATTAACACCTCCTTTTAGAGGTTGTAAGGATGCCTTTCTGGCTGGGATTCCAAAAGACAAACATTCTGAGGAAGGAAGATTCTATATGGGGGGGCCTCTTTCTGCTGGTAAAACAAAAGCCAAAGTAATAATGCCCTTATGTTTATATGGTTAATGCTCAGACAGCTCTGAAACAAATACCCATAAGGTATTTTTTGTCTGATTAGTTTCTTTCTCTAGACAAATAGTTGGTGTATGTTTGAGAAATGCAAATGAATTCAAACACTGGCTCAGTCCAAATGAAACCTGACAAGGCAGAGTGATAAAGCCGGAATAGCATTGAATTTGGAATCAGATGACCAGGGGTCAAGTTGGAAAGATACTTTTATCAGCTATGATATTTAATTCTCTCTATGCATCAGACTCTAGATCTGTAAATCCATATTTTTTTTTCCTGCTATAATACAGAGATTAAAGGCGAGGGCTCTGGAGTCAGAAAGACTGTATTTGAATCTTAGCTTCATCCTTTACTAAATCCGTGAATTGGACAATTCAGTTAACCTCTCTGAGCTTTAGATTCCTCTTCTATTAGAATTTATTTTTCCTAATAGACACTGTAAAAATCAAGTGAGATAATACATTTAGGGAGCTTGTAGCCCAGAGTATGACAAGAAATAGAATTCAAATAAATGTTGGCTATTATTGCCTCCTTATGTGGCTGATATGAAGATTAAATGAGAAAATGACTGTAAAGGAGTTTTATAAACTAAGTTGCTGTATAAATATGAGATATTCTTTAAAATTTATCTAGTTCCTTCCCAGATGAAAAAGGGATGACTAGCCAGGCATGGTGGTGCACACTTGTAATCCCAGTTACTCGGGAGGCTGAAGTAGGAGGAACAAAGTATAAGGCTAGCAACTTAGTAAGACTGTATCAAAATGAAAAATAAAAAGGGCTGGGGATATAGCTCAGTGGTAGAGTGCTTTTCTAACATGCATGAGGTCCCAGGTTTAATCCCCAGTACCATACTTTTACACACAGAAAAAAGAATGATATTTGGAAGACATTTCTCTCCATGGGGCTAATGAGGTTGAAGACACAAATGTGCTTCATTTTGTTAAATTATGTGGGGCTGCATAATTAACAGAACAAACCATGTATGGGGTCAGACCCTACCTGGCTTTCTCTCTCTTTTCCTTGAGGATCCAACAGATATACTTCATATGGTAGAATGCAAGAATTCTTAGTGACACTTAGGACAACAGCTCCCATACATTGAACACTTACTATTTATTTTCCATGTTGAATGCTAAACATGTTATTCAGTTTTCAGAACAACCACAAATGGTAGAGAGACTGACTCTGCCACCTAATTTTATCAAGAAAAATGTTACCTCTGAATGGTTAGGACTCATAGCAGCTCTCTACATGAGCAGTAAAACAGACTGCTACAAGAGTGCAGGAAAAGGACAAGGTGAAAATAGGTTTAAAGACTACAAAAGCTGACACCCTTCAAAGAGGCTTACGCTATGGTCATGCTAATCTGCAGAAATGATCATCTTACCTTTGTCCAGAGACTATGGCAGCATTTGCCTCGAGTTCTGTCAAAAATACAAAGGACAGACATGAGACGTGTAAGATGCTGGTCTAAATGTCCACAGGGAGATGCTAGGTGTCTATGACAATTCTGAATGTCCTAATTAGGCTAATGGGTCTCTATGCCCAGGGTTTCACCCTAAATGGTACGGAGACAAAAGCTGGCATGAACCCAATTTGGTTTGTTGGGAATATAAGATACTTACTTGGTTTATTTTTATTTCTACTTCATACTGTGAAATAATCCTGTTTGGATCAACAGAACTAAATTTCACAGTGCCTGGTTCATATTTCACCCAGCTACAACTAAGTTAGTAAAATAAGTCTCTTCCTTTCATATAGAAAAGACTGTTTTCAGTCTTAAAATATCATCACCCTCATGCACTTTTTAAAAAAAGATAGCAATCTTCAAACATGTCTTGAACATCTATTATGGATGCATTTTTCTCCAAACAACTTCCTCATTGAGCTGTGGAGGGCAGAGTGCCTTGCTTTGAGATACCACCCACAGACTCCATCACATCCCTTTTTTTCAACCTTCCAGCAATGCCCTCCAAGAAAAGACAGTCTCAATGATTTGTCTAGCAGAGTTTTATGTCAATGAGTACCCCGAGTTTATTAAACACTTCTCAACAGCAGAAGAAAACGTCTGCTTCCTTTAGTATATGAGTTTAGGTAGCTTCATCTTCCACAAAAGCCCCTCCCTGATGGCACCAGACGGCAGTGATCTGTACTGCCTCTGGCCTGCCATGGCCCTGCACCTGTTTTTCCATTCAGGAAATTCAAGTACCTCATACTTGGTGTACTATCTAAGTTGCTTTACTGAGTACATGGTAACCTTCTTGAAGGCAGTGAAGTCAGAGTGCCTGGTTTGAAGCCAATCCTAAAAAACCAAAGGCCAAATGCTCTCTCTGATATGTGGAAGCTAACACACAATGATGTGGCTGGGGAGAACAGAAGTTCATTGGATTAGACAAAGGGAAAATAAAGGAAAGGGAAGGGGGATGGGAGTAGGAAAGACAGCAGAATGAACCAGACATAACTTTCCTATGTTCATATATGAATACATGATCAGTGTAACTCCACATCATGTAGAGCCACTAGAATGGGAAGTTATACTCCATGTATGTATACTATGCCAAAATACATTATATTGTTATGTATAACTAAAAAGAATAAAAATAAATATTTATATAACTGATAACTGATATAAGTAGAGGGCTCTGAGGATATTTTAAGGAGATTTATATTTTATTTTTAGTACTGGGAATTGACCTCAAAGTTTCTTTACCATTGAGCTACGTTCCCCAGCTCTTTTAATTTTTTTATTTTGAGACAGGATCTCATTAAGTTGCTGAGGCTGTCCTTGAACTTTCGGTCTTCCTGTTTTAGCCTCCTGGTTGCTGGGATTATAGGTGTGTGCCACCACATCTGGCTTAAGGAGATTCATTTAAGACAAACTTTAAAAAGGAACAGAGTTTTTCAGCTAATTATTCTGAGAGAAAGAAAAAAATGATAATAACAAAGCTCATTTTCTGGAGTAAAGAGGTGGGGCAAGAAATGGAATTCCCTTTCCTTTTTTAATGTCTTATTCTTTTTTTTAAATATTTTTTTTAGTTGTAGGTGAACACAATATCTTTATTTATTTCTTTATTTTTATGTGGTGCTGAGGATCAAACCTGGTGCCTCACATGTTCAAGGCAAGCTCTCTGCCACTGGGCCACAGCCCCAGCCCCAGCCCCAATCTCTTATTCTTATGAAAAAAAGTTTTACCATTTAATCCCTTTTCTGAATAAATTATTATTTTTTTAGTTGTTGACGGACCTTTAATTTATTTATTTTTATGTGGTGCTGAGGATTGAACCCAGTGCCTCACATGTGCTAGGCAAGCGCTTTACCATTGAGTAACAACCCCAGCCAGTCCTTTTCTGAATAATTTGTTCTGTTTCTACTCTTTTCAAAATTTTCACCATAATGCCAGTTATCATGTAGGCAGCTGGCAGCACAGAAAAGAATTTGAGTAAATGAAATGTTTTTTGCTCATACATTCTGTCCAGAGGTCTGATTCTTTCTAGTGTGTGCGGGTGGAAGTCCTATCCATCATACAGGTTATAGCACCCTGAAGCAAGTTTTAAAATAACTTTCTATTTCTATTGGCTACTACTCATAGAATTGAATATGGTTATGATGCCTTTTCTTACTAATTTTGTTAAGTGTATACCTTCCATGATATTCTAATCTCTTTGTGGGAACCAGTCACACATTTTTCCCCTCCTCCTATCCCTCAGCCAACCTCCAGTGACAGAGGCAAGACTAAACTGTACCACCTATGATACTCATCTGCTTCTGCAGTCTAACCCATGAATGCAGAACAAGTGCTACTATTGTCAATCAAGATCCTCATGTCTTCAGAGCTGACCCAGCATCCCATAGCAATCATCTGTCAGATTACCATGGACTCTTCCTTTCAGAAACATCATCCCTAGGGCTATTTACAATATCTTGGTCATGGGGAGAAACTAAGCCATCTAGAGATGATTGAAATGACTGCCTCCCCAGAGGAATGACTACCTCACTGCGTCAGAGGCTCTTTGAATAGGCCTCCACTGATTTCAGGATGATGCAATCATTATTTTGGTGTATTATTTGGTGCTTGCCACCCCAGTAAATCACTTTATGCCATATAGTCTGATGTCAGCTGTAGGTGCCTGGGTCAGGGAACAGGGCCAACTCTGCAGTGGGAACCACTCATGACTGGGTGGGAGACTGACAATGAGCACAGAGATGCCCTTCTTGATGTTGATATTACAAATGTGTAAGAGAGCAAGCTGTTGGGAAAAATAACCTCAAAATATACTGCAGAAGTTCTGCCATTAAATGGAAGTCTGCCTGAAAGCAAACAAATAAGACATGTCCAGCCATTTTCTGGTATAAGAACATGTGACACTGAGGACAAAAGTAGTTCCTTCATATGTGACCCATTCCATTCCAAGAAGTTTTTCCTACACATGTCTTACCTGATCTGGCAACAGGCCCCTGCAGTGCTGTGGCTGGAGTATCCTTTGGAACTAAATTCTGTGAAGGGGCTAGGGCAAGAAAAAAAAATTACAGACCTTTCACTTTTTTTTTTTTTTTAAATAAAACAAAAAGCATTAACTGAATCAAGGACCTATTTGCTTAAACACTGTACTCTTAGAGTGAGTACTTGACAATGACCTTGAAATTACAAGTAAAATTTATTTAACAAATCAACTAGTATACCACTAAGTAACAAACAGTATCACTTAAGAATGTTTTTCCTCTTTATGTATGTAAAAATCAAGGAAGGAAATGGCCATGAAAAGATTTGCACTCACATTTTTTGCTTCCTTTTTTTTTGTACTGAGGATTGAACCTAGGGGCGCTCAACCACTGAGTCACATTCCCAGCCCTTTTTATTTTATATTTTAAGACAGGGTCTCACTAAATTGATCAGAGCCTCACTAAGTTGTTGAGGCTAGCTTTGAACTCGTGTTCCTCCTGCCTCAGGCTCCTGAGTGGCTGGGATTATAGGTGTGTTCCACCACGCTTGACATACTTTTTGCCTTTTGAGGGAAAGCATGTCTTACTAGAAAATCCAAGTCATTTTTAGATTATACCATTCACCTTAGCTTTTTAAAATTCCTGCCTTACCCTTCCTCAGACTATATTCCTTGAGAACTAAAACTATCATATAATTTTGTACTTTCATATAGCACCTAACAAGAGTGATGGGCATAAAGCAAGTATGCAATCCATACTTACTGAGTAAGTCAACCTGATATTATTTACCTGTGTAACAAATAGTTACAAAGAACTTTTGTCTAGGGCCCAGGTACTGTACCACAAACACTTAGAGACCAAATTACATCATTCATATCAAGAACCCAGTTTGGTATTAATGATAAATACATGTGATACACTAGAGTGCACTGTGATGTCACATGACAATTATACATAAAGTGCCATGGGAGTCCAAAGTAATGGAGTTCAATTCTAGGTTGAGATATCTGAAGGCATATTAAGGGAAAAATGTCAGAATTAGCCTTTGAAGAACAGAAAGAACTCAGGCCTTGAGGAATGGAATGGAATAAATGACACACTCTAGAACAGAAACTTTCTGGATCATATGGTAAAGATTAAAGGTACAGATATGCCATAGTCATTCAAGGGTGTGTCCTCCCATCTTGATACTTGAATCTTAAGTAAACACTACAACAGTAGGTTCCCTCTTATGGAAACTGAATTTTGTAGATTTCTTCTCCTGCTTAATCAAGCAGTCAATAATATACTTGGTTAAGAATTTATCATTGATGCTTATCTGATAAAGCTTAAAACTATACCTTAACTTCTACTTTTAACTTCAGTATTGTTTTCTCACATTTTCAAGGTAAAAGCACAGAAGTCCCTTGAAAAAGAATAGAAACAATCACTATAAGCAAAGTGGGTGGCCATAACTAAAACTGAGAATTTTTTCCCACTGCTGGTTCATCTCCTCAAAATTTATGTATTTCTCTTATTTTTATATAACCCAAATAAAAATATTTTCTAATTACTTCTCATCATTCTTTTCGTACCAGAGGGAGAAGTTCCCTGAAAAAAGAAATAAAAATATTTAATAAAAGAGAATACTTAAGTCATACCAGGTTTCTTTTTAATTCTTATGGTCACCAACATCATCAAAACTTGAAAAAGAAACAAAAGAGTGCTCATCCTGTAAAATCTTTGTCTTCTACTGAGGCAGCAAAATCCAAAAAACCTTTGTTTCTCCCTGTACCTTTTAACACTGAGGTAAAGAGGCAGATGAGGGGAATTAGCTTTTCTAGAGTTCTACATGAGATAGCATTCTGGTCACAGGACGTTAAAAACTTTTATTGAATCTTTGTATAAATTCAGAGAGGTAGGAATTACAATCTCTATTTTACAGATAAAGTACAAGGAACTTACCTGACTGTAACCAGTGGAACTAAAATTTGAACTCTGATTATACCCTGAAACTTGTGTTCTTTCTGCCCCTACTCCTGAGTGCTTATCATTGAGTGGTAGGCACTCAAAGCATTTTAGCTGCATAAATAAGACAGGTACTATTAGCTGACTTTGGATATTGCAGAGGCCCTCCCAGCTCTTGAGAATGTGGGACTGATTAGTCTCTGGGGAAATGGAGCTTCTGCATCTTATGCCTCTAGGAAGGAAGAAGAGGAGGAAGCAAGGGTGGGAAACCAGACAGGAAGGAGAGGGGCTATAAGGATACCTATGCTTTCATTTTTAGCTCATCTTAACACTACATAGGAAATATCCTGAACTAGATTATCTATGAATGGAATGGAAAAATTTACAAAGAGATTATATTAAAAGAAAACTGTGGGTCTGGGATTTGTGGCTCAGTGGTAGAGTACTTGCCTAGCATGTGTGAGGCAGTCAGTTCAATTCTCAGCACTGCATATAAATGAATGAATAAAATAAAGATCCATTAACTAAAAAAAATTTTTTTAAAAAAACTGGAAATCACTTTTTTTTTTCACCATTTACTAATCAATCATTATATTGTTTTTGTTTTTGTGGGGATCAAACCCACGTGTGCTTTACCACTGAGCTACATCCTTGGCCTGTTTATTTTTAAATTGAGATGGGGTCTTGCTAAGTTGCTTAAGTATTCACTAGGTTGCTGGGGCTGGCCTTGAATTTGTGTTCTTCCTGTCTCTGGGATTACAGGCATGCAGCACCATACTTGGCCCAACTGTTATATTCTAAGCCTAGTATTCAGCTTGTTATATGAATTACTTCACTGAAATCTTACAACTACTATTTTCCCCATAATTCAAAGAAGGAAACTTATAGTTAGTAGTGGTCAAGTAACTTGCCCTACTCCATCTGGCTGTAAATGCTGGTGCTATGTTATCAACCCAAACCTATCTGACAATTTGCCACTTTGATCCTTCCACATCTGTTAACATGGAGCCCAATTTTCTCAAAAGCTCTTCTCTGGGGGTAGCCCAGACAGAAAGAGAATATTCCCTGAGGTGGAGTACAATGAGAACAGGGCTATAGAACCTGCTCTGATAAAGCTGCGAGCAAGTCTTCCTCATGGTAAGGGGAACCTGCAGAAGCTGTCATTTATGTTTAAGAGAAACTGCCAGGCTGGAGACTCACAGTATAGACAGAACAAATATTAATCTTCTTAGAGCTTCAATCTTCTCATCCATACAATTGGGTAAGACAACCTAACATGGTTGATATGAAAATGATGTGATAATGTATATAGAAACACTCCCTTGTAAACTGAGAAACTTTTTATATATATATATAACAAAATGTGTTGTTTTAGGAGCTGAGAACCATATCCATGAGCGTAAACATAACATGTGATTTAAAAGCATATTTTCCAGTGTATTTTCAATAAATAAAATTATCACTATTGGCATTTAGCCCATTCTTCCTCCAAGTAGAAAAGGAATCATGCTTTTCCTCTTATGGGATAGGTCATCAAAAAACTCTGACATTATGAGTGATGCCAAGGCCAAGTACATACCTATGCTGGGTAGAAGCTCTGGATGGGATCCCACCTTCTCCTCCACTAGGCCACCCACAAGTGGCTCCGATGCTATGCCACCATGATTGCTTTTTGTGGTCGGCGTCGTGGAGATGAGCTCAGAGGATACCAGAGTGGGTACTATTGAGCGTATACTGGTGGGGAGAGCACCGCCAGGCAAGCTGGGTCCTGCTGAGGCAGAGCCCAGGCCCACTGGACTAGAGGTCATTTTTAGCAGAGTAGGTGCTGGGGGTGTTGGAGTTTTACTGTCCAGCTCTGTGGATAACTGCTCTGTTCCCACAAGTCCAGGAGCTGTGGTCTCCAGCCCTTGGCCTTCAGTCTCTCCATCTGCACCATATTGCTCTTCCCCTTTTTCAAGAGAGCCTGTAACTTTCTTACATGCCTTGGTCAACAAAATCTGGCCAATTTTGTCCACTTTTCCTTTGCCCTTACTAGATGAGACCGGGCTTCGTCGGTTGACAGAGGAGCCTGGACTATTGGTCAGAAGGGGAGAAACCATTGTGGTTGACTGTGACGAGGGGAGAGTGCTCTGATCTGCTGAGGTGCTCACCTGAGGACTGGCCTCATCTGGATTCAATTCTTTCACTTGCTGGATAGGGACATGAGGAGGGACAACTGGAGAAGATGTACAAGGAGGTGAAGGAAGCTGAACAGGAGTGGCTCGTGAGTTAAGAACCAAGGGTCGACTTGCCTGTATGTTGGAAGCAGGACTACTGGAGGGGACATTAGGTGGTACAGGAGCTGAAGAAAATTTTATGTTCTGAGGTATGTGTAAAGGACCAACAACTGCAACAGAGGGAGGCATCAGGCCAGAGTTGGTTGTCAGTGGGGCCGCAGGAATTGTGCTTGGCTGTGATCCTTTCATAACCTGAATTATTGAGGATGAATTGATAAAGACAGGTGTAATGAATTGAGGCCGGGCATTAGACTGAGCAGCTGACTGTCCCTCAGAAACCATAACCTTGCTACCCACATTGGGCATCGTGACAACTGTTGACATCAATGCAGACTGCAAATGAGTTGGCAGGGCTGCTGATGTGTTAGCTGAAGTGGTTATGGGATTGGAAGTGACAAAAACAGTTATTTGATTTGGGGGCAAGGGAGTGGAAATGGAGGAAGAACTGACAGGTCTTGACATTACTGGAGGGATGCTTGGTGCAACATTGGAACTGACCTCACTCATTTCTGGATGCACAAGGGTTGAACACGGCTCATTACTGTGAGGTAAGTTTAGGGAATTAGAGGGCTCTTTAGAAGACGGATCCTGCAGTGTGGGAATGACAGGTGCTTTTTTGAGGTCCTCCCCTGAAACTAATGGAGGTGTTACTTCCAGATCTGTAAGCCCAGGGGGTTTAATGGTCACATTAGGAGCTCCAGAGTTGTCAAGAAGTTGACTTAACGATGTTGGTGCTTCCCTCATGGCAGGAGACACCAAAGTTTTGTTCTCTTCAACACTGGAAAGTTTGTTAGGATCCGAAGGCTGCCCATCCTTTTTGGATTGATCTTCAGGGACAACCATTTTAACTTCTTGGGCAGGGACTACTTTTAGCTCAACATTTACCTGTTCCTTCCTACCCTGGGAATTCTGGCAATCACTGTCCTGAGGCATATTCAAGCTCTCCTTGTTATCCTCGAGAACAGCCCCCACTGCAGCCACAGGCACGGTGGGATTCTGAGGATTCAGCCCACTGTTGTTAGGAAAGCTCCCAGGTACAGGGGGATTGGCCAGAGGAGTGGGACTGACCAACACATTTCTTGGTAACTCCACATTTTGCAACAGGGCTGCATTTGTTTGAGATGCCAGAGTAAGTTTAGGGGCTTTTGAATTTTGCCTCCCAGGACTTGGGGTAGTTTTCCTACTGGACCCAGGACTAGACCTGCGACTGTTGCTTGGACTAGCTCGTTTTGTTGCTCCAGAATTAGACTGCTTTCCAGAATTCACCACCACAGAATCTAATTTGTGAGTTTGTGGGCCTGCAAAATTGGAAGGATTATTCATGGTAAGATTTGAAGGTGCTTGCCCAATGGCCTTCAGAGTTGTTGGATTTAGGCCCTGTTGATCAAAGCCCCTATTTAAATTTGGCCTAGGAGGTAAAGGAATATTAATCTGTGGAGGAAAGAGTCCTGCTATGGAGGCATTGAGTCTTTCTGGTGACAGACTGATTTCTGAAGGTTCTGTGCTAGGAGGGCGGTTGTTGGGTGTCTGAGGATAATAGGGTCTGGGGCTGGCTCTGTTTGGTGTTTTAGGCCTAGATGTCTGGGTTGGAGCAGCCACATTTGGAAAGTGGTGGCCATGGGAGCTGGGAAGGGAATTTACAGGGGGTTGCTGGGGAGTTGCACCTTGAGTTGCTGAAAGGGGTGATGGTCCAGGTTTGGGCCCTGTCATCAGTAACTGGTTCTGGGAAACTACTAAGTGCGAAGGCATGTTATTCGGGCCTCCTGAGACCGATGGAACTTCACTGCCACTTGCTTCAGGAAGTGAAGACATCTCTCCCAGAGGTGAGCTAGAAGGATTCTGTGGGTTCTCCTGGTATACCATTTTCCTCGAATTACTTCCCAAAGGAGTATTTACAGGCATTGGCATTCTTTGTTTATCAGGTGATGGTGGCACAGAGGCAGGTCCTTGCAAACTGACCATGACAGGTACATTGCCACTCTGCTGCATGGGCATTCTCTGAGAGTCTGGGTTCAGAGGTCCCCTTGGGGGATGGACATTTTGGGAGACTGGAAGTCTAACGGATTTGGGATCTTGCTGCATCATGAGCATCATCATCATTTGTTGTTGTTGCTGCTGTTGCTGTTGCTGCTGAGACTGTGGCTGACTAGGAGGTGGAGGCTGCTGTTGCTGCTGAGGCATTTGTGGCTGTGGCTGCTGTTGTGGTGGCTGTGGTGGGGGTGCCACATGCTGCATGAGTTGAGGAGGCATCTGCTGCAGTGGCCTCTGTTCAACTGGTTGAGTAGGATAACCTAAAACAAGCCCCCAAAATCAGGGAAGTTAGACTTTCAGCAAGAGAACTTTGCACCTTTAGAGTATAGCCAAGCAATACTCATCTAGGTGGCAGGCAGAATGTGCACAAACAGCTCAGGCATCCCTGCTCCTGGGGCAGGGGACAGCCCCTCATTATTTGACATGAGTAAAGAGGCACACTGCTTAAGGAAGCAAAAAGCAAAGCATTAGGAATGTGGAGCTCCTCAGTGTGCAGGGTCTGAATGAGGCATTAGTGTACTAAGACTGAGAGTACTCCATACTACTATGGCAGATGGTCCAAATATGAAAGAAGAAAACTACATCAACAGCAAGTGGCTGGCCACCAGCTTTCGGGTCTCATGTAGACATAATCAGAATTTCACTGTTTACGTGAATGATGTAAAGCCTTTAGGGTTCCCTTTTTCTGTTAGCAGAGAATTGTTTGTTTGTTTTTTAAATTTTTTTTAAGTTGTAGTTGGACATAATATCTCTATTTCATATGAGGTTTTTATGTGGTGCTGAGGATCGAACCCAGGGACCCGCAAGTGGGAGGCAAGTGTTCTACGACTGAGCTACAACCCCAGCCCCACCCCAGAATTGCTTTTTTTAAGCTTTGAATTTGTTGAAAACAACAGCATTGAAGATAGCCTTTTTATTCTTTCAATAGAAGTAAAATGTAAAATTCTAGGATTCGTTCCTTAAGAAAGAAGGATTTAAAATTATTCTAGTCCATTGGCTCCGTACACTATGCTGCATCCTTCAGGCTCATTCTTTGAGGAAAACGGGTTGAACTGAACTGCCCCTTGGTGCACATCAGCATCAATAAGAACAATAAGGGCTGATATACGTTGTAAATAAAATGAGGGCACCGAAGTTTTTTGCATATTAATTTCCATTTACTTTCTTACATGTAAACCTCTATTTGGAGAAATGTTTTCTATGAATCCACAACTGGAGAATAAATAAGCCAGAAGCAGAACTCTCAGAAATAAAAATAATTTTGGAATAAGAACTCTGAGGAACAATGCCTTCCAGACTTGAAGAAGACAACATTTCAAATGATTACATCTTTTGAAAATCTGGTATTTTAGAATAAAAACCTTAAAAATCAGCAAAGAGGATAGAAAGATAATCAAATTAAACCAAAAGTAAGGTCATTCAGTGGGAAAAAGTAGGCATATGGCTGGGATACAGTTCCACAAACTGGATCATTCGACTGTTGCATGAAAAATATATGTGGAAGGTTTAACAGGGTACAATAATGTGAATGGTTGGCTCTGGCAGTTGGAAGAAATGCTGGCTCAAAATTTTCACAGAACAGTACCAAATACTGTGGGTCAGATTTCATACTCAGGAGCTAATTAATTTCTTCTTGTCAAAGATTTCCATAGTACCAATGGGTGCAATGTGCAGAATCCAGTTTTGAAGATTTTCATAAAAATTCTTTTGGTTTTAGGCCCAACTAACTTCTTGACCTTATAAAGCCGAAAGCATATGAGATTTTTACAGGTTTTTACAATGGGATTTTATTTTTTACATCTAGTCTGGGGTTCTCACATTAAGAAAATTATAATTTCTTCAAAAGTCCATTCGTGTCAGTTTTATTACACAGATGCCTTTCATCTTTAAAATCAGCTTACCAGACAGCACAGCAAATACCAAAGAGGGCAGCATAGAGTGGCCTCTTTAAAGTAACAGCCAAAGACATGGCTGCTATAAAGGGTCCAGAAACTGGAGGCAGCAGTCCAAAGTGCACTACTAGGAAAACAGATTGGGGTTGATGTGCTAGAATGGTGGAGAGGGAAAGCCATGACACACACAGTGCCCATACACAATCAAAAAACAAATTTATTAGTCAAGGATGCAAACTCATCTGTCTTTAAGGGGCCAGGCATGTGGTAAAGAAAAGAAGTAGGCTAATATAAGACAGCAGGAGTCCTGTGGACACTGCCAAACTGCAGAGCAGATACGCTTTCTTAACAGCATTTAAATTCAGGTTTTTGCTTAAGACACAGCATGACAATTCAAACCCATTATAGGCCAAATTCAGCCTGCAGGCCCCTTTTGCAGAAAAAAGAAAATGATGTGTGTGAAGATCCTTGGAATGCATACAAGAGTTCAGATGTGCTTGGGGGAAGAGGGTACTTTAGGCTCACCATGCCTTCCGGACATATTTGCCAAAGACTGGCAATCCTCCTCCTTAACTGTGCTGCTGAGAACTGTGTATTCCCCAGCAATTTGAAATAAATAACACAAAGTATTGACATCATAATACATTTACTTAGTTTATCTCTAAAATAATACCACTTTTTTTTTTAGGTATTTTTGTTATTATTGTTGTTTATGTGTTGGAGTTAGATCCCAGGGTCTCGTGCATTCTAGGCAAGCCTGCACTGAATCACACCCCAAACCCTCAACATTACTTCCACTTATATGTCAAAAAGGAGGTAGAGTTACTAATGAGGAAGAAACAAAACAGCTCTTTATAATACACAGTAGACAGAACCCTGAGTATGAAGGGCTTGTGTATCTTCAATTGTGTCATAGGGGAATAAAGCTACAAATCACTGTTCAGACCAGGAGTAACAAGGTATAGAGATACTGTGGCAGCTGGCCTTGGTTCTATAATACCTGGGTTGGAATGAATGAATGAATTCTAGAAGCTTTTTTCATTTCAGCATAATTTATCAACATTTAAAGGACAATATTTTATAATCAGAGTAAGGAATTTCAACAATATCATACTATTTGTTATAAATCATTAAGCTGGTGTTAGGCACATGGGTATGTTTTTTCTTATTCTTTATATATTTTTGATGTTTTAAAGATTCAAAATAAAACTTCTATTAAAAAACATCACTTTCTTTTAATTCCCTGCTTTGAAAAAGCTCCAGGAAGAAAGGCTGCAGGAAAAGCAGGCAAGCAAGATCAGGTAAAAATATCTCTCCATTTAATCTTATTTGATTCTGATGCCAACTAGAACCTTACACTGATAAGAATAAAGAGGCATTTCACATCTCAGTTCTAATTTTTATAAAGACTTTAAGTAATAAAGACGATTGGAGTAGAATGTATGTGTTTGTGCCTTCAGAAGTTATATTTGAAATATTTACTTAACATCAAGGCAAAGCTTCCAAATACTAGACACATTAAAATGCTAAAGCAGACTAGTTAGTAGACAAAATACTTTTTTTTTTTTTTTTTTTTTGGTACCAGGGATTGAACCCAGGGGCACTTGACCACTGAGCCACATCCCCAGCCCTTTTTTATATTTTATTTAGAAACAGGGTCTCACTAAGTTGTTTAAGGGCCTCACTAAGTTGCTGAGGCCGGCTTTGAACTTGTGATCCTCCTCCCTCAGCCTCCCCAGCTGCTGGGATTACAGGAGTGCACCACCGTGCTCGGGAACACTGTTTCCTTGAAGAAAAGGAAGCCTTGTAATTTTGCATATATGATGACAAGTATATAACCCTTAGCTAACATTTTATTACCTGGTGGCCGATTTGAAAATTCTGGCAGTTTAGGGCCCGTGCTGTCCAAGTTAATTCCTTGTTCTCCAGGCAATGATTGCTGATCGGCCTCCTCCAGACCAGCTGGACGAGCATCTGGGGTGCTAAAAAATAAGTAAGACATTTGAGAGTAAGATATCTAGAAAATACATGAAACTACCTCAACCTGTCCCCTATTACTAAAGAACTACAATCTATTTACATTATCATTCTTACTGTTATTTACAACTCTCTAGTCTGGATAAAATAGTCAATACTGGCATAAAAATAACCTGGCAAATTCATTAAATGTTAAAATCCACTTACTCTAATAGCACCGTATTTACTCAAAGTGCTTTTTCATGCAATCACCCATTCTCAGAAGGCCTGGACTTGGTTTGGGACTATAAATATTATTAGTCACTGTTCATGTGAAACCACAGTATCTTCAGTGTAGCTGAAGAATCTAGCTCCAGTAATTCATAACACCTTGCAACAACTTCTAAGTTAGCTGATGGAAATGGTATTTGGGGAACAAAGAAAGGTAGAGACTACAAGAAAGTTAACTGAATTTTGCTATAGATAAACACTGGCTTTAAGATATATTCATTTTTACAAACCTTAGCATTTTTAGTGGGGTGAGGAAAAATGTGAAGAAACTTAGTTACTAATACCCACATTTCCAAGGAATCAGAGTGCCCACATCCCTCATTTGGTTTATAATCTGACTCCCAGCTGTACCTTTCTTTCCTACTTTTAGTTTAGAAACAGGGTCTCATTAAGTTGTATATATAGACAACAGAGTTTTATTCAATTCAGTTTTATTTATGTCTTGATTGTGGTCACCCACTTTTAGATAGTATTTTGTCTCATACTCTGGATAGTTTAATAAGCCACCATAAATCTATCTTAAAAGCACCAGCATATGAAAATTTAGAACCTGAAGCAGATTTTTAGCACATCCAGATCCCTAGATCAGTTTGTTCCTTATATGACTTTTCTTTCACTTAAAGTTATGAGCAAGGATTCTATGATATCCTTTACTTTCAAAGAATTCTATAACTAAAACAAACAAACTCAGATATTTTCTTCAGTTCCCTTATGTTACAGATGAAAAAACAAAGTTCCAGAGAGGTACAAGAGATAGGAAAAGGTTCCATGGTAAGCGGGTGATCTTCCTAGCTAGGAGCCCTCATGCTGTATAAGGTCCTTTTCATAAAGTATAGAACCAAAAAGTAAGCCATCTTCTTCAGGGCTGTTGAGGACAGTAAAAATGCAAACTAACTAGCCTACTGGGAGAAATAAAACAATCATCCCCATAAAAATGTTATTCCAAAAGGCTAATAGATGAATTTAACTGAAGAGAATGGTGGTAACCAAGAATACAAACAATAATAAATTCTGGAGAAGATATAGAGAAAAAGGAACAGTTTAACATTGTTGGTGGGATTGTAAATTAGTACAATCACTATGGAAATCAGTATGGAATTCCCCCAAAAGAAGAGGCATGGAATCACCATATGACTCAGTAATACAACTCCTCAGTATTTATCCTAAAGAATTAAATTCAGCATACTATAGTGATACATGCATACTCATGTTTATAGCAGCACAACTCATAACAGCCAAACTATGAAATCGGCCTACGTGTCCATCAATAGATGAATTGATAAAGCAAATGTTGTATATATAGACAACAGAGTTTTATTCAACCAAAAAGAATAAATTTATATTATGTGAAGGAAAATGAATGGAACTTGAGAACATTATGTTGAATAAAACAAGTCAAACTCAGAAAGTCAAGGTTTGGATGTTTTTTGCTCCTTTGTTGAAGTTACAGAGGAAAAAGGAAAAGAAAGGTAGGAGATCTCATGAAAATCAAAGAGAGATCAGCAGAGTAGAGGAAAGGGAGGGGAGAGGGAAGAGATGGAAAGGGAAAATAATGGGGAATGATACTGGCCAAAGTATATTGTTATATTGTATATATACAAACATTTAACAATGAATCCCATCATCATATGTCACTATAAATCACCAATAAAAATATGAGAAAAGAATTTAACTGAGGAGGAGCTACTAGAAAAATCAGATAATTAAAGGCTTTAAGTTTGAATTCAGGAAAACATACTGTTAATATACAGTGATTGGCTTTTAATATATAAAATTCAAGAAACAGTATGATATAATTAGACTATGAAGAATGTTGTGGGAAGGCTGGGGTAAAGGTAGCTACTTTTGGTTTGAATATTTAAATAAACCTTATTTTTTTCTATAGTTCTACCAGTTTATTTCAATTAATCTGTTTTACATTCATTGGTTACTATTCCCTATTAGTAAATGTCTCTAAATTCCAGTTTTATAACTAAAGGCTGAAAATCTAGCTTAATTAATATTTATTCTAAAACTTTTTTTTAATCAAAATCAGAAACATTATTTAAATTAATACTTAGCTTCAGGAAATGAAGTATAAATTTTTAGTTGCCCTTTCTACTGTGATTTTGCAAAAGAGCTCACCTGGAGAAAGTTTACTGAAAGGGTAACTAATTAAAAGTTATAATCATCTTAGCATGGGGTTTAAGCTTCTAGGGATGATAGGGCCTTTAAAGAAAAGGTATCAGTGCAAAAGAACATTATTTTTTTGGTACCAGGGAATGAACCCGGGGGTGCTTTACCACTGAGTCACATCCCAGTCCTTATTTTTTATTTTGAGACAGGGTCTTGCTAAGTTGCTTAAAGCCTTGCTAAATTGCTAAGTTGGCATCAAACTTTTTAAATTTTTTTTTCCTTTTTTAAATATTTTTTTTAGTTGTCAATAAACCTTATTTTACTTATTTATATGCAGTGCTGAGAATCGAACCCAAGGCCTCAGATATGTCAAGTGAGCACTCTACCACTGAGCCACAACCCCAACCTGGCATCGAATCTTTGATCCTCTGCCTCAGCCTCCAGAGCTGCTGGGATTACAGGGGGCGCCAACATGCCCAGCTAGAAGAACATTTTTATTTTTGAGACAGAAGGGAGTCTCCATAAGCAGTTTTTATTCCCAGAACATATTTGGCCTCCCTGGCTCCCCAACATCCATAAGCCTAAAGCCAGCGGTTTGTGGAGCTGAAGTATGGTAGCACCAATTACTTTTCAGGTTCTGGGTACGACAACCCCCTGGGAAAGGGCAGAATTAAGACACATATCAGCCTACTGCAACATATCAACATCATTTGAACCCTTAAACAAGTGAACTGTAAGAAAAAAAACCTGAGATAATCAGAGATATGTGAGCACAGTTTGGATATGTGAGACTATTAAGGATGTATTAGCTTTCTAGATGTACTATGGTATTATTGTGTAGTCATATAAAATAACTGTCCTGCTAGGGACATAGTGGCACATGCCTTCAATCCCAGCTACTTGGAGGCCTGAGGCAGGAATATCACAAGTTCCAGGTCAGCCTCAACAACTTAGTAAGACCCTGTCTCAAAATAAAAAGGGATGGGAGCGTAGCTCAGAGGTAGAGCACTTACCTAGCATGTGTGAGGCTCAGGGTTCAATCCTCTCAGTACCACCCAAAAAAGGAAAACTTTCCTTATTTTTGAGAGGTAGGCATTAAAATAGAGTATAATTGCTTCAAAAGAATCAAGAGAATAATGAAAGAAAATACAGATGAAGGCAAGATAGGCTACGATAACTGTTGAAGCAGAAAGATCTCATACTATTCTAATTTTATATATTCTAAAAAATTTTCACCAATGAAAGTGTCCACATAAAAACAAACAAATAAAATTTGAGGCAAAATTATCACAACCTACTTTAGATCTTGCTGACTATTTTTCTTCTTCCGAGGGGGTTTCTTCTTCTTAGGTTTATTTGCGTTGGTATTATTTTGCTTATTGTTTACCCCAAAATGACCTGCAGAGATGTCACTCTGCAATAAGTTGACCAACAATGGGCTTGTTAGCGTTACATCCTTATTGACAGGAAAGCCTGGATTCTGACCACAGGATATCTGATTTCCATTGGGTGCTCCACTGAAAGGTGCATTGAAAGGCATCCCATGGCCTGAGAAGTGGTTTCCCGAGGCACTGTTTCCCTGCATGGCCTGCACGTGGGGGGGGACCATGTTGGTTTGTTGCATGCTAACATCAGGCATCATCTGAGACAAGCTGACATCATTATTTGCTGTAGTTGCAGGATCACCATGCTGCTGGGCCATGTGTGGGTTGGGCCCTGGTGGCCTTAGGACCTGTCCCTGAATCCCCATAACCTGAGATGGACTGTTGTTCACAGGCCCTTGTTGGGGCAGCATCTGTCCTGACATCTGTCCCGTAAACTGTACCATGTTTCCTTGCATGTTCGGAGTTGGTCCCCTCATTATCTGTGCTGGTCCCGGCATGACACTGGATTGGTTCTGCGTGTTAAACTGCTGCTTATTCCCCTGCATCTGATTGGTCATGATCTGTTCTATCATTGGGTTCTGTTGGAGCAAAACTTGTCCCTGAGGCCCCATCATCTGGTTATGTGGTGCCATCATTTGTGGGCCCTGCTGGGACAGCATCTGCTTGGGTGGGGTCATCCTTTGAGGTGAAGGCCCAAGATTTTGGTTCTGAGGGTTCACCATCATCTGGCCCTGTGGCATAAGCTGGGCCCTTGAAAGGATCATAGGGTTCTGAGGGTTCAGAGTTCCTTGTTGCTGGACCATCTGGCCCTGGGAGGGCACAATCTGCTGGTGCATGCCCATCAGCTGAGAAGGTGGGCCCTGTTGGGGCTGGCCTTGCATGTTGCCCAGGTTCACCTGTGGAACCCCAGAACTACCAGCCTGCTGGTTGTTCATGTTGCCATGAATTCCCATGAGGCTGGGCTGCATCATATTTGGTGGCCCGTGAGACACCTGCATCTGGTTTTGAGGACCAGCTCCTTGACCACCTTAAAGGAAAAAAAAGAAAAAAAATGCATAGTTTCAGAAAAATATTATTATCTTATTGGTATTAAGATACTCAAAACCTTACTTAGAAAAATACCCATCATCCATATATACACTGACCAACATAAATGAGCTGTTTGATATACTTTTTTTTTTTTGGTACCGGGGTGGAACCCAGGGGTGCTTAACCACTGAGCCATATCCCCAGCCTTTTTTTGTATTTTATTTTGAGACAGAGTCTCTCTGAGTTGCTTAGGGCCTCAGTAAATTGCTGAGGCTGGGCTGGGGATGCAGTTCAGTTGGTAGAGTGCTTGCCTCACTAAATTGCTGAGGCTGGCTTTGAACTTGCAATGCTCCTGCTTCAGCCTCCTCCCAAGTTGCTGGGATTACAGGTGTGAGCCACCACGCCTGGCTTAACATACTTTTTGTGAGTTTTTTAAACTACGGAGATGCAATATGGGATAATTGTTTACAATTTCCATGACTATGCAACAGAATTAAGAAAGAAGGAGATAGTTTCTTTATTCCTGAGTTCAGACTTAAAGTTAATATTTCAAAAATCAGAAAACTTTTCTTTTTGATTAAATAAAGAGGAAGGCAATATTTCACTGTTTTCAATGACTTGTGGCTACCTTATTATGAAGAAAACTAAACAACAACAACAACAAAACAACATTGTATATACTGAAGTAAACTCTGTTATAAGTGAGCCAGGGAAACCAAGAATGTGCCATGTTCTCTTAGGAAAACCCCAACAATGTTTCTTGGAAAACTATTACTCTCAAAGGCTAGTCATGCTATTTGCTGCACTTTAAAGAAGAGAATACCCAATACTTCCTAAGACAGGTCTCCTTTGCCCTGGTGTGGTAAAAATTGTTTAATCCTGACATAATGAGAGCCAACTGACCAGATGACCCATCTGGAAGTTGCAGTCAAAGGGATGCTAAAAAGTTCAGTGATTGTATATATACTTCTTGAGAGTCCCTAGTGAAAAACAAGGGACATGTTCTATTCTTCTAAGTTAGAGAAAAGGTGCTGCCTGGCCTACTGCAGTGTTTGTTTACTGTTGGGTCCTTGAGATTTTTCTGTAGCTACTTGAATTACCTACCCTCCCTTACCCTCCACCCCCTCCCCTTTTTTTAAGTCCTAGAAATGGAACCCAGAGCCTCATGCATGCTAGGCAAGTGCTCTACCACTGAGCCTTATCTCCAGCCCCTACTTCTAGCTTATTTTATCTCTTTTATTTTTCACCTTTTTTTTTTTACATATTTATTTATTTATTTATTTATTTATTTTAGTTATTGGCAGACACAACATCTTTGTTGGTATGTGGTGCTGAGGATCGAACCCGGGCCGCACGCATGCCAGACGAGCGTGCTACCACTTGAGCCACATCCCCAGCCCCTATTTTTCACTTTTAAATGGGGACTAAAAAGTGGCTACAATGACGTTATGAAGCCAGTTCATGTTCCAGTCAGAGAGGCAGGGGACAAACTGTCCCTGGTTCACACTCTCCAGACTTTTCCTGAATCTCAAGGAAGACTCACTTCCTTGTCTCTGTGGAGTTTGGCTGGCAAGAGAGATAATACAAACAGTTGAGTATTTTTTCAGGAAGCAGTAAAAGCTAAATAAAATAGGACAACAGAAAATGACAGACAAAAGTAGAGCTACTTTAGAAAGGCTAAATGGGGAAATCAAAACAATAGGGGCATATGAGAAATACCATATAATGATGACCATCACATTCCACCATCCTTGCTAATCCCCTTCCCCCTCTCTCTTTCCCACCCCTCTTCCTTATCTAGAAATAATCTTCCTCCCATGTTCTCCCTCCCTACCCCACTTTATACAAAATACACGTACGAAGATTTGAATTTGATGTCAACATACCTTATATACGAACAGAGATATAAAAAATTATGGTACATAGTACATTAATAATTGTAATGCAAAAAAAAGAGTACATGTATAATTTGGTGTGAACATACTTTATATACACAGTTATGAAAAATTGTGCTGTATATGTGTAATAAGGAGTATAATGCATTCCACTATTGTTGTGTATTTAAAAATAGGAAACCCCGATAAGCAGGACTAAGAATTATTGCACTTAAAAATTATTGATTTAAAAATAAAAAATGCATCTTAAAAAAACCAAGAAAAAAACCTACCATATAAAAATATGATAGCTGTTCTAGGGTGGAAAATTATGTTTAATTATGCTTTAAATAAAACTTCCTCTAAGCTTATAATCCTAGTGGCTCAGAAAGTTGAGGCAGGAGGATTTCAACTTCCAGAGTAACCTAGGCAACTAAGCAAGACCCTGTCTCAAAAAAGAGCTGGGGATGTGGCCCCCGTGTTCTAGTATAAATAAATAAGTAAATAGCTTCCTATAAAAACATTAATTAACATAACTCATGAACATAGTTTTGCACTGGCAGACAGGTAAAGTCCAGTAATTTGCTATCCCTTCAAGAGACAGTCTGAAATTTTTTTTATTAAGTTAGAATTTTTCCTCATTCCTCAGCAATTTACAATTAAAGTTGGAATCACATAATTAAATTAACTCTGGAATGGGCATGGCAGTTCTGAAAATATTTCATCTATGTCAATCCAAACTGTTTGAAAGGATAAATGGATTAGGCATGTTCCCTAAGTAACCAGAAACTCAGAAAAATGAATTTTGGGGCTTATAAAATACTGATTACAAATACTACTTTTTAGTCATTCCACTGTATCTTATTTCCTCTCCAAAATTTCTTCCTATACACACTTCACTTTTGGCATTAAATTGGTACGATTGTTTTTGAAAAATAACACAGTGTACATCAGAATTCAGACTTTGGCATAAACAAAGCTAACATGTATTACATATAGATTTTAAAAGTTGCAATCATCCCAACATGCCATATGCCTACATGCCTTTTTATCTTCATTTCCTCTGCCAGAAATGCCTTTTTCCTTTTACTACTTGAGCAAGCCCTAACTCAGAAGTCAGCAAACTCCTCCTGAGTGGGCCAAATTAGGCCCACTGCTGGTTTGTCAAGGTGAATTGAGTAGCTGCAAAAAACCCCCAAATAACCTAAAATATTTACTTTCTGGCTCTTTCCATGAAAAAAACAAAAAGCCCGACTCCTGCTCTAACTCAAGTTTCACTCCTTTTCTTAGATGTTTCTAGGCTCCTGAGACATTTTTGCCTATTTTCCACATATCAATTACTATTCTGAATGATTAATATGCATTTGAAATTAAGGGGAGAGACCAAGAATTATTAATCTATATATTCCTGTTGCCTACCAAGGCATCTCCCACATGATGCTCAATAAATGCTAGTTGAATAAATTATAGAAAACAAACCTGCATGCTGGACACTTTGATTTGCTTGCAGCTGAGGGGCTCCTGAATTCCCAGGGGTGGTTGCTGTGGTAGAAGGCACCTGACCTTGCATAAAGTTCGGATTGGCCTGTCCTGCTGAGAAGCCAGGTGGGAGGCGTTTAGGCATTCCTTAATAGAAAACAATGAGTAAGGCAGTTACCTAGCAAATTTATACTCTTGCTTAGATATGGAATGAATAAGGAAGGATGAGCTGCATGAAGTTTCCACTGGCTTAGCTCTCTCTGTCACACTGGTAGGATCTTTAATAATAAGGTTGGGAAAGATGGTTAAAAAAATCAACACAATCTCTTACATGAGCATTGTCAAAATGGAAAAGAAATACTAAAAAATTTACACTTAGAACATGCCAAGGAAAAGATGGCAATCTGCTTCCTAAATGTGATCTGAGGCCACGCCACAGCAAGGTTTGAGGGTTCACTTTTCTCTGTAATACAATGGACCCCAAAACTTCACATACTTTAACAAAGGCACCAAAGGAATATGTTAACTTCTCTCATATTCAAATAAATTGATATGAAATACTATAAAACAGAGAGCTGGGTCCCGATATTAAAGATAGATAGATGATTTTTTTCCTTTAAGGGAAATGGATGACAATCTCCTTTGCAGTAAATTTCCCCCTAATGTTGTGCCTGTCTCTTTGGAAGAGATCAGATATTAGAAACAGTTCACAGGAGCTCCAAAATGAGGCTATGTTAAACTTATCAGTATGCCTTTCTCTCATAAGGTCTGCTGTGATTCTGACAGCTATGGCACCAAAAACCATGCTCTAATGGAATCTTACTCAAGTATTACTTCCTTTTACAAAGGCCTAATTTCAAAAAACAAATTTGTAACAAGGAGAATCTCAGACCCACTCATTGTTTATAACACAGGCCTTGATGTGGCCAGATCACCTAGGTGAGCATATCATCTGTTCTATGAAAGCATCAAGACCTAAAGCTTGCTTAAAATTTTCTTGCATTTCTCCATTTATTTTATTTTAAGGGCCAAATTTTCAATGCCCTGAAAAACTCTTTGTAGACAAATATGCACTTGTCCTTTCTTTAGCAGTGACAAGTCCCCACTTGCATGCTTCCATTGTAATTAAATCAGTAATCACATTTGCAGGAGGGACTACCCAGCTTCCACTGATCCAGGGCTAGATGCCCAGAACAGTGAAGTATGGAGTTGAAACATTCTTGCATTTTCTAAAAACGTCTTAGGATTCAAATATTAGAACCTGCATGTCAGCAAAATTAATTACAAGAGAGTGAGAAGACTGATGAGCAACTTAATTTCACCAGAAACCATGGGAACATGCCTTTGCTATATTGCACTAAAGATGTAAGGGTTTTTTTCTGGGTAGGCAATGGGTGTCTTTTGGTGGGGGATATGTTTATCAGATGACAGTATTACTGACACTCTCTATAACTTACTGAAAAGCTCCAAGCACATTCATGTGCACTAGATCAATGATTAATAAGAATAAATAATAAACATGGAGATGGATAAGTTTTACTGTAATCGTTTTACCTCTCACACATTAAGCTCCATTGCTTTTTCTTCATACAAGAGGCACCTTACAAAATAAATAAATAAATCTCCTTTAGGTATAACTAGTGGAATTCCCTCTCTGAGGAGCAGGCATTGGCATTATAAAACTATAAAAGTCAATGATTTCTGAACTTATTCCCCTTTAATACTTTAATCAAAGTTAACAAATACCATGCTTACTATTTTACTAACTAGGATTATCAAAATTGGTAACTAGAAGGGCATTTTCCCCAATAAGACCCTGTATTTATCTTTTCATTTTTGCTCTACTGCATAATCTTAATTTTTTCAGTAGCCAAGAAGTTTAAGTTGTTAATAAAATGCATGTTTCTTCTGGAAATTTTAATTTACTAGTATAAGATCAAGCAAAAAAAAAAAAAATCTGAAAAACAAAATGAAATCTCTACATTGAATTTTACCTGCATTTTATCCAGAGATCTAGCTTATATTTAATCAATAAAATGCTGAACAACGTATCAAAATAATAATGCATCAAGTTAACTAAGTTATATTGTCACCACCATTTCACAAAAGCAAATAATTACATCCTTATTTCACTCCCTCCATTAACTCTAAAAACTTAAGTTCTATTCAGATCTATCTCCAGCAAATTTACCAACATAAATAGCTTCAGCATTCCTCACCTCCTAGGCCTGGATGTAAACTCTGTGGCCCCTGGTTTGGTGGTTGCTGCTGCATCACCATGAAGTTAGGTGGCACATTTCCCTGTTGAACCATAGGATTCCGACCCGGAGAGCTGACGGGCTGCTGAAATCCCTGGGGAAGTGGGTTATTTTGAGGTGGCCTTGGTCCCATCTGCTGCTGAGTTTGGTTAACCGTTGGGGAGGATGCAGGGGATCCCTGCTGGAAGGAGGAGGGTGAGGAGGCAGGAGACTTGTTGGTGAGGTGGGGCTGCTGCAGGGGGGTTGGGACCCTGGAGGGCCCCCCCTGTAAGCTCTTCATCTGAGGAGCTGTGAACTGGCCTGGGTTGCTCATCTGAGGAAAGTTTGCATGGGCTTGTGAGGCTTGCTGGCTGCCAAAGGGATATGGAGGGGGAGGGTGGGAAGGTGTCTGTACCGTGGCTAAGGATGGTCTTGCCTGGAGTTGCTGTTGCATTGGGCCAGGCAAGGGAGACTTCTTCCACCCTTGGTTTGCAGTCATTGTGCCCAGAGAACCCTGGGCTGGAGGAGGCTGAAGGGCTCCAGAAGGCAGCTGGTTCCAGCCTGGAGGAACAGGCACCTGAGTTGGGGCAGTAAACTGGGGTCGAATCCCCTGTGGCTGCTGCTGCTGCTGATGTTGCTGTGGGGGTCTTGCCTGCAATTGTTGCTGCTGCTGCTGCTGCTGTTGTTGCTGTTGTTGTTGCTGTTGCTGCAGCTGGGGAAAATTAGCTGGGTTCATTTGTCTGTTCACAGGGACAGGCTGCATTGGGTGATGAGGAGGAGCTAAAGATCCTGAGGGATGACTCTGCTGTTGCATATGGAGCCCAGAGAGGAGTGGATCCATTGCATCTGTTAAAGACAGTCAACAAAACAATAATCAACCTACTGCAACCTAGATGCTTAATGCAGCCTGGTACCATTCATGTTACCATGTTTGCAAGCACCTTCTTTATACAAAGCAACATACCAACATTCAAGAAAGTGAAAGGTATAAAGAATTTCTATGGTATCTACCTTTTATTTATTTTTATTTATTTATTTTTTTTTTGGAGAGAGAGAGAGAGAGAGAGAATTTTTTTTAGTATTTTATTTTTTTTTAGTTTTCAGTGGAATACAACACCTTTGTATGTGGTGCTGAGGATTGAACCCGGGCCGCATGCATGCCAGGTGAGCGCGCCACTGCTTGAGACACATCCCCAGCCCCCAGTATCTACCTTTTAAAAATGTAAAACCTTTGCTCCCTCTCCTCCCAGTACATATATAAATATGTCAGAAAACCTTCACTACTTCTTGCTTTAAAGAGTTTATGGTTCAACAGTGGATATAAGAGCCACTGTTGAATATATATAAATGCGGATAGCAGTAATTTCCAAATCACATACTAGGGAACTGTGTTAATCACTGTTATAAGAAAACGAAACAAAATTGTCAATCAGGTTTGGGAAATATTGAATCTAACATCCTTAGACAAGTTTGTTTTTTTATAGTAGGATGTAAGCATCTCCAATATGTTAATACTGAATTTCAAATAGGCAGTGTAAAGTAGGATGCATTTACCAAATTCACTTGACTACAGAATTCTGTCATGAAATATCTTGCAATACTAAGTAGGCCCAGGCATGCTTTTTAGAAATGATGGGGTATTATTAATTGATAACAATGAGAAATTCTGAGAAGGAAATGATGACGTTTAGCTTGAAGATATCAGAGCAAAATTGGTAAAGAAGGTAACATTTAAGCTGGACAGTTAGGAATACAGTATAAGAAATAGGTGGAATTTTATAATCATCTCTATAGAAGTTCCAGGTTCTTCAATCCTCAAAGATTGGTATCATTACCTGACTGAGAAGCAGGGCGAGGGGTCCTGGGCTGCAGCTCTGGATTGGGGCCTGGTGCCATCATGGAAGATGACACATTTCCACTCTGGGGTATCATAACAGTGGCAGGACTGGCCATTCTCATTAATCCTAGGGGGAAAAAATAAAGATCCCTAAAATAGAGTATTGGAATAGGCACAATTTTTGTTTCTGATGATATATTTCAAGAAAGAGAAAAGGTATAAAGAATTTCTATGGTATCTACCTATTAAAAATGTAAAACCTTTGCTCCCTCTCCTCCCAGTACATATATAGATATGTCAGAAACCCTACACTACTTCTATTTCATTTCCTTCCTCTTACTATAATTGGTGTTAAAAGTTCCATGTGGGGCTGGGGCTGTAGCACAGTGGTAAAGTGCTTGCCTCACATGTGTGAGGCACTGGGTTTGATCCTCAGCACCACATAAAAATAAAGATACTGTGTGTTCATCTACAAATAAATAGTAAAAAAAAAAAAAAAATTCCATGAATGTTTCTGCATTTGTAGGTAAGCTGCACAGCATTTTTGTATGCTTTTAATCTTTGTATAAGTGGTACCACACTATATATATTCTTCAGTTTCCATTTTCACTTAATATTATTTTTTGAGACTCATCCCTCTTGAAAGGGATGTATATAGAGCCATATATCTGCCCTCTGCTAATAAACACTAAGGTTTAATTTTTTCTAACCCTTTATTCTTTTTTTTCTAAAAATGTTTTTTTTCACTGTAGTTTTTTTTATTAGTTGTTCAAAACATTACAAAGCTCTTGACATATTATATTTCATACATTTGATTCAAGTGGGTCATGAACTCCCATTTTTACCCAGTATACAGATTGCAGAATCACATCAGTTATACATCCACATTTATACATACTGCCATACTAGTGTCTGTTGTATTTTGCTACCTTTCCTATCCCCTACTATCCCCCCTCCCCTCCCCTCCCCTCCTCTCCCATCTTCTCTCTCTACCCCATCTAAAAATGTTTTTATTCATTCTCTTCAGATAAAGAAAATGTCAACTATCCATACCAAATAATAAGAAGAAGTACATGAAATCACTATGATAATTCAGGTTGACCTGCAGGAGCTGCAGTTTCAGGTCCCTCCCCAGATACTAAAGCTCTTGGACGTTTAAGTCCCTTTTATAAAGTGGCATAGTATTTGCACATAACCTATGCACATCGTCTCACATACTCAAAATAATCTCTAGATTACTTATAATACTAATACAATGTAAAATTTATGTAAATAGTTATTGTACTGTTATTTAGGGAATAATAACAAAAAAGTCCGTACATATTCAGTTACAGATACAACACATAGGCCCAACTATGTATGTATGTATGCATGTGTGTGTATGTATCCATGCCTACTTCAGTAAATTCTCCCTGGCTAACATCAAGATAATCTCCATAAAGGTTGGCAAATCCAGTTTCAGAAGAGATAGGAACGGATATTCTAACCTTTAATTCTTATAATTCTGCAAAGTAATGTATTTGTTAAGAATTCTATTTTTTTTTTTTTAGTTGTTGAGGACCTTTATTTTAATTTATTTGTATGTGGTGCTGAGACTTGAACTCAGTGCCGCACCCATGCTAGGCAAGCACTCTACCACTTAGCCACAAGCCCAATCCTGTTATGAATTCTTATGGACATGTGGGAGTATATTTAGATTATTTTAAAAGACTTAGAATTACTAGGTTGCAAGTCTTAACATCTTCAGTTTTATTAATTATTGGCAAACTGCTCTTAAAAGTGTTTAATAATAGGGCTGGGATTGTAGCTTAGTGGTAGAGTGCCTGCCTAGCAAGTGTGAGGCACTGGGTTCGATCCTCAGTACAACATAAAAATTAATAAAATAAAGGTGATGTGTCCATCTACAACTAAAAAAAATATTGTTTAAAAAAAGTGTTTATATCAACTCATTAAACAACAGTCTGAGAAATCCTCTTTTTCACATTTTTGTAATTTCAGACACTATTAGGTTTTTTAGGATTTAGTATTTATGGTCATCAGTGAGACTAGCTTATAATTATCTTCTTCTGTCCTTTGATTTTCAGCATCAAGATTATACTAATCTCAAAATTAGTTCAAAAACATCTTTCCTCTTTTTCTATGCTCTGGGAAAATGTGGGTATTTGTCCTTTACCTGTAAAACCATCTGGGCCTAAACAGATTTTTTAATTATTTTCTTATATGGTTATGGATTTTTCAAGTTTTTTAATGTCCTACTAAGTTAGTTCAGCTAAATTACAATTTTGTTAATGCTTTGAAGTTTGCCAGTATGAAGTTATTTATGTGATAACCTTTTGTTCTACTCTTTTTAAAAAATTGAGATATAATTCACATACTATAAAAACCTACCCTTTTAAGGGTATATTTGCTCATTCTTTACATTGTTTGTGCCTTCTCTTTTTTTCTTTAGCAGTCTTAACCACAGTTATCAGTTTAAATTGTCCTTTCAAAGAAAGTTTTTTGGTTTTGCTGCTCTGTTTTATGATTTTTCCCAAGTCTTACTATATCTCTGCTTTCCTTTTTATTATTCCCTTTCTAACATATTACTGTTTTTTTTTTTTTCCATTCTTAAGTCAGATACTTTGCTTTTCAACTTGTAGTTGATGTTCTTATATTGGAGGGCTTAAAAATTCTTCTATATGCGGTAATGGCTACTTTCCAAAAATTCTGATATGTACATTCTTTTAAAAAATATTTTTTTAGTTTTACATGGATATAATATCTTTGTTTATTTTTATGTGGTGCTGAGGATTGAACCCTGGGCCCCACATGTGCAAGGCAAGTGCTCTGCCACTGGGCCACAACCCCAGTCCTTATATGTACTATTCTTATAAATCCATTCTGATCATAATTACCTTTTAAAATTATTAGGTATTTAGAATATATTTCTAAATTTCCAAAAATATGAGATTTTTGTCCAAGTTTTCTTTGGTTGGTTTTTGTTTGCTACTGACATTTGTTTGCTGTGGTCAGAAAACAGATCTATGTGATATTAATATTTGGTATTTACTGAAACTTGTTTGGGAATAATCCATATTACTTTGTATAAATATTCCATTTATGCTTGAAAGATTAAGGACTCTTGATTTATTACTGCATGGTGTCTATATATGTCCATCATATAAAACTAATTTAATTACATTATTCAAGCTTTCTTTATCCTTATTGAGCTTTTAAAAATTTGATTCATCAATTACTAACAGAGGTTTGTTAAACTCTCCTCTCAAAATTCCTCTCTTTGTAGAATTCTTACTTTTTTTGGTGGAGGGAGTGGAGCGGGTGGGGGTGGTTACCAGGGATTAAACTCAGGGGCACTTTACCACTGAGCCACATCTCCAGCCCTATTTTGTATTTTATTTAGAGACAGGGTCTCACTGAGTTGCTTAGCACCTCACTTTTTGCTGAGGCTGGCTTTGAACTCATAATCCTCCTGCCGCAGCCTCCCTTTTGAGGCTAGGTTAAGTACAGAAAAATTTAGCTATTTTCTTGGTGAAAGTTTTCCTTCTACATCATACATTAGCTCTATTCATTTATATGCTTTTCGTCTTAATGTCTATTTAATTTGGTAAGAATATTGTTATACCTCTTTTTCTTGGTTAATGTTCACCTGGTTTAATCTTTTTTTCTATCCTTCTAACTTTGAAACTTCTGAGTCCTTATATTTTATGTATTTCCTATAAGAACATGTAGGTCATCCTGAGATTACCATTCTTTTTATCAGTGTTCACAGTCCATTTACCTTTATTGCTAATTACTGATGATATTCTGATTTGTCATTCTATGATTTTTATTTACCTTCCTTTTTCTATGTTGTTTTCTTATTTCTCCTGAATTTTACTGGATTTTTTTCTATCATGTCCTTCTTCTCTTCCTCTCCACTACTAGTTTAGAAGTTGTACACTCTATTATTTTACTGATCTTTAAAATGTCAATAGACACATCTAAGTCTAATGTCAATGTGATATTCATTATTATTAAATGTCAATACTTATTTAAATTTACCCCATGTTTACCAATTATTTAGCTCACCATTCCTTCTTAGATCTTATTTCTTCCATCTTAGGTTCAATTTTCTTCTTCCTGAAGTACATCCTTGAGCAGTTCAATTAGCAAGGGTCTGTTAATGGTAAATTAGTCTCTTAAAAAGGTCTTTATTTCTACTACTCTTGATAGTATAGCTAGGGTTTTTTTTTAATATTTATTTTTTTTGTTGTACTTGGACACAATACCTTTATTCCATTCATTTATTTTTATGTGATGCTGAGGATCGAACCCAGGGCCCTGCGCGTGCTAGGCAAGCTTTCTACCGCTGAGCCACAATCCCAACCCCATATAGCTAGGTTTAAACCTTTAGACTGTAAATTATTCCCTCAGCACTTTGAAAATACTATTCTAATGTTTCCTGGTTTCCAACACTTCTGTTGATAAAATCAGCTGTCAATCTGAGAGGTTTTTCTTTGTAAATAATTGGTCTTTTTGGGGGGGCGGTGCTTTTAATATTTTGTTTTGTTTTTCATATTCTGTAGTTTTACAATATTATGTTTAGATGTGGATTCATTTTTATTTGTAATGTTTATGATAAATTGGGTTCTGATACTGATTACTTATGTCTTTTAGCAGTTCTGGAAAATTTCAGATATTCTTCTTTAACTTTTGCTCCTCCTCAATTTTTTAATTTTCTTTTAGAACTCTTTTAAAATATATTTTAAACCTTCTCATCTTACCCTTTATGTCTCTTGATGCCTTTAATATTTCCATCATTTTATTTCTCTGTTGCATTCTGGGTGATTTCTTTAAGTTCACTTTCAAGTTCAGCTAATTTTAATTTGCTGAATAATTTATTCATTTTGATTTTTTTTTTTTTTGGAGTACCAGGGATTAAACTCAGGGACCCTCAACCACTGAGTCACATCTCCAGCCCTATTTTGTATTTTATTTAGAGACAGGGTCTCATTGAGTTGCTTAGTGCCTTGCTTTTGCTGAGGCTAGCTTTGATCTTCTTGCTGCAGCCTCCCAAGCTGCAGGGATTACAGGTGTGTGCCACTGCACCTGGCTCATTTTGATGATTTTTAAGTTTCTATAAGTTTTTGTCACAAATCTCTTTATGCCCTGATCATATCTTGTTTTCTTTTTATGATTTCTATAATTTAGAACAGCCTGAAAATTCTGGAAGAAGGAAGTTCAATCCTAAATTTTACAAATTTGTGAGTGAAAGCTTATTTACAATAAGGCTTTAACTAAGAGAAGTATGTAAGGGCTTGGTTGAGAATGTGCCCCTCCACTGCATCAGCAGTTATGACCAGTCAAGAACAACTAAATGTTAATGACTTTAGTTGGCTGTTTCTGGGTCATTTCACTAACATATTAAACCCACCATGCAAGAAGGTAGAGAAGATAATTCCATACTCATTCTCACTGCCAAGACAGACAAGTTTCTCATTTGTCTCTCTGTGTCAGAGGGTGACATTTTTCTAAGCTATCTTTCACTGAAAATTCTGGCAAATCATGAAGGATACTGAATTCTATCTTCATTCTTCATGTAGATCCAAGGCAAGGTCTTATCTTTTATTCCTTCCTGGCCATTAAAACTAACATCTTTTCGTCCCCATAAAATCTCCTTTGTTTACTACTGTTTAAATTTTCATATTTGACTTTTTTTTTTTTTTGGCCCTGTGGCATTCCTCTGTTTTCTTAAAGGCTCAATTATGCATTAAAAGTAGTGTTTTGTCCAGTGTCTTTCAGTGTTTTGTAACTGGAGAGGGAGCTGGCTAACCACCTATTATCTGTTAATACTGGATTTGTTTCTGATGAATCCCATCCTATTTTTCAAAGATGATAATTAGTAAGCAAGTTTTCACAAAGTGAGAAAAAGGTTTTTTTTAGTTCACAATTATCTTAAAGTACCTGCTGACTACATGCTCAATAATGACAATTAACGTGCAGTTTTAGTACTTAATGGAAATCTGCACTAGATCCATGGTTCTCACCTACAGGCAATTTTGTTCCCCAGGGAACATTTAGCAATATTAGAGACATTTTTAGTTGGCACAACTGCAGGAAGGGATAGTGAAGCTATCACATCTGGTGGGTAAAGGCTAAGGAGGTTATTAAACATCCCACAATGGCAGCTATCCACAGAAAGATTTATTGGCGCAAAACAATGTATTAAGGTAAAAACCCTTGATGAAATGATTACTATAATATCCTTACAAATTTGAGAATGCTATAAGGCCATGAAAAAAAATAGGTCCAGGATTTAGTTTTAGTTGCAAATTGCTTTTGCTTATCAGCTAACTCTATTCCCAATGCTAAGAAGAAAGAACCAAGAATAATTAATGGTATTGTGATATTCCAGATACAGTTACAAAGTCATTTATTATTATTTTAGAGAGAATTTAAAAATCTCTTCCCTTAGAAAATTTTGTTTAGTTTAACCTAATATTAAATTTTGTTTGCACCTTTAAGTTTCACTCACTAAACAAGTGAGAAAAGGAATCCTAAGCTATGCTTGGCATTAAAGAAAGACAAGTAGAGGTTAAAAAGTTACTATGACTGCAGATCATTACTGATTATTCCCAGAACTTTATATTATCACAGTTAGCATCCTTCATTTCAATCTAAAGCTTCTAAATTTCCTATGTTGGTAATAAACTTGGGACTATAATTTGTACTTATTTCCTAAAGATGATTAATAAATATGCTTACTATTTGCCAGATAGTTGCTGAAAAGAGTTTGCAATTAGTGTGGTGACATCAGTTTATTAGAGTCTTAACACTGTAAGCCTGGAGGGGATCTTTAGCATTGTTTCCAGGACATGATCAAAGATGTTTACAGGCAACTAAGGCCAGAAAATATTAATTCCTTTGGCCAGGAGTTGAGACTAGAACCCATATTTCCTGACTGTCATGCCAGGTCTATTCATTCTTTCATTATCTACATATAACTTAGCTAGGCTTTTCCAATTCTGCTTCAGTCCCTGGTTCTTCTAGTAGTGGCAACGGTGTCACCTATAATTTCTCATTAAACTGCCTTAGTACCAAATGCTTGGTCTTCTGTGAGGAACTTCATCAATATATAAAGCACCAGGCTGGGTATTCCATCTACTAGATGGTATCCACATCAGCCTCACAGCAGAGGTCTTCACATATACATAAAAGAGGAACTCAGGGTATGTTTGCTGTGTGGGAGATCTCATCTACTTTCAAGGATGAGTTCAGAGAACAGGAGCCATCATCATCTTATTTTAAAGGTAAGGAAACTATTACTCAGGAAAATGCAGTTAGTAGCTTAAGGTAATCAGTAAATGCAGTGTCCAGATAAAAACCTAGTTGCAAGTCCTCCACTACAATTCAGAACAGCAACTTGAAAATCACTTCCTGTCTTATTTGTTCCATAGCTTCCTAAGCTTTAAATGTCAAAGCCAATTCAATTCTTCTTCTTCTTCTTCTTTTTTTTTTTTTTTGGTATTGGGGATTTAACCCAGGGACACTTTACCACTGAACCACATCTTCAGCCCTTTGTATTTTTTAGTTTGAGAGAGTCTCACTAAGTTGCTTAGGCTGGCTTCAAACTTGTGATCTTCCAGTCTCATCCTCCCAAGTCACTCAGACTACCGGTGTGCGCCACCAAACCAGGAAAGAGCCAACTCAACTGCAATATTCTGTGATCCATAGAATATTAAGTTCAATCTCTGAAGAAAAAATTTTAGGTTTACTAGAAAAGGAACCAAACAATTTATAACACTTTCAAATTCTAAATACATAAAAACACATATTCTATACAAGCACGCAAGAACTCTGATTACAGATTCTCAGCCTCAGTGATAGTAGAAGTTGGAAAACTACATTCTCCACTATACTATAAACGTCCTAAGGGTGGAAAATGTTTTATTCATTTCTATTTTGAATACCCAGTATAGGTCCCGTCATACAACAGGAACTCAATAAATGTTTGCTACACAGTTCAGTATTTATCAGATTTTAAGCAAATGATTACAAAGATCAAATGTTTCATGCTCTGATCCTAGCCTCCTAAGAATGATTCATGTCTCCCTTTCCTAATGCAGCAAACAGAGATGTGGGTGTGTCATGAGCCCCTGCCTATCCTGCAGGACTCAAATGATCTTACCTTAGCAAAAAATGGAAAATAGTAAAACATGATTCGATTGAATGGGAGATCTCACCTGGACCACTGGCCATGGGAAATCCTGGTTCCATCCTAACGGAATTTCCAGCTCCCATAGGTCCATTCATTCTCACATCTTGGCTTCGGTTTTGAGCCAAAGCCAGGTTGATAGCACCTTCCCCTGAAAATGACAGTCAATTTATAAAAAGGAAATCATTATGAGAAGCAAGTATTGTTTAAAGACAGGTACACAAGAACTTTTAGTTTTCTGTGTTTTTGAAGAATTATGATATGTTTACCACCACAAACAGGGTGTGTCAATACTACATAGGTCTTTCTTCAACCTATTTAAGCAGGTTTACTTACAAGCACAAGGAGATCATAACCAATTCTCACTTGCAAAAAGGGTAAATGGGCAATCATTAATGATGCATAGTGTCAACAGAGAGCTTAGAACTCTGAATAATTATTTTTAGTCAGATCACTGTATGTTTGTGTGTGTGCGTGCACGCGCGTAGGCAGAAAATATTCTCATAAACTCTCAAAATCCTAGATTTCCTTTTGGGAATTTAAAATCAGAAGGTAGAAATAAGAGAAAGTTTAATGGTCAAAGAAAATACGATGGTGTAGGGACACTGTAATACTTGTGAGCAAAATACCAATTTCCTTTCAATAATTGCAATATAAAAAGATTTCCAGCAGAGAAATTCATGCAATGAAGAGCAGATAGCCTGGTATTAACCTACCTCCATAACATCTAATGATAAAATCAGCATTTTCATTTTGGGGGGTAGGGGTGGGGGACAGTGCTGATGATCGAATCCAGGGCCTTGTATATGCTAAGCATGTGTTCTACAAATGAGTTACATCCCTAGCCCCTGTATAGATAATCACTAGAAGTGTTCCAATTAAGTAGACCCTAAACTTAAATCTTACTTGGTCCAATGATTAAAAAGGTCTCTGGAAACAAGTTTCAGAATATTTCTTGCACTTTATCCACAATTTTGACTACGATTACCTTGGAAGACAATACCACCTACAGACAGTTAAAATAAGTTAGCCAGTAGCTGAGGAGTTGAAAGTCTGCATTCCCCAAGTTCTTCCATACCCTGGGGTCTTGGTTTATAGTTGGATGATAAGGCAGAAAGCTAATGAGGACACAACAGTTTCTGCTGTCCCACAGATGTAAGTTACCTTTCCATGTGTACTTTTTTTTTTTTAAATTGTAGTTGGACACAATACCTTTATTTTTATATTTTTATGTAGTGCTGAGGATCGAAGGGCCTCACACATGCTAGGCAAGCATTCTACTGCTGAGCCACGACACAGCTCCTCCATGTGTACTTTAATCAGCGAGATTGGCTGGTCATCGGAAACAACATCCTACCACTGGGGGTTACAAGATGCTCTGACTTGCCTATACTGTCTACAGTAAGAGAAAGAGAATACAGGTCTTAAGGGTTTTCACCAATGAGAAGGGACTATATCAAACTTGCTAAGATAGTCTGAGCAGAGAGCTCTTAAAATGATATAAGATCATGTCGCGGGGCTAGGGATGTGGCTCAAGTGGTAGCGCGCTCCCCTGGCATGCGTGCGGCCCAGGTTCGATCCTCAGTACCACATACAAACAAAGATGTTGTGTCCACTGATAACTAAAAAATAAATATTAAAAAGAAAATAAGATCAGGTCACTTCTTAAAACCGCTCTACTATTTCCCACTGTTGTAAAAATAAAAGCCATACATCTTAATAAGATATACAAAACTTCAACTTATCTAGCCTAATGCTGTTCAAAAGAAATACTAGCTATACAAGTAATTCAAAAATTTTTAGAAGCCACAGTAAGAAGCAGCAGATGAAAATAACTATAGCATTTTATTTAATCTAATATAGCCAAGAGATTATTATTTCAACATATGATAGAATAAAAATTACTGATATAGGGCTGTGGTCGTACCTCAGTGGTAGAGGGCTTGCCTCGCACACAAGGCCTTGGGTTATATCCTCAGCACCACATAAAAAATAAATAGATACTGTGTCTACCTACAACTAAGAAGAAAAATTACTGAAATATTTTACATTGAGGGGCATTAAGTCTTCAAAAGAAATATGAATTTTGAACTTATAGCCCATGTCAGTTTGGACAAGCCACATTTTTAGTGCTCAACAGCCACAGATGGCTTGTGCCACATGTTACACAGCCAAATTCAACCCTCCTCTGCCTCTCTAACCTCACTTTACACTATTTTCTCCTTCAGTAATAAGGATTCAGACCTGGTCAATTTTTAGCTTTTTAAAGGCACACAAATCTGCTTCTCACCTCAAGGGCCCTTGTACACAAATATTGTTTCCTCTGCTCAGAACATTTCTCTGAACTTTTTTATTTTTTAATTTATTCTAATTTTGTTATATATGACAACAGAATGCATTATAATTCATATTACACATATAGAGAGCAATTTTTCATATCTCTGGTTGTACACAAAGTAGAGTTACACCATTCATGTCTTCATATGCGTACTTACAGTAATGATGTGCATCTCATTCCACAGTCTTTCCTACATCCATGCCCCTTCCATTCCCCTCTCACCCCTTTGCTCTATCTAATGTTTGTCTAATCTCCAATGCTCCCTGCCAACCCCATCATGAATCAACATCGTTATATCAGAGGAAAACATTTGGCATTTGGTTTTTTGGGATTGGCTAACTTCACTTAGCATTACCTTCTCCAACGCCATCCATTTATCTGCAAATGCCACAATTTTATTCTCTTTAAATGCTGAATAATATTCCATTGTGTATATATATGACATTTTCTTTATCCATTCATCTACTGAAGGGCATCTAGGTTGCTTCCATAGTTTAGCTATTGTGAATTGTGCTGCTATAAACATTGATGTGGCTGTGTCCTTGTAGCTGTTTTTAAGTCCTTTGGGTATAGACCAAGGAGTGGGATAGCTGGGTCAAATGGTGGTTCCATTCCCAGCTTTCCAGGAATTTCCACACAGCTTTCCATATTGGCTGCACCAATTTACAATCCCCCCAGCAATGTATGAGTGTGCCTTTTTCTCCACATCCTCACCAACACTTGTTGTTGTTTATACTCTTAATAGCTGCCATTCTGACTTGAGATGAAATCTTAAGAGTAGTTTTGATTTGTAATTCTCTAATTCCTAGAGATGTTGAACATTTTTTCACATATTTGTTGACTGATTGTATATCATCTTCTGGAATGTGTCTGTTCAGTTCCTCGGCCCACTTATTGATTATTAGTTTTTTTGGTGTTAAGATTTTGAGTCCTTTATATATCCTAGAGATTAGTCCTCTATCTGATGTCTGTGTGGTAAAACTTTGCTCCCAAAATGTAGGTCTCTATTCACCCCACTGATTGTTTCTTTTGCTGATAAGAAGCTTTTTAGTTTGAATCCATCCCATTTATTGTTTCTTGATTTTAATTCTTGTGCTGTAGGAGTCATATTAAGGAAGTCGGGGCCTAATCCAACATGATGGAGATTTGGACCTACTTTTTCTTCTATTAGTCGCAGTGTCTCTGGTTTAATTCCTAGGTCCTTGCTGCACTTGGAGCTGAGTTTGTGCATGGTGAGAGACAGGGGATTAATTTCATTTTGTTGCATATGGATTTACAGTTTTCCCAGCATCATTTGTTGAAGAGGCTATCTTTTCTCCAATGTATGTTTTTGGCACCATTGTCTAATATAAGATAAGTGTAATTATGTGGGTTTGTCTCTGGGTCCTCTATTCTGTACCACTAATCTACAAGTCTATTTTGGTGCCAATACCATGCTGTTTTTGTTACTATTGCTCTGTAGTACAGTTTAAGGTCTGGTATAATGATGCCACCTGCTTTTCTCTTCTTGCTAAAGACTGCTTTAGCTATTCTGGGTCTCTTATTTTTCCAGATGAATTTCATGACTGCTTTTTCTATTTCTATGAGGAATGCCATTGGAATTTTGGTTAGAATTGCATTAACTCGCATAGTGCTTTTGGTAGTATGGTCATTTTGACAATATTAATTCTGCCTATCTAAGAGCAAGGTAGATCTTTCCATCTTCTAATGTCTTCTTTGATTTCTTTCTTTAGCGGTTTGTAGTTTTTGTTGTAGAGGTCTTTTTACCTCTTTTGTTGATTCCCAAGTATTTTATTTTTTTAAGACTATTGTAAATGGGGTAGTTTTCCTCGTTTCCTTCTCAGAGGATTTGTCACTGATATACAGAAATGCCTTTGATTTTTGGGTGTTGATTTTATATCCTGCTCCTTTGCTGAATTCATTTACTAGTTCTAGAAGTTTTCTGGTGGAATTTTTGGGTCTTCTAGGTATAGAATCATATTGTCAGCAAATAGTGCTGTATTTGAGTTCTTCCTTTCCTATCCATATCCCTTTAATTTCTTTCGTCTAATTGCTCTGGCCAGTGTTTCAAGAACTATGTTAAATAGAGGTAGTGAAAGAGGGCATCCCTGTCTTGTTCTAGTTTTTAGAGGGAATGCTTTCAATATTTCTCCATTTAGAATGATGTTGGCCTGGGGCTTAGCATATAGCTTTACAATGTTGAGATATGTTCCTGTTATCCCTAGTTTTTCTAGCGTTTTGAACATAAAGGGGTGCTGTATTTTGTCAAATGCTTCATTTACATCTATTGTGATGATCATTCTTATCTTTAAGTCTATTGATGTTGATTTCCATATGTTGAACCAACCTTGCAGCCCTGGGATAAATCTCACTTGATCATAGTGCACTATCTTTTTGATAGGTTTTTGTATTCGATTTGCTGAGATTTTTTTATTGAGAATTCTCTGAATTCTTCATATAGCCAGTTTTTCAATTTTCATGTGATCTTAAGTGTCACAGGTCCAAAAAGGCCTCCTCTACTCATCTCACTCAAGGTTAGATCATCCATATCAGAACATTTTGTTATTTCTTCAGATATCCCTTGAAATTACTAATTTATTTATTTGGTTTCTAGTCAACTTCCCCGATACTATACAACAATAATATGTCTGCTCTAGTTCTTTAAATCTGTTGTTTCAGTATAATTCCATCATCCACTTTCACTCTCAGAAGTGGCCTAATTTAGCCAGGTATGGTGGTACATGCCTGTAATTCCAGGAACTTGGGAGGCTGAGGCAGGAGAATTGCAAGTTTGAGGTGAGCCATAGCAACTCAGCAAGACCCTGGCTCAAAATAAAAAATAAACAGGGTTTGGTATGTAGCTCAGTGGTACAGCACTCTTGGGTTAAACCTCTAGTATAAAAAACAAAAACAAAACAAAAGTATCCTAATATAGATGAATTATATATTCACTTTAATGATATCCTTTAAACATAGAACAGTGCTGGGTACCTGCTAGATGCTCATTAACTATTATCATGTTGAGTAATCAGCTTATCACAACCTGGCAAGATGCATAGATACCTTTCCATTTGAAAAATGCATTTCTGGAATTTTATGAAATTTCATGTTGATAGTAACAGGTTTTATGTGAAAAACAGAGTTGGGGCAAACTCAAAACCTATAATAACGTTTTGTAACCAAAGTGCTTTTATTAAACAATAATTGGAGAGAGAAAAATCCTCAAAAACAATGGAACGGAAATGCCTGATAAGAGGTGCTGGATAATATAGATACAGGGATTCTCTGAGCCACTGAGACTACCATTAAGGTCGGCATAAAAGGAAGTATAACCTGTCATAAACTAAAAACCATGCAAGGCTGGAGATGCATGTCTGGAGAAGGTACCTGAACATAAATTCTCATTCTTAATTTTCTTAAATCACATATGAATAAACACAATTTCTACATTATACTGCTATCATTCCCCCATTTGTTAACTACACATAAATAACTGATGTAAAAGAAACAGACGTAGAAACAACTACTGGCTCCCCAAAACTTGCCAATTTGTGGTTCACAAATTATATCCAATGGGCAAATCCAGCTTACTTCCTGTTTATTTAAATGAAGTGTTACTGAAACACAATCAGGTTCATTCATTTACCCATTACCTATGGCCGTGCTTGCTCAACAATGGCAGAGTTGAATACTCGTGACAGAAAGCTTATGGCCTGCAAAATCAAAAATATTTACTCCTGGATCTTTACAGAAAAAATCTGCAGACTCTTGCTTTAGATCACCATGAATTTACAGGAAGAGTCACAAAATGTTCTCAGAAAAAACATATCTCCTCAACACCCTGGCCAATTCTCAAAAAAGGAAGGGAAGAAGGAATATTCTTCAATGAGAATGGAATGTCAAAGAAACAACTTCTCTCTCCATCCTTGCAGCAGACACCAAGAAAGTATCAACACTTCCCCTTAAAACTCACAAAGTTATCACCCCATTACCAGGTTCATAAAAGCAACTGCTTCTGTCACAACCTTCATACCTGTCTCAAATCCCAGGAGTATAGAAAGAGAAAAAGAGACCACATGGGCAGCCTAAAAGTTAAGAACTCTAGCTGCATGTGGTGGTGCATACTTGTGATCCCAGCAACTTGGGAGGCTTAGGCAGGAGGACTGCAAGGCCAGCCTCAGCAATAATGAGACCTTGTCTCAAATTTAAAAAAAAGGCGAGTGGGGTGGGGCAGTGGGGATTAGGAACTTAGCTCAGTGGTATAGTGCCCCTGGGTTCAATCCCCAGTAGCAAAAAACAAAACAAAGCAAAAAAAAAAAAAAAAAACAAACCCAAAACTCTTTCTATATTATGATAATTGTTATTATTTATAAATTTTATAATTTCTTAAATATATATTATGTATTTTGATTCCTTTTTAGCACTTATGTTTTAATTTATGGCTAAAATATTAAAAGGGAACTGGCATTTTATCTTTGTAGGAAGTAGATCTTATTAAGAAAAGAAACTAGAGGCTGGGGTTGTGGCTCAGCGGTAGAGGACTCTCCTGGCACGTGCAGGGCTCTGGGTTCAATCCTCAGCACCACATAAAAATAAAAAATAAAGATATTGTATCCAACTACAGCTAAAAACCCAAAACATTAAAAAAAAGAAAAAGAAAAAAAAAACAGGCATTTCAAGATACATAGGTAATAGACTTTAGGATTTTGGGGGTTTTGTTTCATTATTTTTCTCAGTAGTAAGAATTGAACCCAACCCACTTGAATCAAAGTGTGGAATATGATATGTCAAGAAATTTGTAATGTTTTGAACAACCCACAATGAAAAAAAAATAATAATAAAAAAATAAAATAAAATAAAATTCTTATTGATACCATAAAAAAAAAAAAAAAAAAAAAAAAAAATTGAANNNTTTTTTTTTTTTTTTTTTTTTTTTTTTTTTTTTTTTTTTTTTGCTTTGTTTTGTTTTTTGCTACTGGGGATTGAACCCAGGGGCACTTTACCACTGAGCTATATCCCAGTCCTTTTTATTTTGAGGCAAGGTTTCGCTAAGGTGCTGAGGCTGGCCTCAAACTTGTGATCCTCTTGCCTCAGCCTCCCAAGTTGTTAGGATAACAGGTATGCACCACCATGAAGGTTTTCTTTTCTTTCTTTTTTTTATTATTTTTTAAGTTGTTGATAGACCTTTATTTTATTTATTTATATGCGATGCTGAGAATCGAACCCAGTGCCTCACACATACTAAGCAAGTGCGTTACCGCTGAGCCACAGCCCCAGCTCTCCATGAAGGTTTTCTAAAAATCACTTATATGTTCCTTAAAATCACTTATATATTCCTTAAAGTATAAATAGCCTAATACTGTCATTTTATCCAATCATTATTTGACATCTACTTTATTCAACACTTTATCCTAAAGACTATTGTAAATTGATTTTATTTTTCTGGATCCTTTCAGATAATTCAAAATCATCTTTCATAATAAAATGGTTATTGCTTAATCCACTATTTCCTCATTTATCATATAATGAAATTGATCTCATTTCTCAATTTACAAATAACCATCTCTAAATAATCTTGGTTGGTATTATCCCTCTAGGAGCACAGCATCCTAGACTGTACAAAATATGTCTTTCTCCTACTGACGATGTTTTCAGCTGCTGAGATTCCAATGAGCATTTGGGTTCTAAGTGAACCACAGGGTCAGTGAGGCTTGGCCCACAAGTGAAAGACTGGAATCACCGGTTGCCATCTTGTTTGCATCAACACAGGAAGAGAAGAAAGGGTTCTAGCTTATTTGGCTCCCAAAAGAAAAGAAACCTGTGTGCTCTCAACATATATTTATCACAGGTTTGTCTCCCTTACTAAAATCATAAGCTGCTTTGAGCACACCTGTAATCCCAGCAGCTTGGGAGGCTGAGGCAGGAGGATTTTGAGTTCAAAGTCAGACTCAGCAAATTAGCGAGGCCCTAAGCAACTTAGAGATATCCTGTCTCTAAATAAAATATAAAAAAAGGCTGGGGACGTGACTGAGTGGGTAAGTGCCCCTGGGTTCAATCCCCAGTACCAAAAAAATTTTTAAAAAGAAACAGAACAAGAAAGTGTTAACCAAGATAAAACTAGAGGAGAAAGGTAGAGGCCAGACCATGTAGGAGATCACGGTAAAGAGTTTGGTCTTCCCAATGGTACAGAATAGAGGACACAGAGACAAATCCACAAAATTAAAACTACCTTATATTAGACAAAGGTGCTAAAAGCATGCAATGGAGAAAGGATAGCATCTTCAACAAATGGTGCTGGGAGAACTGGAAATCCATATGCAACAAAATGAAATTGAATCCCTTTCTCTCACCATGCACAAAAGTCAACTCAAAATGGATCAAGGAGCTAGGAATCAAATCAGAGAATCTGCGTCTAATAGAAGATAAAGTTGGCCCTAATCTTCATCACATGGGGGCAGGCCCCAAATTCCTTAATAAGACACCTATAGCACAAGAGTTAAAACCAAGAATCAACAAATGGGACGAATTCAAACTAAAAAGTTTTTTCTCAGCAAGAGAAATAATATGTGAGGTGAATAGGGAGCCTACATCCTGGGAACAAATTTTTACCCCTCAAACATCAGATAGAGCTCTAATCTCTAGAATATACAAAGAACTCAAAAAGTTAAACAAACAAACAAATAACCCAATCAACAAATGGGCCAGGGACCTGAACAGACACTTCTCAGAAGAGGATATACAATCAATCAACCAATACATGAAAAAATGCTCACCATCTCTAGCAATCAGAGAAATGCAAATTAAAATTACTCTAAGATACTATCTCACTCCAATAAGAATGGCAGCCATTATGAAGTCAAACAACAATAAGTGCTGGCGAGGATGCGGGGGGGAAAAAGGTACACTCATACATTGCTGGTGGGACTGCAAATTGGTGCAGCCAATTTTTGGAAAGCAGTATGGAGATTCCTTGGAAAGCTGGGAATGGAACCACCATTTGACCCAGCTATTCCCTTTCTCGGACTATACCCAAAAGACCTAAAAAGAGCATACTACAGGGACACAGCCACATCAATGTTTATAGCAACACAATTCACAATAGCTAGACTGTGGAACCAACCTAGATGCCCTTCAATAGATGAATGGATTAAAAAAATGTGGCATTTATACACAATGGAATATTACTCAGCACTAAAAAATAACAAGATCATAGCATTTGCAGGGAAATGGATGGCATTAGAGCAGATTATGCTAAATGAAGTTAGCCAATCCCTAAAAAACAAATGCCGGAATGTCTTCTCTGATATAAGGGGGGTGACTCAAAATGGGATAGGGAGGAAGAACATGAGAAAATTACCACTAAATAGGGAAGAGAGGTGGGAGGGAAAAGGAGGGAGAAGGGGAATTGCACGGAAGATGGAAGGAGACCCTCATCGTTATACAGAATACATGTATGATGTTGTAAGGAGAAAAAGAAAAAAAAGTGTGTCACATTAGATCGGATAGAGAGAAGTGATGGGAGGGGAGGGGAGGGGAAGGGGGCATAGGAAGGGCAGCAGAATAAAACAGACATTATGATTGCTGTATGTATATAGGTGACTCTATGACCAGTGTGATTCTGCAATCTGTACAATCAGAAAAATGAGAAATTATACCCCATTTGATTCAAATGTATGAATTAATCAAGTCATGTGTAGCTAATAAAAAAAAAGAGTTTGGTCTTCATTCTTTGAACAACAGCAAGCAATAGTAGGGTTTTAAGCTGGGTGAATAAGCAGGTGTTTGTGTTGAGCATATTTTTATTTTGAAAAGGGTCATTCCAGTAAAAATATCTGAAAAATAGATATTGCTACAAAAGGACTGTTTAGGACCTCCTAATCTGTTAGATGAATAAAGAAAGCATTAAAGTTTTGGCAGAAGGAAGCAAATTAAAATAGATATTCTTTAAAAGACAAATCAGTTCCTAGTTAGGGTACCAGCAATACCAAAAGCTGAATGCCAGACATGGTAGTAATTGCCTGTAATACCAGTGATAGGGAGGCTAAAGCAGGAGGATTGCAAGTTCAAAGCCAGCCTCACCAATTTAGCAAGACCCTAAGCAACTTAGTGAAACCCTATGTCAAAATACAAAATTTAAAATAGGGTTGGGGATGTAGCGCAATGGTAAAGTGCCCCTGGGTTCAATCTTCAATACCGAAAAACAAAGACCCCAAAACAAAAACAAAAAACCCAAAGTCTGAGACTGATGGCCAAAATTAAATAAATGGAAGTCTGAGGGCACAGATGCTGAAGAACATTGGGTCCAAGAAATAACCTTGGTGTCTCTTATACTAAGGTGCTGCCATGAGCTGCTACTTGGCATTCTGAAACATAAGAGCAGGGGAATAGAAAAAGCAGCACTAGAAATCATGCTATATTCTACTATTGTTATGTTTTGGTCCAGATGGGCACATGACAAAGTAAGAGACCTTCAATCTGAACGGAGAGAATCCCCAGATCCCGAAGCTGCTGGTTGTTGCTCTGTGCCAGGATCCGTAGTCGCTCCGCTGCTTCCCGGGGGATGTTGAATGTCACACGCACACTGTTCCATGGTTCCACCTTCTGTACCTTTAGCTTGCTGGATTCTTTATCATAAAGAAAAAAAATAATAATATTAGTGATTTTTCAGGCAATAGAAGATGTGGAACTAAAAAGCAAGCAAGCAAAAAAAAAAAAAAAGAAAGAAAGAAAGAAGAGAGAAAAAAACGCAGGGTACCAGCTTGGAACATCTGAGATTAAATCATCTAATGCTTTGGCATTAAGTGGACTTCAAATCTAATTCCAACTTTGCCATTTGGCACCTGGGTGACCAGTAACAGGCTATTTAACCTTTCTGAAATGTAATTTTCTCTTTTCTAAATCTAGGAAAAAAACTAATTCATATGATTGTATCACATGAGATAATAAATACAAAAAACCCAGTACAATACCTGACATACTATAAGTACTGAATAAATAGAAAGGAATAAGATAAAGTAAAGAACATAGGAGAGGAGAGAGAGATAAGTTTAAAATAATCAAGTAAAAAAAAAAATCAAGTAATGTCTACTTCTGGACTCATCCTAACGCATATGAACTTAAAACCTGAGAACATGGAAGCCTCAAATTTCAAGTGAAATTTTCTAAAAATATTGGGTGCCATACATGCTAACGACAGAATATTAAGGAATCTGCAACTATAATCTACTAAATTTATATAAAGAAATACACTAAAAAGGAAAAAGAGTAGATTTAACATTTTTCAAAATGTTAAGCAATTTTCTCTCTCCAAATTAAATACTGAAATTTTAATATAAAACTTAAAATATTCATTGAGCACCTACATGCAAGGTATTCATAGATGCCAGACAAAGAATTCTTCCAATGTCCTATAAATGCTTTAATTTAAGGAGAGCTTAAGTCTTGATTCTTTATGTCTTTGATGTTTAAATTTTTTTGTACTTAAAACTAAAGAGTAGAGTTTCTATATTGAAGCACACAAAATTGAGTGGGGGGAAAAAAGCAACACAAATTTGACAACTAAGCTTCAATTAAGATAGAAAAGCATTACATTTCAGAATAACAGTATTTCTAAAAAGTCAATGTAAACTTCAGGTCATATTCTCAAAAGAAGATACAAAAGCTGACTACTGGGAAAACTAGGGTTATCTACATGCAAAACAGTGAAGTTGTACCTACAGTATATGTAAAAATAAACTCAAAATGGAAAAAAGACCTAAATCCCTTAGAAGAAAATATACATGGCAATAGCTTCACAACACTAGACTGTAGTGATTTTTTAGATATGACACTAAAGGCAAAAGAAAAAAAGAGAGAAAAAAATTGAACTTCACAAAAATTTTGAGTATTAAATTAGTAAAAAGGCAATAACAGATGGGAAGAATTATAAATCATATAATAAAAGACTGAGTCCAGAATACACAGAAAAAGCCTAAAACTCAACAACAACAAAACAGTAAGCAAAGAAAAAAAAGATGAGAGGCCTGGGATTGTAGCTTGGTGGTCAAGTGCTTGCCTCACAAGTGGAAGGCACTGGGTTCAATCCTCAACACCACATAAAACTAAAATAAAACTATTGTGACCATCTACAATAAAAAAAAATTTAAAAAGTGGGGGGCTTAAGGATTTGAATAGACATTTCTCCAAAGAAAACATACAAATGGTATACTGAGTATACTGCCCAAAGAACTGAATGAAAGCAGGGTCTTGAAAAGACATATTACACCCATGTTCACTGCAGCATTATTCACAATAACTAAAACCCAATATAATGCCTAATTTGCTGAGGATGGCCTTGAACTTGTGATCCTCCTGCCTCAGTCTCTGGAGCTGCTAGAGTCACAGGCGTGCACCACCACACCCGGCCTTAAAATATTTTTTAAACCAAGAATATAATCTGGCAGAACTGTAAATTTAGATTTGATAATAACTGATTGAGCAATTTATAAACAACCAAAAATGGTAATTAAGAGCAATGAACAATTTTAGGTCTAGGTAGGCCTTTATAATATCATACAGTATGACTATGATTATGATTATGCTTATAATGATGACAATAATGGCAATTTCAATACATGAAATTCTCTTATATTGCTAAGTAATCCTTAACTATCAAGAGCCTTGTACAAGACAGTAAAAAAGCCCCCGAAAAAACTAGGGCTTTCCTCCAAACATCAAATCTCAAACAAAAACACCCCAAACCTGAAAAATCTAATTAGCACATGACCAAATTAGGATTTGTGAGAAAAGGCTTTCCACTCTGGTGGGATTAGATAATGGTGCTGACTAGAAAAGATGGTGAACATATAAACAAAGTTTCAAAAACACAATGCCCACTAGACCCAGACAAGTTATCAAAATGTGTGAAGAGGCCAGATGGGAACTGTGGAGAGGCAAAGTGCCCTTGGCAGCAGCTGCTACTTAACACCATCTGGGAAATGGGAAGACCTCAATGTTACCTGACCTTCTCATTTTTAATGATAAATTGGTTCCAACGTAATGTATCTCAATTTCTAAAGCACTGGTGATAAACTCAAACACTAAAAACAAAATTTAAAAAACAAAGCAAACAAACAAACAAACAAAAAAACTAAAGTGGGCTATATAACACATGTCTGAAGGCTGGATCCAACAGGCTGTCAGTGATCTCTAATCTAAAATATAAGTATGTTTTAAGTACTTAAAGTAGATTCAGAGAATACTGGATCTTTTTAAGCTTTAAAGGACCTTAAAGATCCAGTTTAAACCTGTCAACTTATAGTAAAGAAACAGATCAAAGCATTAAAAACAATAAATAAATTTGGGTCTTGAAAGTTAGTGCTATCACTAAAAGAAACACAACAGCATTTCTGCTTTTAAAAACTCCTAAATTCCTAATTTTGTACTTAAAATTAGCCTTTCAACTTAGTTTAGCAAAACTTTCTTTGTAAAACTCAAAACACCATGGAAGGAAAAGAAGGAAACAATCATTAAAACAAATTACCCATGTGTAACAAATTGGGCACATTCTTCAATATTGCATCTAATTTCCATTGGAAATCTTTATCATCTATATTTCCTTTGAAGGCCATAAAAATTGTGGAATCCTCCAAAATACTGTCACTTTTTGTGTCATCATCTTCTAGTCCAGAGTCAAACTCCATCTCTGAGTCTTCCACTGTTGATGAACACAAGGAAGTATAGATGTCTTCTAAGTTAGGAAGGTCGTCCAAAACCATGGTGAATATTATTCCTGAAGCATATGCCAAGTAGACAATAAGAAAACCTTGGAAAAAGGGAAAGGAAAAGAGAAGAGTATTACATAGTATAATTATATACTCTAAAATGTACAATTCATAGTTTAGTGAAAACTGCAATTTATTTGATAAATGATAAGGACAGTATTGCAGTATAATAAAATTAAGAAATTAAAGAAAAGCTTAAACTATTTAATTAAGATATCCTAAAATTATTCATTATTTTTCTTTTTTTCCCCCAGTATTGGGAATTGAACCCAGGAGGACTATACATATCTACCTCTACATTTCCAGTGCTTTTTATTTTTAATTGAGACAGGGTCTTACTAAGTTGCCCAGACTAGCCTTGATCATCCTGCTTCAGCCTCCCAAGTAAATAGAATTATAGGTGTGTGCACCACACCTGGCTAAAACAATTCGTTCTTTGAAGTAACAGAAATAAAAAAAAATAAACAAGTCTTTAAATTTCCCTTTTATAATGCTGCATTGCTACCTTTTTTGTAAACCTGGAACATTAGGAGGAGTGTACAAAGGATTAAATAAAAACTTTCTGAGAATCAAGTTTTATAAGCCTTTGGTTGAACACATAGAACAAGTGGCCCCAAAGACTCCCGTTGCTCCTATGCCAAAGAACAGCCTTAGAGGAGCCAAGGTTTCTTTCTAAAGCCCTCTTCTTTCTCCAACCTGCAAAGTACAACTAGACCCAACTGAAAGCATATGGATGATTACTGAAACTCCTGAATTCTTTTACAAAGACTGTTTTTTAAAGTACCAAGTGCTAACAGATTGCACCACTGGAGTTCCTAAAAAAAATGTTTTAAACAACTCTTAAAGGGTTATTAATAGTGATTTGGCTGAAAGTAATAATTCAGAAACAACAAAATAAATCTTTAAATGCTTTTATTAAAGGAGCACAAGTGGTTAGTACATGTTTATAGAAGCAATGAATTATGTCCTGGACAGACCTAAATTACCTTTTAACTTTTAGATTTAAAGAAGTTACATTTTTTGCTATTTTCAGTTTTGTTGCTGACCAGTATGCATATTAAAAATCACATATGGCAATTTCCTCTATTAGCTTTGGGATTGAAGATCCCATTTTTAACCAAAGTGAATGAATACATATTAATCATCAGCATTTGCGTTATGCAAGAAGAGCATGGGTATATAAGAATCTCACACCAATTTTCTAGTTAAAAAATTCCTTACTAAAATATAACTTTTAAATAAAGTAAATAAGAAAAAAGAACTGAAAATACCCTAAAATGTAAACAGTGATTGTATTAAATTGGTAGGATCACAGATAAATTTCCTATTTCCCAAGTATGCTGAAAGTCATTAAGAAATGCAAATTGAGGTGGTGTATGCCTATAGATATCTATAATCTCAACTACTTAGTAGGCTGAGGCAGGAGGATTGAAAGCTTGATGCCAGCCTGAGTAACTTAGTGAGATGAGGTGTCAAAAAAAAAAAAAAAAATTAAAGGGGTAGGGTTATAGCTCAGTGGTAGAGTGCTCAAGGTTTAATTTCTATTTCTAGTCCTGCAAAAAAAAAAAAAAAAAAGCAAAATGTTTAAAAATTAAACTTAGAACAATTTTTTGAAAATAAATAAATAAGGACTGGGGGGCTGGGCATATAACTCAGTGGCAAAGTGCTTGCCCAGCCTGCATGAGGCCCTGGGTTCAATCCCTAGCACCCACATAAAAGCGGGAGGGGACTGGTGATGTAGCTTAGTAGCAGGGCATCCAGCATTTAACCCCAGTAACACCAAAAAACCAAAATAATAACAATAACAAAAGAAAACCTTGAAGTCAATAGCACATACCTGTACTCCCAGCTACTGGGGAAGCTGAGGGAGGAGAATGTAAAGTCAAGGCCAATCTAGGCAACTTAGCAAGACCCTGTATCAAAATAAAAAATAAAAAGGGCTGGGAATATAGCTCAGTGGTAGAGCACTCATGAATTTGATGCCCATTACTGAAAATAAAAAAGAAAGAAATGTCAAACTATGTTGTTATTTGTATACTACATGTATTAAAGAGGATAAAGTATTTAAAAAACCTTGCTTAACTCTTCTTTATTAAACAGTGATTAAACTTCAAAAGCAAAAGCTTTTTAAAAACCAACCTAGGGGCTGTAGCTGTAGCTCAGTGGTAAAGCATCTGCCTTGCATGTGTGGGGCACTGGGTTCCATCCTCAGCACCACATAAAAATAAATAAAGATATTGTGTATCCATCTACAACTAAAAAAAATATTTAAAAAAAAAAAGCCAACCTAAGGGCAGCTAGGGTTATAGTTCAGTGGTAGAGCACTTGCCCAGCATGTGTGAAGCACTGGGTTCAATTCTCAGCACCACATATATATAAATAAAATAAAGGTCCATCGACAACTTAAAAAAAAATTAAAACAAAAACCTAAGCAATATTTGGGGAAAAACTTTTCTGTTGTTTAAGCAAATAGGCAAAAAATACTTGTACATTTGAGCAAAGCACCTTATAATCTAGTAATTATATCCTTTTCTTGTATTGTTACTGTCAGAACAGAACCGTGTGGTGTGGTTAACAAATAACAGCATTCAGAAAATACCTATATAAAAACTACCACTCTTTATTTAACTGCACTTTACAAATTCTAACAAATTTTAGATTAAAGGTAAATAAATGAAAGCTAATGAAGGAAGTTTTTTTTTTTTGAGAGAGAGAAATTTTTAATATTTCTTTTCTTTTTTTTAGTTTTTGGTGGACACAACATCTTTGTTTGTATGTGGTGCTGAGGATCGAACTCGGGCCGCACACATGCCAGGCAAGCGCGCTACCACTTGAACCACTTCCCCAGCCCCGCTAATGAAGATTTTTAGGGCTTAAAAACTGCGGCTTGGCAGGAAAAAGACTGATGGCTGAAACTGTCTAAAAAGTTAGTTTCTTAGCAGTTGTTCCAAAGTTGGAATTGCCAAGAAAATAACTAAAAATTTAAGAAAATTTTCGAAAAGAATCTTTAGCTGGAAAGAGGGAGACCAATTAAAAAATCTGACTGATAGTCATCTAATGAGGCTGCTGATTGTTCCATGAAGGCTGTGTATCCCAACTTGGAAAACCCTTGACTGGCAGACACAGATACACCAATTCAGGAATAACCAGTTCAACAATACCAAAACAGTATACAGGTAATTACAAAATAAGAAAACTGAAACAATCTATGAAAAACTGTTGACTTCCCCTTCAATTTTTAAGGAAACTTCTAGATAATGTGGTCACTGAGATAATATCCACTTAAAATCCGACCCTCGATGAAGGATTTACTATCAAAATAACTGAACAACTTTTCAGTGAAATGTAATTCAGTTAACTGCTCTTGGAAAGAGAAAACAAACTGTAGGTGACTGCTTCATGAGAATCATTTGCTCACTTTTGACATCTGTCACAAGAAGGCATATGTTATTGTCTGGGTTTGCTAAGAATGACCACCAGTTTTCATCCACATAATAAATTTTCAGATTACCTAATAATTTCACTTTTTACTCAGGCTCTTTTAATCTTTCATAAAGAATTTAAGAACAAATGTGATATTTAGGAAAAATTTAAAAGGCAATCATAATATTTATTTTAACTTAGCAGTAAAAACAATTTTAGAGCTACCTAATAGCTCCAGTTGATGAAGGAATCACCAGGGAATCAATTATGTTTATACAAGAATGGATCATGAATAAGGATAACACATTACATGAAAAACTGAAAGAGAACTAAACATTCACATGCTGCTGGCAAAGGGAAAACTCTAACTCCACAATGTAAAGACATGACTGTTACCATCTGAATGCAATGATCAACCTTAGCATGACTTACAGAGAAACAACAAGAAATTATGTACAGTATTAAGTGCACTGAATTATCTACAAAGTATTCTTGCCAAAAGTGTTTAATCTTAATCTAACAAGTCTTTAATAGGAGATAAAGAAAGAACTTAAAAAGCACCATGAGGGAATAATCAGATAAATCGAGAGTATAGGATTTCTACAGAACATCTGATTTAGTCTCTTATAGAAAAAAGTGGATAACAACTCTTCTAAATTAAGAGACTTAAGAGACTTATTAAATGAATAAATGGTCATTTGTCAAGTCTCCACAAGCATTTCTGAAGAGTCTCCCATGTCAGTTAAACCGACTATGACATAGCATCCAGATGAAGACTCAAAGAATTTATTATGAATGCTGTACTTGAAACCATAAGTTTCAAGATAAAAATGGTCTAATTTCTGCTGGGCTTTAGCTTAACTCCAATCTAAACAGCATTAAAACATAGGTTGTGTTTAGTCTGCAACTTTCCACGTACATATATTTATTTTCTTTTTTTGAAACAGGGGTCTCACTGTTTTCCAGGCTGGTCTTGAACTCCTGGGTTAAACTGATCCTCCCAGCTCAGTCTCCCAAATAAGAATTAAAAATATATCCTATTTTTAATCAGAGATATATGTTTGAAATCTATTACAGTTTTAATCAAGATAGATTTTAATCATCAGTTATTATTTACTGTGAAATCCGAGGTGATTCTTTATAAAAGGGTGAGAAACTACATTAAAAAAGATTATTGTAGAAACCCTACTTAAAAACAGAAAATGAAGGCTGGGGATATGGCTCAGTGGTAGAATGCTTGCCTAGCATGCTGTAGGTTCTGGGTTTAATCCCCAGACCAGAAAAAATTAAATTAATTAAAAAATAAATACAAACAGAAGAATGGCATTTGCATTTTATTCAGTGGTTCTAAAAATAAAAAATGCATTTTAGACAGTTTCTCTAAAAAGAAAGGCAATACCTGAAAAACCAAAAGAATAAACATTACTTTGGGCCTTTTATCTACTATCCTATATAACATTTTACTCACCAAAATGTCTTTATTAATTTTTATCATTTATTCAGGTCATCTTCTAAGTCCGAACAAGTTGGCATTTTTAGGGCTTATATTTCAAGATAACAGCCAAATCAGAATTCTAAAAAAAAAGAGAGAGAGAGGAAGAAAGAGAAAGAAAAGAAAAATAAAAAATAACAGTATTTTGGCATCTTTAGAGAATGGTACAATACTTTTCATTGAGTCTCCAATAAATATCTTTTTCTGAGATCTTAAAACACTCATAAGTAAGCATTCAGAATGTGGAAGCAAAACTCAGGAATTTAATACCGGCTTCATTTAAGAATCAAGAGGCCTTAGAGCCCACCCTGTATCTTCTTTCCTAAATCTGTCAAATTAAAATGAATTAACACCATACCACATTGTTTGCAGTTACTGGGAGCCAAAACAAAAACAGTTATATATATACACTAGATAAAAAACCCATATCTTTGAACAAAACTTCAAAGTTAGTTTTTAAACTTCATGAATACAGATGTAATTTTTTCCCATGTATATCCATAATATTTAAACACTGTATTTTTCATTAAATCTTCAGTTTAAGTTGTGAAGTATTTTTTGTAGTAGCATAGAAATTCTGCACAGAAAATGTATTATTTTGGGGGCTGGGGTTGTGGCTCAGTGGTAGAGCATTTGCCTAGCACACGCGATGGCCTGGGTTCAATTCTCAGCACCATATATAAAAAAATAAAGCTATTGTGCCCAACTACAACTAAAAATTAAATATTTTTAAAAATGTATTATTTTGGCACACTTCATATTTGGCACACTTTATCTATTTTAATAAGATAGCATCAGTCTATAACATCTTTAATTTGGGTGTTATGATTTTACATTCCTGCATGTACTGGCTTTCTTTTTTAAATTTTATTTATTTATTTAGTTGTAAATAAACAAATACCTTTATTTTATTTATCTATTTTTATGTGGTGCCAAGGATAGAACCCAGTGCCTCACAAGTACCAGGCAAGTGCTCTATCACTAAGCTACAACCCCAGCCCAAGCACTGGCTTTAAAATCTAGATGGATATATGTACTAGTAGTTAATAATTAGAGGAAAAAATCCTGTAATTATTTTTTAGTTCAAGAAAAAGGAATTTTAAAAGTAAGACCATAAAGAAAATCTTAACCTAAAAACCAACAATAGGACAATCAAATACTCTGATGACAATGCACTGAAATTATAAATTCAAAATAAAATCAAGAAATAAAGGTCTTTTCCATTGTAAAACAACAGCAAAACTTTGGACTGAGGTTTTAAAAATTACAAATCAGAACTGCCAATTTCTAGAACCATAAGGAAATACTATACATAGAAACCTAAGAATATAGCCAGTTCAGTGAAGAAAATTCATAGCCATAAAACACCTTTACTGGGGGGCTGTAACTCAGTGATAGAGCATTTGCCTAGCATGTGTGAGGCACTGGGTTCAATCCCCTGCATCACATAAAAATAAATAAATAAAATAAAGGCATTTGTCCATCTACAACTAAAAACATTTAAAAAAAATACCTTTATTGGAGAACAAAAAGAAGGAAAATAAGTGACTTAAATACCTGACTCAAAGTTATAAAAAAAGCAATAAAGTGAACTGAAAGAAAGCACAGACAAATTTATTAAGTCATATGATCTGCCCAGATTGAGTCAAGAAGATACCCAACTTAAACAGACCAATATCAAGTGAGGAAATAGAAGCCATCAAAAGATTACCAACCAAGAAGAGCCCAGGACCGGATGGATACACAGCCGAATTCTACAAGACCTTTAAAGAAGAACTAATACCAATACTCTTCAATTTATTTCAGGAAACAGAAAAAGAGGAAGCACTTCCAAACCCATTCTATGAGGCCAATATAACCCTGATTGCAAAACCAGACAAAGATACTTCAAAGAAAGAAAACTTCAGACTAATATCTCTAATGAACATAGACGCAAAAATTTTCAATAAATTAATTCTGGCAAATCGAATACAAAAACATATCAAAAAGATTGTACACTATGATCAAGTGGGATTCATCCCAGGGACACAAGGTTGGTTCAACATATGGAAATCAATAAATGTAATTCATCACATCAATAGACTTAAAGAATCATATGATCATCTCAATAGATGCAGAAAAAGCATTTGACAAAATACAGCATCTCTTTATGTTCAAAACACTAGAAAAACTAGGGATAACAGGAACATATCTCAACATCGTAAAGGCTATCTACGCTAAGCCTCAGGCCAACATCATTCTAAATGGAGAAATATTGAAGGCATTCCCTCTAAAATCTGGAACAAGACAGGGATGCCCTCTTTCACCTATTCAACAGAGTTCTTGAAACACTGGCCAGAGCAATTTGACAGATGAAAGAAATTAAAGGGATTCGTATAGGAAAAGAAGAACTTAAATTAGCTCTATTTGCTGACGATATGATTCTATACCTAGAAGACCCAAAAAACTCCACCAGAAAACTCACAGAACTAGTAAGTGAATTCAGCAAAGTAGCAGGATATAAAATCAACACCCATAAATCAAAGGCATTTCTTATATCAGTGACAAATCCTCTAAGAAGGAAATGAGAAAAACTATCCCATTCACAATATCCTCAAAAAAAATAAGATACTTGGGACTCAACTTAATAAAAGAGTTGAAAGATCTATACAATGAAACTACAGAACCCTAAAGAAAGAAATCAAAGAAGACCTTAGAAGATGGAAAGATCTACCTTGCTCTTGGATAGGCAGAATTAATATTATCAAAATGACCATACTACCAAAAGCATTATACAGATTTAATGCAATTCCAATCAAAATCCCAATGGCATTCCTCATAGAAATAGAAAAAGCAGTCATGAAATAAGAGACCCAGAATAGCTAAAGCAATCCTAAGAAGGAAGAGTGATGCAGGTGGTATCACTATACCAGACCTTAAACTATACTATAGAGCAATAGTAACAAAAAGAGCATGATACTGGCACCAAAACAGGCTGGTAGACCAATGGTACAGAACAGAGGACATAGAGACTAACCCACAAAATTACAATTATCTTATATTAGACAAAGGTGTCAAAAACATGCACTGGAGAAAAGATAGCATCTTCAACAAATGGTGCTGAGAAAACAGGAAATCCATATGCAACAAAATGAAATTAAACCCCTCTCTCTCACCATGCACAAAACTTATTAGGCTCCAACTTCCTTAATAAGACTCCTATAGCGTAAGAATTAAAACCAAGAATCAATAAATGGGATGGAATCAAACTAAAAAGTTTATTCTCAGCAAAAGAAACAATCTGTGATGTGAACTGAGAGCTTACATCCCGGGAGCAAATTTTTACCCCTCACACATCAGATAGAGCACTAATCTCTAGGGTTTATAAAGAAGTCAAAAAGCTAAACACCAAAAAAATAAATAACCAAATCAACAAATGGGCCAAGGACCTGAACAGACACTTTTCAAGAAGAGGATATACAGTCAATCAACAAATATATGAAAAAATGCTCATCATCTCTAGCAATCAGAGAAATGCAAATCAAAACTACTCTAAGATATCATCTCACTCTAGTCAGAATGGCAGCTATTATGAAGACAAACAACAAGTGTTGGCAAGGATGTGGGGAAAAAGGTACACTCATACATTGCTGGTGGGACTGCAAATTGGTACAGCCAATTTGGAAAGCAGTATGGAGATTCCTTGGAAATCTGGGAATGGAACCACCATTTGACCCAGCTATTCCTCTCCTCGGACTATACCCAAACTACTTAAAAACAGCATACTACAGGGACACAGCCACATCAATGTTTACAGCAACACAGTTCACAACAGCTAAACTGTGGAACCAACCTAGATATCCTTCAGTGGATGAATGGATAAAAAAAAGTATATGTATACACACACACACACACACACACAAAATGGCATATATACACAATAGAATTTTACTCAGCATTAAAAAAGAACAAAATCATGGCATTTACAGGTAAATGGATGGCGTTGGAGAAGATAATGCTAAGTGAAGTTAGCCAATCTCAAAAAAAAATGCAGAAATGTTTTCTATGATATAAGGAGGTTGACTCATAGTGAGGTAGGGAGGGAGAGCATGGGAGGAGTCAATGAATTGGGGTGGGAGGGAAAGGGAGGGGGCAGGGGATTAGCAAGGATGGTGGAATGTGATGGACATCATTATACAAAGTACATGTATGAAGGCTTGAATTGGGTGTCAACATACTTTACATACAAAACAAAGATATGAAAAATTGTGGTATATATGTGTATTAAGAATTGTAATGCAAAAAACCCAAAATACATGTATAAAGGCATAAATTGGCGTGAATATACTTTATATACAGAGATATGAAAAAGTGTACTCTTCATGTGTAATCAGAATTGTAATGCATTCCACTGCTGTCGTGTATTTAAAAAAAATAAAATCAATAAAAGAAAAAAAAGACCTTTATTGGGAACAAAAAGAAGGAAAATAAATGATTTAAATTCCTGATTCAAAGTTATAAAAAAAAGCAATAAAGTGAAATGAAAGAAAGCAAAATTTAAAAAATCAATATAGATAAAATAGAAATCAATCACTGGAAGAAAAAATTAAAAAAAGTTAAACATCTAGTTAACTTAATTAAGTAAAAAGGGAGAAAATTCAAATATGTAAAATGGCAAGAAACAGAAACAGAGGAAATAAAAGGGATCACTGAGATAACTTTGCTCAAACTTTTATTGATATGTAAATATGCTAAACCCCCATGAACCACATACAAATTTAATACAAAATACAATTAACCCTTTGAAGAACATATAAGTCTAATGATCTGACACTGTTCCAGATATATATATATATATATATATAAAAACACGTGTGTGTGTGTGTGTGTGTGTGTGTTTGTGTACTGGAAATTGAAGCAGCTAGGGGTGCTTAAATACTGAGCCATATCCCCAGTCCTTTTTATTTTTTATTTTGAGACAGGAGCTGGCTAAGTTGCTTAGGATCTCACTAAATTGGTCAGGCTGGTCTCTTACTTGCAATCCTTATGACTCAGCCTCCCAAGTCACTGGGATTACTTACAGGCATGAGCCACCATGTCCAGACCAGAGCAATTTTTAAAAAAATAAAATCAAAGGCAGAGAGCTACAAACCAACCCTTTTTACAGTGATACAAGATTCTAAATCAAATTTTAAATAGATCCTGACAGTATATTAAAATATAATGTATCATGAAGGCTGGAGTTGTGGCTCTGTGGTAGAACACTTGCCTGGCATGCATGAGGTCCTGGTTCAATCCTCAGCGCCACATATAAATAAATAAATAATAAAAAAGATTCAATGACAACTAAAAAATATTTTTTAAAAAAGATAATGCATCATAATAAAGTGAAGACTGTTCTACAAGTTTAAGGAAGACTTGTTATTAGGAAATTAAGGGGAGAAGTTATATGATCCTCTCCATAGATACTGTAATTTGAAAAAATTCAAGAAACATTCCTGATATTTTTTTTTTTGGGTGTGGTGTTGGGGATTAGAACCCAGGGTCTTCTGCATGTGAGAGGCACACACTCTAAAACAACAGAGCTATATCCCCACTCTAATAATCATATTTTTAAAACGTCAAATAAATTAGTATATAAGTGCTTCCTTAACATAATAAAATGTAGCTCTCAGCACAGAGGCAGGGCTAGGGGGTATAGCTCAATGGCAAAGTACTTGCATGCATGATGCCCTGAGTTCATTCCCTAGCACCACCATCAGTCCAGAACCCGCCCCCCCCCAAAAAAAAACACTTTTCATTCATCAAATTAGCAAAAATCCAAAAATTTGATAATGTATTGTCTTGGCAAGGTTATGGAAAAAACAGGCACTCTCGTTTAATTGTTGGTGGTAGTGCAAATCAGTGTTAATGCCAGCAATTAGGTAATATATATCAAAACATCAATTACAGGGGCTTGGGTTGTGGCTCAGCGATAGAGCACTTGCCTCGCATGTTCGAGACCCTGGGTTCGATCCTCAGCACCACATAAAAATAAATGAATAAAATAAGGGATTTGTGTCCAACTACAACTAAAAAAATTAAAAAATAAAAATAAAAAATAAAGATATTGTGTCCAACTATAACTAAAAAACATTTTTTTAAAAATATCAATTACATATACCACTAACAAAATGATTCCACTGTTAGATAGTGATCTGACAGATACACCTGTCAAAAACAAAAGGACAGGGCTGGGGTTGTGGCTCAGTGGTAGAGCGCTCTGCCTAGCGAGGCCCTAGGTTCTATCCTCAGCACCACATATAAATAAATAAATAAATAGATAGATAGATAGATAGATAAAATAAAGCTACTTATTGTGTCCAACTACAACTAAAAAATAAATATTAAAAAAATGGTACAAGGTATTCACTCCATACTGTTTTCATCCAGATGCCCACCAATAGGTACTGATCAAATCCATAAAAATGAAATGTAATAAACAGAAAAGAAAAAAAAAAAAGAAATGCAGTGAGCAAGAATAAGGATGCTGTCTGTGCTGCTATGTGGAAAGATCTCCAAGGTATATTGTTGGGAGAAAAAAAAACAAGGAGTAAATCATTAAATACAATATGCTATTTTTTGTGAGAAAATAATATTCTACAGGTTAATTACTGAAACTAAAGAGAATCTGGAGCTTCCTGAATTCTGCAGTAGCTAAAACTTGCAGAAATATTGTTATATACCAGGCACTGTTTTAAGCACTTTGCATTATTAATTCAATTAATCCCCTCAAAACGACCATGAAATAGGTTCTATTACCTCCATTTACAAAAGAGGAACTAAAGCACAGAGATGTTAAGTAACTTGCTTAAGACTATACATACAGCCAGAGTGTGCCCAGGCAATCAGATTCTAAAAGCAGGGCTCTTCACTACCACACCACACTATATAACCTACTTGAATATTTGGTAAAAGCATACTCTTAGCTCCTGAGAGACTGATGATTTCATTCATTCATTCAACAAACATTTAAGTATGCAAAACATGCCAGGTACCATTCTCAATGCTAAACATATAATGATGATAAAAATACAGACACAGTCCCACCTTTTATGGAGTATAGTAAGAACTTGGGCTTAAAGCACACGATTCTTAAATTGATTTATCCCCTTATTTATATATTTATCCAAATACTTACATGGGGACAGGGTGGTGGGGAGTCACCAGTTGCAAAGTGACCAGTTCTGCTTTAACTAGCTAGAGCAGTGGTTCCCAACTTTTTGGCACTTGAGAATCACCAAGGATCCTTTTAAAATTCCAATGCCCACGTCAATTCCATACATCTAGGGCAATTAAATCACAATCTGGGCAGTGGGGACAGAGACAAAGACATCAGTAGTTTTCCAAGAACCCTGTGGATGACTGCAATATGAAGAAAAGTTTGAGAAATCACTGAGCTATAGTTTTTAATCTGTCTGAATAATGGTAAAGGTCATTCATGATAACACAGAAAGAGATAGCTGAATATAAACAAAAAGTATATCCACTTGTCCTTCTGAGATCTGCTAAGTAGCTACCCCTCCACCTCATGTTATAAATTCTGAGAACATCAGAAAGGGCCAAATAATTATTTTCTTTTCTGGTTTTATCTATACCTCTACTCCATTCCTTCCAAAATCATGGACAACTGAGAAATTTACCTTTTTGTCTTTTTCTGGTTCTTTCTATGGAACCAATGAAGAATTCTGCCATGTTATACCTATTCAACACAAGTGACTGCTTTTCTATTAAGCAGATCTCATTTAGTTGGTTTGGATCCAACCCGCATGCCACCTATAGCTTGGCAAAGTAAAGTACCTTATGAATGCTGAGATCAAAATAAATTCTTTTTAAAAAGTCTATTTCTAATTCAAAACTTTAAGTTGAAACAAAGTCTTTTTAAAATAATACATTTGTTTGTATTCTAGAGAAGCAACAGACCTGTTTAAGAACTCTCTGACCACTCTCAGAAAAGATAGTCAGTAGGACCCCTCTCCATTCCTCCCAGGACCTAGACAAAAAGGAAAAAGGGCAAAGAGGAAGAAGAGAAACGTCAGAAGAAAAGACCAAACATAAACCCAATAAATCTATTTAAAGTAAATTTTTGTAACTGGCCAAATTCCATCTGTCACTGTTTCTTATAATTTTATTCTAGAAAGTGTTGTAAAAGACCCAAGATGATCTCTAGTCCAGTGGTTTTTAACAAAGAAAGCTTATTATAATCCCAAATAAAACTCAAGATATTTTCAAAATACTTCTGTATTGGTTAAAAAGTATGTTCATTTTGTAATTCATTATCCTTATGATTTGTGCACTTGTCTTTATGTGTGTTATACTTTACAATTAATACTTTAAAAAAAAAAAAAAACAGATACAGCACATGTATCTTGGGCAGAAACCCCTACAGATTCTAATTAAGTAGATACAGAAACAAGAGTCCCATGGAAGTTTTGTGATTTGGCCTAGCTCACAGATGTTTAGCTACAGATCTGTACTTCTTGTCACTGTCCTTCTGCTTCAAAACTGTAAATATGCTGACATCATATTTTTAATTTAACATTTTTTCTCCTACTTATCTGAAAAATTATATTACAAGTGACAACTGCAAAAACAAGGAAGTAAATTAATGAAAAACACAGATTTCCCAAGTTATCGCAGCTGTTTCACCATACACTTAAGAGAATTAAACATCTAATGCAATGCAACTATTTCCTAACCTGGGTACCCATTTTTTTTTTTTGATGCTCTCAATAATCTGTTGAGTAATATGTCAAATTATTAGTAGTAAAATCAACTAGGTACATATGCAAAATATACTAGCATTATTCATGATAATGGAACATAAGGTGAATTAGAAAGAGGGCTAGGCTGAACATGGCAAGGTAGGTGTGCCCTGGGATCTAATTGTGGCCTTCCTTAAAGTTGTATTATTTGGTCGTACAATCACTATGGAAAGCAATATGGAGATTTCTCAGAAAACTCGGAATGGAACCAGCATTTGACCCAGTCATACCACTTGTAGGTTTATACCCAAAGGACTTAAAATCAGCATACTACAGTGACAAAGCCACATCAAGGTTTATAGCAGTTCAAATTCACATTAGCTAAACTATGGAAACAACCTAGGCGTCCTTGAATAGATGAAGAAAATGTAGTATATATACACAATGGAATATAACTCAGCCTTAAAGAAGGATGAAATTATGCATTTGCAGATAAATGGATGGAACTGGAGAATATTATGCTAAGAGAAGCCAATCCCAAAGAACCAAAGGCTGAATGTTTTCTCTGATATGTGGATGCTAATTCACAATAAGGGAGGGGGAAAAACAGAGGTATTTTGGACTAGACAGAGGGGAGTGAAGGGAAGGGAGGGGACATGAGGGTAGGAATGATAGCAGAATGAACCAGACATTATTACCTTAAGTGCACGTATGATTACATGATCTGTGTAACTCTACATCATGTACAACCAGATGAATAAGAAGTTATATTTCATTATGTATGCTGTATCAAAAAACATTCTACTGTCATGTGCAACTAATTAGAACAAATTAAAAATATTTTAAAATTTTAAAAATAAAACAAAAAAAAGTTGAATAATTTGGGGCAGGACACAATCTGAGTCTAGGAATCTTAAATTTGAAAATGAAAAGATAGTTCACTAGAGCTAGAGCTAAATAGAATCTCTCCATTTAGATATAAAAAAGCTTAAGGATTATTTATCAAGTAATTTAATTATTCTTCAGTCCCAGTGGGAATAAGAACTGTGACAACCTTTGAGAAAATCAAACTGGAAATTCATAATAAAACTAAAATAAACTGAACTTTTAACCTATATTTGGGGCTTATCCTACAGAAGTAAAAGCTCCATTTCATAAAACTATATGCACAGAATGGCTACTGGGGCCTAGTGTGGTAGCCCATGTCCATAACTTCAGCTATTCGAGAGACTAAGGCAGGAGGATCACAAGTTTGAGAACAGCCTGGGAAACTTAGCATGACCCTATCTCAAAATAAAGTTTAAGGGCTGGGGGTGTGGCTCAAGCCATAGTGCGCCGCCTGGCATGTGCAGGGTGCTGGGGTCGATCCTCAGCACCACATACAAATAAAATAAAGATGTTGTGTCCACCAATAACTAAAAAATAAATAATAAACATTAAAAAAAATAAAAAAATAAAGTTTAAAAAAGGGCTGGGGGCATGACTCATTGCTTGCCCAGTATGTGGAGGTTTTAGTCTTCCAGTACTAAAAAAAAATCTGAAAACACACTGAGCAAAAAAACAATACAAATGGAATATTATGTAGCTAGTAAAAAGGGGGAACTAGATATTTCCTTAATGATTTAGAAGGAAATGTATAATTCAGCTTGTTGCAATAAACATATACTGTGTTTGTGGTTTGAAAGGAAAATCCTATTGAATTCATAACAGAAAAGAAATAATAAGAAAAAATTGACTACAGGAATAACAGAAAAAATAGTTATATAAAATTGATAAAGAATTGTTATATAAAGGACAGCTAAATGAAATATTCAGAGATTAAGGAATAAAACCAAAATCTAGCTGGGTGCGGTGGTACATGTCTGTAATTCCAGCGGCTCAGGAGGCTGAGGCAAGAGGGTCGAAAATTCAGAGCCAACCTCAGCAACAGTGAGGCACTAAGCAACTCAGTGAGACCTTGTCTCTAAATTAAAAACAAAATAGGGTTGGGGATGTGGCTCAGTGGTTGAGTGCCCCTTAGTTCAATCCCTGTTCCCCCACTTCCAAAACAAACAACAACATCAAAAAACCCCCAAAGTCTAAGTACTTTTTGGGTGAGGGTATAAAGCAATTTTTATCAACTCAAAATTTTTCCCCTATTTCACAAAGAAAAATAAGTGTTTTACTCAAGAGTTCTGTATTTTTTAGGTTTGTCTTCTTAAAATGCTCTTTTAAAAAAGCAAACACAAATCACCACAAAATCCTGTCAAATAAATGTCTGTTATTTTATTGTTGCAATCTGTAATTCTTTCTTTTTCTTGGTTAAGTTTTATTTGTTTTTAGCTATATCCTAACACTTCAAATTTATCTTTTATAACAATGTACCATTCTTTTTATTATTTATTTATTTTTTTTAGTTGTAGACGGACACAATACCTTTATTTACTTATTTTTACATGGTGCTTAGGATCAAATCCAGTGCCTCACATGTGCCAGACAGCCCCAACAACACTCCATTCTTTGTTACATCAAATAAAATTTTACATGCATAGTATAAACATAAAAGGAAAACAGATTTATACTGAATAAGTAGTCAAATGATATGAAAAATAAGTGCTAGTAGATGAGCTATACTGAACATTTTTACTTGAAAATTGATCACCACTGATAAAAATTTCTAAAAACATATTTGCTAGTAACAACAACAAAAAAGCAACTTTACAATGATTACCACCTTAACCCTGTGATCAAACTTATCAATAACAATGAAACAGATGGGTTGGGATTGTGACTTAGTGGTAGAGCACTTGCCTGGCACATATGCACTGGGTTCAATCCTCAGCACTGTATAAAATATAAATAAATTATAATTTTAAAAGTAAACAGATTAAACTCATCTTTTTAAAATAAAAAACAGTGGGATATTTATATACTTCATGATATGATGCAAAGTAAAGAATATTTGTCAAAATATGTAAGCAAAATCTAAATCAAGTCTTTAGAATTTAATGCATAAGCTTCTAACCTTCCAGTTTAGGAAAATACAAGGAATAAAGGTACAAGTTAAAGGTCACAAAGAAAAAAAAATCAGGTAAATCCAGAGTATGGGACATAAACAAGAAAACTACTGCTCCGATGTCAACAATGCCATGGAAAAAAGTGGGAGTAGACACAGACAGGATATAGGAAGCATTCTATGTAAAATAATAATTTTTTAAAAGATTATAGATATGGGCTGGAGATGTAGCTCAGTGGTACAGTGCTTAACCTAGCATGTACAAGGTGCTGGGTTTGATCCCCAGCCCAACAACAATAACAAAAGACTACAGGTATAACAACAGACAAATGCAATGCATGGGCCCTTAATTTTATTCCATTTCAAACAAGTCTCCAAAATAGCTTTTTTGGAGAAACTTAAACATAGATTTAATGTTAGATAGTATCAAGGAATTACTTAATTACAGACTTTTAAAAAAATTTTTTAATATTTAATTTTTTTTTAGTTTTCAGCGGACCCAACATCTTTGTATGTGGTGCTAAGGATCGAACCGGGCCGCACGCATGCCAGGTGAGCGCGCTACCACTTGAGCCACATCCCCAGCCCTTAATTACAGACTTAATGTTAGATAATATTAAGAAATTATACCTAATTTCATTAGGTGTAAAATTGCATTGTGATCATGTAGGAGAATGTTCTTATTTGTAAGATATGTGAGGCTAAGTATTTAAAGGCTTGTATCACGATGTCTTTATTTTTATAAGGTTTAACATAATATATTATTAAGCATATGGCAACATGTTGGATATAGGTGGTAGGTATTATTTCTGGTGGTTTTTTATATGTTTGATATTTTTTTATGATAAAACATTTAAATATTTTTTTAAAACCCACAAAACTGTGAGGCATCACTAGAACACTAGAAGAAAAAAATTTACAAAATACAACATTAACTAGTAGCTAGTGGTGAGAAAAATTGGTGGCCATTCTAAAGAATAATCTGGCAATATGGTTGGTTAAAAAATTATATCCTTGGGCTGGGGCTGTAGCTCAGTGGCAGAGTGCTTGCTTATTTGTGTGAGGCACTGGGTTTGATCCTCAGCACCACATAAAAATAAATAAAATAAAATAAAGGTATAGTGTCCATCTACAACTACAAAAAAAAATTTTTTTTTTAAATGATATCCTCGGGCTGGGGATATGGCTCAAGTAGTAGCGCGCTTGCCTGGCATGCATGAGGCACTGGGTTCAATCCTCAGCACCACATAAAAATAAAATAAAGATATTGTGTCCACCTAAAGCTAAAAAAAAAAAAAAAAAAAATTAATTAAAAAAAAAGATATCCTTAACCCTGATTAAATAAATCACTTCAGGGAATATATTCTAAGAAAAAATAGGGGGGAAGTTTTATAAAAAGATGTTATAACAGTATAATTGATAATTACAAAACAAAAACAAACTGAAAATCATTCAAATGCCAAATTATCAAGTTTGATTATTATGTATCCACTAAAAATGATACAGAGACATGTAGAAAACTGCATCACCCTATTGCCAAATAAAAAAACACTATCATGAGGCCATGGATTAAATCTCCAGCAGCATACACACACAGACTACAAAATCTCTGTATGAATTAAACATGTAAAGACTGTATAAGTATGATAATGACTGGGCTGGGAATTTAGCTCAGTTGGTAGAGTGCTTGCCTCCCATGCACAAGGCCCTGGCTTCAATTCCCAGCACCACACACACAAAAAAAAAATACTGTTATGTGCTTGTAATTTTTAAACACAGTTTTAAAAATTTCATGGGCGCACATGTCCTTAAAGAAAATATGAACAATGCAAATACAAAATGAGGAAAAACTGCCCAGGCACAAATAAGGAAAAGCACCTGAGGGCTATTACTGCCCACAATTTGAATGAGTATTCGCAATCTGAGTATAGTCCTATTGTGAACAAAGCCAACATAACCACCATTAAAAAGAAACAGAAAGATAGCCAGGTGTGATGGTGCCTGGGGAGACTGAGACAGGACTATGAGTTCAAAGCCAGCCTCAGCAATTTATCGAGGCCCTAAGCCAACTCAGCAAGACCTTGTCTCTAAATAAAATATAAAAAAGGGCTAGGGATGGGGCTCAGTGGTTAAGCACTCCTGGGTTCAATCCCTGATATCAAAAAAAAAAAAAAAAAATGAAGGAAGGAAGGAAGAAAGAAAAAGAATATATCACTGGCAGTACATAGTCTGCATCATAATCTGTATCAATAGACAGTATCTCAATTCTCTCCACTAGTCAGATATTTTTAAAACTATGGAAAAACTAAACAAAGTTCAGACAAAAATCAAGAGGTAAAGGATAGAATGAAAAGGAGGTGAGTTCGAAGAAAAGTTTGAAAGAAAATGAAGGGGCTGAGGTTTTGGCTCAGAGGTAGACTGCTCGCCCAGCATGTGTGAGGCGCTGGGTTCGATCCTTAGCCCCACATAAAAATAAAACAAATAAAAATAAAGGTATTGTGTCCAACTACAACTAAAAAATTTTTTAATTAAAAAAAAAAAAAAAGAAAAGGAAAGGAAAGCATAATTAAACTGAAACCCACGGAGAGGCTTTTGAACAGACCCTGAAAAGCTGATGTCTGTCTTAATGTCCACAGATGACTGACCAAGAGAAGAGTCTAATAAAATACCCTAAGTTTGTTGGGTTTATTTATTATTTATTTATTTTTAGTAATAGTTGAACACAATACCTTTATTTTATTTATTTATTTTTATGTGGTGCTGAGGCTCAAACCCAGGACCTTGCAGAAGCTAGGTGAGCACTCTACCACTGAGCCACAATCCCAGTCCCTGGGTTGATTTTTTTATAAGAGGATTTCTTGACCATCCTGATGAAGTTATTGGCATAAGTAAATAAGGACGGCTGGGTGTGTTTAATCATGAACCATCTGCTTTTCTTAGGGTATTTACTTAACTATGATCACCTGGTCATAAAATCACTCTAAAGCTTCAATTATCCAAAGCTGGAATCAGTCATCCAGTATTTTAAAATTCTACGGTGACATCTCTCCCCAGCTCCACTCCTACCCGTCATGCCTCAGCAACGTTCAATTGTCCTAGACCTGTCCAGAGCCCCAAACTACCCAGGCTTCATCTCTCTACAACTCCTCAACACACCAGCAAATCAGACTTATATTTCATTATCTAATTATTCTTTATCCTTTCCCATATCTGTCATTTCCCTTGTTCATTTCTCCTTCACTACACTTGTTGCAATCTTACCCTTCCACTTGTAAATTTTAATTTAAGGCCGCTTTGTCATCTCAAATGCTACCTGTTATGGACTGAATTATGTCCCTGGCAAAAAGATATGCTGAAGTCCTATCCTTTAGTATCTCGAATGTGACTTGATTTGGAAATAGGATTACTGCAGATGCAATTAGTTAAGGCAAGGTTATACCAGAGTATAAGTATTAAGAGCTCTTAATTCATTTTTTCCTTATAAGAAGGAAATTTGGACACAGAGACAAAGATAAACAGAGAACTTGGTGGACAACAGACACTAGAGTAATGCACTAGCAAGTAATGTACTTCCACCAAGAATTGATGGAAGCTAGGAAGAGACAAGGAAGAATTCCACTCAAAGTCTCAGAGGGAGCATGACCCTGCTGATACCCTGAATAGAGGTTCCAGCCTCCAGAACTGTGAGAGAATAAACTTGTTATCTGTTTGTTTATTGCAGTACTGGGGATTGAAGACAGGGTGTCACCCTGTCTCAAAATAAAAAATAGAAAGGGCTATGGGTATAGCTCAGTGATAGAACACCCCTGGGTTCAATCTCTAGTACCATTTTAAAAAACAGAATAAGAGTCTTTCACTGGGCTGGGGATGTGGCTCAAGGGGTAGCGCTAGCCTCAAATTTTCAATCCTCCTGCCTCAGCTTCCCATGTCACTGGGTCTACAGGTGTGCATCACTGAACCCAGCAAGACTCATACTCTATAAGAAACATTCCTAGATTTAAATTTCCTTATTATATTAATATATAATCATATTGCACTCTTAGCTAATGTACACAATGGGAAAGGATATTTATTTAAAAGACAAATCAGGATCTACTGATTGATGCATTGTTATGTCTATAAGATGCCTATTTATCTAAAATCTTCCCACATTTACTGGTATTTGGTGGTTAACCACAGTGCCTTTGAATTTTTCTAAGTGAAAAAAAAAATTTTGAGAGAGAGAGAGAGAAAAAAATTTTTTTTAGTTTTCGGCGGACACAACATCTTTGTATGTGGTGCTGAGGATCGAACCCGGGCCGCACGCATGCCAGGTGAGCGCGCTACCCCTTGAGCCACATCCCCAGCCCAGTGAAAATTTTAAGTCTGAATTTTTTTATAAGAGCCACAGCCTTAGGGCTGGGGTTGTGGCTCACCGGTAGAGCGCTCACCTAGCATATGCGAGTCAAGGCACTGGATTCGATCCTTAGCACCACATAAAAATAAATAAAGGCATTGTGTCCAACTACAACTACAAAAATTAAAAAAAAAAAAAAAAAGAGCCACAGCCTTTCTTCTATACAACAATTAAAATTACAGAAAGGGAGTCAGGCATAGTGGCACACCTGTAAATCCAGTTACCCAAGAGACTGATGCAGGAGGATACAAGTTTGAGGCTAGCCTGGGCAATTTAGTGAAACCCTGTTTCAAAATAAAAAGGACTGGGATGTATTTCCGTGGTAAAGCACTTGTCTTATATGTGCAAGCCCTGGGTTCAATCCCTAGTACTATAAATAAATAAACAAACACATAAATAAAATGGAAAGGGACTTAACATAATGAACAGAAACTTTATTCACAAATACGTAACTATTTCTTCCTGTGAGATATTGCTGTCTGGTCTTTAGAAAATGTATATAAATGGGTACCATGGAACTAATATTCAACAGTTTCAATATCAGTAAAGAAATTGGTTAATGGGAACTTTTGTTGCTTCTCTGTGTGTATGTTGGGGGTGTTGCTGCTGGCTAGTGAGAATTACAAATCTAAATGCCTGTTTATAGCATGAGTACCCTGTGAATTTGGTGATCATTAATATTATTAACTGACATAGTTAATATTATTAACTAAATATACTATTTTCACTAACAGAATATATAAACCACATCTTCAAGTTAAAGAGTGAGCAGGGAGGGAGTAAACTGGTTCCATCTTTATCATATCAGTTTCTCCCCATGCTGATCCTGTACTTCACAATCAGGATTCTTTTTCTAATGGGCAGATTTCATTATATCACTGTATGGCTAAAAACTTTTTATGGCTTCCTACTATTTAGCAATCAAATCCAAACTTCTCAGTTTCCTACAAAAAAGAATATTCAAAGCCTTCCAGGATTTGGGAGCATAGTATGTAGAGATCAGGAAGACAGGCTTTGCAATTAGACTGCCTGGACTCAAATTCTTCATCAATTGTTAGCTCTATTCCTCAGTTTCTTTTTCTGTAAAAAGGGAAGAAAAAACAGTGCCTATCTCACTAGGTTGTTGTGATAATTAAATAAAATACCACTGGTGAAATGTTCAGCAGATTATCTAGCAAAAGCAAGCCAGCAAAAATTGTGCCCTACAGGCCAGGGCACGGTGGTGCATCTCTGTAATCCCAGCAGCTCAGGAAGCTGAGATATGAGGGCGAATTTAAAGCCAGTCTCAACAAAAGTGAGGTGCTAAGCAACTTAGTGAGACCCTGTCTCTAAATAAAATACAAAAAAATAGGGCTGGGGATGTGGCTCAGTGGTTGAGTGCCCCTGAGTTCAATCCCTGATACCCCTGCTCAAAAAATAACAACAACAACAACAAAATTGTGCACTACAATTTTTCAAAGTTTTATTTTTTTAATTTTTTAGGTACCAGGGATTGAACTTAGGGATACTCGATCTCTGAGCCACATCCCCAGCCCTATTTTGTATTTTATTTAGAGACAGGGTCTCACTGAATTGCTAGCACCTCACCATTGCTGAGGCTGGTTTTGAATTCCTGATCCTCCTGTGTCAGCCTCCCACACTGCCAGGATTGCCACTGTGCCCAGACTCCAAGTTTTATTTTATCTACTACTATTGTTGCTGCTGATCAATTTCTGTTTCCAGCTAAAAACAACTTCACAACCATCCTAGGTGATGACCCTGTTCTCCAGGTGAACTGGTTTCTCTTAAGAACCAATCACTATACTCAAGTTTTCACTCAGCCTGGAAAATACTGTTTCATTTGCAAGTATTAAGATCCTAATCATTCTTGAGAGCTCTGCTCATGGCCCACATCGTTCAAGGACCATACTCTGATATCTAAGCTCCATAACAAGTTACAGACACTTCTCTTCACACAAACCGTGGCTAGATTCATCTTGGTATCCTGTAGAGTTCTAGTCAATTTGCAGTGTACATGATAGGGCTCAATAAATGTTTGACAAGTGAATTTCTGTTTCCTCTCTCTCATGCAACCACTCTCTTGGACAATAGCTCCACATAAGAAATAAAAAGACCTCTTCTGCACTATTTCATAATTTGGACAGAGTATTCTTTTCTATCACAATGTGGTGATTTCTTTTTTGGGGGGTGGGGGTTACCAGGGATTGAATTCAGGGGCACTCAACCACACATCCCCAGCCCTATTTTGTACTTTATTTAGAAACAAGGTCTCACTGAGTTGCTTAGTACCTTGCCATTGCTAAGGCTGGCTTTGAACTTGCAACACTCCTGCCTCAGCCTCCTGAGCCACTGGGATTATGGGCATGTGCCACCACACCAAGCTACCAATTTGGTAACTTCAGGAAGTTGAACTGAATCTTTTAATTTCAAACATCATTTATTCATTATGATCAAGTATGTTTCAGCCTTAGAAATAAATTTTAGTATTTACCTGCCCACAAACTCATATGCTTTTTTAGCCATCCTGTCCCTACCCAATGTCATTTGTTGGTTTATGGGAGGCAAGGTTTAAATTCTCAGTAAAGTAGAATTAGAAAATCAAATGTCTACAAAGTCACAGTAAATAAGCAAAGCAAGAGAATAATACAAAGAACTAGAAAAATACATTTTATCTAAAAGTTTTATCTGACTATTGCTATACATATGGGCTTGAAAAATCTTCCAGTTTTTCAAGATAAGCCAGAAACTCTGGAGGTTTTTTTTTTTTTTTTTTGGGGGGGGGCAGTTCTGGGAATTGAATCCAGGGCCTCAAGCACACTAGGCAAGTACTCTACCATGGGCTACACTCCTAACCCCACATTTAAATTTTTAAGATGTTAGTGATACCAAATGTGTGCAGGTCAAATTCAGTCACAGGTTGCCAGTTTGTATCCTCTGAAACAGAAATTCACTGTGAAACAAGTAATGGTATGGAAGGTGTTCTATGCCAGAGACAGTCTAAGGCAGCCCTAAAACTAAACAGCTCTTTGAAAACATCTCAGCCTAGCTCTCAACCATTCTGATTTAACTTGAAAGTCAAATTAACTTGAGTGTCTCCTCTTTACCAGGAGCTGGTAAAATGAACAGTAGAGGTAAACAACAGTTGACATTTATTGAGCATTTTGTAGGCATCAGGCCCTGTTCTATATATTATATGAATTAACCCATTTACCATAATCCTCACAACAACTCTATGAGGCAAGTGTTGTTATCCTTATTTTAAAGATGCAAAAACTGAGGCACAAAGATATTACATAATTTGTCCATGGTCACACAGCAAGCAGCAGAGGTGAAATTAGGACCTCAAACAGGCTCTACCAAAAAGCTCACATTTGAAACCAAGCCCCATTCAATAAATGGTGCTGGGAAAACTGCTTAAAGGGGGAAAAATGAAACTAGATCCTACCTTGTACCATACTCAAAAATCAATTCTAGATTGATTAGAGTTCTAAACATTAAAGGCAAAACGGCAGTCTAAAAAACAATATAAAGAATAACTTCAGCCAGGCGCCATGGTATGGGCCTGTAATCCTAGTGGCTTGGGAAGCTGAGGCAAGAGGATCGCGAATTCAAAGCCAGCTTTAGCAAGGGCAAGGCGATAAGCAACTCAGTGAGATCCTGTCTCTAAATAAAATACAAAATAGGGCTGGGGGGCTGGGGTTATAGCTCAGTGGTAGAGTGCTTGCCTAACATGTGTGAGGCACTGAATTCGATTCTGAGCACTGCATATAAATAAGTAAAATAAAAGTCCATTGACAACTAAAAAAATATTTAAAAAAAAAATAGGACTGGGGATATGGCTCAATGGTTGAGTGCCCCTGAGTTCAATCCCTGGTAGCAAAAGAAAGAAAGAAAGAATTTCAAAATCTTGGGGGAGTGCAAGGTTGATAAATTTGATATTAAAATTTAGAACTTTTAAACTAGACACATAAAACATTTTTTTTTTAAAAAAACGAGCAAGAAACTGGGAAATGACATCTGTAATACTGATAAACTACAAAAGATTAGTAATCAAAAAACATAAAAAAATCTTTTGAAAAAAACAACAAAACAGAAAAATGGTAGAACAGCTGGGCGTGATGGCATAAACCTGTAATCCCAGTGGCTTAGGAGGTTTTGGAAGGAGGATCCCAAGTTCAAAGCCAGCCTCAGCAAAAGCAAGGTGTTCAGCAACTTAGTAAGACTCTGTCTCTAAATAAAATACAAAATAGGGCTGGGAATGTGGCTGAGTGGTCAAGTGCCTCTGAGTTCAATCCCTGGCAGGAAGGAAGGAAGGAAGGAAGGNGAAATGACATCTGTAATACTGATAAACTACAAAAGATTAGTAATCAAAAAACATAAAAAAATCTTTTGAAAAAAACAACAAAACAGAAAAATGGTAGAACAGCTGGGCGTGATGGCATAAACCTGTAATCCCAGTGGCTTAGGAGGTTTTGGAAGGAGGATCCCAAGTTCAAAGCCAGCCTCAGCAAAAGCAAGGTGTTCAGCAACTTAGTAAGACTCTGATCTGCTAAATAAAAATACCAAAAATAGGGCGATGGGGAAATGTGGGCCTGGAGTGGGTCAAAGTGGCCATGACTGAGTTCGAATCCCTGGCAGGGAAGGAAGGAAGGAAGGAAGGGAGGGAGGGAGGGAGGAAGGAAGAAAAGAAAGATGGATGGTTGAACAAGCCTCAGGGTTGTCTAAACTGTGTAAATCCAGCACTATCACAGTTGCCACAAAGCACACACCAGAACATCAGACCTTGCTATGTTAAATATCCAGGGGTCTGTCATGCTGCAGGAACACAGAGCATGGAGGATCAGCCAGAAGGGAAAAGTCAAGATGGTTATTCTCTATGATTTGGAAATTGGATGGAAAAACAAAACTAAAACATCCAACAAATCAGACATGAAGATCAGGGTTGGCAAACATTTTGTAAAGGATATTCTTTGTGAGCTGACACAACTTTTCTGTCACAACTACTCAACTCTTGTCATTGGCAGTGCAAAAGCAGCCACAGATAATATGTAAACGAATAAGTGTGGTTGTGTTCCAAAGAAACTTTATTTACAAAAACAGGTGATAGGACCAGATTTGACCTATGGCCCAGGGTTTGCTGAATCCACAAATTTCTTACACTCTTGGTATACTTTCCCCATCTTAACCCTGCCTTTTATGTCTGCTGCCACTTACCTCTGATTTCATTAACTAAAAACTACACCAAACTTGACAGCTTTGCAAGTCTATTAACCTGCCGGATGTGGTAATGCATGCCTGTAATCCCAGTGTCTAGGAAAGAGGATCATAAATTCAAGGCCGGCCTCAGCAATTTAGTGAGATCCTCAGCAACTTAGCAAGACCCTGTCTCAAAATAAAAAATAAGGGCTGGGGTTGTGACTCATCAGTAGAGCACCCACCTAACATGTGCAAAGCCCTGGGTTCAATCCTCAGCACCACATTTAAATACATAAAATAAAGGTATTGTATCCAAATACAACTAAAAAATAATTTTTTAAATATTTATTTTTTAGTTGTAGGTAGACACAATATCTTTATTTCATTTTTATGTGGTGCTGAGAATAGAACCCAATGCCTCACGTGTGCTAGGCAAGTACTCTACCACTGAGCCACCACCCCAGCCCTAAATATTCTTAAAAAATAAAAAAGCCTGGGGATGTGGCTCGGTGGTAAAGCAACCCTGGGTTCAATCTCCAGTACACCTCAAAAAGTGTTATCCTCAGGGCTGGGATTGTGGCTCAGTGGATAGAGTGCTTGCCTAGCGCGGGCGGGACCCTGGCTCGGTCCTTAGCACCACATAAAAATAAAGGCATTGTGTTGTACCCATCTACACCTAAAAAATAAATAAATATTTTTTTTTTTAAAAAAGTGTTATCCTACCAAAAATATTTTTCTCCCTTAATATCCGTGCCAATTTTCATCTCTTTTCTTTTCTTTTAGTGTGTGTGTGTGTATGGTGCTGGGAATTGAAGGCAGGGCCTCCTGCATGCTAGATAGGTGCTTTACCATTGAGCTACATCCCTAACCCTTTTTAAAAAACTGTCATTGACAGCTTCTACCCCAAATGAGAAGTATAACCCCCACCTCCACTCACTCATGATATCAATCACCAACACTTAAAAATTCTAACTCGGCTCAATGCCCACAGCCTCTACCATAGTTCAGGCCCTCATTACTTCTTCCCTGCTCTTCACTCTATCTACAGAGAAAAAGCATCCATTCATCTCTGAAAAAATTAAACCTCATCATATACTCCCCTTCTCAAAAATCTTGAATGCTCACCTCTGAGCTGAGGATTTAGTCCAAACTCCCTAGCAAGGTTCTTCATAACCAGGTTCCAAACAGTATTTCTAGTCTAATCTCTGACCACACCTTTGCATTCATTTTGCTTCAACTATATTCAATTACATCCTTAAAAATTTGTCTTCAGGGGCTGGGGTTGTGGCTCAGTGGCAGAGCACTTGCCTTGTATATGTGAGGCACTAGATTCAATCCTCAGCACCACATAAAAATAAATACACAAAATAAAGATATTGTGTCCATCTATAACTAAAACTTTTTTTTTTTTTTAATTATCTTTACCTGAAAAACACTTCTCTCCAACTCTCACTTGCAAACTTTTTTACCTTTCAGGACATATATCAAATGTCACTCTTTCACAAAAGTTCCTAGAGCAAAGACATAGCCACCTCTGTATCCTTAGACTCTTTAATAGTTGCCATCCTGAACTGTCATTATTTACATGTCTACTGCTCTCTTGGGACTGAGTACCCAAAATGAAATGACTCTGCCTTAAAGACCTTTGACTCCTCAGAGCCTACCTAACATAATTCTTGACACACACCATAATGTTTATTGAATCAGACATGCCTGGTGGTAGAAGAGAAATGACATCTAAAAGAATGTCCAGAGGGCAATACACCATGTGTAATTCGGGGGGAAGGGAATCTATGAATTTGGATGGAAAAAATAAACCATTTTATTTCACTAATCTCTAACTAAAAATTACCATTTTACTCAAATATAAATATAGGTAACAAACCTAATAGGATCATAATCTAATCTGTAACCAAAAAACCCCACAGATTTCTTTTTATCATACTATAGCTGCTACAGATATCTTGAAGTATTATCTAGGCTCATGATGTCTTTGAAATTATAATGATTAGACCCATCACTAGATCTGATTGTTGTTGGGGATCAAACCCAGGGCCTCACACATGCTAGACAACTACTCTACCACTGAACCCCTCCCAATCCTAGATTTGATTTTCTTTCTTTTTCCTTTTTTTTTTTGGGGGGGGGGGAATCAGGGATTAAATCCAGGGACATTTAACCACTGAGCCACATCCTTAATCCTCAGCCCTTTTAATTTTTAAAAATTATTTATTTATTGGGTGCCAGGGATTGAACTTGAGGGGCACTCAACCACTGAGCTACATCCCCAGCCCTATTTTGTATATTATTTAGAGACAGGGTCTCACTGAGTTGCTTAGCACCTTGCTGTTGCTGAGGCTGGCTTTGAACTTGCAATCCTCCTGCCTCAGTTTCCTGAGCCATTGGGATTAGAGGTGTGCACCACTGTACCCAGCTTTATTTTTAATTTTGCAACAGCCTCACTAAATTGCTAAGGCTGGCCTTGAACTTGCAATCCTCCTGCCTCAGCCTGCCCAGTTACTGGGATTACGCGTGCAGCCTAGATCTGATTTTTTTAATGTGTTAATAAAGAAACATGTGTGTGTTTGTGTGTATATGTATGTCATGCTTTGTGTATTTTGTTAATATGATCTCAGCTACTCAAAAGAGGCTGAGGCAGGAGGATCACAAGCTTGAGTACAACCTGGGCAATTTATCAAGACCCTGTCTTAAAAATTAAATTAAATTAAAGGGATGGGGATGTAACTCAGTGGAAGAGTGCTTACCTAGCATGTGCAAAGCCGTGGGTTCAATCCCTAATACCTCAAAAAAAAAAAAAAAAAAAAGGAAAAAAAAAAAAAAAAAA
>NW_026000026.1:23064287-23070039 GCF_001458135.2 Marmota marmota marmota | reverse complement strand
CGGGGCGGACCGGAGGGGCGGGGTCATGCTCACGTGACCAAGCGTCTCCGCGAGCGCGAAGTGGCGCGCGCGCCGGCTGGTTTGGGTGTTGGAGACTAGTAGTGGAGGCTAGATTTCCTGTGCTTGGCGTTGCTGTATTCTCACCAGTGGTCAGCTTTATGCCAGCACCCTGGCTGAGTAAACTTGAACAGGCCAACTCCCTAAGTCTCAGTTTGTCCATCTGAAATATGGGGATAGTACAATTTTCTTGCAAAGAGGAAATGAGGAAAGGCACGGAAAGCACTTGGGACAGTGCTTGACACATAGTGTCTAGTAACGTCGTTATTAGGCATAGTGTCTAATAATAATGACGATGAAAAAGATAACAGGATAACAGCTTTTATTGTTTGTCTATAAGTCTCTTTTTCCCATCATCACCTCTCCCCTTAGCAAACTCATTAAGCTCTTAAAAAATATAATTCTGGAGTGAATAAGTGATTATAACCTCTCTGTTCTCCCCAAATGTAAGGAGGTCTCCCCAGCACTGGACTTAGTGTCTGTTTTATTGGCCTTAGTTCAGATCTAGATATCACTTGACAAATTCTTTATTTTCTTTGCTTCTCTGAATCTCAGCTTTCTCATCTGTAAAGTAGGAGTTAGGAGTCTGTTACCAGCATCACAGAAGATAGGTGAGCAGGTGGACTGTAAACTGAATAAATCAGTTGTTTTAGTTCCATCTGGAAAAGGGAGTGAGGAAATATTTCATTCCATAAATATTTATTAAGTACATACTGTGCATTTAGACAGTACAAGAGGGACTCCTGACATTTTCATATCCACTCTGAGTGCCCCTCCAGTATATTCTGTGCTCTGTTGTCAGAGTAAGTTTTTAGTCACAAATCTGATCATGTCACTAAAACTATGTAATGGCTTCTCATTGCTCACAAGACAAAGGCCAAATATCTTTCTGTTGCCTTCACATCTCCCAGACTTATCTCAGGCCCCTCTTCCTTCTCCTGGGTTTTAGCCAACAATGACCTTTTCTACACATTGTATTTCTTTCTCTGGACTCTTGCACATACTGATCCCTCTGTCCGAAATTCTTTCTCTATGTAGTAACTCATCAGTCTTCAGATCCCAGGTCAAACATGGCTGCCCTAAGGGTACCTTCCCTGATCTCTCTCCAGACAGAATCTCTTAGCATCTCTTAGCAGCATGTATTTGTCCTCAGTAGAGTGTACTAGGTTGTTGGCCACTATACTGCACTACTCAAGGAAGGAAACCTCATCCATCTTGTTTACTGATGTTTCCACAGTATATAGCACAATGCCTGACAAAGAGTCAGTGTTAAATAAATATTTGTCATGTATATGAATCCTAAGTGCCATGCTAAATACTAGGCTTAAGAGTATAGAAAGAAACAAAGAACCACAAGGGGGAATGTTAGACTTTGAATCTATGAAATTGACACCAAAAGGGTTTAAAACAGCTTGAGAAATTTTTTGAAGCTTTTTTCCTTAACTTTTAAAAACTGAGTTATAAGTTATATACAGTAGGGCTGGGATTGTGGCTCAGCGGTAGAGTGCTTGCCTTGCACGGGCAGGACCCAGGTTCGATCCTCAGCACCACATAAAAATAAAGGCATTGTGTCCATCTACACCTAAAAAATAAATATAAAAAAAAGTTATATACAGTAAAATGCAAAAACATAACATGAGTACCTAATAAAATTTTTATCTATGTTCCTGTGATAGCACCACCCAGATCAAGTTAAGATCTATTAACCCCCAAAATTCCCTTCCAGTAACTACTTGCTACCCCAGAACTAACCATTATTTTGATTTCTAGCCACCATAAGTCAGTTTTGACAGTTCTTGTACTTCATGTAAACAGAATGTACAGCATGTATTTTGTGTGTGTGTGTGTAAGCCTTGAAATCTGACACAGCAAAAGAGTAACTATTTTGATTATGATATAATTAATGAACTATTTGATTAATTAATTAGTCTGAAAAAACGTATTAAAAAATTCTGGTTATTTCACCCTGCAAAAGCAAGGATCCTACCAACAACCAACCCAGGGACTGAAATTGCATCATCCACGTAAATGCAAGCCCCACAGAAACTTCTAGAAGTAAGAAAGCTCTGAAAGTTTCTAATAATAACAGTTTCAACAGTATTAACAACAATCCAATTTTCATACAAAAAAAGTGAAAATGGGCAAAGTAATTGAATAGATATTTCTCAAAAGAAAACATACAAATGTCTGATAAGCACATGAAAAGATGCTCAACCTTGGGCTGTGATTTTTTTTTTCAAAGAGAGAGAGAATTTTAATATTTACTGTGGTCCCGTGCCGCACGCATGCCAGGCCAGCGCACTACCGCTTAAGCCACATCCCCAGGCCCATTGGGCTGGGATTGTGGCTCAGCAGTAGAGCGCTCCCCTAGCACGGGTGGGACCACATAAAAATAAAGGCATTGTGTTGTGTCCATCTACACAAAAGATATTCTCTCTCTCTCTCTCTCTCTCTCTTAAAAACAAAAAGATGCTCAACCTCACTAGTCATTAGGGAAATGCAAATCAAAAACACAATGAGATACCACTTTTCACCTATTATGATAGCAATTATTTTTTTTTAAAGGCAGAAAATAACAAGTGTTGGGAAGTATGCAGAGAAATTGGAATCCTTATGCAGTGGGAATGCAAATTGGAAAACAATTTGTGATAGTTCCTCAAAACGTCAAACATAGGTTAACATATGAGTCAGTTAAGATATTCCAGCCACTTCAAGATATTTATCCAAAGGAAGTGAAAGCATAGGCTTAAAAAGATGTTTGTGCACCCATGATCATAGCAGCATTTTTCGCAGTAAGTAGAAGGCAGAAGCAACCCAAGTGTCCACAGACAAATGAAGGATAAGTTAAATGTGGTTTATATGTTGGAATATTATTCAGCCTTCAAAAAGAAAGGAGACACCTGGTTCAGTGTCAGACACCCGTAATCCCAGCAATTCAGGAGGCTGAGACAGGAGGATTGCAAATTCAAGATTAGTCTAAGTAACTTAGCAAAGCCCTAAGTAATTTGGACCCTCCTATCTCAAAAAAGTAAAAAGGGTGGAGAAGTAGCTCCATGGTAAAGGACTTTTGAGTTCAATTTCCAGTACCAATAAATAAATGGAAGTAAGGAAAGAAATTCTAACAGATGCTACAACATGGATGAACTTTGAAGACATTACACTAAGTGAAATAAGCACAAAAGGATGGAGATTGTATGATTCCTCTTATAAGAGGTTCCTAGAGTAGTCAGTTTCATAAAGACAAAACGTAAAATAGTGATTGCCAAGGCTGGAGAAAGGGAATTGCAAAGTGTTTAATGGATAGAGAGTTTTAGTTGCAGAAGATGAAAAAGTTCTGGAAATGGATGGTGGGGATGGTTGCATAACATTCTAAATGTACTTAAATGCCACTTGAGCAGTACACTTAAGAATGGTTACAATGGCAAATTGATGTGATTTTAACACACACACACACACACACTCACACACATATACACATACACAAAGATTCTAGAACCTAAGCCATTATTCTCATATTTTTGCCTTATTGTCTATGTTCTTAAATGAAGATTCATGGTTTTCCTGGGACCTTTGAGGATATAGGGAGTAGAAGAGACAGAGACTAAGTTGAGACTAACTTGTCTAGGTTGCTCATTGGGCACTGATATATTTTGTAGATGAAAACAGCAGGTACCTAGTTCACATAAATACTTGTTGGGAACAGGAAGGTAGCACTGGAACAAAATCAGGACATGAACTGGCAGGTACTGTAGTATAATTATAAGATTGAGTTCTGAAGTCAGAACAGCCAAGTTTAGATTCCAGCTCTGTCATTTTAAAAAATTTTTTAAGTTATAGTTGGACACAATACCTTTATTTTATTTATTTTATGTGGTGCTGAGGATCAAACCCAGAGCCTCACACCTGCTAGGCGAGTACTCTACCATTATGAGTCACAACCCCCAGCCCTGCCCCAGCTCTGTCATTTATAAGCTATGCAATCTTGGGCAAATCCAAGCTCCTTTTTATACATATGAGGAAACTGGAATCCAAAAGAGGTAAGTTACTTGTCTTACAGTGTCCAATTTTCCCTTTATTTTGTTTGATTTTTAATCTTTCCATAGATTTTGTTTTATTTTGTATCTGTAATGGACTATAAACTCCCCAAGGAAGCTAACAGTAATAACTTGTAATGTAATTTAACTTTTTTGTTTCAGTCGCCACATCTATAAGATGCAGATAATAAGGGCTCCTACCTCATAATATTGTCAAGAGGATTAAATTGATTAGTACATATAAATGTTCAGAAAAGTACCTAGTGCACATGATAGCCTCAACAAGCAACAGATTCATGGAGGCTGAGAAGAGGCTGTTTCACAGAATATTTTAACTAAGAAAAGCAGTCTAAAACATCCAGGATTGTTTCAGATTCAGAGTAGGGTAAAGAAAAGGCAAATCAATTTGACTTTTATATGAACAGTTCAATTAGCATTTATTAAACTTCTGCTTGCATATCTATGTTCAAATGGGCTTAAGCTTTGCAGTGAGAAGGTTGATAAATTGAATGATACTTGAATGATGTCTTTAAAGAAAAACAACAAAGCCAGAAGTGGTGGCACATGCAGGTAATCCCAGCTACCATGAAGGCTAAAGCAGGAGGATCGAAAGTTCAAGGCCAGCTAGACAACTTAGTCTCAAAATAAAATAAAAGGGGCCAGAGATGTCTGGCATAGCATGTGTGAGGCCCTGAGTTCAATCCCCAATACCCTTAAAAAAAACAAATGAGGCCAGGCACAGTGGCACACCCCTGTCATCCCAGCAGCTCAAGGGGCTGAGGAAGGAGGATGGTGAGTTCAAAGCCAGCCTCAGCAAAAAACAAGGTGCCAAGCAACTCAGTAAGACCCTGTTTCTAATTAAAATATAAAATAGGATGTGACTCAGTGGTTGAGTGTGTTCAATCCCAAGTACCACTCCCCCCACCAGAGGGAAAAAAAAAATAGAAGAAAAATGATGACATGGGAGAAAAGAAAAAACTAACCCACCCGGAGAGCATTTACTTTCTACTATCGGCAGCATTTCTCACAACTCCACCAAATGGCAAGGTTACTGCATTTAGTTGGCTGAGTTGTGCCCTACTGGAAGAAATCACCTCCAAGTAGACTCCATTCATTACCATATTACAATGTGAGGATTTACCAGTAGATGGCAATAAAGTGCCTTGTTATTATAATATGGCCATTTCACAATTTTCAGACAAATGGAAAGACCCTTGGGGGGGGGGTCACTTCTATTTTGCATAAAGGCCTAAAATGGGCAACAATGACTTTCTCTTTAGGAAGAAATGATTGAAAAATAGAAGAAATAGAGTGATAACTTTGTGACTTAAAAAAATCAGACTGTATCAGGAAGTGACTAAAAAATGGTGGGGCCATTCTTAGTACTTAAAAACCTGTTTTCAAAAATATTCCAAAAATTTAAAACTTTTATTTATTTATTTATTTTTATTTTATTTTATTTTTTTAAATTTTTTATTGTGGGTTGTTCAAAACATTACAAATTTCTTGACATATCATATTCCACACTTTGATTCAAGTGGGTTATGAACTCCCACCTTCACCCCATACACAGATTGCAGAATCACATCAGTTACACATCCATTGATTTACAAATTGCCATCCTAGTGTCTGTTGTGCTCCGCTGCCTTTCCCATCCTCCA
>NW_026000026.1:22953816-23060311 GCF_001458135.2 Marmota marmota marmota | reverse complement strand
GGGGGAGGGGGCGGCTCTGCCTCTCAGCAGGCCGCTGCTCCTCTTCTGCTGGTGGGTCGCAAGCCCGCCTACCTTGCAGGAGTGATTGGAAGCTCTGTTCAGCCGTGGGCCACTGGGAAATTTAAAACTTTTAATAAGTGTAATATAAAGACATTAAAGTATGCAAATCCTAACAGTAAAGCCTGATGAATTTTTTTTTAATATTTACTTTTTTAGTTTTAGGTGGGCACAATATCTTTATTTTACATTTATGTGGTGCTGAGGATCAAACCCAGTACCCCATGCATGATAGGCGAGCACTCTATCACTGAGCCACAACAGAATTTTCATAAAGTGAATACACATGTCTAATCAGCACCCAAATCAAGAAACATAAAACAAGGATTGAGCTGTAGCTCAGGGGTGGAGGGCTTGCCCTAGTATGTAAGACCCTCGGTTCTATCCCCAACACTGCAAAGAAAGAGAACAGAAGCGGAAGAGGAAGAAGAAATAGAACATTATTTATTATTAAAAGGGCTCCAGGAAAGCCCTTTTGTGTCTCTTTCCAGTCATTACCAGCATGCCCCTAAGGGTAAATAGTAGTCTGACTTCTAACTCCATAGGTTAAGCCTTATTAAATGGAAACATACAGAATGTATTCTTCTGAGTCTGGTTTCTTTTGCTCAATTTTATGTTTTTGAGATTCATCTTGGCCAGGCTCGGTGGCTCATGTCTGTAGTCCCAGTGGCTCAGGAGACTGAGGCAGAAGAATGGTGAGTTCAAAGCCAGTCTCAGCAACAGCGAGGCACTAAGCAACTCAGTGAGACCCCGTCTCTAAATAAAATACAACATAGGGCTGGGGATGTGGCTTAGCGGCCAAGTGCCCCTGAGTTCAATCCCCGGTACCACCCCCCCCCCAAAAAAAAAGAGATTCATCTATGTTGTTGCATGTAGTTGCAATTCATTCATTTTCATTGTTGGGTAGGATTTCCTTATTCAGATCTACCACATTTTAGCCATTCTACTTCTAGTATTTAGATTTCCACTTTAGGGATTATTTATTCATTTATGTATCTTTGTGGTATTAGGGATTGAACCCAAGCCCTTGTCCATGCTAGACAAGCACTCTATTACTGAGCTACAGCCCAAGTCCTTTTAAATTTTTATTTTGAGACAGAGTCTCACTAAGTTGCCCAGGATGGCCTTGAACTTTCGTTCCTCCTGCTTTAGGATCCAAAGTAGCTGGGATTGCAGGTGTGCACCACCACACCCAGCAAGGGCTATTTAAAATTATACATGTATGAGCTTTTTTTGTACATACCTTTGGAGGAACATGTGTACAGTTTCCTTGGACTAGTATTGCTGGAGTTTGCATATATTCAGCTCTAGTTTATTTTTTTATTTATTTTTTGCCAAATACTATGGCCTTTTAAACAGTTTTATTGAGATAATTTACACACCATACAATTTACTCAAAGTATACCTTTCAGTGGTTTTTAGTATATTAACATTTTTTTTTAAAGAGAGAGAATTTTTTTTAATATTTATTTTTTAGTTTTCGGCAGACATAACATCTTTGTTTGTATGTGGTGCTGAGGATCGAACCCGGGCCGCTGCATGCCAGGTGAGCACGCTACTGCTTGAGCCACATCCCCAGCCCAAAGTATATTAACATTTTTATAAAATAAGCTACACCCTTTGGATATCATCCTCTGCACAAACCCTCATTCTCCCAGGCCCAAAGAATCATCAGTTTATTTTCTGTCTTTTTGTATGCCTATTCTGGATATTTTAGACATTTTACATAAATGGGATCATATAGTATATGACCTTTTGTGTCTGGTTTCTTTCACTTACCATAATGTTTCAAGTTTCATCCATGTTGTATCATGTGTTAGTACTTCATTCCTTTCTATAGTTGAATAATATCCCCTTATATGTTTATTTGTTTGCTGATGGACATTTGGGTTGTTTTCACCTTTTGGCTATTGTAAATAATGCTGCTATGAACATTCATGTTTTTTTTGTTTGAGCATCTGTCTTCAATTCTTTGAGGTACAGATCTGGGAATGGAGTTGCTAGGTAGTATGGCAATTTTATGTTGAGCTTATTTAAAAAATGCCAGCTGTATCCACAGACACTGTATCATTTCTATTCCCACCCAATGTATGAGAGCTACATTTTCTCAGATCCTCACCAACACTTGTTATTTTCTTTTGTTTTTGCTGTTTTTGAAATGGGGTCTTGCTATGTTGCCCAGGCTGGTCTGGAACTCCTGGAATCAAGCAGTCCTCCCACCTCAGCCTCGCAAGTAGCTGGGCATACGGTCATGTGCCACTGTGCCTAGCTTATTATTTTCTTTTAAAATTTATAATTATTATAGGGGCTGGGGTTGTAGCTCAGTGGTAGAGCACTTGCCTCGCATGCGTGAGGCCCTGGGTTTGGTCCCTAGTACCACATAAAAATAAAAACAAATAAAAAAATTTATAATTATTATAGCCAACCTTGTGAGTATGAAGTGGTATATTATTGTGTCTTTGATCTGCATTTTCCTAGTGATTTATGATATTCAACATCTTATCATAGACTTGTTGACCATTCGCATATTTTCTTTGGACAAAAGTGCATTGAAGTTCTTTGTCCATTTTTAAGTTGGCTTGGTTGTCTTTATGTTGTTGAACTATAAATGTTCTTTATTATATTCTAGGTACTCTATAAAGTACCCAGAGATAAGATTGCAGTTATTTTTCTCCTGTTTTGAAAGGAGGGGTCTTTTTACTCTTTTGATAGTGTCCTTTGATGTATACTTTTTTTTAAATTTTGATGAAGTCTAATTTATCTCTTTTTGCTTTTGTTGTTTGCACTTTTGGTGCCACATCTAAGATATCACTGCCAAAATTAAGGTTATGAAGTTTTGTTTTGTTTTGTTTGTTTGTTTGTTTTTAATGCTGGGCATTGAATTCAGAGCCTCATGCATGCTGGGCAAGCGTTCTACCACTAAACTACACTTTTATTTAGGTTTTTTATCTAGTTTTTTTTTTTTTTTCCGAGGATTTTGTTTTTGTTTTAGAAGTGTTGGGGACCAAACCAGGAGCTTCATGCATCCTAGGCAACCACTCTACCATTGAGCTACATCCCTAGCCCTAAGTTATTTTTTGAATGTGGTGTCCAGTAAGGGTCAAACTCCATTCTTTTGTATGTGGATATATTAATAAGCCTATTATTTCTCCATTGAATGATCTTGACATTCTTGTAAAAAATCAACTGATCATAGATATATGAATTTATCTTTGGAGTCTCCATTCTATTCCATTATTATATTTATCTTTATGCCTACTATACGTTTTCATTACTGGAACTTTGTATTAAGTTTTTTGATTGAAATGTATGCGTTCCCCAACATACTTCTTTTTTGATATTGTTTTGGCTGTTCTGGATCCCTTGCAATTTTCATATGAATTTTAGGATTGTCTTATCTATTTCTGAAAAAAAGTCACTGGGATTTTAATAGGAATTATACTGAATCTGTAAATAAATAAATTGGGAAGTATTTCCCTCTTAACAAAATTAAGTCTAATCCAAAAATACAGAATTTAGGGCTGGGGATGTGGCTCAAGCGGTGGTGCGCTCACCTGGCATGCGTGCGGCCTGGGTTCTATCCTCAGCACCACATATAACAGATGTTGTGTCCGCTGAAAACTGAAAAATAAATATTAAAAAAAATCTCTCTCTCTCTCTTTAAAAAAATTTTGAAAAAAAATACAGAATTTATTTACATTTATTGAGGTCTTCTTTAACTTCTTTGAACAATGTTTTGTAGTTTTAAATGTTTATTTTTTTCTTCTTCTTCTTCAGTACTGAGGATTGAACCCAGGGCCTCAAACATTCTAGGCAGGTACTCTGCTTTAGAACTATGCACCCCACCCATTTTTATTTTAAGACAGGGTCTCGCTAAGTTGTTCAGACCAGCCTTGAACTTGGAATTATTCTACCTTGGGCCTCTGGTAAGTTTTATACTTCTTTTATAAAATTTATTTCTAAATATCTTATTCTTTTTTTCTTTAAGTGCGGGGGGATTGAGCTCAATGCTTCGTGTGTGCTAAGCATACCCTCTACCACTGAGGTCCCCAGTATTTTGTTCTTTTGATTCTACAGTAAATGGAATTTTTAAAAATTTTCTTTTGACGGAGTCTTGCTATGTTTTCCAAGGTGATCTTGACTTCCTGGGTTCAAGGGATCCTCCTGATTCAGCCTCCTGAGTATCTGGGACTACAGACACATCCCACCATGCCTGGCTCTGGAATTGTTTTCTCAATTTTGTGTTCAGATTGTTCATTGCAAGTGTATAGATATGCAAATGATTTTATATTGATCTTGCTGAAATTCTTTATTAGCTCTCATACTTTTTGTGGCTTCCTTAGGAATTTCTGTATACCAGATCATGCTACTTGCAAATAATGTTTTATTTTTTCTTTCTGACCTGAATCCCTTTTATTTCTCTATCTTGCCTAATTGCCTTGGCTATGATAACATCCAGCACAATCCAGAATAGAAGTAGCACAAGGGATATCCTCTGATCTTAGTGGGAAAGCATTTGATATTTCAGCATTAAGTATGATGCTAGTTGTAAGGTTTAATTAATTAATTATTTATTTGGTATAGATATCTTTTATCAGATTGAGGAAATTCCCTCCTATTCCAAGTTTGTTGAATGGGTTTTTTAAAAATTTAATCACGATGGGGTATTGGATTTTGTTAAGTGATTTTTCCACAGCTATTGAGATGATCTGTGGTTTTTGCTTTATTCGACCAAAATGGTACAATACAATAATTGATTTTTAGATGTTAATCAAGTTTCATTCCTGGAATATACCCCCATTTGTCAGTGTATAATTCTTTTTATATGTTGTTAGCTTCTGTTTGCTAGTATTTTATTGATGATTTTTGCATCCATGTTGATAAGAGGATATTGGTCTTTGGTTTTAATTTCAGGGTGAAACTAGCTTCGTAGGAAATATTTCTCCCTTTTCTATTTTTTTTTTGGAAGATTCTGTCAAGAATTGATATTAATTCTGTAAATGTTTTGTAGAGTGCACCAGTGAAACAATCTGGGACCTAAGTTTTTCTTTGTAAGTAACTTGCTTATTTGTTTTATAGTATACATTGTTAATTTAATCTGTTATAAATTTATTCAGATTGCTATTTCTTTTTGAGTCAGTTTTGGTATGTGCCTTTCTAGGAAATTTTCATTTCATCTAAGTGATCTGATTTATTAACATATGATAGTTTGTAGTATTCTTTTACAATCGTTTTCATTTCTACAGGGTTGGTAGTATATACCCTCTCATTTCTGACTCTAGATTTTTGAGTCTTTTTTCCTTTATTGATTAATCAGATTTGTCAGGATTGTTTTTTAACCAAAGAATCAGGATTTGATATAATTGGTTTTATCTATATTGTTTTTCACACTTCTATTTCAAAATATCTGCTCTAATCTTTATTATTTCCTTGCTTTTAGTTTGCTCTTCCTTTACTAGTGTCTTAAGGTGGAAGGTTAGGTTATTTTCTTTTAAACAATGCTTTACCTGTATCCTACAATTTTTTTTTTTTTGAGAGAGAGAGAGAGAGAGAGAGAGAGAGAATTTTTTACTATTTATTTTTTAGTTTTTTCGGCGGACACAACATCTTTGTGTGTGGTGCTGAGGATCGAACCCGGGCCGCACACATGCCAGGCAAGCGCGCTACCGCTTGAGCCACATCCCCAGCCCCTCCCACAAATTTTTGATGTTTTATTTTCATCGTAAATTATTGCAAAGTATTTTCTAGTTTCCCTCTATTTCTTCTTTGGCCCATTGTTTATTTATAAGGGTGTTGTTTATTTTCCACATATTTATGGGTTTCCCCATTTTTTATATCAATTTCTAATTTAATTTCATGGTGGTAGGAAAACACACTGTAATTTCTACTCATACATTTTATATATATATGTGTGTGTGTGTGTGTGTGTGTGTTAGTACTTTAGCATATTATCTAAGCTGGAGAATGTTCTGTGTACTTAAGAAGAATCTATATTCTGTTATTTTTTAGTGGCATGTTGGTAGATGTCTGTTAGGTCTAGCTGGTTTATAGTTTTGTTCAAATCTTCAATTTCCTTGATGATCTTCAGCCTGGTTGTCTATCTACTATTGAGAATGGAACACTGAAGTCTCCAACTGTTATTGTTGAATTGTCTATTTCTCCCATCATTTCTTTCAGTTTATGCGTCATATTTTTTAGCTGTGTTGTTAGGTGAATATATTTTTATATCTTTCTAATGGATTGTTACAAAATATCCTTAAGTGACTTGTTACTTTTAAGGTCTATTTTTTTCTGATATTAGTATAGACACTCCAATTTTCTTATGTTCTATTTGTATGGTATATCTTTGCCCATTCATTAATTTAATCTATTTGTATCTTTGAATTTAAATGTGTCTTCTTGTAGACATCATATTGCTAGATCTTTATTTTTATATTCAGCCTAAGAATCTCTGTTTCTTGATAATCACTTAATCCATTTACATTTAATTTTATTATTGACTTTTTTTTTGTACCATGGATTAAACCCAGGGGCACTTAACACTGAACCACATTCCCACCCTTTTTATTTTATTTTATTTTTTATTTTGAGACAGGGTCTCACTAAATTGTGTAGGGCCTCACTAAGCTTCTGAGTCTAGCCTTGAACTTGCAATCCTCCTGCCCCAGCCTTCAAGTCACTGGGATTACAGGCATGTGTCACTGTGCCCAGTCATAATTGACTTCTTGTGTCTTTTGATGATATGATTGATTCAGATTATTTTCCTCCTATTATGAAAAATATCTTTTATGTTTCAAGAAACAGATTTGAAGAATAAGGCTAATAATACTGACCATTGCAGTATTGTTAGCAATGGTCAGTATTGCTAATACTTTTATTATTAATAAAAGTAATAATATATGAATCTACCTCATTATTTATAATGATGTCATTCATTGATTGAAGGGACATTTAAAATGATCACACCAGTGATCATTTTTAAAGTTTTTGAATATTAACCAAAAGGGTGAAGGAAGTACCAAAAATTAATAAGCAAGTAGTTATATCTTAGAGTTATTTGAGGCCTGAGAGAATATTGGGAAAATTCTTTCAGTTTCTGAGAAACTTCTTATCTCTTCATTCCATAGCTGATAAAAGTTAGGTTCTTAATATGAGGTGAATTTTACATTCTCTATGATATCTCAAGATAGTACAACCTAAATAAAGTAAAAGTGATTAAGAACATAAGATCCAGGAAAGCAAAGACCTTGTCTGTCTTGCTCTCTGTGTCTCCAGTGCCGTGGGCCATATGTGGTACAGAGTAGACACTTAATAAAATATTCATGGAATAAAATATGGTATTTTATACTAAGTGTTGACAGATTTTTTCCTAGCATCAGAATTTTAATATGTAAGAATCTTTCCACTGAATGAATTCTTTATTCAAAGCTATTCTTATTTCTGAATTTAACAAAGAAATGACTCCAACAAACCCATGTGACACACACCCCCGCCAATGCTGAGTGAAAGGTTCTGAAACTCTATGCTGTGGTCTAAATGTTTGTCTCCCCATCCACCCAAATTTCATAAGTTGAAACCTAATCAACAATGTGATGGTATTAGGAAGCTGGACCTTTAAAGGTGATTAGGTCACTAGGACAGAACCCTCACGAGTGAGATTAGTATCCGTATAAAAGAAGGGCTGCCTTGTCCCTTCAACCATGGGAGGACACAGAAGGCACTGTTTAGAATGAAGTAGCCCCTCACCAGGCGCCAAATCTACTGATGCCTTGATCTTGGATTTCCCAGTCTCCAAAACTGTGAGAAATAAACTTCTGTTGCTTATAAGCTATCCAGTTTAGGTTATTTTGCTATAGCAGCCCGACTGGACAGACACTCCATCACTTGAAAGATAGTCTAGGAGAGTTGGTATGACAACAAACATGACTCAAGCACCTACAGATATCAGGGCAAAGATATTCAAAACTATACTGGAGCTGGGCGCAGCGGTGCACACCTGTAATCCCAAAGGCTCAGGAGGCTGACACAGGAGGTTCGTGAGTTCAAAGCCAGTCTCAGCAATAGCAAGGCACTAAGCAACTCAGTGAGACCCTGTCTCTAAATAAATAGGGCTGGGGATGTGGCTCAGTGATTGAGTGCTCCTGAGTTCAATCCCTGGTACCCACCCCATAAACAACAACAACAACAACATTGAAGCTGAGCACAGTGACACACACCTGTAATCTCAGAGGCCAAGGTAGGGGGATCATAAGTTTGAGGCCAAATTTAGTGAGATCCTGTCTCAAAATAAAATTAACAATGGCTGGGGATGTAGCTTAGTGGTAGAGTGCCCCTAAATTCAATCCCTGGGACTGGGGCAGTGAGGGTGGGGAACTATATTGGAAACCACCTAAATGTCCATCAATAGAAAACTGGATAAATCCGCCAATGAATGACATCATTATAAATAATGAGGTAGATTCATATATATTGATATGAAAAAATGCCATCCTGTATTGGCAAATGTTTTAAAAAAGGAATTTGCAAACTATAAAAATATAATTCCCTTTTCATGTTTTAAATGATAATATATGTACTGTACAGGAAAAGGAAATTGGAGAAATATGTACTAAATTATTGATAGTGAGATTATTGAAAGTTAGGGTTTTGAGGGGTGGATCATCTATATATTATATTTATGAAACATTTGATACTTGAATAATTGGTGCATCTGTGACATCTATTATGTTCTCTTGTTTTTTTTTGTTTTGTTTTGATGGTACTGGAGATTGAACCCAGGGCCTTACACATGCTAGGCAAGCACTCTACCAACTGAGTTATATCCCCAGCCGCAATTTTTTTTTTTTTTTTTTTTGGTTGTGATGCTGATTATGTTCCCTATGAGGGATACTATAGAGATTATTGTGATGGCGATTTCCTTGTTTTTTTTTTTTTGTCTGTTTTGCAGTGCTAGGGATTGAAACCAGGGCCTTGCATTCACTAGGCAGGTGCCCTGCCAATGAGTTTTATCCCCAGCCCAACGTGTCCTTATTTCTTTAATGTTTGCTTCCTCTTATAGACTGAAAACCTGTAAAAAAATAGCCTATTTGTTTTGTTCAGTGCTGAATTCTAGTGCCTACTAGTTCCTGGAACATAACTGAAGGATGCAGGCATGCATGAGTGAATGACATAATCTATGAGAGATACTTATTGTCTGATATATACTATATGAAATATACTTTGTAACAAATAGTTCACATGCTAGATGTGGAATTGATTAAGAGTACAGATCATGGAGTTGGACATCCTGTGATTGAACCTCAATTTTTCCATTTAATAGATGAAAAACCCTGGACAAATCCCTTAACCTCTTTTTACTCATTTCCCATCTGTAAAATGAGAATAATATTACTACCTATTTCATTAGATTTTTGAGGAAAATTAAATAAGATTACTCGCATAAAGTGCTTAGCATAGAGCCTGGCACACATTAAGTGCTCTAGGGATGCAATCAAAAATAATAACAAAAACAGATTATTAGTAGTAGTGTAAGTTCGGATATAGAACCCCTACAAAGGGGCTCCAGTTAGCCATAGAGGCAGAGATTCTGGGATAGGATACCAAGTTCTGCTCTCCCACTCCCACCTCCAACCTAGTTAAACATAAATCAGGCTAGAGTCATGGGTAAGCAATATTCTTTCTTTAATTTCCCTTTGCAAATGGAAGCCCCTGAGCTGGTCCCCACCCCCACCCCTACCCCACACCCCGGGGACCCCCAGATGAAAGGTCCCCACCTCAACCTGGTAGGAGGAGAGGATTACTCTCTTCCCACGATGGTCCATTAAAAAAAATCCTAATCACTTAAGAAATGAGGCTGGGAACAGGATAAGGGAGCTGGAAGACAAGGCCCAGGTCAGGATAGTCTGTAGATGTTAGGGTTATAACACCCTTGAGAAGGGTTTGCAAGCATATCCCTAAGCTCAGAGCCAGCATGGCTAAAAGAAGAGAGGAGAAAGACCCCTCAAGGTCCCCTGCCTAGTCGTGGACACTGACATTAACTACCACCACCACCACAGGCCTCATGATGGAGAATTTTTCAATTACTCTGGGATAGGGTTTGCTAAGCATTCCCTCTGGCCCCTAATCTAGGGCATCCCTGGGGTCCCCCTGAGACCAAACTTGGGAGAAGGAAGGACTCTGGGAACATGCAAAGGTGGGGAGCAGAGACCCCGCCCCACCCCGCTGCTCTACAGGATGGTGGCTCCAGCTGCATCTGGGCTCCGTGGGTCCTTCACACCGATGATGAAGTTGTTGGTTCTCCGGCTGCCATGGACCCAGGATAAGACATCTACCTTCTCCACGTGGTGACCCCTGGCTTCCAGGAATTCTATCTCTTCCTCTGTGAACTCACCTGAAAACCATCCCCAACATACACACATTTAGAGTGTTCAGAGCACGGGCTAAGGAGATCTACAGTGGATTTGAGTCTTGGTCTTGGGTGTTCCTGCATGACGTTGGGCAAACTGTTTCACCTCTTTGAGCCTCAGTATCCTCATGTACAGAATGGGGGATAATAAAAGAGCCAGCACATGAAATTGTTTCAGGGATTAAAGGAGAGAATGCACAGGAAGCTCAGAGCCTTGCTTACAGCAAGTGATTGAAAATGTAGTCATTCTCAATATTGGAAAAAGGACTTTGAGGGTCTTCGTCTCCACCTGCATAGTCCAAGCTGCCATCACTACTTGCCAGGATTACAGCACAGTCTTCTAACTGCCCCCCACTCCCCCAGTTTCCAGTCCTGTCTTCCATTCAGTCTCTTCACACAGTACCCAAAGGGATCCTTTAGAACACTGGTCCGACCTTGTTAATCCCCTAAAACACTCCACCATCCAGGCTTAGTGGGACATGCCCATAATCCCAGTGATTTGGGAGGCTGAGGCAGAAGGATCATAAATTCAAGGCAAGCCTTAGCAACTTAGTTAAGTCCTTAGCAACTTAGAGAAACCCTGTCTCAAAAAATACAAAAGGCTTGGGATATAACTCAGCAGTAAAGCACCCCTGGGGTCAATACCAAGTGCCACAAAAACAAAATATTCTACCAGGTTTGATGGACCTAGAATAAAATCCAAAGCCCTTATCAAGGCCTCTAAGGCACAACATTATCTAGGACCTTGCTACCTCTCTAAATTATTCTTATTTATTCCTTCTATTCTCCACCTTACTTTATTCCAAACACACTGGCTTCCTTGCTGTCCCTAAAGTAGATCAAACATGCTCCTACCTGAGGAATTTTGCACTTCTTGTTCTTTCTGCCTGGTCTGCTTTCCTTTTAGATGGTTTCAAAGCTGGCTTCCTTTCTTTATTCTAGTCTTTGGTCAAAAGGCACTTCTTTGAGAAGCATTTAATGTGTGTCAGACTTTATGCTGACCATTAACTAGAATAGCAGTCCCTGCCATCTTTACCTTGCTTTGTTTTCTTTCAAAGTATATAACATCACTTGTATTTGCTTATTTATTGGCTTTGTCTCCCCCCACTAGATTAAAGTTTTTTGAAGATGGGGTCGTTATCTTGTTTGCTATTGCTCCCCATTGCCTGGACAGTCAGTACCTAGTAAAAAGTTAAGCAGGTATTTACCAGATAGGGGTGTTTACCCCTATCCTCTTGCATAAGTTCAGGTTCTCATCATCTCTCACCTGAGCCATACCCAAGCTCCTTCTTGTATTTCCTCAACTTACCTTCTCTTCCCTTCAATCCATCTGCCCTATTCAATTGGATAGTCGTGCCCTCCTCCTCATCTTCCTCTTCTTCTTCTTCTTTTTTACAGTACTAAGGGTTGAATCCGAGGACACTCTATCACTGAGCTACATTCCCAATCTCCCCCACCTTTTTTCTTAAATTTTGAGACAAAGTCTTGCTAAGTTGCTGAGACTGGCCTTGAACTTTCAATCCTCCTGCCTCAGCCTCCCAAATTGCTGTGATTATAGGTGGGCACCACAGTGCCCAGCAAATCTGTGCTTCTTAACATTGTCCTCCATGATAAGCTTTGTTAACTTCACCTCCCATTGCTCTTCTATAAAGATCTGGTCTGCTTATTTCTCCAGAAAGAATGAGTTTAGGTAGTTCTTAAGATAAAAGACACATTATTGAATAATATTAAATCATCTAGTCAGAAATCACTTCATGGTTCACTTTCAATCTTTTTGATTATGGCAAGGACCAAGTTTCAGTCTGGCCTCTGAACTGTCTAATTTCCCTTTTAACATAAAAAGCAGGTCTGAGAGCCTTCTGCAGGTAATAATATCTACCTAAAACCTAAAAATATTTGATTTTTAAAATAGCTATCTATCATCTATTTGTGACAAATGATTCTATTTTTCTAATTTTGATTGACTTTTTTAAAAAGAATCTCTCTGTTTTAATAAGTTTTACTTAAAACACATTTGGGTAAAAAACAAGTCCATTTATACATATGTATTATGTAAATAACGGTTTAGACCACATATAAATGTGGCCAAAGTCGTGAAAGTGCTAAGTAAATTCAAGAGTTTGGGAAATGACTGGCCTCCTGGCTGCACTCTAAACTATTCTTTCTGTTTTTTCCCCCCCCAGGTTATTTCTTCTTTCCAGAATCCCTTCATCTCCACATGCCAATTTCCTGCTCATACTTCAGGGCTCAGCCAGTTGTTACCTCCTCCATAAAGCCTTCCTGGGGTCTCAGGTGGATAAATGTTTCTTTTGCCAGAACCCCACACTTGATATCCCCTTCTAAGACTGTGCAAGGGATGAGCTACCATAAGTAACTTAGCATGCCACCTTATACTTAGTAGAGACTAGCAGAATAAAGTTGAATAAAGTTTAGTTTCAAGAGTCTGCTTCATGCATCAGTTGCGGTTTGATATCACTGACCAACTATAGGGTCTGACTGCAGATGACCTAGGACTGTGCTTTTAACATGCTTCAAGTGCAGGAGATATCAAGGGCCAGGCAGTAAAGAAGCAGAGTCTTTGGTATCAGCCAGCGGTTTGTTCTAATATCACTTCTGCCACTTGCTGGTTGATCTTTGACTAGTTTATAACTTCTGTAAGCCTCAGTTTCTTTATCTGCAAAATGGAGATAATACTGAACAAACAAAAATTATATCTTGATCAATTCTCTATCCCTTTTGGACTAGCATAGTACATGGTTGGTTATAATAAAACTCCTCAAAGATGCACATATTTTCCTATTTACAAAATTAAGCTGCATCCAAAATTAAGCCCCTGTTCTTAGAGGCAAGTCAATCTCTTCACCATAAATCTAGAAGGTCCCCTGCCTGCCTCTCTGAACTCATTTCATTCTCACTGAGGTTGGTGTTTGTTTTTGTTTGTTTGTTTTTTTTTTTAGTTGTTGATGGACCTGTATTTTTTTTATTTATTTATACGTGGTGCTGAGAATGGAACCCATTGCCTCACACGTGCAAGGCAAGTGCTCTATACTTAATCACAACCCCAGCCCAGGTTGGTCTTCTTTTTATTCCTCAAACACACCAAGCCCATTTCTGCTGAGTTCTCTGCACTTGTCCTCTTGGCCTACAAAGCTTTGCCTCAGTTCTTTGCCTGGTGGGCTCTTTCTCACTCTTCAGATCTCAGCTTAGATATCACCTGGTCACTGAGTCAGCCCTGCTATATCATCCTGTTTTAATGCTCAGCTGGGTATTTATTTTACTCTTCCTTATCTCTTTGATTATTTCCCCATCTGCTTACAAATGCACTATCTCTAGAACCTAGAATGATGTCTGGCACACAGCAGGTGTTCAATACAAACTAAGGTATGAACGAAGGTTTGCAGAATGAACAACTGTACCTTATTTTACAAATGAGAACACCAAGGCTCAGAGATGAAAAATGGACCTCTCAAGGACACAAAGGAAATAGCAAGATGGTTCCAGTCCCCAGATCTTTCATTACTTTAACAGGAAGTTGTGGAAAGAAACCAAACTTTGGCAAGAAGGAAACTGGTGCTGATCACGGTAGGGGAAACCTGTCTCTGTGGCCACCCCACGGGAGTCTCTGCTCTGCACTCACTGTCCACCTGCAGGAGGTTGGACTGCAGGTCTGGATGAAGGCGGCCTCGGGCCAGGCTGTCACTCAGGTTCCGGTTCAAGGTCAGGACATTCAGCAGTACCTGTAGGTAGCCAAGAGGCAGAAAAATCAGGGCTGTCCCAGGGGTGATGAACCAGGCAGGGCTCCCCAGCTCTCACCCTTGGTCCAGACTCTTTAGTCTTTAGAACCCTCACACCAGGTGTGTCATCTGGGCTTCTCAACAACCCTGAAACCAGACAGGCAGGCCTGTGATAACTATCCCTGCTTCATAGAGGAGGAAACTGAAGGCCAGAGAAGGAGAGTGATTCACTGAAGAGTTTAGAGGAAGCCAGGGAAGAGGGACCCTCCCCTTTAAATCTAGCTCAGAGCTTCCCTCCCTTCTCTCTGGATAGGGCAGGATTAACAGCTAGAGGTGATTTAAGGTACACATTTGTACTTTCAGTTTAGTGGTTAGGAGCGTGAGTAGACTCTGGATCTGAACTACCTGTCCACCCTTGCTAGTTGAAGGAACTTGACCTAACTTCTTAACCTTTCCAGTTCCAATTTCTTCATCTATAAAATAGAAATAAGCCTTCTTTCCAGAGTTGGGAAGGTTAAAAGTACTCAGCACTTTGTAAGAACTCTATAAATATTAACTATTTTATTATTTCTACTTTATAGAGGATGATATTGAAGTTCAGAGAGGTTAAGTGAATTTCCTAGCATCACACAGTTGGAAATTGGCAACACTTGGACTAGAACCCACGGAAGTCTGGTTCTAAAATTAACTTGTCATTTGCCAAAACATATGCCTGGCACATATAACAGGAGCTCAAGACATTCAAGGAACTGTCCTGAGGTATTCTGGAGAGTAGTGGCCCTTCCATTTAAAATCAGACTCTAAAAATTTTTTTAAATAAATAAATAAAAAAAACAGATTAAAAAAAAAAACAACCCAGACTCTAAAGAGGGCTGGTTATCTATTTAGATGCAGGGCAGGGAAATGATGGGAATTGAGGTTCACAGAACACAGGTAGCCCAGATGCTATATCACTTTTCAATTCTATTGGCCCTGCAATTTCCCTTGCAACCTGGAAAGACAGGGGCTGCTGTGCCCATTTTCACTAAGAAACTCAGCACAGTCCATTTGTGCCCATGATGGGCCTGGCACAAAGCAATTCAGTTCATGTTTGCTGTATAAGGGATGGAGAAACAAGTCAGAGATAGAAAGGGCATCACAGCCCAGGCCACAGCTGGTTCCTGACTGCAAAAGGCCCATAAGGAAAGAAACCTCACCTGGGTCAGACCACTGAGGCCCCGGGCAGCTCCGTTGGCCCCCAGGGCAAGGTAGGTCCCACAGAGCCCCTCTGCCGGTCGGACCACAGTAGGCAGCAGGAAAGAGAGTGGCCGCTTCCCTGGCTGCACCGAGTTCTCCTGTTGTTGGAGGGCAGAGACCGAAAAGGAGGTGTGGGGTGGGGCAAGACAGGGAAAGGGCCACTCCACCACTCTTCCCACTCCTCTCCTTCTTTGCATCATCTACAAGAAAGGGGGACTATTTCCCTCCAGGCAACAGTGTGCTGTCTGCGAAAGGGAAGGGGTCCCTGGATGGCTAGGGTGGATGAGGTGGAATAATAAGAGGACCCATTGAGCTGTGAGGCTGCTATGGATGGCAGGGAAAAGAACCAAGACAAAAAGATGGCGACAGGAAAGCATAGTAGAATCCCCACTGGATCACCTCTATGTGTCTTTGCCCTGCCAGGCATCTTATACAGTGTAAGAGTGCTGGTCTCCAGCTAGAACAATAACTTCTAATTCCTTCCTCCTTGGGTTCTTTTTTGGTTCTCAGTCATTGGGCTGAGCCCCACCAGCTCAGCATCATGGTGTTACAGACCACTAGTGCTGGAAAGAACCCAAATCATTAAATTAGACCTAATATCCTCATTGTACAGGTGAATAAAATGAGGTCCAGAGATGGGCAAGACTTTCCCTGGGTTGCAGAGTAAGAGAGTGGCAGAATGAGATAAGGGTTCTTCTGACCCACCAGAATCTATGCTTCAGAATGAGCAGGACTAGGGATGAAGTGGATATCTTATTTCCTTATAATAGAATTTCCTAGGGGAAATAGGGAGGAAGAAGCAACCATACAGCTGTACTTCCTACCTAGCCCCAGGGTCCCCATGAGAGGAGAGAAGCAAGACCCTACCAGGTTGGGTGCAGAATGGTTAGCAGTTCTGTTGGGCCAGGAGAAGTCCAGCATCTGACTGTTGAGCAGAATCCCTGAGGGGGTGATGAGGCCACTGCCAAAGGGCCGGTTCAGGGAGCTGGGGGCAGAGATGGGGTCAGATGAGCTCTGCGACTACCTTCATTTCTTCCCAGACCCCACCAGCACCACCTGGTCCAAATGATCTTTTGTTACAGGTTCTAAGTCTGAGCTGGCATACCTGACCATTGCCACGATGAAGTCATCAGGGCCCATAATCAGCACCTGGGCAGCGGTGGGAGCCCCATCCAGCTCATAGACAGGCAGGAGAGGGGCAGGGGCTGCCTGAGAATCATTGATGTGGCCCCGGAAGTAGGCAGCCTCCACCTTGCTAAAAACACAAGGAGTGGGGGATGAGCATACAACAAGCTTTCAATACACCCCAACTATCTGTGATGTTTATGTGATTATTTGATTAAATTTCCTTCCCTCACTGGACTACTAGGCCTATGAGGGTAGAAGCTCACTGCTGAGTAGTTGAACTGAATAGATTTATTTAGGTATTATTCAGATTCTTTTCTAAAATTAATATTTTTTTTCCTTTTTTTGGTACTGGGGATAGAACCCAGGGATGTTTTTACACTGGGGATGTTTTACATCCCCAGATATTTTTATTTTTTATTTTGAGACACGGTCACACCAAGTTGCTTAAAATCTCAGTAAGTTGCTGAGGCTGGCTTTGAACTTGTGATCCTCCTGCTCCAACATCCGGAGTTGCTGGAACTACAGGCATGGGCCACCATGCCCCCCAGGACCCCAAACTTTTTAAAGTTCAAGTGATGGTTTCTTAGATTACTATTATTAACTGTGTGTTGGGTTATTCATAATGATTAGAGAATAATAAGTTACCAAGGATTATTGAAGACATTCGTTCAGTTTTCAACCAAGAAGGATGGTGACCACGCAGTATAGGAACCTGGGGCTTGGTTTCAGATGGCTGGGAGGGGGAACCTTGGTTTTCATGCTTTTATCCCAGTGGCCATGATGTGGTTATAGTTCTTTTTGCCTTTTTTTTTTCCTGGATAAGTGATGTTAACTTTTTAATTTGACAGATAAAATTGTATGCATTTGTCATGTCTGATGATTTTTTTAATGGGTGCATCATAGATTTACATAATAATGGGATTCATTGTAATATGTTCATACATACACAACCCATAATTTAACGTGATGGGTTTTTTTTTTGTGTGTGTGTGTGGTGGGTACTGGGGATAGTACCACATGCTAAGCAAATGCCCAACACTGAACTATATCCTCAGTCTTTTTTAAACTTTTGTTGGTTGGTTTTTTTTTTCTTTCTTTTCTTTTTTTTTTTTTTTTGTACCAACGATGGAATCCAGGGGCTTTACCACTGAGCTACATAGATCCCCAGCCCTTTTTACTTTTTATTTTGAGACAGAATCTCACTAAATTACTTAGGTTCTTGCTAATTTGCTTAGGATGGTCTCAAACTTTCGATCCTTCTGCCTGGGCCTCCACAGTAGCTGAGTCTACTGGTGTGTGCTACCATGCCCAGCTCACTGGACACCTTTGCCTCAGGCAAAGGTGTCCAGTGTCAGATCGTGAGTTGGGGTTCAGCTGAAACTGACCTGGAACTTCACTGGATCCTTTCCCCAAACCCACTACCACCTCACACCCTTTGGAATCCTGCCCCAAGACCTACCTGAGCATGTCATCCATGCTCTCAGTGATGGTAGAATCATAGATGGGATCTCCCAGTCTGCTGGCCAGGGCTAATGCAATCTTCAAGGTCTGAAAACACAGCAAGGATATGGAAGAGGCTGCCAGGACCCTTTATGCAGCCCCATCTAGGGATCCTCATGTGAAAGAAAACTAAGGTGATTTAGTCCTGCCTCAAAGCAGTAATCCCTCTCACCATCCCTAGTGTCCCCAAATCCAGGTGAGATGGAGGGGCTGGCTTTACCTCTGCCACCCAGTGAAGAGCCTGTTCCCGGGATACCAGGCTGGTGAGATTGAAGCCCTCAAGGATGTTCAGAGCACTGATGATGGCAGGGCCTGTGTGTGGGGGTGGGGGACTCAGAACCAGGTGGCCTGAAAGGACAAGAGATAACCAGAGAGCAAGGGAGGGGTCAAGTCACCTTCACATTCCACATTCCAGCTGCACATCCCATTATCGCATGCTCTGAGACCACTGCACTGAGCCCCCTCATCAGATAAGGAAACAGAAGCATTAAGACGAGAAGGGACCCACTCAAGTTCACATGCCAAGTTGAAGGCACAGCCAGGACTTGAACTGAGAATACTGGTCTTCAGTTTCCTCTGCTATATGAGATAACTAAGGCTTAAGAGACTGTGACTTGCCCAGAGTCACACTGTAGGCGATTTTCAGGGCAGGGACAGATAGTGAGATGTCCAGATTCCTAGCCACAGTGTGTTTCCTTTCTGCTCCTCCCACAGGCCAGAATAGTATCCAGGGCTCTTAATGGTCCAACTCAACCTGAAACTCCTTGGAGCAGGAGCCTCCTCTTCCTCCTGTTATTAAATGTTTGGACATCAAAGGAATAAAGGAATAATAATACCTGACAAATAATACCAACATTAACTAATTGACCCATTTAATCCTTACAGTAGGTACTGTTATCACCCCAATTTTATAGGTACAGAAACTGTGACACAGAGAGGCAACTGGCCCAAGGTTATAGGAGATAAGGGAAATCCAGAGCACTCAAGGCATTGGCATTGCTGAGACAACTCAGGCTGGGGAGGGAAAATAGAAAATCCAGTGCACTCCATGCTCACTCTGATCAAGGCACCTTCCTGCACCATCTCATCAAATCCTCACAGGCACCCTGAGATCATCCCCATTTTAAGGAGTGAACAAAGGCTGGAAAGTGGAAAGTGACAAGTTTGAGGCAAATGGTACTCAAACCCAGGTCTTTCTGTTCCAGAGCTACACTCTTTCCTCTACTTCATATAACATTGTTTCCAGCAGAGGAATCAGGTAAGAGACTGAGACCTGAAACTTGAATTCAGAAGTAGCCTCTTCTGAGGCTTGAAGTGATCTTGCCCTCCCAGAAGGGAAAGAACCCGAGAACTTCTGAAGGACCCAAAACCTACCACTGTGGGCTCAGAAAACATCACCCATGTCATAATTCAGCTTTCTGGATTTCTTATTGGTTTTCTTGAATTTGCAGGTTGAGTTCCTTTCCCTTCCTAGGACTGTTTTCTTTTGGTACATGAGGGACCAGGTTTGTGACTCTCATGAAGGGTTCATTCGACCTGAAGCCTAGATGGACTTCCGTCTTATGAATTCTTTTATTTTTTAATTTATATTTTTTGGCACCAGGGATTGAACCCAAGAGCCACATTGACAGCCCTTTTTTATTTTTTTATTTTGAGACAGAGTCTCACTAGGTTGCTTAGAGCCTTGCTAAGTTGCTGAGGCTGGCTTTGAATCTACGATCCGCCTGCCTCAGACTCCTATGCCACTGGGATTACAGGTGTGTGCCACCACACCAGGCAAATTCTTCTTAGGAAGAACAGGGCAGTAAGAATGGGGCTGGGGCTAGGGTTGAGGCAACATAGCGCCCAAATCTAGAAAACAGATATTTAGAACCCCAACTTTCAGGTCTGAGCCTTTGGCTAGATGAATCCCCCCCATTGTTAAAATAATTAGGTTAAATGATGCCATGATTATTTCAGAAGATGAGCTGGCTCTGGTTTGCTTCAACAGCTGGCTGCCCAGGCAGTTCACTGACTCAGTTTCTCTCCTGTAGAATGGAGAGAAATCTTCAGGCCAAAAGGATATGGCCTTGGACTGGGATGCTTCTCTTGAGTGGGGACCCTGAAAGTTGGGGGAGAAGTCACCTCTGTACACCCCACACACAGGCTTCTCCACAAGGGCACTGTAGTTGCTGAAGTCCTCTTCAGTTATGACGCCCCCTGCATGCTGAGCCTGGAGGAGAGAAAATGACCACCCACCACTGTGAGCACGTGGCTTGGCCTATAACACACATCTGAATCACAAAAAAATTGACTGTTCACAACTTTTATGCCTCATGGCCTTGAAGAACCCCATAAGTCCTAAGTACCATAGGAAGAAGGAGAAAAGCATGAACACCAAGCACCTCCTATGTGCCAGTCATTGTGCTAGGTATATTCCATGAGGGACCTCTTTAGCTTGGTATCCTAGTCCCTTCCTGCTTCTCCCACTTCATGTCCTGCTGTTCTTCAGTGAGCTCTACACAGCTGCAGAGTGACCTGAAGGTCCTGAACTCTACCCCCAAGTCTTTTCAAGTGCTGCCCTCTTAGACTCTGTAAAAGGAAGACTTACTCTTACAGCAGCACTAGGAGATATCACCTAGGAGATATCAAAATGAATTCTACATCTCATTACAACCAATTAAAGTCACTACAAAACCAAGAACTTTTTTGGAGGGGGAGGGGTGCCAGGGATTGAACCCAGGGGCACTTAACCACTGAGTTATATCCCCAGCCCTTTTTATTTTTTAAGATGCTTAGGGCCTCACTAAATTGTTAGAGGCTAGCTTTGAACTTGTGATCCTCCTGCCTCAGCCTCCCATGCCTGAGGGATTTTAGGCATGTGCCACTGTACCCAGCTAAAACCATAAACTGTGAATGACCCCAGTAGGTCTGACCCTGTGTGTCTCATTGTCAGGAAAACTCGTTCCTAACCAATGAACCAATCTGGTACAAACCAGCAGGCTCATTCCATCCTAACAGTGTGCTGTTAATCTTAAATTAGTACTACTATGAATCTTCTCCTTTTTTTAAACTTTTTTTTAGTATCTGAAACCTTTGATTTCTCTATTTTCTGAGTGAACTACATATTGAATTTCTTGGTTAGCATGTGTTCCTTTGTCTGGCAAGATAATAAACTCAACTTGGGTTTTTTTCTTTTAAAACCCTGATGGTCTTTATGTTAGAGACTCCTGCATGCCCTTCTCCACCTCTGGGTAAGGATGTGTGACCCAGATGTGGTCAATCAGAGCATTCCTTTATATGTCACAGTGATTAGTTTGGGAATTGTCATGTACCTGTAACAAGCCAATGAGACACAACCACGAGGCTTTTGCTGGAACTAAAAGGAAAGTAAAATACTGTTTCTCTGGGATGGTCTAAGATGGGCTGGTGAGCACAGAGTGTGGATCCAAACTGAGGAAAATACTAGGGAGAGAGAAAGAGCCAGAGGCAGATGGACAGACAGATCAAGTTCTGACAATGTGGATGGAGCCCTTGGATCCAGGAGGACCTAAAGCCAGTGTTCTCCTGGACTTTCTAGTTAAGTCCACTTGGGATGGGCTTCTGTCACCACTACCATATCTCCAGTGCCCAGCATAGGGCCTAGCACTGAGCAGACACTCTGTGAATGGTGAATGAATGATACACCTATGTAATTCCCACTGTAATATGGCAGAATTTTATATAAACATCTCCATTACACAGAGGAGATTACCACTGAGTTGCTCCATGCATCCTATTCTTGAACACAATTTTTCTAGGCGTTTTGGACTGTTGATGATAATTCTCAGAACACACTATTGCCTCAGACTAAATTACTTTGGGGTTGGGTGGTAACCTCCTGTGTCCATCTCCTAGTCCTGACAGTCACCAGTGGAGGAGATGTTTCCCTCAGTCCCTAGAAAAGCCAGAAAGCAAGGAGGATTATGGGCTTAGAGAAACTGAGGCTAATTCTGGGCCTCTACCAGACCTGTGGAAAGCAGGCTAGGCCCCTGAACAGTTAGCAGCAGCCCTGATAAGCCCAAAGGTACCCTCTCAATCAAGACAGAACATTTATATTGCTACAGGTTTCTTATGCCCCATCCCAGACAGCCCCTCCAATCCTTAATAACCACTAGTCTGGTTTCTTGTCCTTTTTCATTTCTTTTTGGTTCTCAGAGATCAAACCCAGGGGCTTAACCACTAAGCCACATCCCCAGCCCTTTTGCAATATTTTATTTAGAGACAGGGTTTCAGTGAGTTGCTTAGGGTCTTGCTAAGTTGCTGAGGCTGACTTTTAACTTGCAGTCCTCCTACCTCAGTCTTCTGAACTGCTGGGATTACAGGTGTGTGTCACCATCCTTGGCCTGATTTCTTTTGGTACTGAGGATTTAACCCAGGGGCACTTTACCATTGAGCCATATCCCCAGCCCTTTTTATTTTTCATTTGAGACAGGGTCTCGCTAAGTTTCTGAGGCTAGTCTCAAACTTGTGATCCTCCTGTCTCAGCCTCTCAAGTTACTGGGATTACAGGTCTGGTTTCTATCACTGGAGGTTAGGTTTGTTTATTTTAGAATTTCAAATACATACAATCAGAATATATATGATGAAAGAAAGGCAGGGAGTGTAGAAAGGGGGAAGAGGGCCTCCCTGCAATAGGGTCCTTGGAGCATACCCCTACCTCCCACCCTCACACTCACCTCAGCCACCATCTCCAGTGTGAGGTTGCCACCGTTGTAGAAGGCAGCAGGGCCAGAAGTGCCAAGTGCATCCAGCACCTCTGCCAGGTCAGGACGACGCATCAGGGAGCCAGGCAGTGGTGGGTGGCCCAAGGGCAGGAATGTCTCCAGGAAGCGCTCAGATGCATTGGGAGGCAGCTGCTCAGCCAAGGCCCGGGCTGGGGGCAGGGATGGGAGGCTGGGCAGGGGGTGCCAAGACTGGGCCAGGTGATTGAAATGCATAATAGATGGGGTGCATGAGGGCTAAGTGGCTGGCCCTAAGTGCTCTGGTCCCCCAGGAGCCTATTATAGGGCACAATCTGCCCTTCCAATATTCCCTCATTTGAAGCCTCTCCCAGGTCAGAGTAAGATGGGAAATGGAAGAAGACTGAGGAACAAACTGGAAGAGAGGTTCCCCCCAATCAACTGTGTGCTTTTCCCCCAACCCCCAAACCCCACTGACCTAGATCATGGGTCACGTTGAAACCATCTTGGGCCACAGCTGCAGCGAAGGCCAGGACTTGGGACCATGGCAGCCTGGGGGGGCCGGAGAGCAGGGGGTGGAGGAGGTCCTGGGGGGAGGAGGAGGGGTCCTGGGGGGAGGGGGGTTCCTGGGAAGGAGAGTCCTGGCAAGGGAAGGGGATATNAAGGGATGGTTTTGTAGCTCAGTGGTAGAGCCCCCTGGAGTTCAATCTCTATAACTACAGGAGGCGCAGACAGCAGAGGGCAAAGCTTGCATGCCTTAGCTCCTGTAGAGGTTCCAGGGTTCCTGGGAAGGAGAGTCCTGGCAAGGGAAGGGGATATTAGGAGGGGGAGTTGGGAAGGGAAGAATCAAGGAAGGCAGGACAAGGCCACCCAAGGAGAGATGCAGGCAGGGGCCCCTGGTCCCCAGGAGAGGGTCATTACCTGCCATAGAGTTGATGAGCTTCATGAAGCCCCTTCACCATTCCGGGGACCCCCACCAAGAGCCCAGGCTGGGCAAGGCGGGCAGGCGAGGGAGAGAGGAGACCAGGTCACTGGAAGGGGGGGGCTGGGCTGAACTCTGCAGAGCCCCAAGCCAGGGATGGCTGGCATAGGGGAGAGACACATGCCAAGTATCCCAGGAGAGGGACAAGCTTTCCCCTGCAGGCATCCCTCCCATCTCCCTGAATTTCTATACACAAATGCAGAAAGGCCTTTATTTATCATAGTTGAGGGATTTAATAAATTAAGCAAACCCCATCAAGAGCCAGGATAGAAACAAGTTAGATAGAAATCCATCCACACTGGATTATACCTACCCTTGCCTTTTAAAGTTGTGGACAATATAGCTTCACTTAACTCATTTTCATACTATTAGCGCTCTGAGTTGTGAGAACTCAGGAATGTGTTTGGCTTTTGCCACTGCACTAAATACCTACTTTTTCAAGTTATTCTATTTCCTCTTTTGCTCTCTGTGGACAGTGGATTGCCTCTACCTAGCAGTTCCTCTTACTCTTTCAACATATTGTAGGCTGGGAAAGTTATAGTTATTAGGCTCAGAGTGTGATATATGAGTTTTTGTTTGCTTGTTTTGCAATATTGGGGATTGAATCCAGGGCCTCTCACACTAAATAAGTGCTCTATCACTGAGCTACATCCCCAGCCCCTTTCTTATTTTTATTTTGATACAGGGTCTCACTAAATTTCCAAGGCTCATTTTGAACTTTTGATCCTCTTGCCCCAGCCTCCCTAGTAGCTGAGATTATAGGCATGCATCTTTATACCTAAGGTATAAGTTTTAACACAGCAACTCTGTGACATTTCAGGGTACTTGGTGGCCTTTTTTCCCTCTTCCTATGTTCCAGACGGTAAGATTATCAGAGAAGTAAGATATTGCAGTATTACCTGCTAATCAACCATCCACAGTTTTTATTCATTATTTTATTTCATGGGAGTTGCCTGCCTCCCTATAGCCTAAGAAGATCCTGTTCAATTCTTTTTCCAACCCCAATGGTAAAACTCAGCAAATTAATGCTTGAGTTAGCAGAAGAGCAGTGAAGGAAGACCCCCTTGAGCCCTCGCTTCCCAACAGGGTCCCCACCTTGGTTTCCCAGGACCTCTGCAGGGCCTCTTCCCTGAGGGCCCCTGGTGCAGACTCCCGGAAATCAATTAGTTGGCTTTCGTTTCGACGGATGTCATGTACCAGCATTACACCCCCACTGGAGAGACACAGAAGGGGGAAAGGGATTATAACATGCCGACTTTCTGAATCATTAAACTGCCACCCTTCAATCCCTAGGAGTGAGGGTTATAGGCTCAGTTTGTCATTCTGAGTCAGGAGTTTGAGTCCTCTCCCCAGAAGGGATTCAGCCTCCTTAGAAGGGTAGGGAGTGAAATCAAGGGAGTGGGAGACCCAGAGTTCAAGGACTTCTTTTAGCCTGTTATTAGAGATTTTAATCCCTGCTTAGGGAAACCCAGAGACTGTGAGAGCAGATGTTTTGCCCCTGCCCCCACCCTAGACCAGAGTTGGACTTCTGCCAACTTCCTGCACCTGCCTACTTGGTATCCCTCCCCCAGGACTGGATTATGTAAGGATAGACTGCAAAGCCAAAAGGAGAATTTCTTTGGCAGACCCTGGAGGACTGGTCTTGCAGGAATCAAGATATGGACTTTGTTAGCTTATTCCTTTTCTGTGTTTTGTTTTTGTTTTTTGTTTTTTTTTACAACTGAGACAGGGTTACAAACTTAAATGCCTGCAGCCAAGTAACAAAATAAGGAAAGCAGGACAGAGAAACAATAGAAAGTTGAAGGAACTCTGGCAAGGTGGACAGCACCTGCCCCATCATGGGGAACAGCTTCTACTAAGCTCTACATAATTGTAGCCATGTGGAAAAATGAGCCCACTGTTACCAGATCTTCTGATTGCTCAAGAGATGTTGGAAATCTAGATTTTTTTTTTTTTAAAAAAATGAAAATTCTCAATCTTTTAACAACAGCAAACAAGTTTTTTAAAAATTTAAGTGTGCAAACAAGTCATTCTGTGTGCTTGGTGTGGCCCATGGGTGACCAGTTTGTAACTTCGGTTTTAAGAGTTCTCAGCCTAGAGTATATTTTTGGAGGGTGGAGGGTCCATGGCTTTCATTAAACTTACAGGGATTTGTGACCCTAAAACATCACTGCCTTTACTGATGACAGTATACTTCACTGTACACCTCACCTTATAATTTACAAGTTTCCTTTCCCAATGTGTGTATGTGTGTGAGTGTGTGTGTGTGTGTGTGTGTGTGTGTGAAGGGAAGCTCCAGAAACACCTCCAGATTCTCCATATGGTAGCTTTACCCTTCTGACTCAGGGAGAAAAGAGTGACATTTGATACAGAAAGAAAAAAAAAATGCAGGGCTGGGGCTATAGTTCAGTAGCAGAGCATTTGCTTCCCAAGTGTGAGGCACTGGGTTCGATCCTCAGCACCACATAAAAATAAATAAATTAAATAAAGGTATTGTGTCCATCTACAACTAAATATTTTTAAAAGAAAGAAAAAAATGCAAGGAGTTGGGGCTCAGCCTTCCCTCTATTCAAACTGGGAGACCAACTGCAAGAAGTCTACAGACCAAAAGACAAGAAGTAGGCCAGGGTGACCCAGGGCTGGGAGCTCCTTACCCGCCTAAGCCAGAACTGTGTGGAGCCACGATCCCTAAACACAAGGCTGCTGCTACAGCTGCATCCACGGAAGATCCCTGTTTACTGAGCACCTCCATGCCCAGTGATGTGCATTGAGCAGCATCAGTCACCACAGCACCCTGCTGGAAGATCTGGGAGAGGAGATAGGAAGGGGCAGTAGAAGCCATCCAGGAACCCTGGAACCTCTACAGGAGCTAAGGCATGCAAGCTTTGCCCTCTGCTGTCTGCGCCTCCTGTAGTTATAGAGATTGAACTCCAGGGGGCTCTACCACTGAGCTACAAAACCATCCCTTTTTATTTTTTGTCTGGGTCTCGCTTTGTTGCCCAGACAGGCCTTGACCAGCCGCAGCCTCCCAAGTGGCTAGGTTTAAAACCATTTGCTCCTCTTGTCACCTTGACTCTTCCTTATGATGCCCATCTCACTGCCCCCAAATGCCTCCTACGTGATGGAGTCTCTTCTTTGTTTTATCCCGCTCCCGTCCCACAATTCTTCCCTTTAGGACCTTCCTCTCTCATCACCCTCTCGCCTTCCTAGTTCCCGACCCCGTTCCACCACTCAGTCATTCCCCAGTTCGAACAGCCCCCTCAAGCATTTCCTCACTCTCTCCTCCCCAGTGCCCTCTCTGCCCAAATGCCTCTCTCACCTGGGGGTCCCCGAAGTAGATTTGCATGACCAGCGCCACAGTGACGCCGGTAGCGAAGGTGAGGCAGGCAGTGACGATGACCGTAAGCCCATCTTGGCGGCAAGAGCACTCGGCCGCTGCCGCGGAAAATGGGTCCTTGCGAGTCTCTCTTAGCGGTGACCCGTCCTGGCTGCCCATCTCCGACGACGACGATGGCAGCCGCTGCAGTCGCGCCGACTTCAGGAAGGAATCCGGGTCTGCAGGAGGACGGGGACAAAAGTTGGTCTGGGCGTCTCCTACCTGGCCCTGCCTGCGGTCCCCCCTGCCTTGCCCCTGCAACACAAACCCCACTAGCCAGCCCTTCTCACTTTTGGTCTCTGGGACCACTCCAGGGCTGGCAGGGACTGTGGTCCCAGGTTAGAAAGAGACAGAGACCCTCAAATGGGCAGCTGAGAGAGACTGCACCCCTTCTTGAGTGATACCTAGGTCAAATTTTCTGTGATCCTGAACAAGGACTGGGAACGCTTTGGGAGAGGGGGTGGACCGGTTCAGCCCTCTCTGGAAACCAGATCCTGCCCCAGTTAGGGCCCAGCCTTGTGTATAAAGAGGCAGTTATCAGGCAGGATAACTCCAGTTATCTACTTATTCAACAACTATGAAGAGCCTACTATGTGTCTGGCCCTATGCTAGATGCTAAGGGGAGAGGAAAAGACAGTTCCTGTCTTCATAGAGTTCATGGACCAGTGGAGGAAAAATGCAATAACAAGTAAACAAAGCACTACATTATTACAAGTTGTGGCAGGTGCTAGGAAGAAAAATAAGGATGAAATGATAGAGAGTGGGCTGGGGATGTGTCTTACTGTTAGAGTACTTGCTCTGGTATGATAGAGGCCCTGGGTTTGATCCCAGCCCTGCAGGAAAGAGGGGCAGGGTGAGGAGAGAGAAGAAAGTGAGCAAGGGGGAAAGAAAGAGACTGTTGGTTGGGGGAGACTGCTACCTGGGGAAATCAGAGAAGGGAGGAGGTGGTTTTAAGCAGAGAAGTCAGTCACTATTAGAGCACTGAGTTTGTATGTGGAATGTTCCTGAGGGATCAACAAGAGCCTAATGTGGGAATGAACTTGGTACATTAGAAAACAACATAAAACAAAACAATCAAACAAAAACCAAGGCCTGGGTGGCTCTAGTGTAGCAGGAAAGGAAAAGAATAGTAAGGAGAGAGTGTAGGCTCCATAGGCTAGGCCCTCGGTGCCTCCTGAAAAACTTTACCCTGTATTATGGGAGGTCACTGGACAGTTTTAAGCAAGAACATGAAGTCATCAGTTTTGTGATTTTAAATGATCCATCTGGGAACTGGGGACAAAGCTCACTTACCTAGCATGTGCAAGGCCCTAAGTTCTATCCCCAGCAATGGGGGGAAAAATCCCCCTGGCTGCTGTCTGGAATAGATTGGAGGATAGTAAGAATGAAGTCAGAGAAGAACTGAAAGCCACTTACTTGTTGGGTGACTATGGACAAATAACTTCATGTCATGGGCCTTACCTTTCTCATACTGGTAATAGAAGTAATCCCTAACAGGTGGGATGTGTGATAAATACCAAGTGCACCATAGCTATAATGTAGTTAATAATTGTTGTTATTTCCATTCCTTTCCTACCTTGACCAGAGTTAAGACCCTCTTCCATCTCATAGTTCTCTGCTCTGGATGCTGCTGTCCTTGAACCCAAGTGCCTAAATGGTCAAAAAGTCCTGAATGTTTGTGAACAATAAAGAATTAGCTGAGGGTTGGGTTGTGGCTCTGTGGTAGAGTGCTTGCCTAGCAAGAGTGGGGAACAGGGTTCGACCCCCAGCACCACATAAAAATAAAAATAAAATAAAGATATTTTAAAAAAAGAATTAGCTGGTACCTTCACCTTAGCACCTTACTATATTCATATTTTAAGAGTTTATTCATTCAACAATTATTATTTTTTAAGATATTTATTTTTTAGTTGTAGTTGACCACAATATCTTTATTTTATTTATTTATTTTATGTGGTGCTGAGGATCAAAACCAGGGTCTCGCACATGTTAGGCAAGCGCTCTACCACTGAGCCACAACCCCAGCCCTCAACAATTATTTTTTAGACCTTTTTTTTTTTTTTTTAAGGGGCAGTGTCTCATTAGGTCTTCAAAATTGTGGGCTCATGTGATCCTCTCCTCCTGAATAGCTGAGACTCCAGGTATGTGACACCATTCCCAGGACTAGGAGTATAATGCCTTTAAAAGTTTGTGTTATGGGCTGGGATTATGGCTCACTAGCAGAGCACTTGCCTAGCATGTATGAAGCACTGGGTTTGATTCTCAGCACCGCATATAAATAAATAAATTAAATAAAGGTTCATTGACAAATAAAAAATATTTTTAAAAAGTTTTGTGTTATCATATTAAATATCAACTTATAATTTCCTATTTAAGATACTATCATGGACTGGGCACAGTGTCTCATGACTAAAATCCCAGCAGCTCAGGAGGCTGAGACAGGAGAATCGAAAGTTTGAGGCCAGCTACAGCAACTTAGGAAGACCCTGTTTCAAAATAAAAAATAAAAAATGGGCTGGGATGTGTCTCAGTGGTTGAGCCTCCTTGGGTTCAATCCCTGGTACCAAAAAAAAAAGTACTATCATGGTTCACTGATCATTGAACCATGAATTAACATGAGACAAAACATGATTTAAAAAAATCCAAGCTTCTTGATTTAGTGTTTAAGGCCCTCCCTGATCCAAACTCTTCTCTGTTATATAAATAAGAAATCACAAATATCAATAAAATGCTGACATAGGCAAGAGATTTTTCAGAATTTATTTATAGGCGTTACTTTTGGGAAAAGATACTACAAGTGGGAATAAGATGTGATGAAAGGATTTTTTGTTTACCACTTACATATATTTAAAAAACAATACATATCAGGGTTGGGAGTGTAGCTCAGTGATAGAGTGCTTGCCTAGCATAGGTGAGGTACTTGGTTTGATCCTCAGCACTGCATAAAAATAAATACATAAAATAAAGGTATTGTGTCCATCTACCACTAAAAATTTTTTTTAAAAAAATCAATACATGGGGCTGGGATTGTGGCTCAGAGGTAGTACACTCACCTAGCATGCGTGGGGCACCTGGTTCTATCCTCAGCACCACATAAGAATAAAATAAAGGTATTGTGTCCATCTACAAATAAAAATATATTTTAAAAAATAATACTACTAATTTTACTCATATACAAGACACTGGGAAAAAAATTATTTGGAAACAGAAGAAAACAAGTCTCTTAGGAGAAAGATGATGAGTTTCATTTTGAGTAGGACCACAAGGAGCCGCCGAGAGGATAGCTAGCCTAGTAGACATCTACTTTTTAGATGTTTAGATACCATTTCCCAATTTTCTTTTGAGGAACACCCTCTCCCTTCCCTCAACCAACTCCCTCATCCTTATCCTTGACCAGATTTAAGAGTGCGATTCAGGTCTTGCCAATCAGAACATGCATCTCTGTATCAGGCCACTAAGACTCAAACTTTGTTTTTTGGTTGGGTTTTTTTGTTTGCTTGTTTGTTTGAGACAGGTTATCACAAATTGTTGAGATTATAGGTGTGCACCTACCACGCCTGGCCAAACTTTGTTCTTTTGCTAGAACTATTGGGAAAGAAAAAAGTCCTCTTTCTGCATAGGTTGATAAATTGGTAGAATATAAGCCTGTAGCTGCTGGGGGCATTTTGCCTCAACAACATGGAATGCTTTCTGACTATACCCACAAAAACAAAGGCAGAGCAGAAGATCAAAAGTTAAATTCTTTTTTTCGTTTTTCAGCAGGATCTTGCTATTTTGCCCAGGTTGGTCTGGAACTCCTGAGCTGTAGTGATTCTCCCTCCTCAGCTTCCTGAGTAGTTGGGACTACAGTTGTATGCCACCATACTAGGCCTAAATTAATTTATTCTGTAATTTTTAAAAATATTTTTTAGTTGTTGATGGACTTTTATTTTATTTATTTGTATGTGGTGCTGAGAATCGAACCCAGTACCTCACGCATGCTAGGCGCTACCACTGAGCCACAACCCCAGTCCCTGTAATTTGTTTTTGTTTCTATTTTTGTGGTACTGGGAATTGAACCCAGGGGCACTCTACCACTGAGCTATATCCCCAGCCCTTTTTATTCTTTATTTTGAGTCAGGGTCTTGATAAATTGCCAAGGTTGGCCTCAAACTTGCAATCCTTTTGCCTCAGGCTCTTAAATCACTAGGATTACAGGCATTGCTACTATGTCCAGCCTAATTAATCCCTATTTAGGACACTTTAATCCATCCAGTCTCCCCCAACCAACAGTCTCTTTTTTTCCCCCATGCTCCTGGACTTCCTGATTATACTATCCAATAAAATTCCTTTTTTGATGTAACTGTTTTAACTGGGTTTATAACAAAGGAACCTTGAAAAGAGAGGATTATGAATCCATTGTCCAGGAGACAGATCTCAGCTAGAGATTCAGGTCGTCTCTGGTTTTCTCACTCCCTTAACAGGAGATTTTTGAACCAGGGATTACATGACCAGATGTACAGGATGGTGGATGGATTGGGGTGAGGACAGAGGCAGGAAGAGTAGCTACAAATCTGAGTAATATAGATCTGAGAGGTTCATAGTTTAGTCCAGTGGTGATGACAGGATGGAGATATAGAATTTGGAAAATACTTAGGAGGAGGAGAGAGCATTTGATCAGCTTTTGGAAGAAATAGGGAGTCCTGGAGAATGGTTAAATGACAGTATTAATTGAGAATGACATTGGAAGAAGAGCAGGTGTGTAGAGAAGAGATGATGAGTCCAGCATAAAATATATTCAAGATAAGGCACTTGCAAGATATTTAGAGGCAGATGTCTGGGAGAGGGAGGCACATGTGGGCTTGGAGTACAGGAAAAAGGGAAGGAAAGTATTTCTAGCCTTGGAGAGATTGTTGACTCGCTTTGTTTTCCATAAAAAAAACTGCTGTGGGATGCCTAACACTTGGTTTTGGAGAGTGGCAGAATAGTCGGTCACAATAAGATCCTAGCTAAGAAGATGGGACAATGCCACTAGGTGGCACCATGAGGTTGAGAACATAGGAGGCCATGTTAGCCAGTACTCTGGTCTAGCTGGAAGAAAGAAGCCTAGGAATTTGGAAGCAGGGCTAGGTGACATGGCACTGAAACATTTATACCAATATGATGGCAATGTCCTTGGAATCTACATAACATGTCCCTGGGAACCTTGGTATAGACTCATCATAAGGTTTAAGTTCCTAGAAGCTTGGTGACCAGGGTGAGGGCACAGCCTGTATTGGCATGTCAAGATATTCCCTGAGGTTTTGGAATTCCCTTTCCTGCCATTATTTCATCCAGAGATCTTTTGTTAATTTTTATGTGGTGCTGAGGATCAAACTCAGTGCCTCACACATGCTAGGCAAGCACTCTACCACTCAGCTTAGAACCCCAGCCCATCATTCAATAATTATTTATTGAGCCCAACTCTGTGCTGGATGCTGGAGTGGTTAAAACAATCATGATTCCTGCCTGCCCTCAGACATTGGATAATCACATCATTGCAGAAACAAATAATTGAAGGCTTTTAAAAACGCTAATTTATTTGAGGGGTGGGAGAAGAAAATCAAGGGAGTCTCATCTTTGGGTTAGGAGAGACTGCCATTCTTTGTTGATCTGGAAGAGGAATCTAAGGCCCACTACAGGGGAGGTATGCCTATTGTAACACAATGAGTTGGGGGCAATGCTAGCACCAAAAGCATCACTCCTGACATCTAAATGAAAGACCTGGCTTCAGGCTAGTATCCACCAAACCACCCCTCTCCCTACTACCTCCTGATTCCAAAGCTACTCCCTCTGGAAAAGAAGTTTCAATCTGCAGTCCTGACATTTGATGTCCCAAATCCTCCACACCCCACTATCCCCTCACTCCTATCACAGGTAGAATAGAGTCTAGTCAAGTTGATAGGTGCTATTGGTCAGGGCCAGATGACCAGAAAGTTATGGAGTGGGTGAGAATTGGAGGCTGTCAGACTGGGAGCAGCTATGGAAGGGCCAGACCAGGGACGGCTGGGCCAGAGAAGCAGTATCTCTCAGGCGGTTAAGGGCTAAGGCTCAAGTGCAGGCACTAGGAGGAAGAGAGGCAGAAGGATGCTCTAATGCCAGGAAGTGACGTTGAGGGAAAGAAGGCTGGGGGATGGAGGATGAGAAATGGAGGGGAGAATGGAGCTGGGCCACATGGATAGGACAGAGACCAGTAGGGAAGGAATACTCAGAGAGCTCCTGGTCACCAGGTTTCTCCCAAGAAGGGTCTTGTCCCTCCCTACCCCCATTCCTTGCAGTTTCTGCAGAGGGCTGAGGACACAGTAAGATTCTGAAGATTGCTTCCTAGGGAGCTGAGGTACCTAACATCCCAGCCAGATCTATGTCTCCAGAAGGATGGAGTAATCCACAGGACAGAAAAGGCACTCTAGTCCCCAAGGACTTTGAGAGGTCATGCAGTCCATCCCCCTGTCTCCCAATAACCAACATTCCCAGACAGAGGGGAATCATATTCTCTTTATCCCTCCCTGGACATGAAGAGATTCTCAGCAGCTCCCCAGACTCTCTGCTTTCCATAACCCCTGGTCATGGTGAAGTTCTAAAACCTAGGTTCTATCCCTCCTGCTGCAGTCTCTGACTTGGTTTCTTTTATCCTGTCCTCTGTGGCTAGAGAAAAGCCTTTTACTGGGTGATCACAGCTGTTCTTTAGGATTTCCCCTCCAGCATTCCTTCCCTGTTGGTTGGTTCTTCCCAAGAGATAATCCCAATCCCTCCTACTGCAGTCCCTGGCATCAGCTCCCTTGTCGCATCCTATGCCTCCAAGGCAGAAATGCACCCCCTTCCTGACTAGATAATTAACAGAGACAGGGAGAAAGGAGAGGTTCAGGAGGATGGTGGTCCAGGGAATGAACTAAGGATATGGAGGCTGGAAGTGGATGTACAACACAGATGAAGGAGGACCGGGGACTTGGGTGGACACGGACGGGGCAAACGGGCCTCACCGGTATCGGGGTCTCCCAGGAAGGCATCCTCGTCCTTGCGTCCCCTCAGCGGAGCGGCAGGCGCCGGCTCATCCTCCGGCAGCCGCGGGAAGCTGGTGATGCTCATGTAGTCTACTGGCGAGTAGGCGCCCAGAGCGCTCTCCTGGCTGGCCTCGCTCTCTGCCGCCATCCTCACTTGCACCTCCTAGCAGCGCAGCGCCTGCCGGAAGTGGCTGCGGCGGGGGTTGGAGGGAGTGCGGAGCGGAGGGCGGGGCCTGAGCCCCTGGACAGCCGGGAGGGGGCGCCCCCTCCCTTGGCAGTGTCCGGGTCTGACTCGCCCCCGCCTGCTTAGAGCTGTCATCCTGCAGTGGGCACGCAGGTGCAGGTGGATGGAGAACCGCGAGGGCGGCGGAGCGTTGGGGGAGAGCGCGCAGCACAGTGGACCCAGGCACTTCATGCAACTGCAGGTTCAAAGTCCTTTCCCCTTACAGTCTGAATCCAGCTAGTATTCTCCTCAGAAGCAGACACTTTCCTGGGACCACAGACCTTTTCACTGACCGCAAACACTTCTTCGACCCCAAATTCTGTTTCTGGTCCCAAACTCTTTGGACCCTCCCAAACTCTTCTTAAACTCCAAAGATCCTCCTCTTCCGATCTCAGACTACTCCTTCCACCCTGGACATCTCTTCAACTTCCAACTGTCTTCACCCCACCCCCAGACACCGTTAAAAATGCCAGGCCCTACTTTATCCCTAGACCACTTTTTTACTTGCAGACCCCTCCTTGGACAAAGGACCTTAGATCCCTTCGTGCACACTGACACTTCTCAGATTTTTCTTTCCAACCACAACGGTTCTGGATTCCCTGATGGATCAGCAAAAGAGATTGGTCCTCAAATATTAGTGTGTATTGGGATCTTTGAAAGCAAACCCTAGATTCCACTGGATAGATCATGATTCATTCAGAGGCTGGAATGAGGTCTTTAGAACCTGAATATCTACTCGTCATTTAAAGAGTTTTTGATGTGGTTCTGGAAAGGACACTTTTGAGAAATAATGGTGGCACAAGGTTGGTGGGATGAAGAAGATAAAAGGGTGAGAATGGGTCTCTGTAGTCTAGATTCTATTCTTGGCACTACTGCTCACAAACTTTGTGATCTTGGGTAGGACAATCTCATTGAGTATCAGTTTCCCCATCTGTAAAATGGAAAGAATAATAGTATCCATCTTAGAGGGTTTTCATGAGGATTAAATAAAGGATGGAAGGTGCTTTTTTGTGTAGGATTTGGCACTTACTTAATAAATGCCAACATCATCATCATCTTCATCTTGTTGGTTCTCATCCCAGCCAAACCCATTTATCCTTTACCTACTGTCAGGAATTCCAATTAGACCACAACTTGCACTACTTCCCCATCTCCAAGGATGGAGGAGGTTTCCTTCCTTATGAAGCCTCTATTCCAAATTATTGTGCAGTCCACAGGCAGAGGCAAGGGGCTGGAGAAGCCCCTGGACACACTTCCCCTCCTCCAACCCCAGACTTCAGGCCCAGTTAACTTGAATTGATTTACCATTTACTATGAATGTAGCAGCTTCAGTGCAACTCTAGACAGGAGCGGGCAGCAGTGGGTGGAGCTGCTGTAGGTTTGGGAGAAAGGCTTGGGGTAGGAGAGAGGAACAGCGATTTAGAGCTGTATTGTGTGTGTGAGGCTCATATCTTCTGAATGAAGTTGGTATAGCATATTACAGTGCAGTGAGGATTGATTCTCTCAGTGGGACCTAAATAATGCCTGTGCCCTCAGTGATGTTCACTCCTTCAGCACAGTTAGAGGCCCTCGAGTGAGGTTTGAATCTTTTCACTCAGGTCCAAATCTCCTTAGTGAAGTCTGCATCCTCTGTATCTTCTAGAGTGGAATCTATATCCCTTCAGTAGGGTCAATGCCCTTCAATTCCATTCATATCCTATTAGAAGGGCCCAGAGCCCTTGGGTGGGATCTAAGACACTCACACAAGATCTGTGCTCCCTCAGGGGAGTCTTTGTATGTTCAGCAAAGTGTGTGAAACTCTAATGCAATTTATGCCTCCTCAGTATCTGTCCTTTCGTTGAGGTTAATGTCTACTCTACAAGCTTGGTATGCTTTCACTGGGCCCTCTCCTTAGGATTGGGTAGGCTCCAGATCATATGTGTGACCATTAGAAGTTGTTTTCCGGCTTAATGTATTCTGGACTCATGGTCAGCTGGGCAAAGAATAGAGGAGGAGGGGTGAGGGAGGCTAGATAGGTCACAAGTTCTGTGTAGGCACCAGAAGGCAGGGACTGCCTGCTTTAGACCTCAGAATCATTCTTGGAGTTAAATATTTAAGTATCTTCCTTGCATTGACAGCCAGTGTCTGAACTGACATGTACAGAAGGCCCTTCTTGGTGGTGAGCACAGGTAGAAATTTGAGGGTCCTGCCTGGCTTCTTCTTTCTGTGTGAAGAGAATAGAAGGAAACCAGGGGTAACTGAGCTCAAGTTGTGGCAGGTGGGAGGTGTCCCTTGGTGAAATAAAGAGATTGGTAAGCAAAGAAGAATAGTTGCATTACTTCTCCTATTGCATAGACAGGAATTTTACAAGCCTTAGCTTCAACTAGAGGGAATAAAAACAGACCTGAATCAGTGACCACAGGCTTGGCCCTAATTAGATTCTTTTTGCCACGACCTTGTGAAAGTTACTTCCCTTTCCTGAGTTTACAATTTGTACAATGAGCAGGTGGGTTTTTTTTAGCAAAGACCAAAGTTTCCTCTTTGGTCTTCATTTAATAAGTCTTATACCTTCACTTAATGCATCTTGTACTGGGTGAAGATTAATGGAGGCAAGGAAAATGAAAATATGTCCTCAGAGGTGGGAGAAAATCAGAACTGGCCCCTAGGTTAGCAGAGAGGGGTATCCTGTCCTGAGCGCCATGACATCAAGGTTATGGAATTTTTCCGGTGGACGGAGTGGGATTATTTCTGAGGGTGAGAAACTTGGGGGAAAGTGTGTCACCTAGAAGGGACTGTACTTCACTTGGCTTTACGATTCGGTGGAGTGACAATCAGGATTGTGCAATCAAACTACAGGGTGACTCCACGATGGACTCGATCCAACTTCTCTCATTAGCCCATCCCTCTCCCGCTGGAGCCCTGCCTAAACCCAACCCCTTAGCTGTCACTCCAAGACCCCAACTTGGTCACTCCACTGCCCTGCCTCCTCTCCAGTCATATTCAGCCCAGCTACTCTGGATCACTCCATGGGACCACCTCCTCTCCTGTCACGCTTTGACCCACCCCTTCCCTGTCATTCCATGGTTCCACCCTCTCTCCTGTCATGCCCAGTCCCGCCCCTTCTGCTTTCACTTTATGTTCCCACCTCTTCCGGCAAGACAGCTACGCCCCTATCCTTCGATTTTTCCATAGCGCTGTCTTTGCTAACGTGGCCCCGCCCACAATACACGGCCCCGCCCATTACAGACAGTAAAAGCCACGCCCCAGCAACAGGCCACGCCCCTCGCCTAAGGCTCCGCCTCTAGGATCGGCTTGTTTTCCCCGCCCGGCCACCCGCGGCTACCGCAGAGGCAACCCCGGTGCTCGGAACTTGACGTGATGGGACTTCCCGAAGAACGGGGTCGGAACAGCAGTGGGAGCGGTGGCCGGGAGGAAGCTGGAGCCGGGGGCCAGACACAGAGTTGGTCTCCGCCGCCCGAGGTCAGCCGTTCGGCGCACGTCCCCTCGCTGCAGCGCTACCGCGAGCTGCACCGGCGCTCTGTGGAGGAGCCGCGGGGTGAGGCTGGGCCCGAGCGAGCCTGGGGGGCGCCAGTGAGGAGAGGAGCAGGGGCTCCCTGGAGGGGTTGGGGGCTCTGTGAGGGGTTTCACCGAAGAATTGCGGTTCTGTGAGGAGATGGAAAGGGGATTCCGGAAGGAGATGGGAGTCTATGAGAATGGGGGTTCTGTGAGTTGAGAGTTCCCTGGAAGTTGGGGAGTTACTTGGGACTTGGCAGTTTTGTGAGGAGATGGGGGTTCCGTGACTGAAGAGTGGAGGTTCCTTGAGGAAATTGGAAGAAGGGAGATTTCGGAGAGGAGAGCGCAAGTTCCAGGAGGTGAGCTGCTGGGCTCCACGGGGCCAGGTGACGTCTTGAGGGGAGGAGGACCACCAAGAGAGTTTTTTGATCTCCCTTTCACACCAACTCAGCAATTGCCTCCTGAGACCTTTAAATTGTGAACTAATCTCAGTTGTTCAGGGGCAGTAACGGGTCTGGTTCCCATCTTGAGAGTTCCAGATTTTTTTTTTTCTTTCTATCAAGCATTCCCCATAAATTACCCAATGTAAGACTGAATGAGTCACTGTAACGTCAGTTTCTTTTAAAATTTGGGCCGGGATTGTACTAACTCAGATTCTGATCGTTGGTTTCATGTCTTTAAAAATGTACCAAGAAAATTCCCTGACTTTGCCTTTAGACTGGGCAACATCATATTTGGTAGTGAGAAAAGCACCCACCATGCCACTCATTTACTGTGGAGTCTTGGGCAGATTTTTAAACCCTCTGAAATTCCTTTCCTTCAACTATAAGATAGGAATAATAATATTTACCTCATCGATTTGTATGAAGACTAAAGTGGGTAAGAAGTGTGCATTATAAAATGCCTGGTGCACTGTAAACATTCAATAAATGATTAGTTTGATAAAAATAATGTGGATGAAGTAGTTACTGAGTAAAGCAAGATAAGATGGAATCAAGTGTGAAGTGGTTGATTGCTGCAGGCATTGTCCAAGTTTGAGTCCTCAGACCTCTTTTTACTTCTCTTTCCTCTTTATATTTTCTCCCATCATAAGTTCATCTGCTTCCCAGGGGTGAGCTATTACTACCACAATAATTCCTATTCTTTACCCTATACCCAGCATTTCACTTATGTTTTGGTCCCAAATTTCATAGGGATATAGACTATATGTATCTGCACACTGTGATGTTATACCATATTCAACATGACTATGAATGGGATTTACCAATTTTCCCTTCCAAACCTGTTCTCCTCCCTAATTTTCTTATTCCTAACAGTGTCAAATGGCACTATCCCAAACTGTAAATCTCTTCTATCAGCCTCTCTTCTAATCAGATCTATCTATATATCTTACCTAGTTACAGATTGCTTACTGCTTGCTAAGCACAATTCCAGTTTGATTTGATGTGGGGACTATAATGTTCCACATTTTACAGACAAGGAAACTGAATCTGAGAGAGGTTAACTGACTTGCACAAGGTCATAAAGCTGGTTAATGGTGGAGTTGGGATTTGAGCCAACAGTCTTAACTGCAGAACTTATCCTCCTATCAGTGATTCTGATCCTCTTTCTTTACCCCACAGTATGCTTTTCACTAAATTTTGTCAAATACTTCTTCAAAATGCCTCTTGGATTTACCTTTTCTTCTATTTCTATAGACATTTTGTTGTTGTTTTGTGGCTCTGGGGATGAAAGCCAGAGCCTTGCACATGCTAAGCGGGTGCTCTACCCCTGAGCTACACCACCACTACTACCCTGACAGACATTTTAAATCAAGAAGCAACCTCCTAAGTTTTCCTTTCTTCCTGAGTCTTACCTCTTCCCTTCCATCTCTCACCATTAGAGTAATATTTTGGAAACACTGCTTTCAAATGTTATTGCCCAAACTATCAATAGTTTCCTATTTCCTTCAATTTCAAATCCTGCTTTTTTCCCAAGTCCTCTGATAATCTAGCCCCACTCAACTTCTTCATTCTTATCTCCTGCTACTCCCTACCCCACCCCTCATTCACAGGTCTTTCTCTTTTATAGTCTGGATATGCAAAGGTCCCTTCCCACCTCCTTGCCTTTACCTATTTCCTTCTGTTCCTCTTAATCAAACTCTACCAGTTCCACAGAGCTTTTCCTGATCACCCCAGTATGTGTTCATCTCTTTCTTCTTCTGAACTTCATTACTAGATCATGCCAAGGTAACATTCAGATTGCTACACACACACACTCACACACACACACACACACACACACAAAACACCTGGAAAAAATTCTAAGTGAACATAAAACTCAGTTTTCTTCATTCCTTGTTGATGGACATAAATGTGATTCATAAATAGTCTTATATACTGTGTCTATTATCGCACTTAAAATATTTTTGAATATGTATACTTTTATGATTAGCTATGTTGTCCTTGGGGAGAGTTTCTTTGGTGGTTTTTTTTTTTTTTTTTTGGTGGTGCTGGGGATTGAACCTAGGGCTTTGTGCATTTGAGGTAAACACTGTATCAAATGATCTATATCCCCTGCCCTTCGGGAGAGTTTCTTATGCTTCCTGAACTTCAGTTTTCTCATCTATAAAATTAGGATAATATATATGTCATCAAACTATAATATAAACTTATTAAATGCTGATTCCCATTTGCTATCTCTTTTAATTGCCATTCAGAGTTCTGTTATAGTACTACTTGTTTTACTTGTGTTCACCAGTTAGTAGTTGTTGGACTTGAGTTGTTTCCAGTTTCAGTATTATAAATAGTGTTGCTATAAACATCTCTTAAATAATCACTTTCTTCCCTTTTAGGAATATTTTATTGGAATATATTCCCCGAAGTTGAGTTAGCAGATAAAAGGGTCAAAAAGTTTTATGGCTTTTGTCAGGTATTATCTAATTATTATCTAATAAGATTGTATTGACATCTTATAAATGCCATTATTGTATAAGAGTACCTGTTTTCCCAGGGCCACCCAAGTACTGGGTTTAATTTTTTAAAAAAATCTTTGCTAGTTTGATAAGTATATAATGGCGTCTTGGGTTGAAAATTAATTTGAATTTCTTTGATAGATTGAAAGGTTATATACCATGTAATTTATCTTTCAATTATATTGTCTTCTATATTCAAAACTATTTCATTTGTTAATCTTATCTCTCCAAATAGATTGTCTAAATTCTTTGTTTTTGAGATGGGGGTCTTCTTATGTTGCCTAGGTTGGTCTTGAATTTGTGGGCTCAAGCAATACTATGGCCTCAGCCTCCCAAATAACTGGGACTACAGCCATGCACCATCATGCCTGACCTAGGCTATATAAATTCTAACTCATATAATCCTGAACAAATTATTTAGCTTTTATAATTTTGTTCATTATGAAATGAGGGCTGGAGTTGTGGCTCATAAATAGTGTTGCTATAACCGTCTCTTAAATAATCACTTTTTTCCCTTTTAGGAATATTTTATTGGAATATATTACAATCACACTTGAGGCACTGGGTTTGATCCTCAGCACCACATAAAAATAAATGAATAAATAAAAGGTAGTGTCCATCTACAACTAAAAATATACATTAAAAAAAGAGGGGGTGATAATTGCTAAGATTCCTTCCATTATTATGGTTCTAAGTGTGTCTGACCCAATTCTCATAATATCCTAAATTTTCTGCATTTACTCATTTTACCTGTTGAGTGTATTTTTTTCAGAGTAGTAAGGCAGATATTTTAAGAATATAAATCTGATCATGTCACTCTTTTGCTTAAAACCGTTTAATGTGGGCTGGGGTTGTGACTCAGCAGTAGAGTGCTCACCTAGCATGTGTGAGGCACAGCACCACATAAAAATAAATAAATGAAATAAAGGTATTGTGTCCAACAACAACTAAAAAAATATAAAAAAGTTCAGGGGCTGGAGTAGTGGCTTAGCGGTAGAGCATTCACCTAATACGGGTGAGGCCCTGGGTTCGATTGTCAGCACCACATAAAAATAAATAAATAAATGAAATAAAGGTATTGTGTCCAACTATAACTAAAAAGTAAATATTTTTTTTTAAAAAAGTTTAACATTGGGATGGGGCTTTAGTTCAGTGGCAGAGCACTTGCCTAATGTTTGAGGCACTGGGTTTGATCCTTAGCACCACATAAAAATGAAACAAATTAAATAAAGGCATGCTGTGCATCTACAACTACAAAAATTTTTTTTTAATTTTTTTAAAATTAAAATTTTTAAAATGTTTTTCCATTGCTCTTGGGATCAATTCCAGATTCCTTATCATGCACAGAAGAATTGCATGATCTGCCCATTACGCATCAACTTCCGCAAAAATTCCTGCTATTCTTTCCTTTATTCTGTGTTTCAACCTCAAGAAATTTAACATAAACCCTTGATTTACTCCCATCCTATAGTAGCACTCTCTTATTTGGTGAGGGATTAGAGAAAAACTATTCATCTTTTAGACTTTAGCAAAAAATGTTTTCCTCAGGTTAAGTTCAAATGTTGACTAAGCAAATTGTGTAACCTTGGGACTGGGGTTGTAACTCAGTGGTAGAGCACTTGCCTAGCACATGTTAATTACTGGGTTTGATCCTCAGCATCACATAAAAATAAATAAATAAACAAAGGTAGTATGTCCATCTACAACTAAAATTTTGTTTTTAAATAATTGTGTAACCTTGGGGCTGGGGCTGTAGCTCAGTGGTAGAGCTCTTGCTTAGCATCTGGGAGGCACTGGGTTCCATCCTCAGCACTACATAAAAATGTATAAATAAAATAAAGGTATTGTGTTCATCTACAACTAAAAAAAATTTTTTAAATTGTGTAACCTTGTAAAAGTTATGTAACCTCTCTGAGTCTTAATTTCAAATTTATAAAATGAGAATAAAAATAATGCATACCTCTTAGAGTTGTGGTAAGAACTAAATGAGATAATACATGTAAGGAGCTTAAAATAACTTCTGGCACATAGTAATACTTGTGCAAGTAGTAGTAGTAGAAAGAGATGCTTAATAAATAATTGCTAAGAGAAAATGAACAAATTAAAAGAAGAAAGAGTTGGGTGTGGTGGCACGCACCTGTAATCCCATTGGCTTGGGAGACTGAGGCAGGAAGATCGTAGGTTCAAAAGCCAGCCTCAGCAACTTAGTGAGGACCTAAGCAACTCAGTGAGACTGTCTCTAAATAAAATATTAAAAAGGGTTGTGGATGTGGTTCAGTGGTAAAGCATCCCTGGGCTGAAACCCTGGTACAAAAAAAAGAAAAGAAAAGATGGTCATGGAAGATCTGGTTAAAGAATTTCTTCCTTTCACTAAACATTTTTAACTGCCTACTATGTACAAGACATTGTGTTAGATAATGCTTGGTTATTACTGGAATAGATGGTGAAAAATGAATAAACAGTTTAGAGGACAGAGGAATAATCTGAATCAAGATTCAGCCATGGGAGTAGAAGAAGGTAGGTTAGGAGAGTTGTAAATGATACCAAACTCAGTAAAGGAGGGAGGGATCCAGGTGGTGGGTCCTAGGACAGGGAAATTGTAACTTGGTCCTATGCATAGACTGGATAAGCCAGCTGGGGATAAATATGTCTGAAAAGCTTAGTGATGCCTGGGCTTCTCTTTTTGTTGCAGAATTTTGGGGGGAGATTGCCAAAGAATTTTACTGGAAGATTCCATGCTCTGGCCCATTTCTCCAGTACAACTTTGATGTGACTAAAGGGAAAATCTTCATTGAGTGGATGAAAGGAGCAACTACCAACATCTGCTACAATGTGCTGGATCGAAATGTTCATGAGAAAAAACTTGGAGATAAAGTTGCTTTTTACTGGTAAAAATATTTATCTTATAGTCTGAGATAGATAAAAAGAGTTACCCCTTGACAGGTATTGTGATACACACACACCTGTAATCCCAGTGGCTCAAGAGGCTGAAGCAGGAGGATTAGAAATTCAAAGCGAGTTAGAAATTCAGCAATTTAGCAAGGCCCTAAGCAACTTAGTTGGACCCTATCTCAAAATTTAAAAACACACAAACAAAAAAAGGACTGGGCATGTAGTTAAGTGATTAAGCACCCCTGGGTTAAAGCCCCACTACCAAAACAAAAATCACTTCTTCATATTTATTTAGTGTTTCATAGTTCACAGAGTGCTTTAAAATCCATTAACTCATTTGATGCTTACAATAATCCAGCAGAGTAAATAAAATAACAATAAATTAAAAAATATTTCAAGGGCTGGGGATGTGGCTCAAGCGGTAGCGCGCTCGCCTGGCATGCGTGCGGCCCGGGTTCGATCCTCAGCACCACATACCAACAAAGATGTTGTGTCCGCCAATAACTAAAAAATAAATATTTAAAAAAAAATTCTCTCTCTCTCTCTCTCTCTCTCTCTCCCCTCTCTCTTTAAAAAAAAAATATTTCAAGGAAATTTAATTAGTTCCCTCAAATTATAAAACTAGTAAGTGATAGAGTTGACATTCAGAGCCAAGTGTCATGACTAATAATCTAGTGTTCTTGGCTTGTGGTTGGAGAAGGAAGACAATGGGTAAATGGAAGAGAACAGGCCTAAGTACTTTTCTTTTTTTGCTTTGAGAGAAAAGTGGGGGTATGGGGTTTTCATCACCACTGTCACTGTTATAATTATCTTTTACTGGATTATGTGCCAGACATTATGCTTAAGTGCTTAACAAATATTATCTCATTTGATGCTCACAACAATTATAAAAATTCTGTTTGTTTTTCTCATTTTACATATGGGAAAACAAATTCTGAGAAGTTCAATGACTTATCTGAAGTCAAACACCTAGCAAGAAACAGAGCTGTGATTCAAACCCAGGGAGTATAATTACAGAGCTTAAACTCTTTTTTTTTCAATTATTTAATTTATTTATTTTTATGAAGTGCTAAGGATTGACCCAGTGACTGCCACATGCTAGGCAAGTGCTCTACCACTGACTGAGTTGCAGTCCCAGCCCTAGAACTTAAATTCTTTTTTTTTAATATTTATTTTTAGTTGTAGTTGGACACAATACCTTTATTTTATTTATTTTTATGTGGTACTGAGGATCAAATCCAGGGCCTCGTACATGCTAGGCGAGCGCTGTACTGCTGAGCCACAACCCAGCCCCCAGAGAACTTCAATTCTTAACCTTGATATTATACTTTTCTGACTCCTCTCAGCTTTACAAACTGGGATTCTTAGACCCATTTTACAAGTGCAGAAAAACTTGGAGGGGTTACATAGTGAGTAAGGTCATAGAGTAAATGACATGGCCAAGATTCAAATCCAAATCTGTCTCACTCCTTGTTTGTACCACTAGGCTGGCAGCCTCCCCAGTGGGAACTTCCTAAGACTTTCTCCCCCTAGCAATTTGGCTCTCTATGAAATATTACTATACGGAACCCAAATAGGGCATTAAATTTCTAGTAATTGAGGTATTGCTTCTGCCAATGCCCATGAACATTCTGAGAACTGATCTGTTTCTTTATAGGAAAAAGTTGGATGTTTCATGGCAAAGAATTAAATTGGCCCTCATTCAAAATCTGCCCTGTTAATGTGATATAGCAAGAAGTACCCTAACCTGAGATAAGAAATTTAGGTTCTTATCCCAACTCTGCCACTAACTTGCCATGTAATCACAGGCAAGGTATTTATATATTCCAGATTCAGTTTCCTCTTCCATAAAATAGGGATAATAACTCCAATCTTGTTTTCCTCACTAGATTGTTATAAATATCAAATGAGATGATATTGGAAAGCATTTATTTATTCATTGAGTGGTTGGTTATCATATTACTATTGTTTAGTAATATGAGGGTATTTGCCACCAAAAGCTCACTATCTGTTAATGTTTGTTGAGATTCACTTTAGCTCCTGCTCTAGGACATACAGTTGAGCTCCAGCTGACATTTGGGCCCACATCTTAGGCACTGTAAGACCAGAAAATAATTAAAGATCTACACAGGAGATGCTTGTGTCTGAATTTATTTCCTGGTTTGAAAGAACTGATGCAGGTTTGAAAGGTGCCTATTGAAAAACAGAAAACACAGGCCAGATTTGTTCAATCACTAGAGATTTCTCCAAAATTCTGAGACACTGGTATTTCAGTGGTTTCCCAACCATTCTTACCTGAACAGATTTTAAGAAGCATGTCTTTCCCCACCTGAAAAATGAGGGGAGTAGATTAAATTAGTGTTTTCCAAAGAATGCTCCAGGAATCACCAATTACTTGAGATATTAGCAAGGACTTTTCTTTTTTTTTTTCTTTTTTGTGGTGATGGAGATTGAATCCAGTGCCTCTGCATACTAGGCAAATGCTCTACCTCTAAGATATATCCACAGCCCTAAATGTTATTGGTGCACATTTTGTTTGTTTGTTTAGCAGGGGTTTCTAGAATCATGAAACAAATGAGTTGGGGAAACACTACATAATAAATTGCATTTGTGTGGCATCCTCAGTATATGTTAAAATAGTGAAGTCTCCAAGAAGTACCACAAGAAAGATACCTGATTAATTTGTTTAACATGGGATCTCCCAAATTTATTTGAGCCCCAAATATTTTTTGCAGTGTGTTGTTAGTATCACAGGAAACAGTATTCTGTGGGAACACTGGATTAAATAATCTCTAAATTTAGAGTATAAAATTCTTTAATTCCATAATAAGACATTCTCATTCCAGTTTTACATTGATCATTACTTCAACTGGAATTATTAAAGATATTAGGTATTCAACCCTGTGCTAGGTGTTATGGATACAGGGATAGAGGGGTGGGGTATAAGTATCATATAGACAATTACTATTTCATTTTTGGTGATGGTGGGATACCAGGGATTGAACTCAGGGGCACTTGGCCACTAAGCCACATCCACAGCCCTATTTTGTATTTTATTTAGAGACAGGGTCTCACTGAGTTGCTTAGTGCCTTGCTTTGGCTGAGGCTGGCTTAGAACTTGTGACCCTCCTGCCTCAGCCTGCAGAGCTGCTGGGATTATAGGCGTGCACCGTGGTACCTAGTTTACTGTATTATTATTATTATTATAGATTAAACTCAGGAGTGCTCTATTATTGAGCTATATTTCCAACCCTTTTATTATTCTTTCATTTAAAATTATTTATTATTTTAATGAATTATTTCATTATTAAAAAAATAAAATAAAATGAGAAAAAATGAGATGGAGTCTCACTAAATTGTTAAAGCTAGCTTCAAACCCATGATCCTCCTGCCTTAGCCTGTTGAGTAGCTGAGGTTTTAGGTGTACGCTATCATGTCCATACATATGGCAATTATTATTCAATTCTTTCATGTTTATAATAAAGTAAGAGCAAACTATAAGTAAATAACCTTTTTTATAAGAAAGTAAAGTTCAAATATGGCATATAGGTTGTTATTTCCTTTTATTTTCTCTATTTTTAAACAATTTACTACTGTTTCTTCATCTTTGTTGGTGTGGTGCTGAGGATTGAACCAGAACCTTTGTGCATGCTAAGCAAATAAATGCTCTACTACTAAACTAAACTCCTGACCTTTCTTTATCTTATCTTTCCTTTCCATCCTTCCTTACTTTTTTTTTAATTAATTTCTTTCTTTTTTTGGTACTAGGACTTGAACTCAGGGGCACGTAACCACTGAGCCACATCCCCAGCACTTTTTATTTTTCATTTTTTTAAATATATATTTTTTAGTTGTAGTTGGACACAATACATTTATTTTATTTTTTTATTTTTATGTGGTGCTGAGGATCGATCCCAGGGCCTCACATATGCTAGGCAAGCATTCTATTGCTGAGTCACAACACCCTCCCCTTATTTTTCATTTTTTAAAAAATATTTTTTTTCATTATAGATAGACATAATATCTTTATTTATTTTTATGTGGTGCTGAGGATTAAACCCAGTACCTCAGACGTGCGATGCAGGTGCTCTACACCTGAGCTACAGCCCTAGTCCCTTTATTTTTCATTAAAAAATTTTTTTGTAGTTGTAGATGGACAGAATGCCTTTATTCTATTTATTTACTTTTATGTGGTGCTGAGGATTGAACCCAGTACCTCATGCATGCTAAGTAAGTGCTCTTCCTCTGAGCTATAGCCCCAGACCTTTATTTTTCATTTTGAAGCAGAATATCACTAAATTGCTTAGGGTCTAGCTAAGTTGCTGAGGCTGGCCTCAAACTTGTGATCCTCCTGTCTCAGCCTCCAAGTCGCTGGGATTACAGGCATGTGCCACCATATCTGGTCATCAATGCTTACTTTAAAAAAGGTAAAAAAGGTGGGCATGATAGATGAGTTCTCATATACAAACCCATCTTTTCTTTCTCCCATCCTCCCAATATAATTATATTTTTTAGTTAATTTAAAATCACCATTTAGGGGCTGGGGTTGTGGCTCAGTGGTAGAATGCTTGTCTAGCATGTGTGAGGTACTGGGTTCGATCCTCAGCACTACATAAAAACAAAGAAAATAAAGGCATTGTGTCCAACTACAACTAAAAAAATATATTTTTAAAAATCACCATTTATATAAGAGTAGTATATTAAGATTGCATTTCCTTTTAGGTAGATTTTTGTGTTTTTTTGAATAAACCATTACCTGCCACTTTTTTTATTCTATTAAATTCTTCTTTTCCCCAAAGTTCTTCCTTTAGATCCCAATTTCATTCTGTTTTAATTTTTATTGATTTTTTTTCAGTATTGGATATTGAATCCAGGAGCACTCTACCACTGAGCCCAACCCCCAGCCCATTCTCCTTTTTATTTTCAAAACAAGGTCTTGCTAAATTTCCCAGGTTGGCCTCAAACTTTTGATCTTCCTAGTTTAGCCTCCAAAGTGGCTGGAATTACAGGCATGTGCCACCATGCCCAATTTTTATTGATGCTTTAAAAAATGACATCTTCTTAGTTATTTGTTCCAATTGTACTTCTTGTAGAGCTTTCTTTTCTTACAGCTTTCTTCTCAATTTTAACTGTGTCATTTATATAACTGTAGTGACATTAACAAACTACTTTTGTAGCTCATTCTTTGTTTTGGAACATGCTTATATATGATTGAAATAGTCAACAAAAGAAATGGTGCTCTTAGGAAAATACTCCAATTAGGTAAAATAGAACTATAGCAAGTTAGAATTTGGCATTTTATTTTTGGCTTGACACATTGTAAATGTTCATGGAATAATAGTATTTTTGGAATTTTAAAGCAATTGTTAGAATCCATCTAGTCCATCCTCTTTATAGATCCATAGATTAAGGGCCAGAGAGGCTGTGATTTACCTAAGGGTCATATACGTATTTGAAGGCAGAACTGCTACTGATATCCACACAGTTTCACTCTAGTGAATTATTTTTCTATATGATACACCTTATTCTAGAAATCTAACACTTGGCTGTGACAGATGGAAAGAGAAATTAACCAGATTAGCTAATTTAAACTAACTTTTAAAAAAATATTTTTAGGGTATATAAATGGACATAATATCTTTATTTTATTTATTTATTTATTATGTGGTGCTGAGGATTGAACCCAGTGCCTCACACGTGCTAGGCAAGCTCTCTACCACTGAGCCATAACCCCTTCCCAATTTAAACTAGCTTTAAAAGTGTCAGATAAAGTTTGTTATCAGGTTTAAATGTCCTAACTCATGGTCTTGTGGAGTTTACATCCTATTTGGAAAGACTAAATAGGCCTCTATAAAATAGCCTGAAAGCAATTAAAAAACAAACTGAAAAGAGTCACTACACAATTTTTTTTCACAAGGGAGAAAGCATTTTAGGGAGGAAATATGATGTAAAGATTAAGAGAACAGCCAGATATGGTTTCACACGCCTTTAATCCCAGTGGCTCTGGAGGCTGAGAAATTCAAAGCCAGCCTTTGCAAAAGTGAGGCACTAAGTAACTCATTGAGACCCCCGTCTCTAAATAAAATGCAAAATAGGACTGGGGGTGTGGCTCAGTGGCTCAGTGTCCCTGAGTTCAATCCCTGGTTACCCGCCTCCCCCTCAGGAAAAAAAAAAAAAAATGCTTAAGAGAGAACAAGGTTTTGGAGTCAACTAGCATAGTTTGAGATCTAACTGACACTAACCAGCTATCTTGTCTTGGAGAAATTAACCTCTTGAACCTCAGTTTTCTCAATTGTAAAATATGGATTAAAAATAGTTTTTATCTCATGAAGTTGTCACTAAGAAAGATTGGAAAGATTACAAACCCAAGTGGCCAATTCCTGGCATACTGAAAGCACTATTAGATATTAGTCACCAGTATTATTATTATTGATTAGTGAAAAGACTAAATCTGTTTGGAGTAAAAGCTTTATTCAGGGAACAATTTGTTCATTCAGTAAATACTTACTGAATACATAGTAAGTATGTGCCAGGCACTATTCTCAACCAAAGTTCCTGCCCTCATGTAGGGTACAATACAGTATGAAAGACAAATGGTAAACAAGCACAAGTAGTGACAAGTGTTATAGAAAATATAGAGCAGAGTAAAGGCTAGGAGAATGACAATGCAGAGTTGGGATTAATAAGGGAAGGACACTCTTATAAGGTGTTGTGGTTTGGGTTTGGGTACTGGGGATTAAATCCAGTGGTGCTCTACCATTGAATTACCTCCCCAGTTCTTTTTTTTTTTTGAGATAGGGTCTTGCTAAATTTCTGAGGCTGGCCTCAAGCTTTCAATCTTCCTGCCTTAGGCTCCCCTTGTCACTGAGATTACAGGCATGTGCAACACCTGGCTTGGGCAGAGATTTGAAGGAAATGAGGTAGTCCCTTTTTATATCTTATTTAAAGACAGGATCTTGCTAAGTTGCTCAGGGCCAAAGTTGCTGAGGCTGGCTTTGAACTTGAGATCCTCCTGAGCCACTGGGATAATAGGTGTGGGCCACTGCGCCTGGTTGACAAACCCATATTCTGACAGGGATATTTGTTAGGAGGACATGGAATACCAGAGCCTATCATTCAGTGGCTCGATTAATTATCTAGGTCCAGCCTGGAGTTTACTTCAGTGAGTAGGAAGGGACTTTTTACCTCAATCTATATCTTTACTGATTTCACAACAGTATATCTTCTAATCAAAATATACTTGGTAAAGAAAAACACTCATTTGAGGCATAAGATAGCTTCAGATCATTCTCTTCCCCCTCTCTGAGCCTTCCTTTTGTGAGAATGATGGGAGATGAATTACGGATAATCTGTAAGATTCCTTCTGGCTCTGATCTTTCAGAATTCTATGACTGTTTCTGAAGAGGAAGTGATTTTTAGAGGTTCTGCTGCAACCTATAGTGACTCTCTGGTGATTCAATAGACAGATTGGGTTTCTGTTGAGATGGTAAGAAAAAGGGAGAATTTTAGAAAATTTGGGGTGTAGGGGCTGGAGGAGGAATCTGCTTTTCTTACTTGGGGGTAAGTTGTAGCTAGAAGTATAAACACTCAAAACTAATGGGAGATTGGTGGGAAATAACTTGTTGCTGGAAAAGTCTTCCTCTACTTAAATGAGGTAGGCAGATTGTGAAGGAGTGCTGGAGGATTTTATGTTTAACATAGATTTAAAAAAAATATATTAATTTTTTAGTTGTACACGATACTTTTATTTTTTATTTATTTTTTTTAATGTGATGCTGAGGATTGAACCCAGGGCCTCACACGTGCTCACACGTGCTAGGCAAGCACTCTATCCCTGAGCTACAACCCCAGCCCATTAACATAGATTTTTAATCTGCTTCTCTCACTTCTCCCTGAGTTTCATGACCCTTGATAGTCTAAAGAACCCTTCCCTAATGTGGTGAAAATGAGACAAGTAGGCTATACTTTTTCACTTTTTTTGGAAGTAGGTAGCAGATGAATAATAAATGGATTGTTCTGAAAACTGTCTTGAGAACTGTTTCAGTGTTCTGAGCTCCATGTCAGCTACTTGAGTTTATACTCACGTGTTCAGTAAACATTTAATGAGGAGATTGGCTTTAGGTAATGCCCCTTTTTGAGCCTGTTTTTCCCACGTGTCACAACTGTCAGGGGTAGGGAGGAGACTTATTTACATAACTTCTAGCACTGACCTTCAGAATTACACAAATGTAGGGAACTGCTCCTTCATTATTCATGGAGGTCTCCTAGACATAGTAAGGCAGCTGGGATGGGTGAGGTGGGGGAACCTGTATTAGTAGGTAGTCAGTGGGATCAGGGTTCTTGATTGAGGGCAGAGTAACATTTAAAAAATGTTACGGAAGGCTTGGAGCCGAGGATGGGCCTTGCTTCTTTTCCTGGATTTGGTTGGGGACAGATTAGGTACTGGTAATGATCATCAGTGTCTGACACCTTAAACTTTTTTCTAAGAATTTAAGACTCTCAGTTCCAGTTCTGAGAGGTCTTTTGGACTTCCCACGGAAAGCAGGAATTATATATCAATATCCCTACCCAAACAATCCCCAAAAGTTTAATTCTGATTCTTGATCATTCCAATTTGACCCTTACTCTAACATTCACTTTGTGGGAAATTACCTCCCTTGTAAGCACTGTTTTTTCCCATTTGTAAAATGAGAATAATAAGCTCCCATGACATAGATTTTTAGAGGCATAATTGGAGTAATCTTTGTAGAGGCACAGATGGGAAGCCTATTTGCTTCTCCACTTTATCACTGTGGACTCTGTGAGGTATGTGTATAGAAACTCTAGGAACTTGCAAAGCTCAGTCTGAAACCCCCTGAACCTAGTCCAATATTCTTGTTTTATGAATGAGGTAGTTCTGAGACCACATTCCTATGTTCCTCATATGATATGGTTTCCTAAACTCTTTCATTATTCATGGAGGTCTCTTAGCCATAGTTTAGTTGGCAAATATCTCATTAAGTATTCCAGTTATGCTCTGCCTTACACACATACTATTACCTGCTTTGACTTTACATATCTAAGATTACATTAGCCTCATTGGAAGCCACATACTACCACTTAGTGTATAATATCTCATAATACCTAAGATGTTTCTATGTATTTTAATAGCAAACTGTGTCTCCCCTGTACTATACTTATATATTTGTTCCCTGTCCCCTGCTTTTTTAAGTGGAGGGTATGGTTCACAACACTTGACAGATGAGGAACTTGAGGATCTGAGAGTAAAAGAGATTTGACCAGGGTCTCATAGCAGTTATAACTTGTTCTGGACAGGAGGACACTTATATTCCTTGTTCTAGACACTGTGCTTCTACTTACACAGCTTTAGCTTCTTTGACAGTTTGTTATCTGTCTAGCCAGAAGTTTACTTAGGAGGGTTGGAGTTGGTTTGGGGAATGTTGACTACAGTTTATAAGACAAAAGACGTTAAAGAGAAAACCTCAAAGATATCCTTTCCTTAACTGAGATATGCTTATTCATCCATTCATTAAACAGTTTTTTAAACTGAGCATCTATAGCATATAATCTGCACACTATCTTGAGAACAGGTTTTTGGGGATGTGGGATAATAGCAAGGGGTCCAATAACGAGGCACTTACAGTAGTTCAGGCAAGATTTGATAATGATAGAGGTCATGAAAAGTGGTCACATTTGGATATTTTGAAGGAAGAGTCAATAGGATTTATTGATGAACTTGATAAACAGTATAAAAGAATGGAATCAGAAATATCTCCAAGGTATGTGTGTGTGTGTGTGTGTGTGTGTGCTTGCTCACATGTGCTTGCAACTAGAAAAATGGAATTTTCATTAGTTGAGATGGAGAAGATATTAAGAGGAAAAGCTTTGGGGAAAGTCTTAGAATTTATGTTTCATACACAGATTGTATAAATGCAATATTACAAAAGCTGAGAAATCATTGAAGAGTTTCAAGTAGGGGTATGACCTACCAGATTTTCAATTTGAAAACATAATCCTCAGCTGGCACATGCCTGTAATCCCAGCGGCTTGGGAGGCTAAGGAAGGAGGACACAAGTTCAAAGCCAGCCTCAGCCAAAGTGAGGCGCTAAGCAACTCAGTGAGACACTGTCTCTAACTAAATAAAATACAAAATAGGACTGGGGATGTGGCTCAGTTGTTGAGTGTCCCTGAGTTCAATCCACGATACCCCCTCCCCACAAAAAAGAATACTATCCAGCTGGGCCTGGAATATACTTGTAATCCCAGTGGGTTGGGAGCCTGAGGCAGTCTCAGCAATTTAGCAAGGCCTTAAGCAACTTAGTTGGACCTGGTCTCAAAATAAAAAAAAAATAAAAAGCCTGGGATGTGGCTCCGTGGTTAAGTACTCTTGGGTTCAATCCCTGGTACCAAAAAAAAAAAAAAAAAAACCTATCCTGAGGATCTCTAGGCAGGGGCCCTAGTTGCTCTGTGATCTTCTGCAAGTTATGACATCCCTAGGAGCCTCACATTTTTGATCTTTAAAATTGGGTAACAAATCTTGTTCTTCAAATCTCCAAAGATTACCACAGGATTAACTGAGATGGAAGATGAATAAACACTCAAAATACGTACTACAATGAGAATTATAAAATTCTCAAATTTATAGAAATGTTGCAAATACAACACAAATAACTTGCCTGATCCATTGGAGGGAAGATGTGATATAGATCCTTTAGCATGTATATAGGACTTTCTCCCATATAACTATAATAAAAGTATCAAAATAAGGAAATCAGTGTTCATATATCACTGTCATATAATCCTCAGACTCTGTTACAGTTTTTCCAAGTTGTCCCAATGTCCTTTAAAGTAAAAGGATCCTTCCAAAGAATTGCATGTAGTATATAGTTGTTATTTCTCTTTTTAGTCTCCTTTAATCTAGAATAGTCCTTTAGTCTTTACTTGACATTTTTTTAATATTTATTTTTTAGTTGTAGTTGGACACAATATCTTTATTTTATTTATTTATTTTTATACAATGCTGAGGATTGAACCCAGGGCCTTGTATGGGCTAGGCAAGCGCTCTACTGCTGAGCCACAACCCCAGCCCTTTACTTGACTTTTATTATCTTGATATTCTATCTTTTTAGTCTTATAGCCAACAAAATGTAGCCTAAACAGAATTGGTTGCTATTTTATTTAAATAGTGGTTGATATATTTTTTTAAAAATTTCATTAACACTTCAGCAAGTACCCAAATAAAAGTAAAGACATTTTGCCCCTGCAAATATCAACTATGACACCACACTGCTCAATTAAAAATAAAGATTTTGTAAAAAAACCTAAATAAATAAAAAAATAAATAATAAAAATAAAGATTTTAACTGCATTAGAATAGAGCATAACATCACAACATATAGTACTTTATATTCAATAAATTTAGCATTATGAAAAAGTATCGCTGATAGATGAAAACAATATTATTATTATTATTATTATTTTAGATATGAATGGACCTTTATTTTATTTATTTATATGTGGTGCTGAAAATCCAACCCAGTGCCTCGCACATGCTAGGCAGACGCTATACCACTGAGCCACCCCCACAGCCCCAGGTGAAAACATTATTTAGAATTAACTTTGGCTTTTAGATTGGTCATACTTCTCAGCTTCTTCACCTAAAATCTAAGACTGTTCTCTCTTCCTAAATAAAAATAAGGGCTTTCCTTACCTGGGCCAGTCTTAGTCCTGCTTATTCTTTCAGAACCATGTGAAATATCTCCTTTTTTGTGAGTTTTTTCCAGTTCTCACTTTCCAACCCTCTTTCTTGCCCTCAGAATGAACAATAAAATCTAGATTTAGAAAGCACATTTAACAAAACATTTCCCTCATTTACAGTTAGGCAAATGAATTGAAGTAATCTATAGAAGTTTGGTCTAAAATTCAGTGTTCCTGACTTCTAATCCAGAGTTTTTCCTCTGACCATTCATTTCCCTATCATTATAGCATTCTTGCCCAGGGACTGCAGGAGCTTCAGCTAACACTAAAGGCAGCCTAGAAGAACATTATAGCTCAGATGGATCAGTTAAGGTAGTGCCAGACCCTACAGGGACCCAGGATATAGGGCTGAGCCAAAAAACACATAGGAGCAGTTTGAACTCCATGCACTAGGCATCAGGGAGCTTGTAATTTTGAAGCAGAGATGGGACAAGGAATATCCAGAACTTCAGGCCTAGGAGAACCTTAGACATTACCTGTTATCTCTTTTTTGGGATGGAAGCTTTGAGAATAGCCCTCATCTAAGGTTTGGTCTACTTAAAGTTTTATCAACAGGAAGAATCATTATTTTATTTAAAGAAAATACATAAGACCCTGAAGCTATTTACCCTGGAACATAGTGCATAGACTTGTTTATGCAGGAAATATTTCTGGTATACCAACACCTGCATTTCTTTTTATTTTCTTATTTGTTTATTTAGGTCTGGGATTGAACCCAGAGGTGCTTTAGCACTGAGCCACATCCTCAGCTCTTATTTTTATATTTTATTTTGAGACAGGGTCTCACTAAGTTGCTTGGGAACTCACTAAGTTGTTGAGGCTGGCCTCCCAACTTGCAATCCTCCTGCCTCAGCCTCCTGAGTCACTGGGATTATAGGCATACACCACTGTGCCTGGTAACATCTGCATTTCTGAGTATGATTTTTAACTAGAAGTTTGTTTTTTGCTCCCGCCCCCAATATATAGGCTCTTTTCATTCTGTGCATTGTATGAAGAAGTTATAGTGGTCCAAGTTAAATAATTATACAAACTATGAGGTTTTTAAACTTGTGACAGGGGACCGAAGGGAAATTCTATTCATTGCAAGGAAACCCTCACTTAAGCTTCAGTAAGCCACAAGCACTTAAAACCCATGAACCTTCAGTTGATTATCCTTACCCAATCCAGTCTCTACCAGGAACTGACTTATGTCCTGTGCTGGTCACCCTGTAGCTGTATTTTTTTTTTTTTTCATTTTATGGATGCTCAATTATAGTACAATTGGAGGGCAATTTCTTCTTAAATGCCTTCACTAGTTACTTTTCATCTTAATCATCAGCAATCCCTTGGACAGTAGAAGTGATCTTCCTGCCATTTCTCTGTTGAATTCTTTTTTTTTTCCTTTCCTCTCTGTTGAATTCTTACGTGGATATAATCCTTAGTGCCAGCAGGAAGCTGGCACCCTTACTTGCATCAGCAAGGGGGTCGAAAGAGTGGAGTTCCTAGATTGCAGACATACAATATGATTCCTTTTCCTCAGTGGAAACAGCCTGCAGAAGACAGCTGGGTAGAAGGCAGGTGGTGGGGTTGGGGGTTGGGGAGAGAGCTCAAAAGGGAGGTTGTTGAGTCCAGGGCAACAACGACCCAGTGACTAGGGTGGCCATGGTATTTTAATACATGGAAATCTATCCAAATAAGCAGTCACACAGGCCTCTTATTGAACTTTAGTATCAGCTGCTTTTTCAGATGACTGTACCTTTTGAAATATTCCCCAAACTACTACAAATATTGTTAGAGAATCTTAAATTTGACAACCAGATTGGTGAAAACCTATTCGGTTATTTTCGCATGATGTGAAACATACTGACAGAAATCTAATTTTATTTTTATAGATATATGTCAGGAAATATAATAAGTGCTTAGGATATAGCAATAAACAGGGGAAATCTACCTCATGGATCTCACAATCTCATGGGGGCAAAATATTTGCCTGTGAGCTGCAATTTTATTTAGGAAATATTGGGAACAATGTCCTTTTTCTTATTTCAATGGAGAGGATGGGGAGGTAGGAGACACATCTCTGGGAGCAAATGGGTATATAAATGCTTCTATGACACTTGACAAGTCAAGAACTATGAAGGTTCAAAAACATGAGAGCTTCCTGAATTTGGGATCTTTCAGGAAGTTGTCAGGAGGTTAAAGAGATCATGGTAAATGTGGTCTTGCCCCAGTCTAAAGTTCAAAGTGGCTGGGAGTTTCCTCCTCAGCTTATGACAGTGCTCCTGGAGATTTTTAGGAGACAGACTTCTCCAAGTTCATTTGGGTGCACTTCACATTGGTGCAGTGGAACATACACTAGTCTGAAAGTCGGAAACCTTGAACCTTGTCACAGATTTGCCTTTAGCCCTCTTTGTGGTGTTGGCAAGTCTTTTCTAGATTTCTTGTATCTTTAAAATTGGGTTAATAATATGTGCTGTACTCACTACTAAGGCAGTTGTGAGGATCAGGTGAGGCAATGCATTTTAAAGCAGTTTTATATTATATTAATTTGAAGAATTAGCTGAATTTATATTGATTTATATAACCATGTGAGGCAGGCATGATGTGTTTCATTAATTTTCTTTGGCCTCTACCTTAGCTAAGTTTGTTCTTTTTTTTCCCCTCTTTCCCATAAAAGTATTGGGTTTCCATATGAGTGCCATAACCTGAATCCCAGCTCCAAGGGCTTCTTTCATTTTCTCCCATGGCACAGAGTCCAGGAATAAGCCTACCATAGGGACTCAAAAAACACTTCTTGACATGACTCCTAATTCTATTCTACAAGTTCCATCTCTTCCTCTCTCTGTCTACCTCTTTTCTTTGAAACTGATTTTGAAGGCCCATTCTCTGCTGCTGGAAGGGAGAGATGGAACCATAATTTGAGACCTGTTACAGATTATCCAGTCTAACATTAACCTTCACCTCCTTCTATTTCTCTTCTCTCATTTTATATTTTATCAAGAAAGAAACAGGCTCATTTTTTTGCAGTTCTTACACTGAATAAGGAGTAAACAATAAATCTAGTGACTCCATATTCAGAGCCAGGACTTCCCAAATTTTAGCATGTATAAATAAGTGCCTGAGGACCTTATTATAAATCTATGACCCCACCCCAACCTAATGAATCAGAATCTCCTGAAGATAAAACCTCTGACATTTTTTGCGGGGCCGGGGGGTGATATTGGGGATTGAACTCAGGACCTTGCACTTGCTAGCAATTACTCTACCACTGAGCTACATTCCCATACCTGATTTGTATTTTCACAATCCCCTCAGACAATTCTGATGTCAGAGTGGGGTACCATCAAAAAATAATTATTTAGGAGCTGGGGATGTAGGTTAGTGATGGACTGCATGTTTTAGCGTATGTGAGGGTTTGAGCTTGATTCCTCCCCATAATAAAGTTTGGGATAAAAGAGAGAATATGACATTCATATTAACATGGGAGAAGGAAAACTGTGAAGGAGAGAGCAGGCAAGGGGAACCAACTCCAGATTTCCTAACAGATCAGTGTTAGGAAATATTACACATGAAATTTGAGGATCTAGATATATTTAATCTCTGAAAACTTTTCTGTTTAGGTATCCACAGAAATAGAGTACACTAGATTGAAGACTAACAATTTAAACAATGCTGCTTACTAGATAACAAACCACTGTAATGAGTATTTTTGCATGTATCTATTTCACTTGAGGGATCTGATGTACATGTAAGATGGTACCCTTGGCTATTCTTCCCATTTTCTTTTATAGTCTAGGCTTTCTCTCTCTGTCTCTGTCTCTCCCCTACCACCCTTAGGGATTGAACCCAGGATTTCATGCATGCTAGGCAAGCACTCACTCTACCCCTAGCCCTCAGTTACAATTCTCTTTTAGGCAGCATTCCAAATGCTGTGACAATAAAGGATTTGAAAGCTGCCCTCATTCACTTGTTATGGGTAAGGCCAGCACAGAATGGTAGGAAAAATTGTGTATGATTTCCTTCCTGTAAGTAGATGGAGAAAAGGGTTATCTTCTGTACTGGCTCATGTTCTGTCTTCTCAACAGAGAAGAGGTACAGAGTCCAACTGGCACCAAAGCTACCTTCCAAGGGGAACAGACACAAGGTCTCTGGATTAAGGCCTGAAAATAGCTGGCCGGAGGACAGTGTATAATAATAGCACAGATAACAGAGCAAGAGTACTGTACTTTGAACCTCAGCTCCAGGACCTTCTTCTAGTCTCATGGCAATGGAGTCCGGACTGAGCCCACTTCAGGGGTTCAAGAAACTCTTCTCTAGTCCATTCCAAAAGTTCCACATTCTTTTCTTCTCTGTGTCTACCATTTCCCATGCCTGTCCAGTGTCTATCTTCTTTGTCTATATCTTCTCTTATCTCCTCCTTCCTCCCATATTTCTTTTCTCAGATCAGCCTGGGTCCTGCTGGTTACAAAAACAGTCATAAGTTTGTTCATTTGTTCATTCATTATTTTATCCAATCATTTCACAATTATGTATAAAATGCCCATCATGTATAAACTTGGTGGTAGGCACTGAGAAGGAAACAGATGTCTACATGACTGTAATACTACTAAAAAAGTGCCAACAAGCCAAGAAGGAATGAATGAATGGATAACGCTAAATTTTTCTGATGAAATAATGGTTATAATATTTCTGGAAAGGAATACTTGTAAAGACGTCTATATTTTTTCCAAATTAATCTATATGTTTATTGTAATTCTAATCAAAGTCACAGTGAGTTTTTTTATTGAGGTGTAATTTATATCAAACAATTCACCCATTTAAAATGTACAAATGATTTAAAATGTATATTTCAGGGCTGGGGTTGCAGCTCAGCAGCAGTGAGGCACAGTGAGGTAGTGAGGCACAGGGTTCAATCCCCAGCACCATATACAAATAAATAAATAAAATAAAAGAATTGTATTCATCTACAACTAAAAACTTTTTAAAAATGAATATTTCAATGATATTCACAGAGGTATATAGCCATTATCATAATCAATTTTAGAACATTTCATTGCCCTAAAAGAAATTCCTTTCTCAATAAAAGTCACTCCTCATTTCCTTCCAACTTTCCCCACTCCAGTTCTTGACATCCACAAATCTATTTTCTGACTCTCTGACTCTTGACTATTTTGGACATATCATATGAATGGAATCATACAATATGTAGCCTTTAGTGTCTGGCTCTTCACTTAGCAGAATTTTTTGTTGTTACTGGGGATTGAATCCAAGGGTAGTTAATCACTGAGCCACATCCCCAGCCTTTTTTTTTTTTTTTAAGAAATGGTCTCATTAAGTTGTTTAGGGCCTCACTGAGATGCCGAGACTGGTCTCAAACTTGTGATCCAACATGCCTGGCGCATGTTTTCAGTGTTTATCCATGTTGTAGCATGCATGTATCAATATTTCATCCTTTTTATGAATGAATAATGTTCCTTTGTATGGATATATCATATTTTTATTTATACATTCCTCAATTGATAGGCATGTGTGTATGTGTGTGTGTATGTATGTGTTTGTGTGTTTTACTGGGGATTGAACCCAGAGCCCCATGCACGCTAAGCAAGCACTTTACCACTGACTTACCTCCCCATCCCTTTTTAAATTTTTTTTTTTTTTTTGGTACTAGAGACTGAACTCAGGGACACTCAATCACTGAGCCACATCCCCAGCCCTATTTTGTATTTTATTTAGAGGCAGGGTCTCACTGAGTTGCTAATTGCCTCGCTTTTGCTGAGGATGGCTTTGAATTCTAGATTCAGCCTCCCAAGCCGCTGGGATTATAGGCATGTGCCATGCGCCTGGCCCTATGCATATATATATATATATATATATATATATATATATTTCCAACTACAACTAAAATATATATGTATATATATATGTATATTTTAACATGCTAAGTAATCTTGAAGTCATCACTTCCCATTTCTGTGCCATTTGTAAATAAAACTGGTAGATCAAAAATATATATATATATATATATTAGTTGTAGTTGGACACAATACCTTTATTTTATCTATTTATTTTTATGTGGTGCTGAAGATCGAAACCAGCGCCTCACACAAGCTAGGTGAGTACTCTACCACTGAGAGACAGGGTCTTTCTGAGTTGCCTGGGCTGGCCTTGAACTTGCAATTCTCCCACTTCAACTTCCTGAGTAGCTGGATGTTTTTACTTTTTGACATCATGAATAATGTTACTATGGGTATTTGTATACAAATATATATATATATATATATATATATATATATATGCGCTTTCAATTCTCTTGGGTATATATTTAGGAGTGTAATTGCTGGGTCATATGGTAACTCTGTACTTATCCTTCTGAGGAATTGCCAGTCTCTTTTCCAAAGTGACTGAATCATTTTATATTCCCACCAGCAATATATGAGGCTTCCAATTTCCCCACATGCTTGCCAACATGTTATTACCTGTCTGTTTTATTATGGTTATCCTAGTGGGTGTGAATTGGGATATCATTGTAGTTTTTATTTGTATTTCCCTCAACATTCAGTTGGTACAGACCTGGCTTTCTGAATCAGGGAGGAACAAAAGGTAAACTATGTTTAGGCAGGTGTTTCTCCTTTATTGAGACATTTTACTCTAGTTTTGTTAGTTTTATAGTTAATGGGAAGTACTTCCAGGTTCAAGTGAAAGGATGATAGTTGATTCCAGTTTTTAAATCAGGAGCTGGATGAGGCTGCATTAGTGTCTGCAAACTAGCTATCACTTGAATATAGAAATCTATGGAGTTTAAAAAAAAAAAAGAACAGAGTGAGAGAGAAACCAAAGAGAATGATAGATTTCTGATAACTACACTAAAAGTCATCCTTAGTAGTCTTCAACCACACTCTGATTTTGATTTTCTTCCTTATACTTTTTTGTTTTTTTGTTTTGAGAACAACATCTCTCTTTTGAAGACCATGTCATTTAGGAAAACAATGTCCTGAACTAGAGTCATTTTGTTATAAAGCCACACTATCCAGTATGGTAACCACTAGCTACATGTGATTATTGAAATTTAAGCTTATTGAAACTAAATAACTTTATTGAAAAAAATTCAGTTCTTCATCCACGTTTCAAGTGTTCAATAACTTTAGGTGGTTAGTGACTACTACTTATTGAACAGCACTACTTTAGAATAATGTTGATAGTAAAGTGCTAAGTAACCTTGAAGTCATCACTTCCCATTTCTGTGCCATCTGTAAATAAAACTGGTAGATCTCAAAAGCTTCATTTGCCTTTGGCATTCTGAGTGATTTGTGATGAGTTTTGGGGTGTACCTCCTTCTACTTCCTCTTTCTGCCTTTCTCTTTCCTCACTTCAGCTAGGGCAAAAATACCCAGAGGGAACATTAGACTGCTAATTTGTCAAGTTACATTGCTTCCACTTCTTGCTCCCTTGGTGAAAGGGAAAATAACTTGAGGGCATATTTACCTCAGAATGCCTCATATTTGTGCAGTACTTTATGGATCATAGAACTCTTTCATATTATTTCTTCATTTTATAAAAATCAAAGAATCTTAAAGTTGGAAGGGCCTTACAGATCATCTTAGTCTTCAGTGAACACAAATTATATGGAAAGCTTGTAAGATGAAAATTCCATGTCCCCCTCCCTGGAGAATCATCTATTAGAAGTATTTGTTTCCCTAACTCAAATTGTACATCTGTCTATCCTGAAGCTGTATGAGGTGGGACCTTGGAATCTGCATTATTAACACTATCTGACCATACTTTGAGAAACGCTGGATTTGCTTGTTCCACATGGCAGAATGTGCTCTTTTGTATTCCTGCAAATTCAAAATTGTTCATGATATCTTTAGAGTTAGGAAGTTCCTAAAGGATCTTCTACCTTTGGACAACTCTGACAGAAATGAGCTCTCCCACTGACCTAGCTGTTCCATTTTTTTTTTGTTATAACAATCCTTCAGATTCATTCATTCATCCAGAAATATTATTGAATATGTATTATATACAAGGTTTTGTCAAGGCATTAGGAATTCAGCAGTGAACAAAACCAACCTGGTCTCTAACTTCAGAAGCTACCTTTTATCTAGTAGGGGAGACAGGCCATTAGAAGAGGTGGGGAAGAATAAAAGAAGCATCCTTAAGAAAACTGCCACGAAGAAAATGAAGGGAATGTTGTAAGGAAGAATAACAGGAAGGGCTGATATTAATTAAAGGTGATCAGAGGAAGCCTCACTAGGAAGGTGACATTTAAGCTGAGACCTGAAACATAAAAGCCATTCAAAAAGTTGGGAAAAGATAGTTAAAAAAAAAAAAAACATGGAATGTTCTGTCTTTCTGAAGATTAGTGTGTTTGGAGTCAGTAAGCAGAATGAGAGAATGGCACAAGATGAATCTGGAGAGGATACAGGGTTTAGAAGCTTGGATTTCCTTCTTTATGCAAAGGAAGCCATTAAAGGGTTTTAGGTAGGAGATGATGTGGTATGATTTCAATTTTTAATAGATCATTCCAAATGATGTATGGATTGGAAGGGAGAAAGAGTGAAGTGAGAGACCAGTTAGGGGGCCATTGTGGCAACAGATTAAGGCAACTTGAACTAGTATGGAATCAATAGAGATAACAGAAATTTAAGACTTGTTCTCATACCCCTCAATATTCTGCCACGCAACCAGCACTCGAGCTTCATAAAAGAGGTTCGAAGCATAGAAATTAACTAGTGAGTTTTAAAATTAAAGAGATATACTCTCGTTACCTTTAATGCCCAGCTTTGGAGATGGCTTCTCCTAGCTCCCACCTCCAGCCACCTAATGCAGTGGCGAGGTTTACACAAGAGGCTAGCAAAAGAAGAAGAGCATGCCAGGGAGTGAGCTTTTATTGGGGAACAAAAAATTCAAGAGAAAATCCCATCCAATGAAGGTCGAGGGGGGCAGCATTCCAAGGTCAGGGTCAGTGACTGGTCTTCGGATCAGTGGCCAGGCACAACTCCACACGGACAAGCCCTCGCACCTGGGACAGGGTGGGGAAGGCTCTGACACAGTTGTCTAAGCGCCTCTCACCCAGCCAGGGAGGTAACTTAAATCACTTGCGAGTATGGCTTCCCACACAATATCTTTTCTTTTCCTTGAAATCTCAGTTGGTTGCTCCTCCCATAGCAGGTTTGACTTCCTCCCATAGCAGGTTTGACTTGCTCTGGAAGACCTAACTTTCCAGTAGACTCTCCCCTCCAATCTATCTATGGAGAACTCAGTTTTCCCCTCTATCTTTATTTTTTTCTTTTCTTTTTCCTGGGAATTGAACCTAGGGCCTCATGCATGCTAGACAACTGCTCTCTACCAACCCTCCCACCTATTTTCTCTTAGCTCTTTACTCCCATTTTGTGCCTTGCTTGTAGTTGTAGGGAATTAGAATCTTCAGTTCAATGACTATCTTTCTCATATAAAGAGGGGAATATCAATATTTCTTGTCACTAATCAATTATCTGTCTTTCAATGATTTGACCATGACCCTTGAGTATCTATTGTGCTAGTTGTGCTTGGAGGAGACAGAGAAGAAGACATGATCTCTAGTCCAAGAGCCCAAGGTGTAATACAAGGTGAAAAAATAAATCACAAGGAAAGTGACATAAAGGACCTTGGGAAGAAGAGAGAAATTTCAGCTTCCAGGTAGGTGGGGGTAAAGGAAAACTAAGAAAGACTTCATGGAAGATGTTAACTTGGACTACCTGAGGCTAAGGGGGCCAGGTACTCTTTTATGGAATAGTCAAAGATGACCTCACTGAGAAACCAACATTTGAACAATGATTCAAAGAGAATAAATTATGTGGCTCTCTAGAGGAAGAATGCTCCAAGTGGAGGACAAACCCTCTGAGGTTAAGTGTGTTGTGGTATTTTTACCAAACACTAGGGAGGCCATGTGGCTGGAGCAGAGGGAGGAGAGGAAGAGAGAACGATAATATATGAAAATAGAAAAGGACTAGATCATGTAGGAACTAGTGAGCTGTTATAAGGACTTTGACTTTTACTTAAAATTAAATGGAAAGCAGTCTGAGCATTTTGAGTGGAGTAATGATACAATCTGACAACTAATGGTGATATTGGACTGGGACAGTAGAAATAAATGTGAAAAGAAGTTGTCTACTTCTAAATATATTTTGAATCAATAATATATTAAAGTAAATTCGGAGAATATGAGGATGAGGTAGTTAGAAAGAGCTCCCTGGAGAAGATTCCTTGGAGGAAGGACATGAGAAGGACCTAGTGATTGTGAACCTTGGGTTGTCCCATTAACCCTGTGGCCTCTAGATAAAGGGTAAGTGATCTGGTTTATAGCAAAGGTTCCCAATCAGTAGTCCATTAGGCATTCATTAATAGTTTTGTTTGTGCTACAGCATTTAAAAGTTTTAAAATTTTGTTGTCAACACTTAAAAATTCAGAAGTTTTAACAAAAATAGATATTAGGAATGTCTTGAAATTTTGAAAAAATTGGCAATTGAGCCAGTGGACAAAATCAGGTACTAGATGCGTCTTTCTTTCTTTCTTAGTTGTAGATGGATGAAATACTTTTTAATTTATTTTTTATGTGGTGCTGAGGATCAGACTCAGCACCCCATATGTGGTAGGCAAGTGGTTTACCATTGAGCTACAACCCCAGCCCAACGCCTTCTTTTTTGCTAGAGCATGCATTCTCCAATTTTCTAGTTGCTGCCCCTTGCTAATGTTTCCCCACAAACTAAGGCTAACTGTTATCGTACATATATTGCTGTGTTCTCTTTCTCTCTTTTTCTAGTACTGGGGTTGGAAACCAGGGCCTTGTACATGCTAGCAAGTGCACTACCACTGAGCTAAACTCTAGCACTTTTTATTTCTTATTTTAAGACAGGATTTCCCTAAGTTGCCTGGGATGGCTTCAAACTTACAATCCTCCTGCCTCAGCCTCCTAAGTAGCTATGACTTCAGGGTGCACAACCATATCCGGCTAGTAAAGTATACTTTGCCATTTTGCCCTGCCCTGCCCTTGAGGGGCTGGGTTATGAACCCAGGGCCTACTGGACGGTGGGTGAGCCCTCTACTGCAGTTATTGCTGTTTTATTTTATTTATATATATATATATATATTTAGTTGTAGTTGGACTCAATATCTTTATTTATTTATTTTTATGTGGTGCTGAGGATCGAACCCAGGGCCTCACACATGCTTGGCCAGCACTCTACCGGTGAGCTACAACCCCAGCCCTGTTGTTTTCTTAAAGAAAAGTTAAGAGGACTAAAGGAGTGGGGCTGGGGAATTAAAAAAGAAAAGAAAAAAGAAAGAAAGTAAGAAAAGAGGAAAGGGAATAATATTTTGTCTTTATCAAAGATTTTCTTTCATGTGATCTACTTTCCTCATTTACAATACCTGCCTGGACCCTGTTAATTTTTGAGCATGTAACTCACAATGTGAAGGAAAGAGGCTTGGACTTTTAAGTCCTTATCCCTGCTCTTTTACAACCTACCCAGTGACCCCAGGAAAAACTCATAATCTCCTTGACTCTCAGAGTTAGGAGATAAAAGTGGATGCTCTGTAAAGAGCTCTGACTTCCTAGAGGGCTTAGGATCTTGTGGTATGCTAGCACTTTGTCCCCTCCTTTCTTCCAACCAGCCAGAGGCCCCAGCCTGGTGTATATGTCAGAGAAAGAAGACACTGGAATGAGTAAGGTGCCTAGATCAATAATGTGGAACTTGAGTCCATGGCCAGGGAGAGACACATACACTATGTGTGTGTACGCACACATGCATGACTAGAAGTGATTTCAAGTAAGCTGTACTTGTAAAGTTGTGCTTATATATTCTTGTTTACCTTCTGTTACCAGGCTGTATTCCAGTGGCTAGGAGGTAGCAGTGAATAAGCCAGATAAGGTCTCTGCTATCATGGAGCTTATGAAGGACATAAGCTCCAGTGAAAGACATGGATAATATACAAATAAAATAAATGAGATAATTTTAAATAATGTAAAGTTTCATGAAAAAATAGTGGGTATGTAAATGTGGTGCTTGCAGATGGCCCATGTTTGAGTTCTGAATATATATACTTATGTTTATTTGTGCCCATGTGTACAGATAGACTGCTTTTGTGCCTAGAATGTTTATGTATCAGTATATGTGTTTTTTTGTTAGTAAGTACACATGGGTGAGGTGGTATAGGTATACACATGGGGACATATGCACAAGGATATATATATGTCAGCATTCAACTGTAACTGGAGATGTTCTAACGTTCCTATAACATTGGTAAGTGGGCCAATCAAGGAAATGCTTTCCTGCCTCTGGCATTCAGGGCCATTTGCCAGCTCCCTCTCTCCTTGTTCCTTCTCACTTTAGTAAGCTCTCTGTGCTTGGCTTCTCTTAGCCCCAGGAGGGTTAAAGCCAAGGAGAGGATAGTAACTGACTCATCAAGCTAGAAGCTGGAAAGAGGCTGATAATATTCTGTGTAACCTCTGTCAGTAAGAAAGGATTTGGCTTCCCTGCCAGTCCCTGTCCTTCACACTATGAGGAAGAGAGTCCTGATATGAAATCAGAAGACCTGAGAATCTATTCTTGGCTCTTCCACTTATTATTATGTGACCTTGGCCATTTACTATGTCTCTCTAGGTTTCAGTTTCCTCCTTCATAAGAATTCTGGGTAGAAGGAGAGGGGATGCAAAGGCCTGTAGTGCTGAGGGAGAGCTACATGGTGCTGTGAAGGAGGACAAGGAACATTCTTAATTGAGGCAATGACTTGATCAAAAGTATGGAAGTGGGATTGAGCTTTGTGTATAAGGGAAACCAGAAAGAAACCATGTAGAATAAAATTCAAACTTCTTACTATTGCCTACAAGGTCCTGCATGATTTGGCTGTTGTCTAGCTCTCATTCTTTTTTAAAAAATATGAATTCTTTTTTTATAAATATTTCATTAGTTGTTGATGGTCCTTTATTTATTTATATGTGGTGCTGAGAATCGAACCCAGTGCCTCACACATGCTAGGCAAGCGCTCTATCACTGAGCCACAACCCCAGCCCTAGCACTCATTCTTACCCAACCTCTTGTTCATTGTACTCCAGCCATACTGACTTCCTATTGGTCTTTGAATAGGTCTTAGTGCCTTTCCATTTGATGCTCTCTCTCTGCTTGGAATACACTTCTCAAGAATTAATATGGTGGGCTGGGGCTGTGGTAGAGCGCTTGCCTAGCATATGTGAGGCCCTGAGTTTGATCCTCAGCACCATATAAAAATAAATCAATAGAAAAAAGGTATTGGGAAAAAAAATTCTTAAGAAAAAAGAATTATAATATGGCTATCTCCTCCTCCTCCTCCTCCTCCTCCCTCCTCCTCCTCCTCCTCCTCCTCTCCCTCCTCCCTTCTTCCTCCTCCCCTCCTCCTCCCCCCCTTCCTCCTCCTCCTTCGATTTATAGTTATACATAATAGTTAGGCTCAACCTACTTCTTATTATTCAGGTCTTAGCCAAAATATCACCTCCCCAGGGAGAAGCATTCTTTGGCCCTCCTACTGAATGTGCTTGTCTCCTAAATTTATCAATATTTAAAATGCCCAACAATTCCACTTTTAGTAATTCATCCTATAGATATAGTTGTAGGTAATTTATATATGAAGATATTCATTGAAGCCTTTATTGTTAAATAAATTATTGTATGTACAATTGACAAAGAGAATGAAATAGTTCCTTTAGTCTTGATAGAGAATGATACCAATATACATTATTAAAATTTTAAAAGCAAAATGACTAAGTGTACAGTTAAGTTTTGTGTAGTTTATTGATATATATGATACTGAGTTTTAAAAACAAGACAGAATAGTGTGCATTGTATGCTATCATTTGTGTATAAAAATGAGTATATATAAACATAGATATATAAATACATGCTTGTATAATAGGCTTCTCTCTTGAATAAAGCAGCTCTTCCTACTACCACTGTTTTCCTGTACTTAGTTAGAGACTGTGAGGTGCTTATACCTTTTAAAAATCAATTTTTTTAATATTCAATTTTTAGTGCTGGGAATGTGGCTTAGTGGTAGAGTGCTTGCCTGTCACACATGAGGCCTTGGGTTCCATTCCTAGCACCACCACCGCAACAATAAAATTCAGTTTTTGAATTTTGCACTATTCCTTTTTTTTAATTTTAATTTTTATTTGTTTATTTTTATGTGGTGCTGGGGATCAAACCCTGGGCCTCACGCATGCAAGACAAGAACTCTACCACTGACCTACAACCCCAGCCCAATTTTGTGCTATTCCAAGGATCTTATGAAAGATGCTAACAATGTGACTTCTTCCAAAGTAATTATTATAGTCACTCCATAATACTTGAGTTACCCTAGGCCCTATATCCTACTAGGTGTGGCCCTAACTGCAAATTGATTGTCTTTGAAAAGACACACAAAATATTAGTAGCAGTGGTTGCCGGTAGGCAAGGTGATTGGGAGATAGAGATGGGAGGGACATTTATCCTTATGTATTTTTTTATGCAGTTCCACTTGTATGTATTATTTATATTAAAAATCATCAAATTACTGGACTTGATGGTGCATGCTTGTCATTCCAGTGGCTCAGGAGGCTGAGACAGGAGGATTGCAAATTCAAGGCCAATCTCAGCAATTTAGCCAGGCTCTAAGCAACTTAGTGATACCTGTCTCAAAATAAAAAATATAAAGGGTTGTGGATGTGGCTCAGTGGTTAAGCACCCTTGGGTTCAATTCCCAACGCCAAAAATAAATAAATAAATAAACAAACAAATAAATAAATAATCAAATTGGAACAAATACTGAGGGAAAACTTTTTGCTTTATTTGTGTTGTTTGTGTGTTTTGCAGTGTTTGAACCCAGGGCCTCATGCATGCTAGGCAATCATTCTACCACCGAGTAATATCCCCAGCCCAACGGTTATGATTTCCAAACTTTATGGACATTAGAATTACCCACGGATTCTTTGTACCAGCTTGTAACAAAGAAGCACATTTTTGGACTCTGTGGTTTTGATTCAGTAGGTTTGAGTTTGGGCCTAGGAATCTAGTTTTAACAAATTCCTCAGGTAACAGGGCTGCAAGTGATCTGGAGACCATATTTTGAATAATACCAATGCAGCCTTGAGCCTCATTAGGAAAATACACATGTGTGATATTATTTCTTCTTAACATATTCCAAGAATGCAAGAGAAGTGACCATCACCCCATTTTTATAAACATAAAAAATGAGATCCAGAGATAGATGTGTACTTTTCAATGACATACGCACACAAAACAAAGTATTTTTAAAAGCCAGAATATCTGTCCAGTCAGCTCAGATGTGATGGCAGATGGCTTATTCCCACAGGATAGTCCCAGGTCTTGCTATTGCTAGATAGATTTTATGACTGTTCCTGTCTCTTGTTTGAGGATGAAGTTGTACCCCTAATCACTTATTCTTTCTGGTGTACCTCAGGGAGGGCAATGAGCCAGGGGAAACCACCCAGATCACATACCGTGAACTTCTGGTCCAAGTGTGTCAGTTCAGCAATGTTCTCCGTAAACAGGGTGAGTGTGGGGGTGTGGGAAAGGGACCGAAAGGCCTGACCTTGGGATATCTGAGAATTTGTGGGAGAAGACAAAGAATGGAAAGACTCTGGTATTAGAGGAGCTGAAAAGTCAGCTGGGGTGGGGAGGGGCACAGCTGGATGGGAAGGAGCAAGTAGCATCAGGAAGGGTCCATGGTCCATATTCTGTGTTTTTTACCTGCAGGCATTCAGAAGGGTGACCGAGTGGCCATCTACATGCCCATGATCTTGGAGCTCGTGGTGGCCATGCTGGCATGTGCCCGCCTGGGAGCTTTGCACTCCATTGTGGTAGGAGTTTGGGCTGGTGAAAAGGGGTTATAGAGGGGGACAGGGCTCTGAAGAAGTAGGTTGGGCCTGGATAACAGAAGATTGTAAATAACAAACTAAGGAGCTTAGAGTGTTTGTGTCATAGGTCCAACTCAGTTATTCAGGACCCTGGCTTAGAGATCCTAAGTGTTTCATGAGCAACTTCTTTCCTTGTTCACTCAATCTCTGGGACCTCCCTCTCTCCCTCAGTTTTTCTTTCCTTCCCTAGTTTGCAGGCTTCTCTGCAGAGTCTCTAAGTGAACGGATCCTGGATTCCAGTTGCAGCCTTCTCATCACTACAGGTGACTAATTTTCTCACTCCTTCTCCAGAACCCCCCACACTAGAGTCTTGGTCTTTAATAAGCTTGTTGGTTCGGAGCTGCTCAGAATGGAAGGTGGGCACTGCCTGCCTTTCCTCTCCTGTCCTCACCTCAGCTGACCTTCTGTCAGCCCAAATCAGCTGGAAGAGCGAGTCAAGAGGCCCACTCAGGAAAGGCCCTAAGTACATTGTGCCCACTGGGGAGTATAGTGCCTACTAAGGCCTGGAATGTTTGTTGCTCTCCAAAGATGCCTTCTACAGGGGGGAAAAGCTTGTGAACCTGAAGGAGCTGGCCGACGAGTCCCTGGAAAAGTGTCGGGAAAAGTAAGTGTGCTGACCTACTGGCTACTGCCCTGGATTGATTGAGCCTTTCCCCAGTGCCAGCTTTCCTGGCCCCCTCTACCCTAAATGGACATGGGGAAGTCTTGTCAACTTCTCTTTTAAGCCAGTTGGGCTACCACTTCAGGCTTTTCTTTCCTCTAGGGGTTTCCCAGTGAGATGCTGCATTGTGGTCAAGCACCTAGGGCGGGCAGAGCTGGGCACGGGTGACTCCCCCAGCCAGTCTCCCCCAGTTAAGAGGCCATGCCCAGATATCCAGGTGAGTCTGGCACTGCTGTACCCTCTCTGGGCTCAGATTTCTTCCCTTTTCCTGCCCAAGAAGTGTCTGATGTTTTCTTTTCTTCATCATAATGCTAAGGATCTGGGAGACATCATAGGAATGCTGTCTTTTGCAGGGTTGGCTGGGAACAGGTGACTTTCACCTTAAATATGAATGGAGAGGCCCTTGGACCTCAGGGACTTAGCATGAAAAGTTATGCAGGAGACTTCTTGTGCTGGTTGGGATATCTTGATTGGCACAGGGGAAACTAAGGACTGGGGAAATATGCCAACTTGAGTGATTGTATGTAGTCATCTTGACTGGGCTGTGACTTAGAGTGGGCTATCTTTATAGACTAGGGGATGCCTGCCCAGGGTCCAGCCCTTAGGATGGCTCCTTAGTTTTGAATCCAGTTCTTCTGACCGGTGCAGTAGAAAAATCAATGGTGGCCTCCAGGTGTGGGCATAAGTAATGAAAGTTCTGGGATCCAAAAGGACAGAAGGTTACTTAGATTCAGTAACTCAAAGGACCCTGAGTTGTCTTTTCTTTTCCCTCTCTGAGTGGTTTTGAGGCTAGAGTGGCCCTAGTTTAGTTTAGGGAAATTCAAGAGTCCAATCAGTGTTAAGGATTCTATATGTATATATATATAGAGAGAGAGGCTGGAATTAGGATTAGGAAAATAGAGACTGGGGAAACTAGTGAGGGGCGGGGGGAATCTGAGACATTCAGGAGTTTAGAACACACTCACCCTTCCCTCCCACTCCTCTATCCTTGCATCTTGCTCATCAGCCTTTCCATTCCATGGGCTCTTAACAGGATAAGCTGAAAAAGAAATTCAAGTGCATCCAGCCCCAGGTATACACTTCTGTACTGCCTTGGGCACTACTTCCCTATGTGCTTGTCTGTATGTCCATCTGCTTCTTGCCTGTTTGTCCCATTGAGGTGGCTGCCAGACCTAACATTCTTCCTTTGCTCCTGGGATCCTTGACATCTATGTCACTGACAAGTGTTGTGAAATCAAATGTCTGTTGTTGCCTCTGTCAACCAGTATAGTGCAAGGATCTCGGATAGGTAGCAACAAAAATCCCATTTCACTCCTGGTGCTTAGACCCTGGGAGAGGGAATCAGGTAACCTGTCAGAAAGCATTTACTATGTATTTAGCTGGGACAGAGACAGGAGAGACAGTAGAGGAGTTACAGATCCTGACTTGGGAATTCCCCATCAAGTTGGTAAAAAATAAGTATTATACACGACAGTAGAAAAGAAGATTCCTAAATACATTTATATACTACTTTGGAATTTACAAACTACACATAACTTTTTGATGTAATTAAATACTAAAATGAATAAGAGTCACACTGCAAGAGGTTCTAAGATGGGAGATCTATAAGTGTGTGTTCAAAGCAGTTTAGTTTAGAGAAGAGAGTGGGCCTGGAGTCCAGAGACCAAGTTTTAGCTATGCACCTTGATTGAATAAATCTTCCCTCCCCTCTGGGTTTCATTTTCCTTAGTAGTAATAGAGAGATGATAATACATGTTTAAAAGCAAACATCTCCTGGGTTGGGGTTGTAACCCAGAAGTAGTAGTGTACTTGCTTAGTATGCTTGAGGCCCCAAGTTTAATCACCACTGGAAGGAAGGGAGGGAAGGAAGGAGGGAGGGAGGGAGGAAGGGAGGAAATGTCTGTCTTTACTTAAAAAAAAAAAAAAAAAAAAAAGCTCACTATTCCTACATGAGATTTACCATCTTCGCAGGTTACCTTACTCTAAGTCCGCTATGATTAATCTCTTATGCTAATAGTAGATATATAAGCCCCTCTTCTCTATTCTCACTAGTATGATAGAGACAGATCTGATTCCTAGGAAACACTCCTTTCCTTTTAAAACTCAAGCAAGGGACCCAAATCCTTCTTTTGAAAGGGATAACAAACTTGGGAGTTTAGAGGATAAGCTCTGGAGCCAGACTTGGGTTCAAATTGGGTTCAGATTCTGGCTCTGCTACTGTATAAGTTTGGACCAGTTGCTAAGATCTCTTGCTTCAGTTTCTCCAGCTGCAAAATAAGGATAATAATTGTACCTTTCTCTGGGGTTTTGTCAATATATGTAAGGTGCTTAATGTGTTAACTACTTAATAAATGTTAGCTGTTACTGCTTTCCCTTTACACAGCAGACAGACTGGCATTTTTTTAAAGTATATTTTTAGTTGTAGATGGACACAATTTTATTTGTAAACAAGTAAATAAAATTTTATTTTATTTACTTATTTTCTTATATGGTGCTGAGAGTCAAACCTAGTGCCTCACGTATACAAGGGAAGCGCTCTACCACTGAGCCACAACCCCAGCTCCCAGACTGGCATTTCTAAAAGGAATAATAATAATAATAATAAACTCTAGTAATTCTGCCTCAAACTGCAGGCTCCTGGATTTTTACTTCTTGGTGGTAAAGACCAAAGAGCATAAAAATAGATTTAAAAAATCTAGGTTTGTTGGCCTGAAAGTGGCAGTAAAAGCTGTAAAAAATCTTGGCAGAGTTCCAGACCCCTCCATCCTTAAGCAATCTTCAACAGAAGGCGTGGTACAGTTTGCAGGTACCCTCCCCAACCATATCACCAATGGACTTCCTTATATTTGTCTTCCATATCTGGCAGCTCCCCTCCCTGAAGCTATCCTAGTCGAAGGACAAAGGCCAACTCCCCAGTTTTTACTTTAGAAAATTCAAATCATTTCCTGGATCCAAGTCATAGGCCTATGAGGCCCACACTCAATTTACAAGCAAAGTTTACTTTACTAATTGATCTCATCCTGCTTCCTGGTGCTCGTTATTGACTCCATGCCTGGAGTACCCCACCTCCTCCACTCCTCCCTGTATACTTATACACACACAAAGGAATCAGTTGTACACAATTATAAGAATACCCTCATTGCAGAACCACAATGTTGACCATTTCTTACCTTATGACAATTCATAGTTCGATAGACCAGCACCATTTTTCCAATCAATATTGACATAGTTCTGCTTAAATACATTAACACCCTCACCTCAAGAGATTTGGGTCGAGTGCAGTGGTGCACACCTGTAATCCCAGCAGCTCAGGAGGCTGAGGCAGGAGGATTTCAAGTTCAAAGCCAGCCTCAGCAACTTAACGAGGCTCTAAGCAACTCAGTGAGATACTGTCTCTAAATTAAAAAATAAGCAGGTCTGGGGATGTTGTTCAGTGGTTAAGCACACCTGGGCTCAATCCCCAGTCCAAAAAAAAAAAAAAAGAAAAGATTATATAACAATATATATACAAATTCATTAATTAGAGATCTTCCACCAAAAATATTCTTGTTTTATAGCTGAGGCAGCTTCTCTCTTTTCTTTCTTTTCCTTTTTAAAAATTTTTAATGCCACCCTCACATGGACTGGGATTGTCCTTCTTATGATGTTCGTATGCTAGAACTTCAAATTCTCTAGAGTAAGGGGCAGGTAGTACAGAAAGAGGAGTAGATGGAGAGTTATTTTCTGATTTATCAAAGTATGTGGCTAATACTTCAGGATTTTTTTTTTTTTTTTTGTATTTGGACTTGAACCCAGGGGAACTTTACCACTTAGCTTTATCCCCAGTCTTTTTTTACTTTTAAATTCAAGACACTGAATTGCTGAGACTGGCCTCAAACTTGTGATCCTCTGGCCTCCACCTCCCAAGTTGTTGGAATTACAGGTGTGTACCATTATACCCTGCTGCTTTGAGATTTTTTTCTTAAACCAAATATACACATAATAAATTTAACAGGTAAGAGCATTTCTTTAACATTGACATGACTACTTGTCATCTAGGACCATCAAACATTCAATAATCTAATGAAGCCATGGGGGTGCATACATGTAATCCCACTACTTGGGAGGCTGAAGCAGGAAGATCATAAGTTTGAGGCCAGCATGGGCAACTTAGCAAGAGCCTGCCTGTTACAAATAAAATTTTTTAAAATGCTGGAGGTGTAGCTCAGTGGTAGAACATTGCAAGCATGAGGCCCTGGGTTCAATCCCAAGTACTTAAAAAAAATCCAATGAATATAAAAGGGCTTTGAGACATCTAAAGCAAATCCCAAACAGTTCTCCTATGTTCTTACACCTTTAAGTATATCTTCCAGTGGTCATTGAACTTAACCTCTATCCCTTCTGACATTCACTAGTCTTCCCCCAGAACAATCCAAAGCTTGATGTTTATAAAATAATATCCTTTTCTTCTGTTTTCAAAGTCTTTTTGAGATTATAAAGCCAAAATGACTATTCTCATTTAAAAAGGAATAACTTGAAGTAGACTGACTTGCTCAAGGGCACATAGCTAGGAAGTAGCAGAAGTGGGATTAAAATCCAGTATAATTTTTTTATATATCCAGGGACTCCAATTTTACCTAGCAAAGAGTAGATTTTAAAAAACTAAGGGCTGAGGTTATGGTTCAGTGGTAGAATGCTCTCCTAGCATGCATGAGGCACTGGGTTCAATCCTCAGCACCAAATAAAAATAAAATAAAGATATTGTGTCCTCCTAAAACTAAAAAATAAATATGTAAAATAAATAAATAAACTGGTGTTCAAAGAGGTGATACATCTCAGCATCATGGCACATGCTTGTAATCCCAGCAATTCAGAAGGCTGAGGAAAGATTGAAAGTTCATGGATAATTTCAGCAACTTAGTGAAACCCTCTTTTGAAATAAAAAATAAAAAGGGCTGGGGAATGTGGCTCAGTGGTAAAGCACCTATGGGTTTAATACTCAGTACCCCGCGCATGCACACACACACACACACACACAAAAGTGATATAGGGTTAGGCATGTAGCTCAGTGGTGGTAGGATACTTGCCTACTCTGGGTTCTATACCCAGCAATGCCACCCCCCACACACACACACACACAAAGATGTTGCAAAAAGGTTTTGTATCTAGGAAAGGACAATAGTCTCAGACTTGAGAGAATTTTCAGGATGACAGATCCAGAAGACATTATCAAAGGCAATCAAGTAAAAGGGGGATGTTCCTCTCCTGGGAAGAATCCACTTTGGTCCTTCTCCACCTTCCTGAAGCAAGGCTTCCTGCTGAATGGAACCTGTCTCCTCAGGCAGAAATTGCTATGGGAAAAAAACATGGTATCAGTGTTGTAAAGGCAAGAGAGAACCTCCTAATGTGGATATGCTGTGGATATACAAGGAAAAAGTGCTTGGACCAAGATCTGTTGATTTCTTTACTACTAACAGGGTCAAGTGCCCACCTCACTTGCAGACTCTGACTGATTTTGCATTTCTAAATTGTGTGGTGTCTGTATCCCTGCTGATGAGCCCTAGTCCCATAGTACATGTGTGTATGCAGGCTGTGTGTGCTAGTCATTCATCCAACAAAAATTTTACTGAATGTCTTTTGAGTGTCAGGCACTTTACTAAGTGTTGGGGACCTAGGGGTGAAAAAAGGGCAGACATGCCACTGTCATTCTAGAGGTCACTAGAATCTAGTCAAGGGAGACAATAATCAAGTAAACAAAGAAGATCACTAGAAATATATGTTATTCGAGAAAGAAATATGATGTGATTAATAAGAATAGCAGGGATGGGATGGGAATCTGTCAGATACTGTTTAGGTAAAAGCTAAGAAGGTGACATTTCAGCTGAGAATTGAAGGATGGGAAGTAACCAACCAAGGGACCCTCCTCAGCCTGAGGCTTGGTGAGGGAAGAGGTGGGTAGGGGTGGAGAAAGGATGTCAGGGTGCTTGAAGAACCCAGGAAACCTGTGGTTCTTTTTGTTTTGCCCATTCTATCCTTGCAGGGCCCTCCTTCCCTTCCTGTACCTTCATCTACTAGTCCCACCCCAACCCTCCAGGTGCCAGGTAGGGCTGTCTCCTGCTCCCATCTTGAGTTGCTCACCGTCCTTCCCTGCCCATTCCTGTCTTCCTGTCTCTGCAGATCTCCTGGAATCAAGGGGTTGATTTGTGGTGGCATGAACTCATGCAAGAGGCAGGGGATGAGTTTGAGCCTGAGTGGTGTGATGCTGAGGACCCACTCTTCATCCTATATACCAGTGGTTCCACAGGCAAACCCAAGGCAAGTGTGTATGTGTGGTTGTCTCTACTATGTAAGAGTAAAAAGTGGTTTTCTGGGAAAGCATGTAACAACAGGAATTTTATTCTACAACTCTGAGTTTCAAAAATGTTACGTTACCTTTTCTAAATCAAATTAAGACATAAATTCTCAGTTACTAGAAGGTGAAGCCCAGGGTAAGATAAGTCAGTTGGGGGCCCAGAAAATGGCGAAAGGATCAGTCCGTGTGACTGACATGGATGCTACTTGCCCATTCCCTCATGGTTTGGTGGAAAGAGAGTGTCAATGTCAAGGATGGGCACAGGAATCATTCAGTTACTTCTTCATGGCTCACTGTTGACATTCTCTGCTAGAGCACAGTGTGAGAGCTGGAAGGACTTAAGAAAACTGACTCTTTAATTGATCTGAAAGACTTGAAAGCTATGTCACTCTGCTTTCCCACCTACCCTACCCCCTAAGTTCTCTCCATCATTTGGAATATCCCTCAATGGGTCTTTAAAAACACAATTTTGGCATCTCCTTTCTAGGGATAGTTTAGGGAGGGGGTAATGGTTACTGTTTATTCAAATCACTCTGACAATGTGGAATTGAGTGTGTGGGTGCAAATACACAGATGAGTGCTAGGAGTGTTCATGTGTGTGTGTGAGTAATGTGGGTGACTTAGAAATATACTCTGAGTTGCTGGGCACTATGGTGCAAATCTGTAATCCCAGTAACTCAGGAGGTTGAGGCAGGAGGATTGCAAGTTCAAGGCCAGCCTGGGCAATTTAGTGAGACCTTGTCTCAAAAAATAAAAAGGACTGGGGATGTAGCTCAGTGATAGAACATCCAGGGGTCCAGTCCCCAGTACCAAAAACAAACAAACAAATAAATACATGGAATTTGAGTGTGTAGGTTGGAATGATGGGATGCTATGCATGTGTGATATCAGGTATGTGATAAAGGAGATAAGATGGGAACATGGAGAAAGGAGATGGAAGAGAGACAGATGCTGTGAAAGGGATGCTGACAGGGTCAGAATCCCTGAGAAGGGTCTGCTCCAGCTCTGCCCAGCCTCCATTTTTTGGTCAGTGGAGTTGGGTACAAGAGCTCAACTGGAAGCACTATTCCTTCTACAGGGTGTGGTGCACACAGTTGGCGGTTACATGCTTTATGTGGCTACAACCTTCAAGTATGTGTTTGACTTCCACGCAGAGGATGTGTTTTGGTGCACAGCAGACATTGGCTGGATCACTGGCCATTCCTATGTCACCTATGGGCCACTGGCAAATGGTGCCACCAGTGTTTTGGTGAGAAGGGAACTGGAACTCATGGCCACCTGGCCTAGGCTGGGGGATGGACAAGATTATCCTGGGTGACTGCTTCCCAAGACACTTAGACTAGAGGCAGTGGACTTGTTTCCTGGAAAAACAGGAGTCCTTGAGGGGTTGTATGTGGTTACTAGGAAGTTCTCTACTTGGTTGGTCAGATAGGGCAAAATACTGAAACTAAGGGAATATTAGGGGAATGGTAAGACTCTTGGGAAGGACCAGGAATGATCTGCTGCTTTCACTGGGGTCAGTTTGAAGGGATCCCCACATACCCAGATGTGAGTCGTCTATGGAGCATCGTGGACAAATACAAGGTGACCAAGTTCTACACAGCACCGACAGCCATTCGTCTGCTCATGAAGTTTGGAGATGAACCTGTCATCAAGTGAGACACCCCCTTCCCAGTTGGTGTTCTATAGATAGAAATCCTTCAGAGCTGGGTGTTGCCCTTTGTACATAGTTTTTTTTTTTTCCCCATTGTTCCAATTCCCTGATGTGAATAGGGGAGAAAGTAAGAGAAGGACCAGGACATGTGTACCCTGGCTCCCAGTGGTACTCAGAAATTTCCTCTCTCCCATTCCCTGCCCAAGGCATAGCCGGGCATCCTTGCAGGTGCTAGGGACAGTGGGTGAACCTATCAACCCTGAGGCCTGGCTGTGGTACCACCGGGTGGTAGGTGCCCGGCGCTGCCCCATCGTGGACACCTTCTGGCAAACAGAGACAGTGAGTGAGGGGTTCAGAAGGATGGGCTCAGGGACAATGTTGGAAAACTGACTCAAACCCCTGATCTCTGATTTCCACAGGGTGGCCACATGCTGACCCCCCTCCCTGGTGCCACACCCATGAAACCTGGTTCTGCTGTGAGTGAATTTCCCCTGTTGGTCCTGGGCTTGGCAGGGATAGGGTTGTGGGGGTATTTGGTCTACTAGAGAATGGACCCATATGTATGAGGAATTTGGGGCACTGGGGCTCCTTTGGAATTGAGTCAGAATTGTCTCATTCCTTTTCTTGGGTTCTGTCTCCTATTTGCTTTTAGTCCTTCCCTTTCTTTGGCGTAGCTCCTGCAATCCTGAATGAGTCTGGGGAAGAGTTAGAAGGTGAAGCTGAAGGTTATCTGGTAAGGCCCTGCTTTTTTTTTTTTTTTTTGGTGGAGTGGGGTCCTTTGAAGAAGGAAAAGGATCTACCACAGCTACTTTACTTCAGAGTTAATAACCTGATCTCTCTTGATAGCTGCTTAGAACTGCTCTACAGTTGGTGGTTTGTCCTCTATTGAAAGACTTCAGGAGGAATTCTTCTAGATACTTTGCCTGCATCTCTGCCTTTTGGTGCACAAGGTTCTTATGGGCCTTTTAAGATTCTTTTCAAAGATTCTCTATGAAACTTTTAAAAAAAAATTTTTAGATGTTGATGGACCTTTATTTTATTCATTTATTTATTCGTGGTGCTGAGAATTGAACCCAGTGCCTCACACATGCTAGGCAAGTGCTCTACCACTGAGCCATAGCCCTAGCCCCCCACCCCAATGATATTTTTTAGGGTATGGAAGACAGTCCTAATTCTTCCTTTGACAAACATTCTTGAGACAGGAGGCTTAATAAAATAGTAGATAATCATGTAGGCTCTTGAGTCAGCCTGTCTGGGTTCAAATCCTGACTCTGCTTCTTCTATGACCTCAGAGAAGTTACCTAATACCTTTGAACCTAACTTTTCTTATTTGGAAAGTTGGGTTTTAATATTACTTTTGTCTCCTTTGGCTGTTTTGTCAATTAGATAATCCATGGAAAGCGGTTAGCACAAAACCTAGAAGTTAGTGCTCAATAAATGTTAGCTATTATGATGTTTGTGTTAGTACTTAATAGGGATCTTATCAGCCATGTCCTCCAGACCCTACCCAATTTCATTTTTCTAAGAACAGTTAGTAACAGGAGCAGGACTTGAATCTAGGCCTTTTGACTCAGCCTATAATTCCATCTGTTCTCATGAATCTGCTACCACAGAACATTATTATTAACTCATGTGTGGGACCCATTTTTTTGTTTTGTTTTTGGTGTGGTACTGGAGATTAAACTCAGGGGCGCTCTAACACTGAGGTATAGCCCCAGTCCTTTTTATTTTTTGATAAGGTCTTACTAAATTGCCTAGGCTATCCCCAAACTTTTAATGCCGTAGTCTCCTGAATACCAGGGATTTTAGTCATGTGCCACCACACCTGGTTTGAGTCCCATTTTTTATATGACTGTTTTCATTTGCTTTAAGCTGGACTTAAAATTTACTAAAAGCTTGTAACTGAAAGAATACTGTGCTAAGCAGTTTCTACATACTATTAATTTAATCCTCAAAATAACTTAAGAAGATTGAAATTATTTTCTCAGGTTTACAAATGAGGATTCTAAGAGAAGCAAAGTTAGTTTCCTGAGATCACATAGCTAGTTAGTAAGTTGTAGAGTTGGGATTCCAAGTCAGGATCATTCATCTCCAAAGCTTATAGTTTGTCTTACTTCATAGGAATGGACTTTAGGATATTCCCCCCATATTTAGCAAAGAAATTATTATCTTCCTCCGAGACAGCCTAGCAGTTGTGATCACTGTGCCTTCCTCCCTCCACAGGTGTTTAAGCAGCCCTGGCCAGGGATAATGCGCACGGTTTATGGGAACCACACACGCTTTGAGACCACCTACTTTAAGAAGTTCCCTGGGTACTACGTGACAGGAGATGGTGAGCCTTGGCTAGCCTCTCCCTGTACCTCCCATTAAGATGTACCTTCACCTTCCATTTTCAAAAGAGTTGGTTAAGGGTAGAGAACAGAAAGGAACATGTCCTAAATATCACTGTCTAGTAAACAGGCAGAGCAACAGAGAAAACTTTAAGAACAGGAATGAGTATTGCAGGAAAGGTCTCAAGATGATGCCATCTAATGTTAAATGTCCAAGAGTTTTCTTGTTTCTTGATCCTGTGTTGACAGAGATGTAGCATGTAGCAATGTTTGTTACTGTGTCATGTGTGTCTCCATGTTTGGAGCCTGTTTGTCCGCCAAGTCCATATTGTATTTACTGAGCACCTACTATGCCCAACCACTGATCTAATAAGCACAAGGTATATTACCATGAATATTAGTCAAGGTATCTTTTATCATGGGATTTACATTCTAGTTAGAAACAGACAGACAGTAAATCCAGCAAACAAGTAAATAAGCTTATCTTAGGTAGAGGTAAGTGATATGATGAAAATAATGTGATAAAGAGTGTCTTCAGGGACAGCTACTCAACACAGAGTGGAGAGTGGTCAGAGGCAGCTTTTCTGAACTGACATTTGAGCAGAGACTTGAGGGGTGAAAAAGAACCAGATACAGAGAAATCTAGATTAAGAGTATTGTTTTCAGTAGGACACAAGGTGGTGTTTTTGTCTTTTTGTTGCTTGTTGCAGTGCTGGGTATGTAACTCAGGGCCCTTATGCATGCTAGGCAAGTGCTCTACCATTAAGCTATACCCCCAGCTCCAACACAGCTTGAAATGAATGAGGAATGGACTGAAGCCTGTATGGCTAGAGTGTAGTAAGCACAGGGAAGAATATCACGTGAAGCTGGAGAGTAAATAATATAGCGTCTTGTGGGCCATGATGAGCAGTTTAGATTTTATTCAAAGTACAATGAGAGACATTTACATGTTTTAAGAAGGGGAGTGATAAGAACTACTTTACTGTTTAGAAAACAACTACCTGAGTTACAGCGACTTGAGATGGCTATATTAGTTATTTACTGCCATGGAATAAATTACCCTCAAACTTGGTAACTCAAAACAACAAGTATTATATTATCTTACATAGTTTCTGAGTTATCAGGATCAGTGAACAGCTTAGATGGGTGGTTCTTTGTCAAGTGTCTCTCATGGATTGCAATCAAACTGTTGGTAGGGGCTGTAGTTATCTAAAGGTATGACTGAGTCTAGAGGACCCACTTTCTTACTCAATCTTGTGGCTGCTGGCAGAAATACTCAGTTTCTCACCATCTCTGTAGGGCTATTTACAACGTGGCAGCTGGCTTTCCCTAGGGTACAAGATCTGAGAGAATACATCCAAGGTGGAAGCCAATGTGTCTTCTGTAATCTAATCTCAGAAATGACATCCTGTTGGGCTGGGGTCGTGGCTCAGTGGTGGCATGCTCGCCTAGCATGCACGTGTCACTGGGTTCGACCCTCAGCACCATATAAATGTAAAGATATTGTGTCCACCTAAAACTTAAGAAATGAATGTTAAGGAAAAAAAAAAAAAGAAATTACATCCCATCATTTCTGCCAAATTCTGTTGGTTACACAGACTAACCTTGCACAGTGAGAAAGAGAACTATTTGCAGGGCTTTAAATACTAGGAGATGGAGATCAATGGGACCATCATGGAGGCTGGAAGCTGGAAGACTTGCTAGAAATCTACTGCATTGGGTATGACAGTTTGGTAATGTGGATCATGTGCTCTATTGTGGGGTATTTATATGTTGTGCATTTCTTCCCAGGCTGCCGGCGGGACCAGGATGGCTATTACTGGATCACTGGCAGGATTGATGACATGCTCAATGTATCTGGTGAGGGCCCAGGACCCCCTACCATTTCATTAGCTCTGTTACCCTGACAACTCCCAGCTAAAGACTTTATAAAGAGACCCGGGATTGTCATTTGGCCAGACCAAACATGTGTGGAGTGTGGTATTCAGTTCTGGGTTCAGGTTTTGGAAGAATGATCAGCACTGGAATATGCCTAGAAGAAACTGGGGTGGTGAGGTAACTGGAAACATGCCACGTGAGGACTGGATGAAGGGCATTCCCCATGCAGACTGGGGTCTGCCCTGCGGGTACCAATGGAACAAAGGCTGGGGCAAAGGCTGGAATCTCTCATGGCATTTCCTTTCTCTTGACAAGGACACTTGCTGAGTACAGCAGAAGTGGAGTCAGCACTTGTGGAACACGAGGCTGTGGCAGAGGCAGCTGTGGTGGGCCATCCTCATCCTGTGAAGGGCGAATGCCTCTACTGCTTTGTTACCCTGTGTGATGGCCACAGCTTCAGCCCCACCCTCACTGAGGAGCTCAAGAAGCAGAGTAAGGAGCTCTCCTCGGCAAGGACTAGAGGGTCTGCATGTTGTTGGGGAGGGGCTGCAGCAAGTTGTTCCCCAAACCATGAATAGAGCTCACAGGGTCCCATGGTCCAAATGATTTCTACCTACTTAGTTTCCACTAGTCTTTCTACAGGTTAATAATAATAGCCAACAACTATTTAATACTTTTTTTGTGCCATCACTGGGCTTAGTGCTTTAAATGCATGACCCCATTTAATCCCTATAATCACCTCCACAAAAGAGATACTATTGTTACTCTAGTTTCAAAGATGAAGAAACTTCAGGTGCAGAGAAGTTAAATCACTTGCCCAAGACTATACTTCCTGAAAGGTGTATTTAAATTCTGGCAGACTGATTCTACAGCCAGAGTTCCACGAACATGGGTTAAGATATAATAGGAGAGGCAGAGAACCTGAGGGTGACTCTGTAGACAGGGCCTTCAAGGGGAAACAGTTGGGGAACTAAACCATCCCTCCCTTGGCTTTTGAGAGTCTGGCTAAAGGTGATGAAGAAAAACTTGATTTGTTGATTACAGTTAGAGAAAAGATTGGCCCGATTGCCACACCAGACTACATCCAGAATGCACCTGGCTTGCCTAAAACCCGCTCAGGTATGTTCAGATACCTCCAGGGATTGGGATGGGCTGAGGCCCAGTGGTATGGGGTGTGTGGATGAAAGCCTTTGGTGGGGTTGGGTGGGTCAGTGCTGTCACTTAGTAACCAGTGGCTTGTGGTCCCCCAGGAAAAATCATGAGGCGAGTGCTTCGAAAGATTGCTCAGAATGACCATGACGTGGGGGACACATCTACAGTGGCTGACCCGTCTGTCATCAGTCACCTCTTTAGCCACCGTTGCCTGACCATCCAGTGAACAAGACTCTTTACCCAGGATTCTCCTGCTTGGCTCTCCAAAGTTCTGTCCGTCCTCCCTGTCCCCTTTCTAGGAGTTCAGAGGGCCAATCCCGACCCACACTTTGTCCCTATATGGAGACAGTTTCCTGTGACTGCCAGGCAAAAGGGACAAAGTCCCAAGTCAGCCTCAGACTACTATGTCTCCAGTCTCCAAAGAACTCTCCATGCCCAGTACAGGGACCTGAAGACCATGTCCCTAAGTTCAGAGGGTAAATAAGGGCCTAGACTGAAGCTGGGAGCCAACCCTAAATCCTGTGTCAGCTTTCTCAGAAAGCACCAGTACTTATCTTGGATATGCACTTGTCTTTAGGAATGACAGTTTGTGAGTCCAGGAATAATAATTATTTTTTTAAATACTTTGCTGCTTCTGTTCTGAGTCTGAATTCCCTCTTTGCTCCAGAGGCTGTGTAAGCCAGTTCAGTCTCTAGATGCTTTTCAAATCATCTGCTTCTTTGGAGGAGTGGGTGTATTTTGTTACTAGGATCAGAGGAACTTATCTTCCCTGTCCTGTACCCACCTTTCCATGAACAGAGCCTGCCCATGAGAGATACACTCATATGGAACTCTCTTCTCTTGCCCTGTTGATGCTTAAGCTCCATGGTTGTAGGAATAAAGTTTGTGACCTCAAGAAGGTGTGACTGGTTTTCTTAGGTATCTTTCAGGCTGTACATGTAGCTGCTCTGATTTGTGTGGCAGGTGGGAAAGGGAGTGATATTCCCGAGGACTACCCCAGTGTCTTCCTTCTAAAACTTTTGGGAAGAGGCAGGCAGGGCTTCACTCACAGGAACTCTGACAAGCCCCTCAGTTAAGTAAGAGTGACTGAAGCCACTTCACAACTTTCATATCCCATTGTGGTTGCCTTCCCACCTGGGTTTCTGTCAGGGACTCCTACTTTTCCCTATGATCCTATGGGAGTGTTAGTGAGTGACTAAAGATTGGAACTTCAGGATCCCATCCATAGGGTCTGGGTCTAGGGAGACCCTGACTACAGCCCAGTCACATTCCCTGCCCCAATCCACCGTAAGTGGGCTGATCTAGATTATAACTTTCCTCTTTCCTCTGTATACAAAACAACGATTCAACAGTCAGTAATGTAATTTTATTTAAGGCAGAGATGGAAAAAAGTCTATGCCCCCCCCCCCCTTATCTCTCCTCTTTCTACCACTCAGTCCTATCCCAAGTCAGGCACTTGAAGCTGCTGAAAAGGCTGATGAGGGGTCAAGAGGAGTATGGCAAAATTTATGGACCTTGACCTCAGAGCAGCTCCCTTCCCACACCTCAAAGATTTGGGGGCTTCTAGATCTCATCTAATGGAAACACAGCCTTTCTGGTCCTCAGATCCTTCACACTAGACCTTAGAAAACTTTGGGAGACAAGGGCCCTCCTAAGGTAGGAGGGTTCGGAGATTAGTGACAAGTACGTGGGATAGAAGATCTCTTGAGTGAAGTCCAGGCTGTCCAGGCCGTGCCCTCATACAGGGTATGGATTGTCCAGGACTGCTACTCCTGCAGCCACACCCCCATCTGCATGCTCGATGGCTTTGGTTCGAAGTAGATGCCCCACGTGCTTGTTCATCACAAGTGTCTTTCCCTGCCTATAGAAATGGGGCCAGAAGACATACAACATCACCAAACCCAGGACTTTTCCTGGTCCTAGCTAAGCAGTACATGGGTAACCTACTATATCCAAAACAGGGCTAGGATTTTAGAATAGATTTAGGTTTGCATTCTAGCTTGGAAATTACTAGCTTTGTATCCTTGGAGCAAATTCCTTAGCCTTTCTAACTATCAATTTCCTCAATTTAAAATTGGGATAACACCCCTCACTTTGCAAGTAGGTCCTAAAGAGTAAATAAAGCAAGAACACTCTTAATTCATGTCCTGAGCTATGAGTTTTCTCTCTCAAGGTGGCTGTGAGGGTGGTAGGAGTGACAGGCAGAGATGCTGAAAGTGGTTAGAAGGGGAGGTTGTGCAGGGGCAGGTTTTGGCAGGGAGCATCTGGTATTCCTTGCCCTAACCTTGAAGTATTTTGTAGGAAGTAGCATGAGGGACTTGTTACTTACAAATTCCCAAGTCCTCCTCTCTTTCTGATTCTTTGTGTGCAAATCCAAATCCAGGGGCTATATAGCTCTTCAAAGCCACTGAATGATGTCTAGCTGACCTTTCTCATCTTTCTCCAGAATCCCCAGGGGACTTTGAGCTGGATCCAAACTCTCTTCCTCCCTGGAGAATCTACTCCTGACTGTCAGACGATCTATTCTCAATTCTCTTGGTACCATCTGCAATTTCCATTATATGAGAAGTTCCTTTATATGTTGAGAAGCAAAATACTTCTCATATGGGCTTCATTTGAGAGCTCTGTGAGGTGGGCAGGTCTTGAGTCCTTGGCCTCATTTCATAGACAAGGAAATAAGTAAAAAAGCTAGGGATTGGCAGAGCTGGGCCTGAAGCCCATGATTCCTGACTCTGTCCAGGGTTTCTTCTAGCTCCTTCCACTACCTGCTGGGAGGTAGGAAAGGAGCTTCCCCTTATTGGCTCACCTGACATAGACTCCAAAGATGCCCAGCTCTGAGATGCACTGGACCACTCTGACAGGGCTGCCAGGCCGTAGCAGGCAGTTTGCAAAAGGCTCAGGTTCAATCTTCTCCATGAGGATGTAGGAGGCCCTCTCCTCGCGGTCCTTTAGCTGCTCCAGGGCCTGCACCATTTCCTCCCCATACAAGTTGTTGCCTGCAATTAAACTGGCCAGTTACCTTGAACCCTCTACTTATCTTTTTCACTTCTGGGGCCATGTGAACAACTCAACAGCCTTAGTTCATGACACCAGCTCAGTAAAGCTGGAGTACATCTGGCTTCTAACAATCCAAGGCCAATCTAACAGGAAAGCCCTTACACAAGCGAACACACCTACCATCACACCATCCTGCCTGGTTCTCCTGTCTATGGATGCGTCTTCTCAGCCTCAGTTCCTTCTCTTCTTAAATGTTGGGGTTCCCCAGGAATCTATCCTACACCCTTGTTCTCTCTTCCATATATCTTTTTTCAGGGAGTTCTCTTCTGTATTTCCAAGATCCCACCTATACCCCATAACTTGTTAACTCCTGTATCTTTAACTTAAGCTGCTTGCTCTAGATATCACACGAATGTCCCACAGGTCTCCAAAACAAACTCAGCATGTCCAAACAGAACTCAATTTCTGCTTCAATATGCCCCTCTTGGACTTCCAATTCCCAATTAGGCAAAAGGCATCCCTGAGTCCTATTTCAACTCCTCCCTCTGCTTTACCTCAGACACTACCTCAGACATGTCTCTCCAGTCTCTGTTCCATGATGTCATAGCCCTAGTCTGGAACTCTACATCACTATTCTGGACAACTGTACCAGCTTCCTTTATGGTCTCTCTGCCACCAGTCTCTTCATTCCAGGAAATTTATAATGGCCGAAACATTGTACGTTTTGCAAGTTCTTACCACTGATAGCCAGTGGGATCCTTAATCAATCAAACGTCCCCTTCCTGCTTAAAACTCTCTAATGGCTTCCCATGATAAAATCCAATTTCCTAACATACATTCAGTGCTCTTTATAAGGCCTCCTACCATCTGCTACTCCAACCTCACCATTCTCATTAACCTCAAAACATACCATGCTTTCATGGCCTAGTGCTCTTGCTTGAGATTGTTCCTTCTGTTTAGAACACTCATCCCCCTTTTCTACCTGGAAAACTCCAACCAGGTCAAAAATCATCTCTGGATCTATGAGGCAGACACGATCCCTGCCCTCAAGGAGTTTCAAATGAGGCAGGAAGACAGACATGTATTTTGTGGAACCTAACACACTACTACCTGCTACTCTATCATCTGCCCGAGGCACCTCAAACTAAAGTTGTCCAAATCCTCCAGTGCTGGTTAATTCCCCTGAATTCCACAGCACTTGGTCACAGGGTCTCGGGGGACACTGTCCTTGGTGGGACCTATGTCACTTCCTCTTGTATCACCATGCCTGACCTATGTCCATGGAAGTATTCACTGGTGACAACTTGGTAGCTCCTTTTACTGAGCAGCTCTGCAGAGGGGGATTCACCTACCTCCACCCTCTCTTTGAGGCTTTAGCACAAACCGGTTTGGGGCAGCAAGAGCCTCATTAATGGCCTGGTCCCCTTCTTCACCCTGGCAAGAGGCAGAAAGTAGTCACCACACAGTTTTAAGACAAAAAGAAGTAATGAGAGTCCTGCTGATCATACAAGTATGGGAAGAGCAGGAGTAGGAACAGCCACTTGCTCTTTCAGGCTGGACATTTCTTTTCAGATGTGATCCCCACAACCCTTGCAGCCATAAACACAGGGAGAATAGGTCTTCCTCTGGCAACACAGGCTCTGCAGCAGGTAGTCTAGACAGTGGGTACAGCTATTCCTCAATTCTTGCTACCTGCCTTAGTCCTGTCCCCTGGTTGACACCCTCATCTCTACCTTTGTTGAGGAGTTGACGGTGAATTCCAGCCCTCTGAGGCTGCTCTCATCTCCAAGGTTCTAGGGGTTCCCCAGAGCACCATTGACGCAAGTCACAATAATAACCATAATGCCAGTTCTACCCTTCCCGACACATTGGGCTCCAGCTTTCTGTCACTAAGAGGCCTGTGATGGGAGAAATGGGTTGCTTATGTACCATGTCCAATGAGTATAGACCAGCGAAGGTGGCACGGAGGCGGGCCACAGCCTCAGGCTGGCCAGGGAGCAACATCTCCAGCACGCCCGCCCGGCTCAGCTCCTGCTGCACTTTTTTAGTCCCAGTCAGCTGGGTGGCAATGTCTGGGCACTTAACAGCGCATGACCTCTCCAGCAGTAAGCGTGCTTTCCAGTTCTGCAGAGAGAGGAACACAAAAAGCAAAAAAGAAATCTACTTTAGTTCATGTCTGCTGATCATTACTGATTATGATTTTTATCTTCACATTGATTATCTCCCAAGATCATTGCAATATCCTTGTGAGGAAAGTGTGACCTTTTCGAATCCATGGGATTCTTGCCTTAAGGAGCTCACAGTCTAGCACACTGATACATGACCAAAAATAAAGGGAAACGACAAAAGGTGAAAAATCTTTTATGAGGATATAGAAAAACTGATGATGAGGTTCGAAGGGCTTGGGCCACTTATTTATGAGTTCAGCTTCCCACCGTTATTTCAAATAAAATTCAACACCTCAAACTCTGGTTTTTCTTCAGAGTGTATAAGTCTGTTGCCTTTTACCAAACAAAAAATCCAAACTCCTTATCATGGCCTATAAGACCCTGTGGGATCTGGCTCTTGTCTGTTTTTTCAACTTCATTCCATATTGCCACCCCCGACCTCTACCCCTGCATCCTGATTCCCCCATTCTAGCCACATAGGCCTATCATTCCTCAAACACACAAAACCTCCTCAGATCCTTTGCATTTGTGTTTTCCCTTTGCCTGAAATTCTCTTTCTTTTGGCTTTTTCCAGGAATGGCTAGATCCTTCTTATCATTAAGTCTTGACTCAGTTACCTTCTCAGAGAAGCCTTCCTTGACTACCCTATTTAATGTAGGTTCAACATAATTCTCTATCTTTTCACCCTGCTGTTTCATTCAAAGCAGTTGTTTCCCAACTAGGAGAAAAAAAAACACTCTTTAAAAAAATTTTCAAAGGCCACATTCTCTGATCAGACTGTGAGCTCCATTAGGACCAGATTCTTGTCTTATTTTCTTCTGTATCCCCACTATCTTACATAGTTCCTGGCACTTCATAGGTGCTCAATAAGTATTTGTTATTTGTTACTGTGGCTGACTGAAGTGAAATTCATTCAAGCAGTATCCTGGAGAAAGGCAGTCTGACAGTGAGACTCAATGGAGATGGGGTACTCAGGCTAACAGAAAAATATGGACAAAAGCCGGCTGGTGGTGATCACAAGATGAATGACCTGTTGTGTCAGGAGCTTAGGATATAAGAAGCAGGAAACATCAGAGAATCACGTGTCCCAGTTTTGGTCCCCATTCTCAGGCACTGGGGAGATAGTCTGTCCTTGGCTCCAGATCACAGCAAACTGTCCATAGCAGGATCAAGGCTAAGACTTGAGCAACTCCTGCCATACTCAATGCTGCTCCCCTGTGGCACTTTTACCTTATCTTTACCCAATAATCCCAATCATCTAATTATTGGTCCTGGGGTTCCAGGCAGAGTCACAGGTGCCCAGAACATGAGATAAACCCAGAAGTACCTCATTAAGTCACAAGCAGGGAAAGCACAACCCAAACATGAGCAGGGATTTGCCCAGGATCATCTAGCAAGTCACTAAGCTTTACAGATCTATCTCCATGTTCTAAACCCAGTTTGAGCTTCTCAGTTCCCTAAAAATGTCCACTTCCTTATATACACTACTTTCCTTACCCTGTTAGCTCTCCCTCTAAGTTTTCTTGGGCCTCTTCCCCCATCCCCATCTTGAAACTTAGATCCAGGATGGGTCCCAACAGATAGTTTCTTCTCTAATCAGCAAGTTCCCAACACTGCTACCACTTCTCTAGAGAAAAGGAACTTCTGTAGAGCTGCCACCTCCGTCCAGCTGCCCTCTACAGAGGTCAACCCAGGGGGGAAACCTAGATGAACTGTAGACCTGAAAGGAGTTCTCTTGATTTTATAGTTCCTGCTTTCAGAAACTGAAACCCAGGAATGGTGCCAAGAGGCAGAATCAGGCTAATGACCCCCAGACCATTGCCAATGGTATTTCCTAACTTATCCCCTCCTTTACCTTCTCCCAAGTGAAAGCAGGGCTTCTTAAGTCTCTCCATGGTATGTACGTTAGGAGCAGGACAGAAGAATGGTATCCTGGGAATACCAGGATACAACACACTACTGGTCTGAAGGTCAGGAAGCCTGGAAACTTCCTGTGGGATCTTAGATAAGCCTCTGCATTTCTCCAAACCTTAGTTTCTCCATCTGTGTAATGGGGGTAACTATATGCTTCACAGGGCAATAGTTAAGTGATATAATGAATGTGGTAAATAATTTCAATGACATGGTAGGATAACAAGATGAAGTAACATCATTACTTCCATGAACATGAATGGACAGATGATAAAAAACTTTCTGACTCAGATAAAGGAGCGGTAAAGAAGAAGAAAATGATCAGTGGTGTGCTGGAACTAGCTTGCATCAGCTAGTGAGAGCTGACTGTACCCTTCTCTTCCCGACTCTGTGTTCAGAGATGTTGAGCTGGGGAGCTCAAAATTGTACTAGAGAAATCAACAAATGTTATAAGCTGGTACTTTTATGCCCAGAAAGATAGTTTTTAAACATCTGCCAGCCCACCTGTAGAAAATGTGTGAGTGGCTAAAGCACTAAATTCCTGAGGATGCTGATTCTAGAGGACAGTGTGTTTGCAGAGTGAGAGGTAGACACACTTGCAGGAGGGGAGGAAGTTCCAACAGCAAGTTCCCTGAGGAGAAATTGAAGCTAAGACTCAGAAAAACCCTGGTTGTTGTGACATCTAGGTTGGGGTAAGTCCCAGGAGGCAAAGAATTATCTAACAGAAAAATACCAACCTGTGTACTGTACTGAGTTGGCATGTAGCCGTCCCGGAAGTAAACCACAGCAATTTCCTGGCCATCCCTAGAACATAACAGAAAAAGCTATTGTTGTTAAATTGTAACTGATGTGTTCAGTGGTTCAATCAATTTCATATTATATCAAAATGCATTTGGCTTTTCTGAAAGTCAGTCCATAGGACCTGGGCTGGGGTTCACTGGAACTATTAAAAGGAGATACCTACACTACCAGTGCTTTCACTAAAAACACAGAGATGTCCAATATGGAATGTTTTAGAATATTCTACATCTAGAGTCATTCTAAGGAGACTACAGGGAAACAGGAAGGTAACCGGAATCAAATCAGGTAAATTCAAAATCACATGGCCTCAAAATGACTGAGTAGCAGAATCGTATTACCATGCATAGAAAAACAGACTTTAGTCAGATGTGGTAGTGCACACCTGTAATCGCAGAAACTTGGGAAGCTGAGGCAGATAAATTGTAAGTTCAAGGCCAGCCTTAAGCAATTTTGCGAGACCCTGTCTCAAAATCTAAAAAGGGCTGGGGATGTAGCTCAGTGGTAAAGCATCCCTGGGTTTATTCCCTGGTGCCCCAAACAAACACGAACTTGTATTTCCACTGCTTAAAGTAGCTGAAACCTAAGATTTCTTAAAATGGTGGGGTGGGATGAGGTGCAAAAATGAGTCTAATTAAAATACAGACTTGGGCTGGGGATACAACTTAGCTGGTAGAGTGCCTGCCTCGCATGTACAAGGCCCTGGGTTCAACCCCCAGTACTACAAAAAGAAAAAAAGACTACCTTTAAATTTCTTCCCCTTTTCTTTGACCTATTTGATAGTATTGGTTTATCTGGAAAGTAAGCCACTTTGTTTTATTTAAAAAAAAAAGTAAGGGCTGGGGTTGTGGCTCAGTGGTACAGTACTTGCCTAGCATGTGTGAGGTACTGGGTTCGATTCTCAGCACCACATACAAATAAATGAATAAAATAAAGGTCCATCGACAACTAAAAAAAATACATAAAAAAGATTTTTAAAAATTAAGTGGTATTGTGAAATCCCATGGAGATTTTAACTTTAACAATCACAGATTTCCAAACCTGTGGTCACCTTGTAGTGGCCCATGGAGGGAAGGGCAAGGCCTGGCTTGGAAGACAAATCCAGGCCCAATCTCAGAGAATGGAATCTAGATAAATCACAGAATAAGCCAGCTGGCCCTCTGCTTCCCTGACTGTCCAGCCCAACTGCTTAGGCTGGACTTGACCAGCCTCCAAGAGGGGCAAGAAAACTTTGCAGAGCTCAGAGGAGTATGAAAACAAAGGTTATCTTTAAGGACGACACCCTTATCCAGATGTCATCAGTTATGAGACAACCCTTTAGAAGCAGTTTGCTTGGCCTTTCTCCAAAATTTCCTGAAGAATATTTCAGAAATTAGGAAAAAAGAAAACAAACCATCCATCCCATCCAGAAGGAAAGATCATTTGGGGAAAGAGGGTTTCACGAACAAATCAGCTAGTGGATCTTTGGGGATGCTTACATAAACAACCTTCGGTCTTGGTCTAGAGACCCCTTTTCAGAGACATCTTCAAATCTTCGCCGGATTACATGGATCTTCCTGGGAAAGATGGACAAGAGTCAGAAGGAGCGGATGCTGTGATCTGAGTTGCCCTTCCCATTGGGACCACATACTTACTTGGCTAGTAACTCATTCTCTATGGCACGCTGGTCAAATATGTTCCTTTCCTTCTCTTGAGCAATCAGTAGCACCTGAGCACTGGAGAAAGAACACAAATGGCCTTAGGCTGCTATAGAGCTTATCCTTTCTCCCCCGCCCCCCATATGAATAAAGCAGTTTCCCTGAAAGAGTAGATATTACCTTAATTTGGGATTAACACAGGCATAGACACCTAAGGCTATAACATCTTATTTTCTGATAATAGGAAACTTGGAATATATGGAGATGTCTCTACCCCTTCTCTAGTGGGTATATGAAATACAGTAATAGTTGGGCATGTGGCACATGCCTAAAGTCCCAGGTACTTGGGAAGCTGAGATAAGAGAATTACAAATTGAAGGCTAGCCTAGGCAACTTACACTCTGCCTTAAAGGAAAAATTTAAAAAAGAAATAAAGGGAAAAAAATTATAATGATGTCAATTTTAGATTTAAACCCATCTCAAAAACCCAAGAGGATTTTTTTTCTTACAACAGAACATAATGATTCCAAAATCCAGAAGAAGAAACAGGTAAGACTGTTGAATATTTTGTAAATAAATAATGCTGGGGGTCAAGTACAAGTGATTCCATTACTAGATTGTAAACATATAATAAAAGAGTGTGAGGTTAGGATTGTAGCTCAGTGATAGAGTGCTTGCCTAGCACATGTGAGGCACTGAGTTCAATCCTGAGCACCATATAAAAACAATAAATAAAATAAGGGTATTGAGTCCATCTACAACTAAAAGAAAAAAAAAAAAAGTGTAGCTAGACATGGGCAACTCAGGAGGCTGAGGCAGGAGGATTGCAAATATGAAGCCAGCCTCAGAAACTTAGCAAGGCCCTAGGCAACTTAGTGAGAACCTGTCTCAAAATAAAAAATAAAAAGGGCTGGGGATGTGGCTCAGGGGTAAGCACTCCTAGGTTTAATCCCTGGTACAAAGCAAAAACAATTGTGGTTTTTGCATAAAACTTTAGAAGAGCTAGACAGATCCCTACAGAAAGCCACAGATCTAACTACAAATAAGGCATTATCACCTGGGGCTTCCCAAAATTTCTGTGATGTCCACAGGACCATATTTGATCTCATAGAACTAATGGGATCAAAGTGGCTTACCGGGCCTCTTCCTCTTTCTTTATCCATGTGTTTCTTAAAGAAACAGGGGCTTGAGAACTCAAGGAAAAGCTTATGCAGAGAACTATCTGTTTGAGCTGCCAGTTAAGATATTTTCGGTGTCAAAAAAGGCCTACTCTTAAAAAGCCTTTATGAGCCACCAGCCTCATAAAGCCAATGCTTATAATACCAAACTCCATTTTTACTGAAATTGTACTGCTTTGTGCCTGTTGTATCTTGCTAAGACCATTGGGAACATTGGTTGAGGATGCTAAGTGTATATTCCTGACCTCCTGTACTGGGCCTCTTATCTCTTTGTCTTTGTTTTTCCCCATCTTAGCTGAACCTCTTGGACTAAACTTTGTTTTCCTGACTTCTTTCCACTTGGCCAAAATACAGGTCCTAAAATGTCCCCTATCCTAGCCCACCTGAAATCTCATGAAGCCAGATGTGACATTAAGCTGAGTCTTGGCTTTGAGCTGGGCATCTTAGAGACAAGTTAGAAGTGATGCTCTCTTAAGCCATCTTGCCCTGAGAGAGTCCGGAGGGACAAAGGCCTTGTTCTTCATTTTGTACTATGAACCACTGAAATGCTCTGCACATGAGTAGGTATGTGTGGGAGGTGGCATCTGGCCCAGGCTGAACTGCTTCCTAGAAGCCATGGAGGAGGAAGGCTGGAGGCTGAAGGTTAAAATGGAATTGCATGCTCTGGCTAATTAATTCAGCCTGCCACCTGACAAACAATGGGCATTAGACCAAGAAACATTGTATCTCCTCCTTCCTTTAGTTATGAGCAGTTGGAACCAAGGAAGACTACAAAAATTGTCACCTAAGGAAGGTGGTTAAGTGGCTCTAGCATGATAGCTTGGAGAGAGGACCTCTCAATGCTACTCATGCCTCTGCAAGTGACTTGTGATGTGTCCTAAAACAAGTGTTTCTTTCTCTGGACCCTGGATTTCCAAGGTGCTGAGGAGATAGATCATAGTTAATCAGATCATAGTTCCCAAACTTTTAAGCATTTTTCTTATTCCATTCATTCTAATCATAGACCCTAGAGTGTGTCTAAATTGAAATCATAATTAATTGTCTAGCCTTCCTTTAAAAAAAATCTTAAAAAGCATGAGATAACTAATGAAAATTCATCTTTACAAATCTTAAGCTCGGTTTTTCAATCCATACTAGTGTAGTAGAGAGAACTCAGGTTTTAGAGGCAGATAAATTCTAAACTGACTAGTTACATAACTTTAGGCAAGTTACTAAACCTTTCTGAGCCTCAGTTTCTTGTGTTAAATAAAATTCAATAGTAGCTATTTTTTTTTTTTTAAATACTTATTTATTTTTTAGTTTTCGGTGGACACAACATCTTTATTTTATTTGTATGTGGTGCTGAGGATCGAACCCAGCGCCTTGCGCATGTCAAGCGAGCGCGCTACCGCTTGAGCCACACCCCCAGCCCCAATAGTAGCTATTTTTATCATCATCATCATCATCATCATCACCACCACCATCAAATGAACCACATGATCCACACTGAATTTTTAAAGCATTTTTCAGGTCCATGGCCTTATTTAATTCTCACTTCCACCCTTTTAGGTATTATTATCACTTCTACTTTACAAATAAGAAAACTAAATCTCAGAAAAAAGAAATGACTTGCCAAAGCCATCGTGCTGAATCAGCGGAGCCTATTCTACTCATAATGGCAGAAACGAGTTACAGCTTAGGCGCTGCGTAAGATGAATAGCTCCTACCCACCAGTGTTCAATTCTGGGCAATAAGTCTTTTCTCTTCATGCTATTCACAGCCTGGCAGGAGCCCTCTATAGTGTTTGTCCATCAGCAGCTCACCAGTTGACTCATCCCCTGGCTTCACTCTCTCAAAATGCAACCTAACCAGGAGTTCTACTTGACAGAATAATTGTCTGATAGCCTCTGAATGCTTATAGTCTGAGTTTTTTTTGTTGTTGTTGTTCTCTTTGGATCCTAGTGAAGTTTAGCAAGCTCACAGATACTCTCTTGGAGGTAATAGTATGATTAAGAATACAGGCTTTGGGCTGGGGATGTGGTTCAAGTGGTAACGTGCTCGCCTGGCATGCGCGGGGCACTGAGTTCCATCCTCAGCACCACATAAAAATAAAATAAAGATGTTGTGTCCACCGAAAACTGAAAACTAAATATTAAAAAATTCTCTCTCTCTCTTCTCTCTCTTAAAAAAAAAAGAATACAGGCTCTGCAGCTACTCAGGTGGTGAAACACGGAGGACTGAAAATTTGAAGCCAGCCTCAGTAACTTGGTGAAACCCTATCTCAAAATTAACAATGAAAAGGGCTGGGGAGGTAGTTCAGTGGTAAAGCTCCCCTGTACCACAAAAAACTCTCCCCACACACACATACACACAAACAAATACTTCTGGAGGGAGATAGACTCTGGATTCTGCCACCTACTCACCAGTTGACCTTGAACAAGTCACTTCACTTCTCTGAAACTCAGTTTCCTCTTCTATAAAACAGGGGAGATGAATAGTACCTACCTCAGGAGTATTTGTCATGAGGATTCCATGAAATCCTGTATGTAAATCACTTGGGCACCAGAAAGTGCTCTAAGGTATGGCACTAGTAAGTGCTCTTTAAGGGATAATTGTTAATGCTATATGAACATTGCAATAACTGTTAGTATTATAATCCCTCAATTATCTTGCATCACTTACCTAGTATCTTCAGACATCTGGAACATGGTTGAGAAATAGGAAGAAAGCAAAAAATGCCTCTAAGCAGTTAAAATGGATACCATAAAATTCCCAAGCCAAAGCTTATGCAATTACTCATCCGAGAGGCCCTCATGCTCTTTAGACATAATCATAACAACATGGATCACTTCTTTCTCCAAAGCACAGAAAATTAGAAAGGCGATATGGGGATGACAGGGGAGCATTCCAAAATCAAACACCCTGAGAGCAGTGAAAGTAGGAGAAGGGGCCAGGGATGTAGCGTAGGAGTGTAACACTTGCCTAGCATTCTCAAGGCCCTGGGGTGATCCCTGGCACCACAAAAAGAAAAGGGCGAAAAAAAAATCAGAGCTGATAATTGGGAAGCAGGCAAGAAAATTATGAAGAAAAGGAGAACTTAGAGCCTAGCCGTAGAGCTGTCTCTCTAACCCTAGGTGGCACAGCTGCATTGCAGCAAGAGGCAGTCACCAAGAGGAATATTATCTCTAGCCAATACCATTGCATATTTAAAAAGGAAGCCCAAGTACACATATATAATTCCAGCTACTTGGAAGGCTGAGGCAAAAGGATGGATGGTTAAAGGCCAGCCTCAGCGATTCAGTGAGACCCTGTCTCAAAAAAGAAAAAGGGCTGGGGATGTGGCTCAGTGGTAGAGCACCCCTGGGTTCAATCTCTGGTACAGGGATGGAGGTATGGGGAGGAAGCCCAAAACAAAACTTTATTATAATAATTTTGGCACTTAAACATCTAAGTTTCTGTTCTTAGCAAAATCCCTTCATTCCCTAACGATGTCAAGCAAAAGAGAAGATGCTGGACCCATGAATGCTGAATCTAAAGCAGTAAAAGAGCTGCCACTTTTTTCTACATCCTTACTTGGCTGAGCCATAGAGCTCCCAGGCTTTGGCAATCCCCAGGGCCAGTCCCTTGCTGGGATTATTGGAGAGGACCTTTGCAGCTTCTTTGGTCTTGTTCAGGACATTGAGAACATGTCTGTTGGAAGAGAGATGGCTGTTCAGTTATTGGATTGACCAGAAGACCCCTCTGCCCTTGACCTCATAGAAACATTACTCAAATAATCATGTGCACACTTAAAAGCTTCTTACCATCACCTCTTATAAGATCCACTTTAGCTGGAATATGCTGAGCTGCTCTCACCCTGACCCTTGATGTACGTGCCCACAGGAGCTCTTGAGGCCCAAGTGAGCTGAAGTCCCTTCCCCTGGGCCCTCAGGTGCCGCCTGGAATGCTGCTGCAGCCCATCTGGAATCACAGCAACCTGGAGTATCTGCTGGCTAAGAATGGCTACTACTGTGACCCAACCATCACATGGAAGCTCCTGCATTCCTCTCTACCTTAGATTCAGAATTCCTTTCATGATCTCAGACATGTCAAATTCTTTCTCACTGCAAGCCCCTTGCAGATTATGTTCCTCTATCTGAAACACTGACTTGCTTAATGACCAGATAAGTAAGACTAGATAAGCCATGAGGTCCCTTCTCTCCCTGACACACTAAGAATCTGATTACAAGTGGAAACTGTGCTGCAGGACACAGGATGTGTGTAGGTAGGGAGAATCCATGACCCAGGGCCCAGGAAGGCACAGTCATGGAGATCCCTGGTTCAACCAGTGATTGAACCTCCATCAGGCTGGCCCACAGCCACCCAAGAAACCTACTGGTGCACGGCTGGAGTACGGGAGGCCAGGCCTCCAAAGCTGGCAGAGATAGTGTTGATTTCAATCTGTTTCAGGGCTGGGGAGCCATCTGCGCTGCGCTGGAACATGTAGTCTGAGCGGTTCAGACCCAGGAACACAGTCTGTGGGAAAAACTGAAGGCTGAGGCATCTGCCCAAGGGCTGCCTCTTATAATTTAGTTACAGACAGACAGGTACCATGAACTCCATGTAGAGGTAAGATGCACTAACTAATATTCCCAAACCCAGCAGGATCATTCTTCTGGTCATCCCAGAATTGCTGGGATGTACAAACTCAGTGGGGACCAGTGAGAGATAGATCCACATGAAATCAAGGCCTGCGCCAAATTCTTCTGGTAAAAACAAAACAAACAAAAACAAGCAAAACAAAACACGAGAGATGAGAGGGCAGGTCCCAGACTTGGGGAGGGGCTGGGAATGGTTACCTGGGCAATGCCTTCTCCCAAGACTTGTTTGTAGATGTCAAAGAGATGAGCAGTAAAGTTGTCCATTTTGATGGTGCTGGAGGAGGAAACAGAACATTTTCCAGGCTACCTGGGACCTTAAAGATCAAGGAATCTTGCTCCCATTCACTGGTCCCTGAATCCCCTATGGGTCTTCTGGCCAAAACTTGAATACCCATTCCAATCTTGTAAAGAATAATGGTTAAGAGCTGGGGTTGTGGCTCAGAGGTAGAGTGCTCGCCTACCATGCATGAGGTACTGGGTTCGATCCTCAGCACCACATAAAAATAAAATAAAAAGGTAGCAGAATACAACAGTTACTAATATGGCATTATGTAAAAATGTGGATGTGTAACCGATGTGATTCTGCAATCTGTATTTGGGGTAAAAATGGGAGTTCATAACCCACTTGAATCTAATGTATGAAATATGATATGTAAAGAGCTTTGTAATGTTTTGAACAACCAATAAAAAATAAATAAATAAAAATAAAATAAAGATATTAAAAAAAAAGAATAATGGTTAAGAATTCAACCCTACAGCCAGATGACCCAGGTTTGAATCCAGGTCTATCACCTATTATTAGGCAACCTCATACTCTTTTTGCCTCTCTGTATCTAAGTTTATTCAACTATAAAATGAAAAGAAAAATAATTGTACTTATAGAGTTGTGGTGAAAAGTAAATGAGACATTACATGCAAAAAATTGAATATATTCTTCTGGTCCCAAAAAAGAACTAAAAAATGGCATGTGATAGGCTGGGGTTGTGGCGTGGTATAGTGCTTGTCTTGCATGTGTGAGGAACTAGATTCAATCCTCAGTACCTCATAAAAAATAATAAACAAAATAAAGGTATTGTGTCCATCTACAACTAAAAAATATATTTTAAAAAATGACATGTGGTATAACTACTATTCAAATACTTGAAGAACTCTAATGGCTAGTAAGCTTTCTGACTGACTTGATGTTACCTCTCCATAGCTTCCCCTACCCTCTGGTTCCTCCCAGGACACATTTTCTTCTCCCTGTCCACAAGAGCTCTGAGGACAGTGACCCGTATGTTCCAGTAAGATTTCACAAACCCAAACTAAATATCCTGGTTTCTTTTTCAATCAGTCCTCAGATGAGGTGATTTCCTCAGAGGAACCTTTGCTACCTGGATCGGATCCCCCTGCTAGGTGCTCTCACAGCACCTTTCTATTACCGCATTGATGGCTATTGCAACTTTCCATTTTATTTATATAGTGATTAGTGTCATCTCTCCTGTTTTTTTTTTTTTTTCCTTTTGTCATGCTGGGCATTGAACCCAAGGTTTTATGCATACTACGCAAGTGCACTACCACTGAGCCACATCCCCAGCCCTCTCCTGTTGGTCTATAAACTACACAAAGGTGGGACTGTGTCTTAGTGGGCATAATTCAGTGTGCTGCTGTGACATGTGTAGTAGGCACACATCCACTATGGCTTTCTGGAGCCTTAAGAAAAGGCACAGGCAGGAGTATACAGCTCGGTAATATGACACTTATTGCCTCTCAAGATTCAGGGTGGACTCTGCTGGCCTGCCCAAGCCTGACTTGTAGGCTCACTTAGTTATAGAGACCCTGCTGCAGAGAGTGGGAGGAGCCAAGTACCTCAGGCATGCCCTGAAATTCCTCTGCTCCTGGTCAGCTCTGTCACAAGGGTTAGTTTTCTCATTGGGACTATCTCAATCCTTGGTGAGGAGGAGAGTGCCCAGTGCCTCCAGGTAAACTTTGAAACATTTTCCCTTTTCTGAAGATATATTCCTCTTCAATCCCAAGCTCAAAGAGGCTGTTCTCCTTAGGAGCTAGGGTGTTGTGTGTGTGTTAGAGGAGAAAGGAACAAGGAAGATAGGGGTTACAGAGATGGGCTGGAGGGAAGATTTCCCACATAATCACATGGTTAGGGTAAAAGCCATGAGCCAGGCGGTTTATATATCCCACAATTCAGGTACACAGCTGGGCCCATTCTGAGAAAGAAGGTAGTGGTAGGGCTCATACATGCATGACTCATCGGGTTTTTGGCTCCAAGTCAATAGTTTCCAAACTTCTTTATCATTAAGATCCCTTATCAGACTCACTCACACACCAAATGCATGTTATTAGATTTTTGTCTCTAACAAAATAACCTAGTTGTCTGTTGAAACATTAATCAGGACTGAGGTTATGGCTCAGTGGTAGAGCACTTACCTGGCACATGTGAGGCACTGGGTTCGATCCTCAGCACCACATAAATATAAATAAAATAAAGGCATTGTGTCCATCTACAACTAAAAATATTTTTTAAAAAGAAAAATTAATCAAAGACATGCAATTATATATCATAATTGCAATTATATCTATCATATTTAATTCTAAAAATATAAATGCTGTGTAAGAGACAGTACATGGGAGAGAGAGAGATAATGGGGATTGCTCTACCGTGAAGTACATCTTAAGCCATTTTTATTTTCTTTTGAAACAGAGTCTTGTTAAATTGCCCATGCTGGCCTTGAACTCTTTACTTCCTGCTTCCCTCCCAAATAGTGGGGATTACAGGCATGTGTTACCATGCTCTGATAAAATAACGGACTTATTTGTATCTCATTCTAAAATAAATCAAGAAATTTCACTTATCCAAGAATCTGGACAAAAAAACCTAGGGAGAGGGAAAAAAAAGATAAATTTAAAAAAAAAATCTAGGGAGAAGAAACAGAAAGGGGTGAGTGGGGTGAATCATTTCAGGGGTTGTTTCCTCTTGTCCTGAGTGTGGCCCAGTCTTTATCCTATATTACCCAAAGATAAGAGGCCTGAGGGGACAAAATAGGGACGCTGCTTAGAGGAAGGTATAGGAAATCTCACTTTAAGCCCAATAATCTTCCCTATCTTTGAATTTCCTCTAAAACTAGGCCAATTGTCCCTAATTCTAAATGGAAATTTCATTCTTCAAAGTGGTGGTCATGGATTACAGAGTCACAGAATGTTAGCACTGTCAGGGACCTTAGATTTAAGACAAACTCCCATATTTTAGATGAAGATATTGAGGCCCAGAGAAGGAAAGGGTCTTTTGTGAGGTAATATAAATAAGCAGTAGAGCCAGGATTAGAAGCTAGCTTTCCTGACTCTTATACTATTGTTGCTTGTTTTTCCTGTGGGATATTTGACCTTTACCCCAAGTCACTAACATAGCAACATCTCATGTAACCCCAGTCTTCCAGCAGCTTCCTGAACCTCCAAGAGCTTCTAGCAGCTTCTAGCAGCTCTTGGATCCCCAAGCCTCACTTCCCGGTACCTGGAGAGAGTTTGCTCCAAAAAGGCAGAGTTCTGACTGACAGCATCCACTAGCAGGTTGAAATCCATCTGCACAGCATAGGCCTGCTCCAGCAGGGCACTGGGGACCAGTGAGGGGAAGAGTGTAAAAGGGGCATAGCTCACCACCTGATCAATGAGAGAAAGCAGGGAATGGTTAGAGCACCTGTAAATGGGGTGTCTTCCTGCAAACATAACCCCATGCAAAGCCTGGCCTATATTTATTAAGAACACACCAATTGCAAAATAGTGATTAGCTCTTGGAGGGGAGATAGGGAAAAGGGTGAGGAAGGGATACTAAGAAAGCTTCCAGATTATGTGACAATTTATCTCTAAATGTTTTAAAAAACAAGAAGCCAAAAGGCAACAGCAAAACAAAAACAAACCCACAAAAATGTTTAAGCATTCATTGTTTGTAAGGCACATGTAACATGGATGAATCCATAACAGGAATTCATCACTTAACACTGTAAGAAAGACACTACTATTATCACACCTAACAGATAAAGGACCTAAGTTATAGGTCCAAAAAGATATTCATCTGGTAAGTAGTACTACGATGTGAATCAGGATGGTTACTAAACCAAGTCCACCCTGCCACCATGAATTCCTAGCTGGTTGATATTCAAGCCCAGGCCTCTTCCTATGCCAAGAACTTGCACCCGAGTCCTCTTCTTTTCCGGCTGGGGTAGAGGAAGAGTTCTGCTAGTGGGGATGCAATAGAAGTGAACTCTGGATCCCTGAGTAGAAGCCAGGAGTGGTTCCCCCTGACTCCTCCTGCGGCACTCAGGTTAACAGGCCTAGAGTTCATCTGCTTTTTGGGTTCTTTGGATTTTGACATAACCAAGAAACCCAAAACCATCTCAAATACTTTCTATGGGGAAAAATGCATTCTAGGATTCCCAGCAACAATGAAGTGGAACTTGGGTAAGATGATAAGAAGACTTTGTGACTTGAATTATGAAGCATTCCTGAGTTTAACCTTTGAGTTAATATCAGTTTGTTGTTAACGGTAGTATAAGTTTATGATGTTACAATTTGGCATTTATATGTTTACTTTAAAAATACTACTATTTTGACATAGATAATACAAACACATCATACAACATTTAAAAGATACATAGGATTCATAGTGAGAAGTGTGTCTCATTCCCACTCGCGCCCAAGTCACCTAGTTCTTCATAGAGACAAATGGTATACTAGTGCCTCACATATCCTTCCATACATCTATTTACTAATACATATGTATGCAAATATATTTTCTCTTTTTTATACACATAAAATACCTACATACATTGTTCCTTAAATAATTAAAGCACTTACATTCATCTTAATGGTTGTATAGTATCCAATTCTTTGGATACAGCATAACTTATTGAATCTAGCATCCTGTTGATGACTATTTGAGGGTTTTCTTTCATTTTTTCTTTTACAATCAATGCTTTAATAAACATCCTGGAATACATATTCTAGGTATTTTATGCGAGAAGTTTCATAAATTCTAAATTTCTAAAAGTGGAAATGTCAGGTAATTAGGTTAAATCCATTTTAAATTTTGGCAGATAATTCCCAAATAACTCCCCTCAGTATTTATTTTTAAGACAAAACTGAGGAGATAGGAAGATGGCGGCGAGGGGAGTGCATTACCCCCGTGTGCTGCTTCACTGTGTGGGAGTATGACAAGTCAGGACGGCTAAAGGATATCTTGTTAGGAATTTCCAGCAATAGTGGGGTGCTCCGGAACCTGGAGGAAGGATTTCCATCGCATGAGGATCTGCTACGGGGACTCAAACGCGAGAGGTTTGTCGCACGGAGGGTAACACGGCTTATTCAGCAAATCGCCCCGCGGCTAGAGTCTGCAGCGCGCGCTGGGATAGAGACGCAGGGTTACAGCGCTGCAGTTTCTGCCAGCCGTGCAAGCACCGTACTCAGGGCTGAATTCTGGGTTCGAGACGGGGGAAAGGAAGCGGTCCATCTCGGTTCTCCACACCGGTCAGACCACAGAGGAGGCCAGCAGCCACCATGATGGTAAACTGACGTCACCTTCCCTGTTTTAGACTGACCGCAGCTCATTCAGCCATAGATCAGGTAATTTCAGGCTGCAATCCACCTGCGGCTTGCAGACAGATTGCTAGGGTTCAGCGCCTGGGTGCTTCTTAGAACCTGAGCTTATCGGAGCGAACACGGAGCGCGGGGTGGCCGAGTTCCGGCTCCCGGAACCGTCCCAGGGAGCCTGCAGAGGCTGCTTCTCGGACCCTGCTCCTATCAGAGCATACAACAAGCACTAAGCAGCCGAATTCCGGC
>NW_026000026.1:22847708-22952463 GCF_001458135.2 Marmota marmota marmota | reverse complement strand
TGCATGGTAATAGAAGGAGACCCTCAGGGTTACACAGTGGAGGAGGTAGAGAGAGAGGAGGGGAGGGGAGGGGAGAGGTGGGGAGGGGGGAGTGTGGAGGATGGGAAAGGCAGGGGAGCACAACAGACACTAGGATGGCAATTTGTAAATCAATGGATGTGTAACTGATGTGATTCTGCAATCTGTGTATGGGGTGAAGGTGGGAGTTCATAACCCACTTGAATCAAAGTGTCAAATATGATATGCCAAGAAATTTGTAACGTTTTGAACAACCCACAATAAAAAATTAAAAAAAAAAAAAAAAAGACAAAACTGAGCAAGGATATTTGTAAGAGTAAGGTTTATTCAGCCTGAGGGCTTCATGATCTAAAACGGGAATTACTGCAGATTATGTAAAGGGTGATCTAATATCCTGAGTGTATATGTGATGGCTACAGGGCATTTCCTTGTCTTTAAAGAGTCAGAAGATTGCCTTCCTCAACACCTCCAGCTGGTTAAAAAACTCAAGTTTTTCTGATAAAGACTTCCCTCTGGCTCTGACCCCAGGATTCATTATTGCCCTCTTGAATTTTTGGATTAATGGCGCACATGTGTTCTCTGTTGCCCACAAGCTAAAGGTATAAACACCTGATATCTCGTTTTGAGGAGACAAGAACATAGAATAACATGGTTCTACTGTTAGAAAAACTATCACACAGGCATGAAAACAGCATTCTGCTTTGCAGTCAGGAAAGCAACAGAGAATAACAGGAAATGTGATGAGGAGACAGGCTGGGTAGGTGCCCCCCACCCCTCTTCCCCAAGACTTTTTTCTTTTAATGTTAGCTCTGATTTTTAAACACTCTGATTAAAAACAAAATACTGTTAATAATTCCTGTCTCTGGAAGGAAGAGACTTACTGTACCCTTAAAGCCCTTTGAATTTTGTATCCTGTTCATGTATTACCTATTCAAAAACTGCATTAACTCAAAACACTGTAGGAGCCAAATCTTTGACTTGCAAGTGGCTGGCCTGCAGCCCAGATCCACAAGGTAAAGTTCACACTCCTACTCCACCCTGCATTCAGTGCCTCTTGGCGATCTGAATTGGCCTGCCTTCATTTCTACAATATTCCTGCCTTTCAGTTACATTCTCTTGAATACTTTTTTGTCTTTGCCTACTTTTGGGCCCCTGCTATGCTATTTCTTTCCCCCATCTGTTTTTTAAGATCTAGCAATACCACCCCTCATCTCAACCTTCTAATCATAATGAATTACTTCTTCTTCCAGGTGTCTTAAGAGAGGCAGTAAAGCTCAGATGTTCAGAGCGTGGTCTCAGAAGCCAAACCTCTTGGGTTTCAATTCTGGCTCTGCCAATTATTCCACCATTTAAATGACCTCAGGCAAGTTACTTAACTTGTCTGGACTGTGGTTTTCTCATCTCTGTTAAATGAGTCAGCAATTCCCAAGTGTTTAGAATAGTGCATGACACAGTAAATACTATATTGTACAACTATGTTTTCTCATATTTAATTTTGACATTATTTAATTTCGTTTTGGGTATGTTCTCCAAATAAACCCTGAGCTCCAAAGGCTGGGGCTTCTGGCTGACTTACCTCTGCTCTCAGTATCTAGGACGATCTGACATAGAGCAGGCAACAGGTAAAGATGTGGAATGAGTGCTGGGGATATAGCCCAGTTGGTAGAGTGCTTGTATGCAGAAGGCCCTGGGTTCGATCCCCAGCACCACAAAAGAAAAACCAAAAACATAAAAAGATTTGGAATGAAATCACACACACATATGCACACACACTTCCTGTTTAAATGTATGGTATGTCAAGATCATTGTATTGTCATAAGCAACTAATAAAAAAAAAGAAGAAATCTCATTGAGGATTGTGCCTTTCCTAGGCTCCATTAATTCCCAGAAAGACTAAGTGTTGGAGCTTTACATAAACCTATTTATTAACAGAAGAAATAAAGGCTTAAATGGGAAAATATGTTGCATCCTAGATTCAGGCAAACAATTCACCAAATCTAGGCTCACAAACCAAGGAATTTTATTGCCAAAGCCAGAGGCAGGCCTTTTACAGTATCAGCCCGCTTTAGATGATGGCCATTCTCATATGCTTGGGTCATATTACTGAGTCTGGACTCTCCAGTTGGCCCATACTAGCCTGGGGACTGGGAGACGGCTGGGGACACATTAAAAACTGATATACAAGGGGGCCTCAATGTAGGACTGAAAGCAATAGCCTGGATAAACCAAAGTGGAAGAGTGCCACTGAGGTCATCCCCATTCCATATGATATAGTTCCTTAGGTGCCAGAATTACCTGTTCTCTCACAAAATATAGATTGCAAAGTTAGTATGTCAGTTTAAAGCACATATTATGATCCAGTCCTATGAATAATTTGACTTAGGATTTCTAACACTATTGCTTTTGACAACAAATCATTGACTTATATTTACATCTGAAAAGGCAGATTGCATGAACACAGGTTACTTTTAATAGCATATAGTTCAGAAAACTTGAGGATACATTGTTAATCTGTGACTTGAGATTTTTAAAAATTATTTTATTAATCTTATAGTATCTTGGCTTCATAAGCAGGATAGCTTATGCATGGATACATGAATACAACTTATATGGCTTAAAAAATAGATATTCTAAAACATGTAAGTAGAGATTTATCAGAGCAATTAGACCTGGTTCATACGAAATATTAATACATGCAAATTGAGATATTTTATAGTGAAATTATTTTGCATATTTGTTAACATAACTCATATTTTTGTATACTTTGGGTCTGTATTTTTCTATTATATATCTAAATTTTCTGCATGACATTTTTTGGGGATAATTTTTCTGTGGTGTGTGCATGATAAATAGATTGCCCTAGTTTTTAAAAAAAGCTGCTAAAATCAACAGGCAGTGCTCCTTTTCCAAGCCATTTTCATACTTTTCCAAGCCATTTCATAGAGTGAGCTTGTAACTTCCTTGTAGTCTTTACCTCTTGTAGAAATATTTTTACTATCTTTCCAGGCACACAGTAGAATCGAGGGAACTAGACTTGCTGGGGATAGGTGCAGGTCATGTGGCATTTTTCCTCTGGTGGATTATTTGAGGGGACTTGCCTCCATGTGGCCTAACCAGGCAGTTTCCCTGCCCCGATCTGTTCTCTTTTGAATGAATGGTTTCACACAAACTAATAGAAAACAGAGTTTTATAACAAGTCCCCCCCACTCCAGCCCCGCAAACCTGGCATTTATAAAAAGAGGAAACTAGAAGGAAGGGAGGGAGGAAGGAAGGAAGGAAGGAAGGAAGGAAGGAAGGAAGGAAGGAAGGAAATTGGTTTTTGCTATGAACCATTTCCACGATGCTTTTTTTGGTGTGTGTGTGTGTTGCTGGGGATTGAGCTCAGAGCCTTGTGCATATGAGGCAAGCACTCTACCAACCCCTCCATAGTGCCATTTTAATACTTGAGCGACTCTTAGGGTTACCATCTGCCTTAAATCTATTTTTTACATTTTCAGAAATAATCACTGTTTAACAAATTTCTGTATCTAATTCAGGGTTCACTTGGAACTTATTAATTAATGGCTCCATGGCAGTATATCAGCAGGCAACTGGAAAATTTTCCTAGGCCATGAGACTAGACAATCCATGATTCCATTAACTAAACTTGGAGCAAAGTGGTTAATAAAGAAAAAAGTGGTAAATAAGGAAATATTTTAGCAAGGATGGTGGAATGTGATGGCCATCATTATACAAAGTACATGTATGAAGACTTGAATTCGGTGTCAACATACCTTATATACAAACAGAGATATGAAAAATTGTAGTATATATGTGTAGTAAGAATTGTAATGCAAAAAAAAAGTACAGGTATAATGGCATAAATTGACATGAACATACTTTATATACCGAGATTCGAAAAATTGTGCTCTGTATGTATAATAAGGATTGTAAGGCATTCCACTGTTGTCATGTATTTTAAAAAAATAATAAAATCAATAAAAAAATGTTTATAGCTACACAATTCACAATAGCTAAACTGTGGAACCAATCTAGATGCCCTTCAGTAGATGAATGGATAAAGAAACTGTGATGTATATATATATACACAATGGAATATTACTCAACATTAAAAGAGAATAAAATTATGGCATTTGCAGGTTAAAAAAAAAGGAAATATTTTTTAAAATTAATCAAAATAGTAGAGCTCCCCTGGGTTTAATCCCCAGTATCACAAAAACAAAACAAAACAAAAATAACAAATAAAACAAAAACAAAAGTGTACAAAAAAGCTTGTCTAGAAAGCTTCTTTGTGTTAAAAATGAGAAAAAGTCTATATAGTTATTTACCTTTAGGAATCAACTACTTGAAAGGACAAATAAAAATACTAAAACATAGACTGCCTTCAGGATAGGGGAATTGGGTAACTAGGGAATGTGGAAAGGAAGGTTAAATTGTAAACTCATAACTTTTGAATTTTGGGTTCTTTTAAACTTTGAACTATGAAAATGTATTACCTAATAACAAAAGAGACAAGTTTTGTTTTGTTTTTTAAGGATGAGGGGTTTTTGTTTGTTTATTTGAGATGAGGTCTCACTATATTGCTCGAGCTGGTCTTAAATTGGTGGGCTCAATTGATCCTTTTGCCTCAGCCTGCCTAGTGGGACATGGTGGTACAAGCTCAGATGCCCATCTGAAGGATGAGATTTAAAAAAAAAAAATTATATGATTTGCACTCAGCAGTTCTACTTTTAAATATCAACCCTAGAGAAACACTTATAGAGGGGCCTAAACAGGCATGTATGTGGATATTCCCTGTTGTGTGTTCTGTAGTTAACCCTAACCCTCACCCTAGCCCTGTTGTGTTATCTGTTATATCAGAAGTCACCTAGATGGCCAACAGGAGAGAAAAGTTAAGTTGTGACCCATCTACATCTGGAATGCTATGCATCAGAGAGATACCGACTCTAAGGAAGATGTTAGAAAGACTTCTAAGGGAGTTTGTAAAAACAAAAACCAAAAATATATCACAGAATAATATGTATGATCCAGTTTGTTTTTTTTTAAACTATGAATTTCTACAGAAAAAGACTTGAAAGGATATATCTCAACCCAATTACTAAGAAGGTAGTGTGATTAGGGAGGGCTTAAAAAATACTAGCTCCTGGGTTGAGGTTGTGGCTCAGTGGCAGAGCACTTGCCTACATGTGTGAGGCACTAGGTTCGATTCTCAGCACCACGTATCAATAAATAAAAGTTCATTGACAGCTTAAAATATGTGTGTGTGTGTGTGTGTGTGTATAGACTTCCCTTAGAAGTCTTTCTATATATATATATATAATACTTGCTCCCTAGACAGAGTGCTTTATGTGAATTATCTTCTTTACCTACCCAACTAGGTAGCTCCCATTATTTGCAGCTGAGAGAAGTTAAGTAACTTGCCTAAGTCATACTTTGAGCCCCCGATTTAAATTTGATTACTCCAGCATGCTGTACTTTTACTTTATGTATGTCTTGAGGACAATTTTAAGTATTGAACAAAATAAAATAAAGCAAAAGAGATGTGGTCTCTGAGCCAAAAGATCTCCCCTCAGTCTGGCAGGGCCAGGCAATGGGCAGGGGGATTGGAGAAGGGTAGTCAGGTTGTGGGGAGGCTCTAGGACTTACATCTGAGGAACTGGGCTCCTGTGTGGTCCGCAGCAACACGCCCTCAGCCAGGGCCCGGTCCACAGCCTGCCGAGCCAACTCTTCCAGCAGCTGCTCATCTTGCAAGAGGCTCCCCCAGCTGGTGGCCATCCCAACCTGTGACAGAGAGCTTGGTGACACATGGCCTGGGGCCCATCAACCACTGAAACACTGTAATACCTTGGTTGGGTACCCTAAAAGACACTGTGGTACAGAGAAGTGAACACTGGCTAGTCCCAGCTCTTCACTTCCATATACACAAAACAACTTAACCAAGTATTTCTATGGCCATTCTCTCTTTTGATTTCTAATACAGCAATGGCATTATTCTCACAGTAAGGAAATGGAGCTCTGAAAATGAAATGTCTTGCCCTATGTACTGACTGGTAAAGCCTAGACCTGAACTCAGGTCTCTATGCTCTAGCCTAATACTCTTCGTTGCAGAAAGAAGCATTAATGTCATATGTGATTGGGACAAGTTCCCTCCCTTCCTAGAGATACAGATTCCCTGTTTGTAAAACAGAGGCATGGGAGAAATGAGTTGTTTCCAAAAGTGGACAAACAGGGCTGGGGATATAGCTCAGTTGGTAGAGTACTAGACTTGCATGTACAAGGCCCTGGCTGGGTTCAATCCCCAGCATCCAAAAAAAAAGTAGATAAACATTCTAGGTTGCTTGAAGAAATACATATATTCTGAGACTCTACTCCAGAGATTCTGATTCAAAGAGGTCCAACAGGAGGAAGAGGTTGAAGCTTACATTTTTTATGGGTCTTCTTGGGATGGGGACCATTACAGTAGATTAATTTCCCTTCTTATTCCAACAACCCATGTCAGCAGATCTCAAATAATTACATAGGAGGCAGGGAGGGAACCTTTTGTGGAATACCATGAAATGCAGAGACGGTGAACTCCTCCCTCATACTAATCAAAATCAAACATGTTAAGAGAAAACAATTACATTCTATGTATAGATATCTATCATTACAACATCTAATGAGAAAAAATATATATTTTTAAATAATTTTTTAAGAGAAAATATTTTTGAGAAATCACATTAGCAGAATAGAAATGACTGAAACCACCAAGCACAATGGCACATGCGTGTAATCCCAGCGACTCAGGAGGCTGAGGCAGGAGGATCACAAGTTTGAGGCCACCCTGGGCAACTTAGCAAGACCCTGTCTCACAACAAAAAGGGGTGGAGATGCAGCTCAATGGTAAAGTGCCCAAGGTTCAATCTCCAGTACCAAATTGAAAAACAAACACCAAAAAGCAGAAACCCAAGTACCTAGTGTAATAGAAGAAATCTGACTGATAGCTCAAAGACACACAGAGGTGTACCAACTCACGGCTTGCTACTCATTCATTTGGCATCAGGCCTTGGGAATCTAGAAAGCCCTAGATAAAAATGGAATTGCCAGTCACTGGTTTTGTTCTGACCTATTGTCATTTAATTTTGAGAGCAGAACATGTCTGCTCAACTCAGTGGTTCCCAGGAAGAGAGTCAGTAAATGAGAGGTAACCTACATCACATTCAGCTCTGCCCCCTTCTCATGACAGAGCTAGTGTTAGGCCAATTGTGCAAGTCTGCTGGCCTCAGCACAATGTTTTGAAACAATGAGCATGTGATCTCAAGAGAGCCCTGATGACACCCCTGTTGGGCGACAGATGACAATAGTCATAGTAAAGAACAAGGCTCTGGAGTCCGTCAGACCTGTGTTTGAGTACACAATATTATTTCCCTTATAAGTAACTTCACTATATGGATTAAATGAGAAAAATCTGTGTGAAGTTTCTCAGCAGTGTTTGGTGCTTGTGTTATTCTATTTTCTGTTACTATAATGAAATACCTGAGGCTGGATAACTTTATAAAGAGATTTATTTAGCTCACAGTTTTGGAAATTCAAGGACATGGCAGTGGCTTTGGTGAGGTCCTCATGCAGATGGCATTACAAAGGCGGGAATGCAACTGAGGGGAAGCCAAAGAAAGTGATTCTGAGGTTAGCCTCACTCTTTTCTGATACTGGGGATTGAACCCAGGGGCACTTCATCTCTGAGCCACATCCCCAGCCCTTTTAATTTTTTATTTTGAGACAAAGTCTCACTAAGTTGCATAGGTCTCACTAAATTCCTGAGACTGGCCTCAAACTTGTAATCCTCCTGCCTCAGCCTCCCGAGTTGCTGGGATTACAAGTACTGCACCCAAACAGTCTCACTCTCTTTATTTTTTATTTTTACAGTACTGGGGATTGACTACAGGACTTTGCACATGTAATGAGCTATATCCCCAGTCCTTTTTGCTTTTTGATATAAGGGACTAAATTGTGCAGGCTGACCTCGAAACTTGTGATCCTCCTTCTTCAGTCTCCTGAATAGTTGAGATTATAGGCATGTACCACTACACTCAGCTAAGCTCACTCTTATAACAACTTACTCCCTTGAGAACTAACTCTGGGTCCCACAAATACTATCTTAATTCCTTCCAAGAGCAGCTATCCCAGTGACATAAGGACTAAGTCTCATCTTTAAAAAAAATTTTTTTAAGCTGTAGATGGACACAATATCTCTATTTATTTATTTTTTAAAATGTGGTGCTGAGGATCTAACCCAGCGCCTCACACATGCTAGGCAAGTGTTCTACCACTGAGCTACAACCCAGGTCTACTAGGTCCCCATCTTTAAAAAAGTCCCACCACCTCCCAACATCACCATACTGGGCATGGGGACCAAGCCCCCAATACATGAACCCCTTGGGGATACACTCAAAGGTATCCAAACCATAGCACAGCTCTACACCTGAGGTTTTTTAATTTTTTAAACTGGTCATATAGCAGCCAGGCAGTAGAACCAAGACAAGAACCCATGACTTTGACATTAGAGAAATAAGATACTCCCTTAGTCTGCATCTCTCCACACCTATGGGATTCCAACTGTCAGCTGCTGGGCTTTTGTTTTGTTGGCAAACACTGATTTGCATGTAAAGCCAGGCCTTAGGCTAGATACTGGGATCATAAAAAAAGACCATCACTTCGAAGAAAAGTTCTAACTGGGACCTTTTTTTCTCAATCTATAGTCTCCATCTTTGTGCCTTAATTCTGTTTTGCTGATGATGCTCAAATCTATATTCTCACAGCAGTACTTTCCTGATGGTCAAAGTCGAATATCCAACACTTCCTGGAAATCTCCACACAACCAGAGAATTTTTTGTTGTTGTTGTTGTCTCAACAAAAATCTGCTTCTCTGATGAACCTCACCCTGGCACCCAAGCCTCGCGTGTACTTCTCTCCATTCTACTCCAACTTTGTGGATTCTGCTGCCTAAATACATAGTTTTGAATTCTTCCCTGTGCATCTCCACTGTTAGTAGCAGAGCTCCGCCCACCGTCTTCTCTTCGCTGTGCACCAACCAGATTCAGAATGAAGCATCTTCATGATGCACCAGCCTTGCTCCCTGTACCAGGCCTTGGCAGGTGCTGTTTCCCCTTGGGAACATTCCCCTCCACTCTGATTTAGTTTGGGTAGCTTTCTCTGTTCTTCTCTATCCAGGGCTTCTACAGTCCATTGATTTTTCTCGGTACCACAGCAAATGCATTTGTGTTGGTTACGTTTCTAGCTGATGCTAACGCTTACAACTGTATTCAATGAACCTTAAATAAGTCAATCACCAACGCCCACAAGGAAAGCCGGTCGGACTTTATCACCAGGGCGGGGCCCGTACCTGCCCAGAGCTCTGGGCAAAGACGTGTTCTCCCGTCTTAGCTTGTCCTTGACTGGCCCGCTCGCTCCCACCAGGAACAAAGTTTGTTTCTAATCGCTCCCAGTTTTTTTTTTTTTTTTTTATTTTCCCTTTAAACCCTGATTCTAGTCTCAATAGCTCTGTGTCCCCGACACCCGCCCGATCTGGAAAATCTGGGATCAACACGCGCTAGCCCAACCCCCGTCACTGGACACAAGTTTCTCAGTGCCTGAGATAGGTTTGAGCTACAAGAGCTCCAGCTCTCTGCGTTCCAATTGCTGGCCTGACCCCTCCCTCACAGCTTTCCTCCAGAGGAAATCTGACCCTCGCCAGCCGCCGTTGCCGAGCCCCAACCTACTAGTTCGTGGTCCCGTTGCGCACCGCACTCAGGCCCCTCGCGCCGTTACCCAAGACTTAGGGGGCGGGGTCTCGGGGCAGGTCTGTGCGCTTGCGCGGACCGCCCCCGCTAGGCTTAAAGGGTAGGGCGGGGAAGAGACCAGTGCCGGTGGAGGTGGACGGCGGCCGGGAAGGGGCAGTCCGTGTGAGGGCGATCTTAGTTTTAAGGGTTTCTCTCCTGCACTCAGGCAGACCTGGACTTGGGAAGTACAAGGAGGGGTCAGGCTGGGTCAGCGGGGTGCTGCGGGTATGCTCAGTTCATAGAGCGTCAGAGCTGTCGACGTCTAGTATAGATGGGGAAACTAATGCTCAGATGGGACAGTCACGATCTCAGGGACACCCGGGGGATAGGGGCGGGGGTGGGCGTGGTAAGAGAGTCTTAGGGGGGGGACCGACACAAGGTCGTTGTGGCTTGTTAGGCGCTGAGCCAGCATTGGAACCCAGGTTATTTTCCCAGACCCGACAAATTCCAGAAAAACGCACCTGATTTTTTTCACCTAGGGTAGCAGTATGGCAAGCCTTAGAGCAGAAGGAACGCATTTTCATTTTTTCCTGGAATTTTGAAGTTAGGAGTGTTCGAGGGTGACCCAGTGTTTCTCAAACTCTTCGGATGCCTCTTGCATCGGGATCTGGGGAAGTTTAGGTTTTTTACTTTTTATTTTTTTAATATATGGATTCATGATCCTACCTTATTCCTGGCAGCCTCCAACGTCATAACTGTTTCTTCTCCCTAGGTTAGGAGACAATTGTTTGCAATTTGAAGCACCTAATGAGAATTTTAGTTAAGTTACACGAAATGTCTGTTTCTGAACCTCAGGGGGGATATGAAGTAGTATTATAACGGTCCTCAACTGACAGGGAAAAAAAGGTCGCTGTATTAACCAGAAACAAAAGTTATTTCTAACACAGCATGAATGTAAAAATTTAAAAATGGGACCCAGGGTTTTCTGTGCAGGTTCCCCACTTCCAAGATGGGTGCCCAGTGACATGTATGGGTTATCTCTTGGTGAGATTTAGGGAGGATTCCAGACCTTAACAGCCCTTTGGTTGAGTCCCCTCACATTGTAGCAGATAAGGCTGCTTAATTCTTATTTTGTAGGTGTGGCAGCTGAACCTCAGAAGTTAAGTGCCTTGTTCAAAGTGACCCAGTTTGTGGTGGGTCTAGGTCTTTTTAGCAGGGCTTTGCCTTTCTTGCTCCCTCTACCGACATGCTTTGCCCCTACAACTGGCATGACCAATATCCTTGTCTTTCAGGTGTTTTCTCCTTAGATGCCACCCCATCCCACCCCACCAATATGTATTACATAACCCTGTGAGTGTTCTAATAGTGATTAGTACCTGAAATTATTACTTTTATTTGTCTGTTGTTTCCCTCTGCTGAAATGTGAGCTCCATCAAAATCGTGCCAATATTGTCTTTTCACCACTTTTCACACTTTTCCCAGCACCTGAAATGGTTCCTGCCACATAATAGATGCTCAATAACATTTGACGAATGATGGAAATAGGTTAGGAAGGGAGGATGACTGGATACTGATGTTTATTGAGAATTTAGGATGTTTCAGGTACTTCTCACAAATTATCTCATTTAATGTCCTCAGTCTTTCAAGATAAATTCTGTTTTCTCCATTGAATGGATAAGAAAGCATACAAAGTGAGTCAAGTGTTTTGTTAATTTTGATACTTAGATTCCTTCAAGAATCTTCATTAGACACAAAATTTTGCATGTACTATGTGGAGGAATCCCCAGATCTTCTCAGACCCTCTTGGGAATCTCAGATCAAGAAACTCAAGATGAGGGCTAGGGTTGTGGCTCAGTGGCAGAGTGCTTGCCTTGCACATGTGAGGCACTGGGTTCAATCCTCAGCACTACATAAAAATAAATAAACAAAGTTAAAAAAAATAAAAGAAACTCAGGATGAGGGAACTTACCTAGGGTCTTTCTGGCACCAAGCCTTTGCTGGGTCCTTACTCCATGGCAAGGATGGATTCCATTTACTGGACTACAAGGAACCTGTAGATTCTGGAGCAGAGGGAGATGATGATGCACAGAGCTTTTGGTGTCCCAGATCTGGATGTAAATCCTCACTCCACAACCTACCACTGTGATTATGGGCAGGTCATCTCACTTCTGAATCTTACTTGCCTCATTTTCAAAATGGAATCTGTTTTTTCCTAATGTTAACTACTCTTCATTGATCTGGTCATTAAGTTCCAGGTCCTTGGCTAATGACTTTACAGTCATTACATCACTTTTAGCCACAATCCTAGTGGGGGGCTACTGTATAAGATCAGTAGTCTTATGGTTTGTGTGCATCTCTTTTTCTCACTCTCTCTTTTTTTTTTTTTGGTAATGTGAATTAAACCCAAGGGCACTTTACCACTGAGCCACATCCCCAGACCTTTAATTTTTTATTTTTAATTTTGAGACAGGGTCTTGCTAAATTGTGGAGGTAGCCTTGAACTTGGATTACAGGCATGTGCCACTGCTCCCGACTGTCGTCTCCATTTTACAGTGAGAGAAGTGAAGGCTTGAAGAGTGTCCTGACTTGCCAGATAAGACTGCTTGGCCCTGTTAGACATTTGCCTCCCCACCCTCCTACTTTACAATGTCCATGAACTCATACTTTCCCAAGCTGACTGTTGAATTCATTGACATCTCTGTTCTAGAGTTTGTGGGAACATTGGAGTATAAATTAGGTGAAAAAAAAATACAAGGAGGGCTGCACTGCAGTATGAATGGAAATCTGTCCCTTAACTTTGTGCCTTGCTTTTGCCCTCGTGAGGGCCTCTTTCCAAGTCTGGACTGGGCCTTTTGATTGGGACACCTCCCATTCCCAATGTCTGCATTGCACGTGTTCTGCATCTGTGCACATGCCTGTTATCTCTTTTTAGCAAGTGACAACACCCTGCCTGGCATCATTATTTATGAGAATATCTCCCCAGATGGCTGGAGGTCACTGTTTTGGCCTTTCACAGTGGAATTCCTCTGCCTTCTGTCCCCCAGCATGGCCTGGCCCAGTGGTGCTGCTCAGGAAATGCCCGTGGAATCAAAGTGAGGACTGTCCCATGTGTTGAGGATTTACTGTGTGCCAGGCCTGTCCTGACACTTTATATGTGCTATCTCATTTACACTCCTACAGTGCTGGGAGGGAAAAGTTACTGTTCTTATTTTACTGAGAAGACACAGACTTAGAGACTGGGACTTTGCTTTAGGCCCGCTCTCAGTGACTGATGGCACCAGGAATGGCTCTAGGGCCATGCTCTCGTTGTACATGATGAACTCGTGGAGGGGCTATGGGCTGACAAAGGGGACACACACATCTAGGGTGCAGGATCCTCAGAGACCTTCTACTTACAAGCTTCTAATCTAGCTCTCATTTTTTTGTGAGCAAAGAGAAGCCCAGAAGTAAAATGGCTTACTTATACTGTTTTCTATACTTATTACTTCTCCACTTACTTTTGGACAGGATGGGAACTGGTTTTACTCTTCATTGAACCACCCCCCATAGTTCAGTGCTTAATCTAGGTCTAAACTCAGTAAATAATTTTTAACTTTTGTTAATTATGATAACATTGCAAAAGATATAAATATTAATGTAATGAACACCCACATACCTACTATACAGATTATGAAATAAAACATTGCTAATATAGTAATCCCCTCTTATCTGGGGAGAATGTATTCCAAGACCCCCAGCAGATGCCTGAAACCACAAATAGTACCAAACTCTTTAAACTGTATTTTTCCTTTATGTACATGGTTATGGTAAAGTTTAATTTATAAGTTAAGCACAGTAAGAGATTATTAAGTAATAATGAAGAAATTCTAACAATGTATTGTAATAAAAGTTATTTAAACCTTATGAATTGTTATTTTAAAATTTTTCTGCTCAATATTTTCAGACCACTGTTGACCACAAGTAACTAAAACAATGGAAAGTGAAACCTGGATAAGAGGAGAACTACTGTGTAACTGAAGACCCATGTGTGCCCCACCACGAATGACCTCTCCCTGTGCCCCCAGGTAATGACTCTCCTGAATTGAGTGTTTATTATCCCCACGCAACTTTGTTTCTTTTGTTAATGTGATGCTTGAGATCAAACTTGTGGCCTTGTGAGTGCTAAATACACATTTTATCCCTGGGATATGTGCCCAGTCTCCTATGCAACTTTTTATTGAGATATAACTCATACCATAAATTCAGTGGTTTTTATTATATTTATAAGCTTGTGCAACCATCACCACTAATTCCAGTACACTTTCATTACTCTGTAAAAGAAGCCCCATATCCATTAGCAGTCATTCCCCATTCTTCCCTCACCCAGCTCTGGAAATAGGTAATTTAATTTCTGACTCTATGAATTTACCTATTCTGAATATTTCATATAAATGCAGTCATATAATTTGTGGCCTTTTGTGAGTTGTTTCTTTCATTTAGCCTATTTGAGGATTCAGCCATTCATTTAAATGATAAACATTAGGGTTGTTTCCACTTTCCTTTTTAAAATTTTTTTAGTTGATGATGGACCTTTATTTTAATTATTTATTTATATGCGGGGCTGAGAATCAAATCCAGTGCCTCACACATGAGAGGCAAGCACTCTACCACTGAGCCACAACCCCAGACCTATTTCCACTTTTTGCTATTACGAATAATGCTGCTCTGTGCTCATGCACAGGTTTTTTTGTGAGTATTTTCAATTCTCTTGAGTAGATATCTAGAAGTGGAATTTCTGGATTACATGTTTAACTTTTTTGAGGAATTTCTGTTTTCCAAAGTGGCTGCATGTGTCAGAGTTTCTGTTTTTACATCTTTACCGGTATTTGTCTGTCTAATTATGGTTATCCTAGTTGGTGTGAAGTGGCATCTTATTGTGTGTTTGTTTTTTCGTTTTTTTTGTGGTGCTGGGAATTGAACCCAGGTCCTTGTGCATGCGAGTCAAGCACTCTACCAACTGAGCTATATCCCCAGTCCCTATTGTGTTTTTTTAAATATATTTTTAGTTGTTGATGGACCTTTATTTTAATTATTTATTTGTATGTGGTGCTGAGAATCGAACCCTCACACATGCTAGGCAAGCACTCTACCACTGAACTACGACCACAGCCTTGATTGTGGTTTTGATTTGCATTTTTCTAATGATTAATGATGTTGAGCATCTTTTCATGTGCTTATTGACCATTTGTGTTTCTTCCCGAGAGAAATGTCTGTTTAAAATCTCTCATCCATTTAAAAATTTTAAGAGCTCTTTATATATTTTAGATACTAGACTTTTATTAGATATATGATTTGCATGTATTCTTTCCCATTCTATAGTTGTCTTTCCAATTGTGTCTTTTGAAGCACAAATGTTTTTAAATTTTTATGAAATCCAGTTTATCTAGTTTTTTCTTTGGTTGGTTGCGCTTTGCATGTCATATCTAAGAAACTATTACCTAATCCAAGAACAAAGAAAAGCCTAAGTTTTCTTCTAGGATTTTTATAGTTTTAATTCATATGTAAGTCTTACTTATTTCAAGTTAATTTTTTATATGACATGAGTTAGGTCTTGTGCTTTTTTTTATTCCTTTACTAGGTATGTTTCTAAATCATATATAATACTGCTTTTCAAGTTGTTTGGACTTTGTTTTTTATAAACGTAAATGAAACTTTACGATGACACTGTTTTCCCAAAAATCCCTTTGTCCAATTGTTAAATGACTTTGTTCAAAATAAAAGTGAGCAAATAGATTGAAAAACTAGGTCTGGCTCAATTTTTAAGAAATATAATTTAATTTAATTTTTCCCCTATTATTGGTACATTATAATTATACATAATAGTGGGATTTGTTATATATTCATATGTGCACACAATAAAACAGTGTAATTTGATCAATTTCATTCCCCAGTACCTCCTCTTTCCCTCCTCTCCCTCCCCCTAATCCCCTTCTTCTATTCTCTTGGTCTCCCTTTTATTTTTGTTTTTTAATTTGTTCTAACTATACATGACAGTAGAATGCATTTTGACACATTGTACGCAAATGGAGCACAATTTCTCACTCCTCTGGCAATACATGGTGCAGAATCACACCAGTAGTGTAATTATAAGTGTATATAGGGTAATAATGTCTGTCTCATTCTACTGTTCTTCCTGTCCTCACACACCTCCCCACACTGCCCTCTGTACAATCCAAAATTCTTTCATTCTTCCTTAATCCCCCCCCCAACTATGGATCAGCATCCACTTATCAGAGAAAACATTTGGCCTTTAGTTTTGGGGGATTGCCTTATTTCACTTAGCATAATGTTCTCTAGTTCCATCCATTTACCTGAAAATGCCATAATTTCATTTTTCTTTAAGGCTGAGTAATAATCCATTGTGTATATGTGCCACATTTTCTTTATCCTTTTATCTATTGAAGGGCATCTAGGTTGGTTTCATAGTTTAGCTATTGGGAATTGAGCTGCTATAAGCATTGATGTGGCTGTGTCACTGTAGTAAGCTGATTTTAAGTCCTTTGGGTATAAACTGAGGAGTGGAATAGCTGGGTCAAATGGTGGTTCCATTCCAAGTTTTCTGAGGAATCTTCATACTGCTTTGCGGAGTGGTTGCAGCACCAATTTGCAGCCCCACCAGCAATGTATGAGTGTGCCTTTCCCCCCACATCCTCCCCAACCCTTATTATTGCTTATATTCTTAATAATTGCCATTCTGACTGGAGTGAGATGAAATCTTAGAGTAGGCTTGATTTGCATTTCTCTAATTGCTAGAGATGATGAACATTTTTCCATATGTTTGTTGATCAATTGCATTTCTTCTGCTGTGAAGTGTCTGTTCAGTTTCTTAGCCCATTTATTTATTGGGTTATTTGGGTTTTTTTGTTTTTGTTTTTGTTTTGTGTGTGTGTGTGTGTTTGAGTTCTTTATATATCCTGGAGATTGGTGCTGTATCTGAGGTGTGTGTGGTAAAGATTTTTTCACATTCTGTAGGCTCTCTCTTCACGTTAGTGATTGTTTCCTTTGCTGAGAAGAAACTTCTTAGTTTGAATCTATCCCATTGATTGATTCTTAGGTGTTTGGACTTTAAGTGATAACATATCACCTGTATGTTTGTGTAGCTTGCTTTTCTCATTTAGTGGTATGTCGAGAGTCATTCACGTTGTAAGGGTAATTCCGGTTCATGCATTTTCACAGCTCTATAGATCTCATTGCATAAAAGCACCACGTTTGTCTCTCTGTTCTCCTATGAATGGTCCATTGGGTTTTCTTTAGTATTTTTTCCATTGCACATGGCAAAGTCTAGTGAGTATACCTCTTTAAATGTTAAGGTCATGAGCAATTTGCTAGATAATATAAAATTTCTCTCCCCCATTTTTTTTTTTTTTTTACCAATTTGCATTCCTGCAAGCAATGTGTTCGAATTGCCCTTGTTCTGTGTCTTCATCAAGATATAGAATTTTCTGGGCTGGGGATGTGTCTCAAGCGGTAGTGCGCTCGCCTGGCATGTGTGCGGCCCGGGTTCAATCCTCAGCACCACATACAAACAAAGATGTTGTGTCCGCCGAAAACTAAAAAATAAATATTAAAAAAAAGATAGAGAATTTTCAGAAGTTTAATCCTTTTTGCCAGTCTAGTGATTGTGAAATGATTTCACATATTAATAGCAAAACTTATTTTTCATTAAATATTTGCATGGCTGGGTACACGGATGCTAGAAAGCAGAGTGTGCACGGCTCTTTGGTGAGGAAATAACTCTGCCTGTTGGATGATGGCAGGGCTCTGGGTTCAGATTATGTAGGCGATTTGTAGGGAGACCATGGAGCTAGGGAATGTTGGGGCAGGTTGATAACTCTGCATGTGGGAGAGGACAATTATCATCTTGAACCTAGTGAAGGCAGAGGTTAAAGTCCTGCCCTTCCATCTCTCTGAACTTTCACCAAGAGGGGAAGGGGCTGCACAAACAGCAAGGCCAGAAGGGAATTGCCTTAAGATGAGAATGGTGGCCCACAGTCTTAGAAATGACCCTTTTCCTTCTCATGATCTCGGTGTTAGTGGGTCATGCACTTTTCTGGATTATTCTGAATTTGGAGATGATGATAGTAAGAAAAAGAAAAGTAATGATCATCTACTAAATACTTATTATGTGCTATGTGCTAGCTATTGTGCTTGTTTTTTAATAAAATGTGTATTAACCTCATTTAATTCCAAATGGGACAGGTGCTGTCTCAAAGGAACAGCCACTGAGGATTTACATACAGATAGTCAGACTCTAGTGCTCTTAATCATCATGCTGTAATGTTAGCTTGGCTTCAGATGAGCCCAGGAGAACAAAGAAGGGAGAGCCTTGCCCAGGCTGGGGTGGAAGAGAAAAAGGGGTCACAATATTTTCTGGGTCTTGCATGGATGAAACAGCGGGGAGCAGAGTGAGAGGCCCAAGGAGAAGATGATTCTTAAAAGCAGTTGTCCCACTTCAGCAGACATGGCCCATTCAGCAGCCACTCGTGGCTGTTCCTCTGTACCCAGGCCCATTCTGGTTGCTGGGTTATCACAGTGCCATCTGCTGCTCCTAATTCTTGTTTTTTGTTTTATAGTTTAATGTATTTTAATAGCAAACTCATAGGAACAGCACAGAAGACCGACAACATTAAAAACATGTACTTGCATGTAGAACAACTCAGTTAGAAAAGTATAGTGATTGGATGGAATCTACTATTTGATAAAAATGCTACAAATACTATTTAGTTGCTGTCAATGAGAAATTTACTTGTTTAAAAAAAATCCAAATGCTTGCATTGCCCAGAAAAATTTAACAGTTTTATTTATAATTGTAAAATTGAATTGCTGAAACTTGTTCACTGAAACATTTTGACTTGCATTAATGTTTTACATCCCTGCATTTATATTAAAAATGCACACACAAATGAAAATGGAAAAACAGCCAGTACCTGAATTCTGTCCCCTATTTTTCCACTCACAATCATATAATTAGGTACCTTTTGACCCCATGGGAAAAAATATCTAACATTCAGAACTACCAATAACAGGAAGAAGAGAAAAAAATATTTTTGAGAATGTAATGTTTCCCATCACAGTGAATTCTTAACAACATTTTCCATGTATGTGGCATGCTAGTTGGATGTCTTGTGGCATAATTGTTACGTGTTTGCCTGCTCCTAATTCTTAAGAAATACCTAATCTTGTAGTGGAGACAGATGATAAATAAAGAAGCCAAGTAATAAATGTAATAAATTTAAAAATCAGGGTATGTCGTACAGAGGGGGATAAGAAAACATAAAGAGAAAGGACCTAATTTAGTTAATATCATCATGAAGGTCCTTTGAGGAAGTGACAACTGATCTGACACTTGAAGGGAAAGATGGAGGCAGCCTTGTCCTAGTTTAGGGAAAGAAGATTCCACGTGGAGGGAGTGGAAGATGCGAAGTCCCTGAGACAGAAAGAAGCTTATTAGTAGTTTATAAGCTCCCAGAAGGCCAGTATAACTGGAGTAGAATGAGTGAGAAGGTGGAGCTACCCAAGATAAGTCTGGGGCAGGTCATGCTGGGCCTCTTAGCTGGGGCCAACGTACAAATCTATAGTCTTCAAGTCTAAATAAGGTCTGGGGACTCAATGATGTTCTCTTCTTACTTGTCCCTAAGGATTGGATGTTGGCATACTTGGGAGTGGCTGAATTCCATTATCTGGTATGGGCAAGGGGAGGCAGGTGAAGACCATTTTGGGCACCTGTCCTTAGAAAGCTGGAACAAGAACTTGGAAGCTGTATCCCACCTGCTTCTCCAGGTATGTTTGGGTGGGGATGGCCTCAGTAGCCCAGGACACCATAGTACGTCAAACTGAGGGCTATCCAAATACCCTTCAACACTTGAATAGCTAAACAAACTGCACTGTATCCATACCACAGATTGCTACACAGCAATAAAAAGGCACAAACTTGATATAAGCAACAAATTGGATTAATCTCCAGGAAATTATGCTTAGTGGAAAAAAAGTAGTCTCAAAAGATTACATGCTGTATAATTTCATTTATATCCCATTATTGGATGACAATTTTAGAAATGAAGAATGTATTGGTGTTTGCCAAGGGTTGAGGATGGTAGGGAAGTTGGTGCAATTATAAAAGAATAACATCCAATATCTTGGTGATGGTGGATCCACAAACCTACACAGGTGATAAAACTAAAGAACTTAATGCATGCGTGCATACACACATACACACACACACACACACACACACTAGTATATGTAAAACTGGGTACATCTGAATAAGATTGATAAATTATATCAGTATCAATTGATTATTATCAATGATGGTATTTTTCTATATTTTTTTACATTTTTTTAAGTTGTAGTTGGACTCAATACCTTTATTTATTTATTTTTATGTGGTGCTGAGGATCAAACCCAGTGCCTCGCACGTGGTAGGCGAGTGCTCTACCATTGAGCCACAACCCCAGCACCTATTTTTCTATATTCTTAAAACTGCACGTGAATATACAGTTATCTCAATAGAAATTTTCAATTAAGAAATAAAATTTGTGCTGGGGGTATAACTCAGTGGTAGAGTGCTTACTTAGCATGCACAAGGCCCTTGGTACAATCCCCAGCACTGCAACCAAAAAAGAAAAAAAGAAAAGAAAATTTAAGGTTTGAAGCATTAGAGAGAACAATAGAGATAATTTTAATAATAAAATTTTTAATACATAAAAACTCAAGACTGTGCTTGAGGATGACTCTTGTCCTTGAGTTTTTAACTTCATAGAGGGATGAACCATATGCCCTGAGACGGGGAAGGAAGCAAGTTATTTGGTATACTCAGGGTGGAACTGGGGTACCATTAGATCTATCTGGTAGGTTCCCAGCTTAATCTTATGAGTGTCTCTGTTCCCTCAGCTCCCAAGCTGATTGACCAAGACTGCAAGAGCAGAGCCATAATCCACTTCACCCTTACACTCCATTTCTAGTTGATATTTTACTGAAGAGAAGAGTCCTTCCCCCATTCTTTATTCTACCAGGTGGGGTTAAATGCTACTCCCGGGGAGCAGCATTTTTTTAAAATATTTATTTCTTTTAGTTGTACACAGTACCTTTTATTTATTTATTTATTTATTTTTAATGTGGTGCTGAGGATCAAACTCAGGGCCTCGCACGTGCTAGGCGAGCCCTCTACCACTGAGCCACAACCCCAGCCCCATGTTATTTTATTTATTAAGTTTTGTGATGGTATCAGAGATAAACTGAGGGCCTTGCTCATGCCAGGCACATTCTCTATGACTGAACTACATTCCCAGCCCTGTCATTTGTTATTAACCGTCTATGTTTTCATGCCAGTCTGAGGTTACTAAACCTTAGGAGCAAGCCCAGCTCCAGGGTGGGGGACATCAGGAAGGATTTGTTGTTGGATTGAACTAAATAGGAAGCTGAGGCAAGTCCATCCTGGTCTTGAGAACCCTAGGCAGGGCCTGGGCTTTGGCACAGGATTTGAGGGGTAGCATCACGGTGATTTGACAAGGTCCTGGGACTTCTTTCCATTGTGTTGGGGCCACTAGGACCTCTCTTACAGAATGTTGACTACCCCAGGCACAGTCTCAAATTCCACCTGCAGAGTGACAGACACAGGGTTTCCCCACATAGACCCCAGGGTACACATGGCCACAGCCTCACCTGTCACACCGTTGACCTCTTACCATGGGCTAAGCACTGTTTCAGTTATCTCTCTCAATACTCCAGACAGATACTCTTTGTATATTCATTTTGCAGAGAAGGAACCCAAGGCTCTGAGAGGTAATGCAATTTATTCAGGGCCACTTAGCTTGCAAATGGCAGAGCAAAGATTTGAGAAGTCCCTGCAGTTGCAGAGCTAAAAAAGAAACATTGCCTGCTCTTAAGGAGCTAATGGTACTGTCATCATGGTGTCTGTTGTAGATCTGGCACAGTCTCAGCTCCTTACATACATTATTTCATTAAATCTATTTAGTACCTCAGTGAGATAAGTTTATGCCCAATTTATGAGGGAAGTTGAAGCTCCACGAGGAAAAGCAGTCTACTTGAGGTCACCTAGTGAGTTCGACAGTCAGACCTCTTCTACCACCTCTTCCCTAGACCTCCTGTTGTTGTCTTCCTCCAGCAGTGACCTTCGGGTAGCCCTTCCCTGCTACTTTTTCTGCCCTCCCCTTGTCCCAGGCCCCTGGCTCATCCCTTTCATTCATATACATAGTATAGCTTAGATCTTGGGTTTGGGCCAAACTATCTGAATGGCGACCCTTGGGAATACATCTTCTTCCCTAAGATGTCTGTAGCCCTTCTTGTCTCTCCTAGCTGCCTGGCAAGGGGAGTGTTGGAGGGACCTTTCACCCAGGTGCTTACCTACTCATGGTGGCCTGATTGTGTGCAGCCCATGCACTGTAGAGGAGACAGCCAGCAGGACACCCATATCAGTCAGGGAGCCCAGCACACAAAGGAGGTGGGGGTGGGATTGGGCCTCTCAGGAATGGGTGGTTCTGGAAATACGAGCAGCAGCAACTGCTGGCATTATCTGGACTCTAAGAATAGCTTGGGCTGAAGATTGGAGTCTGGGGCCAGGGAAGAGGATAGGAACCTACATTCCCCTCTCTCCTCCTACTTCTTGGCCTGGAAGCTGGGAAGCCTCTCTTTTGCCATACCATTTGTTCTGGGATAGTTTTGAATGGTCATACTTGTCCACCATTGGGCTGGAGGGAAGAGGGTACTCTAGGGTTCAGACTTGGGCTGCCCCACCTAGGCTTGAAGGCAGTGAACTTGCACCTGGGGACCAGCCCTCACTCAAGTCCTGTTCCACTGGTACAGAGTAGGGGTTTTTGTTTTTTAAAATCAAGGATCATACTGAAAGTGACCTTTATTCAAGTAGCACACATTTAAAAAAATAAGTTATACATACACTTGATTAAAAGGTAATATAAGGGGAAAAAAACTGGGGAGGCTGAGGCAGGAGGATCTCAAGTTCAAGGACTGCTTCAGCAACTTAGTTAAGGCCTTGTCTCAAAAAATAAAAATAGCTTGGCATGTACCTCAGTGGTAGAGTGCCCCTTGGGCTCAATACCGAGTACTGAAAAATAAAAATGTTTGGGGATCAGTGTCCCTCCCTTTCTTGGCTGTCCCTCCACCAATTACTATTACCACCATCTTTTTCTTTCTCTTTCTTTCCCTCTCCCTCCCTCCCTACCCTTATCTCCCCTGACTCCCAACTCCCCTTCTCTCCTCATGTCTCTCCTTCTCCCTCCTTTCCCTCATTTCCCTTCTCTCCCTCTCTTCCCTCTTTTCTTACTTACAAAGTCTTGCTATGTTTCCCAGCTTGCCCTTGAACTCATTATCCTTTTGCCTCAGCCTCCTGCATAGCTGGGATTTCAGGATTGCACTCCCACTGTTCCTGCTCTGTTACCAGCATCTTGAGTGACTTCCAGAGGCAATCTGTCCATAGATGAACATACACATACACAAATCTCTCTTTCCTTCTATTTTTACACAGGTGATGGCATGTCCCATACATTCTTATGTTCCTTGACCACCCCCACCCCCGCCAGCCAATGCTGGTGACCAAACCCAGGGCCTCACACATGCTAGGCAAGCACTCTATCACTGTTCTACATACCCACCCCCTCACTTATTTTTATTAATACTTTATCTTGGAACTAGCAGTAATTTATTAAATCTCCACTAGTGCCAGGCACTATTCTAAGCACTTGAGGTATTTTAACACATATAAAGTTCATCACAGCCCTGGAAGGTACGTACTGCTTATGCATATTCGTTGTTAAGAGATTAAGCAATTTTACAAGATTTCATGGCTGGTAATTGGCAGAGCTGGGATTCAAACCCAGGATCTCTGACTTTAGATAAGGTGTTCATCTTCACTACTCTAGCCTGTCTCTGAAGCTTGAGTCATAAGAAGTGTATATTGAACACTTACCAGGTACCAGGCTCAGGCTAGGATTTGGCAGAGTATAAGAAAGACCCCTTCTTTGCTCTCATGGAATGGGCACCCCAGTGCCCATGAGTGTCAGCCAAGGCAGGAAGAGGGAAACCTACATGCCTTGCACCCCCATACCCATGCACAGGTCTGGTGTTTGGACACACCCTATTCCCTTACCCATGAGTTCTATAATCAACAGCCTCTGAGTTCAGAGGACTTGGAGCCAAGAGCTCAGAATTTAGGTGGAAATATGGGGGTTCATATCGCCATGTAACCCTAGTGAGCCTTATCCCTGGCTCCCTGGGATCCATTTCAGTAGGGCTGGTGGAGGGTGCATCTCTAATCCAGGGCCCAACCATTGTTTGAAGTTGGGAACAATTGAAGGGCAAGAGAGCTATAGATAGACCCACAGCTGCTGTCACCTGTCCCAGCCTGGGCTCTGAGCCCAAGCATTGTCTACACTGGGGCAATCTACCAGTGAGGGCCCCTGTGGGTGGGAGGTTGGCCCAGCTGAGTTCATCTCTCAAGACAGAGTCAGAAGCCAAAACAGAGAAATATAGAGTCTCAAGGGTAGAGAGAGAAAGGTCTAGAAAGACTAAGTCCCTTGAGAAATACAAGGGACTCCTGCCAAAGCCAAAAATGGAGTCTGTTTGGAGACCAGGGCAGAAGGTTGAACTCACAGAAGCAGCAACCAGAAACCCGGACCAGAACCAGTGCTGGGTCCAGAGCACCTCAGTCCAGTCCAAATCTTTGTGCCCATCCCTGTGGAATGGCTACATTTGTACATTTCTCTCTGTGGCCAGGACCACATCCCAGAACTCTTCAGGAGGTACCCTGAAGTCTGAGGGACCCTTGTAAGTGCTCCAAGGGGGCCTTTAGTGGCCTTCAGAAACCAAAGGTCTAGTCATAGCTTTAGTTCACTATGTGACCTTAGGCAAGGATCTGCTCTCCCTCTGCCTCAGTTTCCCTGACTGTTCAATGACAGTTAGTTTGGGCAGTTACTAAAGGGTCCTTTTGTCCTCCGATGCTGTCAGGATATTTCCCCTCACAAGTATAATTTCCCTCCTCTTGTTGCAGCAGAGGCCGTTGTTCCCTCCTTTCTTTGTCCTTTGTGGGGATGGGGGACAGCTGGTTCCCCACCCCTTCCCCCCAGTAACCTTTCAGCCATAAATCCATGCTGAGGCGTCTCTCCTCCGGATAAACAGCCCTGATGCCTTTTGGCTGCCCTCATCCTATTTTCTGCTTGAAGCATCAGAGCTGGGGCCCACTCAAGCCCTTTGCAGCTGCCCAGGGCCTCAGGAGGGGGACAGACCTGGGACAAGCAGGGGCCCAACCACCCCCAGGGTGCCAGGGTGGTGGACCCCTCTTGGGGCCTCACCACCCTGCATGTGGACCATTATGGCAGCCTCCTCCTGAGTCAGTCTTCCTGCCACCGGTCTCGCCCCTTCAGTTCATCCTCCACACCAGCTGCCACAGGGATCTGATGAACACATAAATCTGACCACACAATCTGATTCCCTTTCTCAGAGCTCTTTGATGAAGAAATAAATAAAAACGCCTTTGATGGTGCCCCAACTCCTGCAGGGGAAAGCTCTAAATCCTAATGTGGCTTTTGAAGCCCTTCATGGTCTAGTCCCTATTGCTCCATCCAGTCTCGCATCCCTTTATGCCCCTGGGGACCCAGCCTCAGCTGTGTGGCTGCTCAGGCCTGCCTTTATTCTCTTCTGCCTTGGACTTTTGGCTGATGCTATCCGTCCTGTCTCCCCTACTTCAGTGTCTTTACCTGTCCAGGTCCATCTGTTCCCACCTGAACCACCACAGCAGCCTCTTCAACTGCTCCCTCCTACATCTCTTGCTCCTTCCAGTCCCTTTGCTACATGGCACCCAGAGACATGGTCTCTTATTTTCCTAGCAGATTCCCACTGTACCTGTAGTAAAACCCAGAGTCTCTTCTGGTTCCTTCAAGACTTGAATGATCTTGCCTACCTGTCTACCTCTTTACCCACACCTCATAAAACTCTCCCCTTGTTCACCACACCCAGCTGCACCACCATTGTGACAGTGCCTCAGAAATTCCATCATGTTTTTTACCTCAAGATTTTTGTATCTGCCATTCTTTTGGCTTGAATGATCCTTCTCTGGGCTCAGCCTGGTTGGCTACTGCTCATCCTTTTGGTCTTACCTCAGATGCCACCTCTTCAGAGAGGCTCTCCCTGGCCAACCTGAATAAAGCACACCCCCCTCGCCCTCCAGAGCATTGCTCTGTTTATTTCCATCATAGCACCTGCCACAATCTTCAATTACCTTCAGAAACATATTTGCTTGTTTTATTTTTTGCCTCCCAGGGGAATGTCAGCTCTCTGATGGAAGAAACCTTGTCATGGCCCTTCCCTTGCCAGTCTGGGTGTCAGATTTGCTTTTGTCCTTCAGCCTTCCCCATTCAGACATCTTCCTTGAGTATCTTTCCTTTCTTGGACAATGAATGTCTCTTGTTCTAATCCTGGATGCCGAGTAGAAGCTGTCAGGTGTCTGTTGAATTGGAGTCTGCTGTCCCTCCTGGCTGTTGTAGGCTTTTCACGGTGTCCCCTCAACATTTCTACTCAAAGAAGAACCCTGACCCAAAGAGGGACTGGTGGCAGGCATATTTTAGGCTGGGTTCTAAAATCCTGGAATCCTAGAACCCTGAAGTTTGAACAGACTTCAGAGGTCACCCAGTGCAAAGCCTGAAACCCCGGGCAACCCCAGCCTGAGTCCTCCTTGGTGTGGGCAGGTTCACTTTCTTCCAAGGCAGCTTCTTCTGTTACTTACCACTTCAGAGTTTACAAATCCTTAGTGTGCATCCAAATTCTGCTTCCTGTCCCTGCCCACTGCTCTGCTTTTGAGGCCACACAAATCCCTTAGGCTCCCTTTGCTTCAGGACAGCTCTTTAAATATTTAAAGTCAGCACCTTAACTCCTTGTAGATTGTAGTCTTTGTTGTATCTCTCAGGGAATTGGGTTTCCTGTTTGCTCTGTTATGTTTATCATGAGCTTGTCTCTGCAGGAAGATGTGCTCTGGGTAGTGGAAGTGAACCCAACAGGGCAATTCTAGACCATTTTTGGGGTTGGTTTCTCAGTGCCAGGTTGTACACTGAGCATAGGCAATCTAGAATCAGACCCACATTATACTTGCCATAGGTTAGGCTTATTAGAAGTTCTAATTCTCTAGGCTAATTTTATTGCTTGGTCCCTGGGCAAGAAGCCCAGCATTCAGAGCATCCTTGAACAGTGAAGAGCTTTCTCCACCTGCTATGCTTTCTGTAAATGGCTCAAGTCCAGCCCCCGCCCCCCAACCTCTGACCCCATATATAAATTAAAACCATACTCAAAACTATCAAGTTTGATTTACTCATTCACTCAGTAGATATTTATTGACTTTCTATTATATAAAGGCTCTCTGCAAGATGCTGGGGATATTGACCAAACCCCTGCCCTCATGGAGTTCCTTTATAGCAGTGGGAGGCAGGCAAGCAACAGCTGAATTCTACAAAGACAGTTAAAACAAAATGATGTCCCAACAAAAATAATGTTGAGAGAAAGAAGAAAAGAGCATATAATGTAAGATTCCACACATGTGAATTCTGAAAATAGATGAAATTAATCTGCAAAGTTAGTGTCAGTATAGAAGATTTCTCTGTATGAGCTCGGTCTGACATCTGGTTGGAATCCTGGCTCTGGAACTTTCTAGTTCTGTCTCCAGTATCTAAGGGTCTCGGATCCTTTGATTCTCTGATTCAAGCCCCAAATGAGATGATGGACAGCAAAGCATGGAAGTGCTCCCATATGTTCTAAAGCCTATAGACTGAGTGTCACCACCTCAAAACCTGTTGAGTTTGGGGTAAAGGAAGTTAGCTCCCTAAGAATATTTTTAATTAATTAATTAAATTAGGTATATATAACACTTGGTTCATTGTGTACAATTGCAGCACAATTTTTCTTTTCTCTGGTGATACATGATGTAGCGTTGCACCATATGTACAGTCATACATGTACCTAGGGTAATGATGTCCATCTCATTTCACCATCTTTCCTGCCCCCATGCACCTTCACTACCCCTCCCTCCCCTTTGCCCAATCAAAGTTCCTTTATTTTCCCCATGTCTTGCCCCCACCATGGATCAGCATCCATTTATCAGAGAGAACATTCAGCCTTTGGATTTGGGGTATTGGCTTACTTCACCTAGCATGATATTCTCCAACTCCATCCATTTACCTGCAAATGCCATAAATTTTATTCTTTTTTAATGCTGAGTAATATTTTTCTTTATCTATTCATCTATTGAAGGACATCTAGGTTGCTTCCACAATTTAGCTATTGTGAATTGAGCTACTATGAACATTGATGTGGCTGCATTACTATAATATGTTGATTTTAAGTCCTTTGGGTATAGATCAAGGAATGAGACAGTTGGGTCAAATGGTGGTTCCATTCCAAGTCTTCCAAGGAATCTCCATATTGCTTTCCAGATTAGTTGCACCAGTTTGCAGTCCCACCAGCAATGTATGAGTGTGCTTTTTCCCCCTCTTCACCAACATGTATTGTTTTTTGTATTTTTTAAAATATTTTCAATTATAGATGAACATAATATCTTTATTTTGTTTATTTAGGTTTTTTTATGTGGTTTGGGGATCGAACCCAGTGCCTCACACATGCTAGGCAAGCGCTCTACCACTAAGTCACTCCCCAGCCCATGTTGTCTGTAATTCTTAAAATCAAGAATTAGGCCTGGGGCTGGGGATGTGGCTCAAGCCGTAGCGCGCTCACCTGGCATGCATGTGGCCCTGGTTTGATCCTCAGTACCACATAACAAACAAAGATGTTGTGTCTGCCGAAAACTAAAAAATAAATATGAAAAAAAAAAAAAAAAAGAATTAGGCCTGGAGTTGTAGCTCAGTGGTAGAGCACTTGCCTTGCATGTGTGAGGCACTGGGTTTGATTCTCAGCACCACATATAAATAAATGAATAAAATAAAGGTCCATCAACAGCTAATTTTTTTTTTTAATCAAGAATTAATAATTGGTGGGCTGGGGTTGTGGCTCAGCAGTAGAGTGCTCACCTAGCACATTTGAGGCCCTGGGTTTGATCCTCAGCACCATATAAAAAAATAAATAAAATAAAACTATTAAAAAAAAGAATTAATAAATGGGATGGACTCAAACTAAAAAGCTTCTTCTCAGCAAAAGAAACAATAAGGTGAAGAGAGAGCCTACATTTGGGGAGCAAATTTTTGCTACATGCACGTCATATAGAGCACTAATCTCCAGGATATATAAAGAACTCAAAAAACTTAACACCAAACAAACAAAAACAACCCAATCAATAAATAGGCTAAGCAGCTAAACAGACACTTCTCAGAAGAAGATATACATTCAATCAACAAATATTCAACATTTCTAGTAATTAAAGAAATGCAAATCAAACTAAGATTACATCTCATGCCAGTTAGAATGGCAGTTATACCTATGAATCTTTTTCTTTTTTTTTTTTTTTCTTTTTCTTTTTTTTGCAGTACTGGGGATGGAACCCAGGGGCACTCAACTACTGAGTCACACCCAGTCCCTTTTTATTTTTTATTTTGAGAAAGGATCTTGTTAAGTTGCTTAGGGCTTGCTAAGTTGCAAAGGCTGATCTTGAACTTGCAATCCTCCTGCCTCAGTCTCCTAAGTCACTGGGATCACAAGCATGTGCACCACACCTGGCATCTACAGCCCTTTTTATTTTTTGAAACAGGATCTTGCCTAGTTTCTAAAGCTGGCCTTGAACTTAAGATCCTACTACCTCTGCCTCTCAAGTCACTGGAATTGTAAGTGTGGGCCTGACTTCTTTGAATCTTGACTGTCGGAATATGAAGGGGTTCCTAATTGATCTAAATTTCCTGGGTTTGCTTCCTCTTCAGCTCAATCATTCCTTTACTCTGTGGCCCCAGGGCTGGTTTTCTTCCTATATGTTTTGCCCTAGGTCCCCTCAGAGAGATGGAAACAGAAGCAGGGCAACAAGAGACAGTGTCCAGGTCCTGGAGAGGGATGTCTCACTCTCGGTTTCTCTACTGCATCTGTCTCTGCTGATTTGTGAGGCTTGGCCAGTGTTCTTTCTCTGGGATTCTGCATCCCTGGATGTGTAAGGAGAATGAAAGTAGATGGCCTCAGAGGGCGTTCTGTGGTTCCCCTCTCTGAGTCTGTTTGTTCTCTGTTTCTGAGGGTGAGGGTCTTTCTGTGGGTGTATCAGATTTTCTGTAACTCAGTTTCCATCTCTGAGCTCCCCACTGCCTTGTCTCTGCCCCTGTCAGTCTCTGAATCCCAGCCTCCCTGTCTCTGAGTGGAGTGTCTCTCTCTGCCTTTGTGATCCCCTGACAATGGGAGGTAAAAATAGCCCAGGGGCCATGCTGGTAGAGATAAAAGGGAATTTGCCTTTTGTGTCCTGTGGCCAGGCTGGGGGGGCTGTGACACGTGGAGATTGCTGACATAGCTCTCCTCCAATGACCTTGACGGCAGCAATAAAAGGGGTAGCACAACTCCCTGCCCTCACTGTGGTGCTGAGGTGGGTGACCAGGGCTGGGGTTGGAGCCAGATGGTTGGCAGGCAAGATTTCCCATGGGTGGATAAAGATCTTCCATATCTGTAGGAGAGGATGCTGTGGTATTTGAGAGGGTGTGAATGTGTGCGTGCGTGTATGTGTGTGTGTTTTGGGGGCTCACCCAGGGAGTCACCTAGTATCAGGCCTTCTGGGTTGGAGGATCCTGCCCAGTGTGGGGCCCTTGGTCCTTCAGTTTCCTCGTCACTGCCATATTCCAATGCCTACTGCCTAGGACCGCCTTGAACTCCCCAGATTTCCAGGCCTTTTTTCTCCACGTCTTACTGCCATGATGGATGTGAGTGAACTTGGAGAGTCTGCCCGCTACCTCCGCCAGGGCTACCAGGAGCTGATGAAGGTGCACACTGTCCCGTGGGATGGTGAGTGAAGGCTGGGGGGCAGGGTGGATAGATACAGCCTCAGAGAAGCCTTTCTGAACTCAGATCAGGAATGGAGAGGAGTGGCATTCCAGTTGGGGCTGAAGTGGCACTCTGGCTGACAGCCTTAGCTCTGGACCTGGCCCTCAGATTCTGGGTCTTAGAGGCTAAAATCCTAGGGATCATGTGTACATCACTGTGTGTCTATCAGCAAGCCTCAATTTGTCTCTCTATAAAATGGGATAATACCACCTGCCTCCTGGAGCTGTAGTTTGTGAAGACTCAGGCTGGAACTTGAGGCCTCTGAGATGAGACCAGTAGCATGTGTGCTGATGTTCCCAACATGTCTACAAAACCTTTGCTGGTCTTATTTTTAGTGCTTTCCACAGAGCCAAAGTCACTGTTTGTTAGAGACAGAAATAAAGACTACTATTTATGACTTGGATTGCTCATAGGACAATAATAACAATAGGCAATGGGTATCGAGTGCTTATTGTGAGCCAGGTCCAGAGCAGATGACTTTGTATGCATCTTCTCTACAATGGGGAAGGGGGGGACAGGGCCTTTAAGGGTGTGTAATCTCTGTGGTTGCACAGGGGACGGAGCTTAGAAGGGTCTGCTGCTTGATTTAGCATTCTGCTATTGCTACCTTGAATTGTTAAATAAGCTTTTTTTCTTTTTCTTTCTTTTTTTTTTTTTAAACAAATGAGTCTGCATTATGTTGTGTTGGGACCTTCAAGTTAAGTAGAAGGTCCTGAAGGAGTCTCTTGGCTAGAAGTAGAAGGGAAGGGAAACTTCAGTCTGCAACCCTAGTCCATGTGTTTAACTACCACAAAATCTGTGCTACCCAAAGCTCTGAGACCAGCTGGAAAGAGGTGTCAGCAAAGTACAGGACAGTTAGACCTGAGTCATAAATGAAATGGGGAAGGCAGGAACCCCCTGGAAGTTATGTGCCTGATTTTGAGGGGCTGCTTTATATAGGACCTTAGGAAAGCCTCATGACATTTTACATTTGAGGGAATGGGCCTAGAGAGAACGAGGGATTTCCCCAGGTTGTAGGGCAAATAGGGCTGAAGCACATGTGCTTCCCAGACTGTTACATCCCATCAGGGCATCATTGGAGATCTGGTGGAGTAGCTTCTGGGAGGGGTACAACTCTATGAACAGGCTTGGGAACCCCACCTGAACCCTTGGAGGTGCTCAAGCAGCTCTCTAAGGCCCAATGATCTTTCTGGCACCTAGGAAAGAAGCGGGTCTGGGTGCCAGATGAACAGGATGCCTATGTGGAGGCCGAGGTCAAGTCAGAGGCTACCGGGGGCAGAGTCAACGTGGAGACCAAAGACCAGAAGGTTCAGCTTACCTTTTCCTGAGATTAGTCCCTGTATTCTTGGGAACAAAGCTCCTGACCCTTGGGATCCATACTTTGGGGTCTGGGAATGTTAAGAGGTAGGGTCAGTGGGTTTGCCTGCTGTGACACACCTTCTTGGCAGGTGTTGACAGTACGGGAAACCGAGTTGCAGCCTATGAACCCGCCCCGATTCGACTTACTCGAGGACATGGCCATGATGACACACCTCAATGAGGCCTCAGTGCTGCACAACCTGCGCCAGCGTTATGCTCGTTGGATGATCTACGTGAGCCGTGGGCTGGGGTGGGGCTGCCAATGCTTGTGGCTAGAGGTGGGCTGGAAGGATGGCTCTGGGGCTGTAGGGGCCAAACTGTAGTGGCAGAGGTTGGGCTTGGGGAACAGCCTAGGCAAAAGGAAAGGCGGCCGCAGGTAGGGTGGGGTGGAGTCCTAGTGCTGTGGAGGCAAATCCAGGGCGTGGACCACAGGGGTGCAGCTGTAACCGCTGAGACGAGGCAGGAGGTTCAGCTGTGCCCTGTGGAGGCGGAGTCACCAGCTGGGGGCAGACCTGAGGATGGGAGTAGGGTCCGCAGCCAAGAGGATGTGGCCTGGCACCTCAAGTGGCTCCTTGGATATTGCAGGGGTCATGGTGTTTTGGGGACTGGTGCCTGGGAATGTGAATTTGTACCCCTAAAACAAAACCCTACCTATAAACTGTCTCCTCAGACGTACTCGGGCCTCTTCTGTGTCACCATCAACCCCTACAAATGGCTCCCTGTCTACACGGCTTCAGTTGTGGCCGCTTACAAGGGAAAGCGCCGCTCAGAGGCCCCGCCTCATATATACGCAGTGGCAGATAATGCCTACAACGACATGCTGCGCAGTAAGAGCTGCCTCCACTCCTCTCCTCCGCTCAAGTCCTCTAGCCCAGCCCCAGGGAGGCCTCTGTAGAGGACGCCCTTCCCTCCTCTTGCACTGCCCTCCTCTGATGCCGCAGGAGACTAGCGCAGCCATGCTCCTCTCCAGATTAGACCTGTCCTTGGTTTTGTCCTGGGTTGTTGGGGGCTGCCGCCCCCCACCGCCCCAACACGCCAGGTGTTCCTCCTTGGCTGACTTTTCTTACCCTCCCCTTTCTTCCAGACAGGGAGAACCAGTCCATGCTGATCACGTGAGTGTGGGGCTGCGGGGGTGGGGTGGGAAGTACTCAGGAAGGGGACAGAACCAAAATTATTTCCCAGCTTTGAATCCAGGGTGCTTAAGGGCAGGGCTTTTGCCACCTGGAGCCAGTGTGCCAGCTGAAGCTAAATCAGACCTGAGCCTTTCTGGATGCCCAGCTCCAGTACTGCCTCTCCCTAGGCCCAGAATCTCCCACCTTGATCCTTTGGGGGTTCTAATTTTCAAGAGAAAAGGGGGAGAAAGAGGGATTTCCTTTCCCCTTCCTCATCCTCATCATTTCCTTGTATCTGATCCTTCTTCCTTTGAAGGTAAAGGAAGGTGGTAGATTTCCTACATATAGGGTTCATGTCCAGCCAAGCCAATACGGACAGTGTCTGTGTGTACACATGCACACACACATGCAAAAACTTGCAGCCTGGTAGTTAAGAGCAGAGGCCTTGAAACCAGATAGACCTGGATTCAGGTTCTCATGTTTCCATTTCCTGCTCTGTGCCCTGGGCCTCTGAGCCTCACCAATAAAAATAGAACAATCCTACCTTCCATGTAGAATAATAAGGAGTCAGTGAGTCGATACATGTGCGTGGCACACAGCAGAGACAGTCCAGAACTTCTGGGGCCCATTTCCTTATGCATAAAATGATAATGGTGCCTGTCTACAGGGTTTCTTTTCTAAGGCTTAACTGAGCCAGTGGAGGTCAAGTACTTGGCCTAGCACCTGGAGCTAAGTTAGTGCTCAGTGGACTGAGGCATCCTCATGCGTGTCCTCACAGGAATGGGCTGCTGGCTTGCTTAAGCACAGGGAGGGTTGATCTTTCCCTGAGGGTTTGGATTTGGGGGTACTGAGTTGGGTGTTGAGTGATGGGGGAAGGAGAGAAGGGTATCATAGGATAGGGCATTGGGGCTGGGGGTACTAGGCCAGATGGGCATTGGTGACTCATGTTTGTGTTGTCCAAGCGGAGAGTCGGGGGCCGGTAAGACGGTTAACACCAAGCGGGTCATTCAGTACTTTGCCATCGTCGCAGCCCTGGGAGACGGGCCAGGCAAGAAGGCCGTAAGACTCGCCCGCTTGGGCACAGATTCCCACTGCTTCTCGCTTTTTTTTTCTTTTCTTTCTTCCCCTTCTTCTTCTTCTTCTTTTTTTTCCTCCCTCTTTCTTTCTTGTTTTTTTTTTTTCTTTCGGTCTTGTCTTCTACTTCTAGCTCAGGGGCCAGTTGTTCAGAGTCCGAGGCTCTCCCCTCACCCCCACGCATCAACCCCACAATGGGCTGCCTTTTCCTTCCGGAAGCCCAAGGCCTCCTGCACAGCCTCCACTCCCGGTCCTGTTGAGCCTTGCTTTATTCTGGGGCATTTTTCTTTTTTTCTTCTTTTCCACTTTTTATTCCCTCCTTTTCTTTTTTCCCCCATTTTATTTTCTTGGTTTTTGACCTTTGTTTTGTTTTTTGGTTGTGGCCGTTGTTGTTTTTGTTGTTTTGTTTTTTGCTGTTGACTTTTTGGTATTCTTCCATCCCTTCCCACCCTGTTTTCCAAACCCCCAAAAGGCCTTTGGGGAGATCTACAGAAAGTTGGGTAGGTAGGTCCAGCAGTAGGAAAGTGGCAGGGAAAGGCCAGAGCTGGTAAGGACTAACTGCGTTGGGGGCAGGGAGCACCTGGCAGAAAGGAGTCCAGGATAAATGGACAGACAAGGGAGATGGAAGAAAGGCCGCCCACAGGACGTGGGAACTGTACCAGCCCTCTCCCTTCTCCTTCTTATTTGGCTAAACCGCCCTGGAGGGAGCCCTGCATACAGATACTAGATGGAAGGTGTGGAGAGGGGGGACCTGCCATTTCCTTCTGCCTCCTTCCCACCAGTGTCTTTGGGGGCATTTTTTTGAGTGGGTACAGGGGAATGAACTCAAGGGCACTCAACCACTGAGCCACATCCCCAGCCCTATTTAGTATTCTATTTAGAGACAGGGTTGTTGCCTAGGGCCTCCCTTTTGCTGAGGCTGGCTTTGAACTCACTATCCTCCTGCCTCAGCCTCCCAAGCCACTGGGATTACAGGTGTGCCCCACCACGACCGACCCTTGGGGCCATTTTAAAGTCTTGGGCTCCCTGGAGGCGAATAAGTGAATGAATAACCCCCAAAGTCCCTTTTGGCATATCTGCTCTCTCTAGAATTTATCCCTTCCTTCTTCTCTTTTGCTTCCTAGGCTTGTGACATCCAGAGTAGGGGAGAGAAGGATGAGCTAGGAGGGGAGGGGAGCATGGCTCAGTTCCTTAAGTTCCTCTGGGTGAGAAACACAATAACTGTAGGCATTGAGGGAGGCAGGATACTGGTTTGGCCCACTCTGCCATCCCACTTGGGCAGATCAGCTCCCAGTTCTGGGTCTTAGGTTTCTCATTTGCAAATTAGGGCTAATAATGTGTGCCTGGTAGGGCCATTTTGAATAATAATAGATGTAGAACATATAATAAAAACACACCTAATCACAGTACAAAGAAGTGTATAGAAGGGCCATCAGAGGGAGGTTAGGATAAGAAGGTTCAGAGCAGGAAAGTGGTCTCTCCCCACCACAGAGCATCAGGGAGGCCTTCCTGCAGGAGGGGGCACTTTGGCTGGGCTCTGAAGCAGAGTAGATTTTAGTCAGGAGCCCCTAGGGCTTGGGACGGGCAGCACTGCATAGGCGTGGAAAATGAGGGACTACTGGACAGGGGAGGGAATGGGCTGTGAGGAGGAGACCCTAATGCAGCCCCTGCCTGAAGCTGCTAGCTAGGACTGTGCCCACTTAGCCTTTCTAACATCGCTCCTAATAGCCCAGGGAGCCAAGCTATGGGGCGGGGGAGCTGCATTCACTGTTGTGAATATTTGGTGACTAACATTCACTGTCCTCCTAACTCTTCCTTCCCCCAACACATGGTGAGACCTCACATCCTCTAATATTATATTCCTTCTCCCCACACTCCAGCAATTTCTGGCAACAAAAACTGGGGTAAGTATGGGGGCCACTGTGAGGGGTCAACAATGATGAGGTCCTGAGGACCCCCTTCCCAACCAGAGGGTCCGTGGGCTGCCCTGCCTTCCCAGTCAGCAGGCCCAGGACTGACAGATTCCTCACCCCTGCCCCACACTAGGGCACCCTTGAGGATCAAATCATTGAGGCTAACCCTGCCATGGAGTCCTTTGGCAATGCCAAGACCCTGAGGAATGACAACTCTTCCCGCTTTGTGAGTGGCTGCGGTGGGAGTGGGTGATGGGTGGCTGGGGGTGGAGGGAGATCAGCAGCCAGGAGGATCCCTGTGGTGGGAGCTTCAGTGGGTTGGGCAACACCGGCTGAGCCCCTTGGCTCAGGGCAGCCCCTCTGCCTGCAGGGCAAGTTCATCCGCATTCACTTTGGTCCCTCTGGGAAGCTGGCCTCTGCGGATATTGACAGCTGTGAGTCCGGGTGAGAGGAGGGGTGGGGTGGGGAGGGACAGAGCTGGCTTGAGCCTTTCCACTCAGTCTTAGCATCCCTCTCAAGTCCTCTGGGCTCCACCATCAGACCACTGCCCATTTCAGGCCACCCTGCTTTCACCGTAATGTCACACCAGCTTCCCTAGGGCTCCCAGCCTCACTCCTCTGCTTGGTCTTCCAGCCGCAGTCTCTCTGATCCTAACCTGTTCCTGCTTCAAAACCTTCCCCAAATCTTGTTATCTGAAGATGAAGACCCCAATCCTTATTTAGCCAGTAAGGCCGCTGTGATTTGGCCTCTGCCTGCATCCTGCCTTGTCCATGGCCCCTGACAGGGTACCTGCCCTCTGCTCCTCCTGCCTTAGCCTCATGTCGACATGTCTCCCACCCTTCCAGAAAACCTGCTGGGATGCTCCTAACACCTCTCTGGGTGGTTGCTCATTCTGACACAGTCCAGTTACCCAGACACCACGCCTGGGCCACATGAATGGTTTGCACAGGAGAGTCCTTGTGCTGACTGCCTCCCACCTTTGGATGCATGTCAAATCTGATAGATAGCACACCCAGGCTAACCACCGCAAATAGAAATCTCCACACAGACACACACGTGCACACACCCACTCATGAGAATACACATTCATCATCTGGCCAGAGATACACAGGTGCAAATAGACACACATCTCACAGAGTGACACAGGCGCTGACGGAGAGAGACCCTCCCAACACATGCAGACCTGTGTGTGGACACAGCAACCCTACACACCCCTTGTGCCTCACTGTCACTTCCTCCCTATCCCTTGTCCCCTCGGAGTAACTGCTCTGGGGAGGTATAGGAGATGGAAGGTCAGTGCCCCTTTCTTCAGATCTCCTAGAGAAATCTCGAGTGATCTTCCAACTGCCTGGTGAGCGTGGCTACCACATCTACTACCAGATCCTCTCTGGGAAGAAGCCAGAGCTGCAGGGTGAGGGCCAGGGATGGAGGGGAGGAGTCATAACCCAAAGGGACTCCCTGGCCCCTCCTGGACCCCAGAAGGCCAGCCCCTGGGATGGCTGTTCCCTCCTGGGTACTCAGCGCCTGTTCTGTCCCTCACTCCTTTCTGGGCCTTCTGGTTATTACTGAGTTCTCTCTTTCCTGTGCCGGCAGCAGCCCTCGTAGTTCCATTGTCCTGGCAGTGTTGTGAGAAACTGAAGTCCCTCCTGAGATTAAAGTCCCCTGATCTATGCCACAGTGGACCCAGTGACCATTCATAAGTTCCCTCCTTTATAAGCTCCTTGAGGGCAGAATCTGGCCTTCCCTGTGTCCCGGCACTAGGAATTTGGGCCAGAGGGATGGCCATGAGGGACTGGGGTTCATTCTTCAGTGAAGCATAAATAAAGAGAATCCCCCCAAATTAAAACACACACACACACACACAAAACTAATAAAAGGGACTGGGGTGTAGCCCCATGGTAGAGCTCTTGGCCTAACAAGCACAAGGCCCTAGGTTAAATCTCTAGTACTCAAACAAACAAACAAAAAACTGAACAAATAAAAAGAAGGTATGGGGTTGGGGATCAGAAACAGGCTCTAGGCCAATCCTGGGAGGGCCCTAGACTGCTGCTGGCTGGACCCCCTAAGGTCTGTCATGCTGGGATGGGGGAGGGAGAGCAGCCTGGTGGATGTAGCCTGATCTGCCCTTTGCTCCCTGTGCCCACAGATATGCTGCTTCTGTCTATGAACCCCTACGACTACCATTTCTGCAGCCAGGGTGTCATCACCGTGGATAATATGGACGATGGAGAGGAACTCATCGCCACAGACGTATGGGCTGTTGGGCAGGGGAGCTGAGCAGAGTGCCTGTGCTGTGGGGCCTCATGAATGTGTGGGCTGGGTAGGGATCAGGGAGCACTCTAAGCAGGCAGTGCCTGGGGACCCTGGAGGGGCCCCGACTTCTCTGAACCCTCTGTGTTCCCTATACCCTTAGCATGCCATGGACATCCTGGGCTTCAGTGTGGATGAGAAGTGTGCCTGCTACAAGATCGTGGGTGCCCTCCTGCACTTTGGCAACATGAAGTTCAAGCAGAAGCAGCGAGAGGAGCAAGCTGAGGCTGATGGCACTGAGAGTGAGGGGGCCCTGACCCTAGTCTGACCTGGCCTTCACATTGACCCCATTACCATGACCTATGTGATCTTTAGCCCTCACTCTTGTTCACAGCCTTTGACCTTAGTCTTATGTGCTCCTGACTCAAAGCTCCAGACCTTTACCCTCCTGAGGCTGACCCTGTGCTGGCCCTGAACTTAACCCTTTCCACCCTTCTCTTAACCCCAGGTTGAGGCAGTAGAGCCAAGTGCCCACATTGTTGTCATCCTCCTTTCTTATCCAATGCTTGTGCCTTCCCAGGTGCTGATAAGGCTGCTTACCTGATGGGCGTCAGCAGTGGGGACCTCCTCAAGGGCCTTCTGCACCCCCGGGTGCGTGTAGGGAATGAGTATGTGACCAAGGGGCAGAGTGTGGAGCAGGTGAGTGGAGGCCCACCTGGAGACAGCTGGGCAGGATCCCCTCCTTACCGGGTCCCAGCCCAGCCTTCTTCCCCCCAGGTGGTGTTTGCTGTGGGGGCTCTGGCCAAGGCCACTTATGACCGGCTGTTTCGGTGGCTGGTGTCTCGGATCAACCAGACACTGGACACAAAGCTGCCCCGGCAGTTCTTCATTGGGGTCCTGGACATTGCTGGCTTTGAGATCTTTGAGGTGAGAATAGGCCCACACCCCTGGCTTTGTTCTGTCTGAGGTGAGGCACTGTGGTGGGAGGGGGCAGGGCGAGCTTGTGTATGTTCCTCTGTATCCCCTCTGCTGAGGCCACCTCCCTCTCATAGTTTAACAGCTTTGAGCAGCTGTGCATCAACTTCACCAATGAGAAACTGCAGCAGTTCTTCAACCAGCACATGTTTGTGCTGGAGCAGGAGGAGTACAAGCGTGAGGGCATCGACTGGGTCTTCATTGACTTTGGCCTTGACCTGCAGCCCTGCATTGACCTCATTGAGAAGGTGGGGCCCCAGGCAAGGCCACTGTGAGGAGGGGAGTGTGTGCTTGTTTGTGAGAAAGCCTGTGTAAGTGTGCGTGAGTGGTTTTGCATTGAAGTAAGCATATGCATGTGTGATTGTGACCGTGTACTTAGGTATGAGTGGGAAAGTTTGCGTCGATGTGCTGCATTGGATGTGAATCTGTGTTGGTTTGTGTGAGCAACATGAGTATGAAAGTCTGTTGGCAATGACACCCACCATGGGTGCACATAATTTTGCAGCCAAAATTTCACGGAGTCCTCAGAATTGCCCTGCGCAGGACAGAGTATTTCCATGTTTACTTAATTGTGAAACATTATATATTTCCCCATTGTATCGAATGGAGTAAAATTAAATTTGGAAATAAATATTAGAAATAAAGGGGTAAGAGCTAGGGCTGTAGCTTAGTGGTAGAATACTCGCCTTGCACATGTGAGGCGCTGGGTTTGATCTTCACCACCATATAAAAAAATTAAATAAACAAAATAAAGGTATTGTGTCCATCTACAACTAAAAATATTTTTAAAAAAACAAAATAAATAAAAAGTTAAAAATGTTTCCCTCCAACTTAATACAGCCTGTCTTGGCCCTTGAGTTAATTTCCTCCAAATCCTTTGTCCTGAGTATTTACTTTCTTTATGGATACAAACTCGGTTCATATCTTACTTTTCCTCTGAACATGTATTTTGAATATTGTTGCACAGAATAGGTCCTGGAGCACATGATTCTCATTTAATCCCCAACTGTTGGGCATTTTGGTGATTGATTTCTTTTGTTGTTATATCGGCACTAAAGATAATCATTTTCCCATTTAATAGGTTAATTAAATTTCAGTTTAAGTGAAGTTTAGTGAGGCATAAAGTCCCCACAGATAGTGAGGAAGCCATGTGAACTTGGTGGCCTCTGGTTTTTATTATGTATTTGCATATGAGAATGTGTGAGTCATGGATGTTGAGGAGGTGAGATGCCAGTTTGGGTTTACATACATCATGAGCAAACAAAATTCAGTTGTTGTGAATTGTGCATAAGTGGGTTAGAAGCCAACACTCACACTTTGTTTTTCTCTCTTAGGAGGTGGGGCTCCCAGTAGTGGGTCTGGTCTCTGTGAGGCATAGGGATCTGCGGGGTTGAGGTGGGATCTGAAATGGGTTGGGGCTGAAATGCCTTCCCAGAGGGAGGTGGTCTGGGGAACAAGGGTCCAGCTCAGCCAGGATGGTCTGGAGCTTCAAGTTTGTTCCCTGTCCCCAGCCGCTGGGCATCCTGTCCATCCTGGAGGAGGAGTGCATGTTCCCCAAGGCCTCTGATGCCAGCTTCCGGGCCAAGCTCTATGACAACCATGCAGGGAAATCACCCAATTTCCAGCAGCCTCGGCCTGACAAGAAGCGCAAGTACCAGGCCCACTTTGAGGTGGTCCACTATGCAGGTGTGGTAGGTACCTGTTGGAATCGCAGCCCTCGGCCATGCCCTCCTCAGGGTTCCCTCGCCTTGGCTCAGCACCCGTCTTGCCTCTGCTAGGTGCCTTACAGCATTGTGGGCTGGCTGGAGAAAAACAAGGATCCCTTGAATGAGACTGTGGTCCCCATATTTCAAAAGTCACAGAACAGGCTCTTGGCCACCCTCTATGAGAACTATGCAGGCTCTTGCTCCAGTGAGTACTGAGGGACAAGCTTGCCATTCCCACAGGGGCCCACAGAGTGGCATTCTCTGGAGTGTCTGACTGGGTCCCATGTCTCTCAATAGCTGAGCCCCCTAAGTCTGGGGTGAAAGAGAAGCGCAAGAAGGCAGCATCGTTCCAGACGGTGTCCCAGCTGCACAAGGTGAGGCCCAGAGTGGGCCCTGTGCAAACCCTCACCCTCACCAGCCTCCAGCCCATCCTCTGCTCCCCGCCATGTCCCCTGCGCCCTGGGCGGGTGGCTGTTAAGACTTGCAGTGATGTTTAACTCCTCTCCACGTGAACATCACAGCAAGTCTGTGCTGCTACCTGTCCCCAAGCTGCCTGGGCAGGGCTGGGGGAAAGGGGAGGGAGCCACGGGCCTCTGTGAGGGATGGGGATCTGCGGGGTGGAGGCTTTGGTTGTGATGATGGGAGAGGACCAAGCCATATAGAGCAGGAGTGAAAGAACAAAGGTGCAGGCACATTTAGGTACCTCTGATGTGTTTTTTGGCATGCTGGGGATCGAACCCAGGGCCTCATGCATGCTAGGCAGACGCTCTACTACTGAACTGCATTCCCAGTACCTACATTTAGGACCCCTGCCCAGTCCTCTCCAGCCCCAATCCACTGTGGCATCCAATTCTGGTTCTCTGCCTTCTGTACCTTCTCCCCACTCTCCCCACTCCCAGGAGAACCTCAACAAATTGATGACCAACCTGCGGGCCACACAGCCCCACTTTGTTCGCTGCATTGTCCCCAACGAGAACAAGACCCCAGGTAGTATCCCCAGGGCTGGCTTGGGTATGTGGGGGACACTGGAGAAGGGAAGCCAGTCTTCCCCCCTCACCTTGCAGGGTCTTATAGGCCTCAAACCTTGGGCCTATACTATTCTCTGTGATACCTGAAGTAGATCCCGAGACCTCTGACCTTTCCCTTTTCCCCACCACGTCCAGGGGTCATGGATGCCTTCTTGGTGCTGCACCAGCTACGCTGCAATGGGGTCCTGGAGGGGATCCGCATCTGTCGCCAAGGATTCCCCAACAGGCTGCTCTATGCTGACTTCAGGCAGCGGTGGGTGGCCCCTGGCCCTGCCTGGCTCCTTCTCCAGTCCACCCTTGCTGTCCTCCCCTGATCTCAGCTCCAGGTGGATGCTGTAGGAAAGGCTTACATAGAGCCTAAGGGATAAATGATTGTTCCAGTCCCTGAAGAGGAGGCCGGGGACAGTGAGGGGCTGGGCAGGCCTCCCTGTGGTGGCTCAGACCTGGGAGGGGCCTGGGAAGAGAAGTGAGTTGACTTGGGGTAAATATGGGAGATGGAGCCAACAGGCCTTGACAATGACTAGGATACAGAGTAAGGAAGAAAAAGGAAAGAGTATGGTGCCTCCCAGGTTTGGGGCCTGAGCAATCGGGAAGTTGACGCAAGATGAAAGGTGGAGCATTTTGATTGGGGGGAGTGACAGGGTAATGGTTTGAACTCTGCTTTGAGCATGTCACGTTGGAAATGTATGCAGCAGAAGAGAAGTCAAGGAGGAAGTTTGCTTTATTCTTCTGGAGCTCAGGAGAGCTGGACTTCATGATGGTTGATGCAGTGAGCACTCAGTCACTGCCATCAGCTCCCTTCCATCTTCCCTCCATAGACTTGATTTTGTTAGACTACAAGTATCTAGAGTTCTTTCCCCTTCTAGAAGTAACTGTGGGCATCCACATAGTCATTTGTAAAGGATATCCAGTCAAACACTGTCCGTGCTGGCGCAGGAGCTCTCACAGTTTGTTTTTCATGTAGCTGCCAGTCTTGAAGATTGTTCCTTATCAGCAGCATAAGTCTGCATCATTTTTTGTTTTGGGCTGTATAACATCCCATGGTTTAGTGAACCGCGTGCTTTATTTAGTGAGTCCACCGAGTGAAGGGCTACAGCCCACATGGCCCTCTATGCATGTGTATAGGTGTCCATTTAAGAAATGGTTGTGCTGGGAATCCTTGCTTTTTAAAATTTTTTTGGTACCAGGGATTGAACCCAGGGCCATTCAACCACTGAGCCACATCCCCAGCCCTATTTTGTATTTTATTTAGAGACAGGGTCTCACTGATTTGTTTAGCTCCTTGCCATTGCTGAGGCTGGCTTTGAACTTGCAATCCTCCAGTCTCAGCCTCCCAAGCTGCTGGGATTACAGGCATACACACCACGCCCGGCTCGCAGCCCTGTTTATTTTTTATTTTGTGATGATCTTGTTAAGTTGCATAGAGCCTGACTGAGTTGCTGAAGCTGGCCTCGAACTTGCAATCTTCCTGCCTCAGGCTCTTGAATCACTTGGGTTACAGGTATACACCACCATGCCTAGCCCCTTACTCATTTTGAGAAGAATTTTTTCAGTTTTGTGATGTGGTACAGGATGTCACCTTTTAATTTTTTGGCTTTAGAATAATTATAAAAGTAGCAGATGTCTTTTGTCAAAACTACATCCTCTTAAAGAACTTCCTGAGGGCATTTAAACACACCTTGAGGGTTTCAAACAGAACGTGCCCAGCTCCCCAATGTGGCACTACTTTCCCTGCAGCCTTGTTCAGTGTGCCTCTCTGGAACTTCTGCTTCCACTCCTGAAAGGCCAGGAATGGTTCCCTGCTACCCAGTCTCCTTCTCTGTCTATGGCTTCCCCATTCTCAGTGGCCTGTGTCCCGTCCTCTCCTCACCAGCCTTCCCCTGCTTTCCTAGGTACCGCATCCTAAATCCCAGTGCCATCCCAGATGACACCTTCATGGACAGCAGGAAGGCCACAGAGAAGCTGCTGGGCTCACTGGACATTGAACACACCCAGTACCAGTTTGGCCACACCAAGGTCCAGGCACACTGGAATTAGGGTTGACCCTGGGTGTGGGGGTCACACTGGGCAGGAGTCACACCTGGCTGTCCCCTCCACCTCCAGGTGTTCTTCAAGGCTGGGCTTCTAGGTGTCCTAGAGGAGCTCCGTGATCAGCGCCTGGCCAAGGTGCTGACATTGCTACAGGCACGGAGCCGGGGCCGCCTCATGAGACTTGAGTACCAGCGCATGCTGGGAGGCAGGTGGGTATGAGACAAGGGATGAGGACAGGATGGTGGGTGTGATCACTGTCCTTTGGTTCACAAAACCACCAGGCTCTACAGCCCTGTCATGCTGCCTTGTGGTCAAGTTACCCTTCCTATGGCTTGTTGGGGTGAGGATCTGTTCTGTGCCCCCAACCCTCAGCCTCCATTTCCATGCCTCCAGATTTGAGAGCACCTGCCACTCCACTGCATACCACTGGAGTCAGGGCTTGGAGAAGTCAGAATGGCTTTCAGTGTTTTCCAGGCCTCAGGACAGATACCTTATTTGTATTTTCATGACTAAAGTTTGAGGCAGTCTTAAGATTACCTCTACCCCCTCAGCAAAAGAGGCAGATCCAGTAAAGAGCCAGTGAGTGCTGGGCAGTACACCCAGGCGGCAGACCCCACAGCCTGGTGGCTGAGCCCCTCTGCTGCCTTTGAACTCTTGCAGAGGCTGCTCTAGACATGTGGGGCTCATGAGCACCTCCTGGAGGCAGGCCTGAGGGGCCTTGGGCCGCCCCTTCGTCTTTGCCCCTAACGCAGAGGTGTAAGGACCCACTCCACAGGACCATTAGGAAGACTAGATGTGGTAACACATTCTTAGTGGGATGCTCCAACAACTTCAGTCACACCTTGAAGTGGGCAGTACTGGGCCTGCTTCACAGGGGCTGCCTCTCCCCAGGGATGCCCTGTTCACCATCCAGTGGAACATCCGAGCCTTCAACGCTGTCAAGAATTGGTCATGGATGAAGCTCTTCTTCAAGATGAAGCCACTCTTGCGCTCAGCACAGGCTGAGGAGGAGTTGGCGGCCCTGCGAGCAGAGCTGCGGGGGCTTCGAGGGGCACTCGCTGCTGCTGAGGCTAAGCGCCAGGAGCTGGAAGAGACTCATGTCAGTGTCACCCAGGAGAAGAACGACCTGGCCTTGCAGCTACAGGCAGTGAGTGGTGGTGGGGTGGGGAGAGGATGAGGGAGTCCCTTTATTGACTTGGTGCCTCTTGGCACTTTGAGAACCCCAGGATCCCCTGAAGAAACACCCCCCAAAATCCAAATCCAGGGTGGCCCTGGAATTCTCTGGCTGCTCAGGTCTTAACCTGGGTCTTTCTCCCTACTCTGAAGGTGCCATGTAATAAGGCCCCCCATCGGCAGGCCTTGTCTGTCCCTGTGTCCTAAAGCCCTCACCCCTGAAGCTGCAGAGGAGTGGTCTCCCCAGCTTTCCCTTCCTTGCTGCCCCTGAAATGGAACCTTGCTCCCTTATCTGGCCATAGGCACCTAGGTGGTAGTGACAGGGCCTTAACCAGAGGGTAGGGACCAAGGGTCTGGAAACTCTCCAGGCGCATAGCACAAATTGTCCTTCCTTCAGCACAGAGTTTGAGTATTGCTGCTGCCAGCCCCAGGCTAGCACTGGAGAGCCCCGTGGTCATCAGTAGTGCTGGAGATGGTTATGCAGCCAGGCAGCGAGGAAACAGGGAGAGAACACAGAGCCCCTTCAAGGACAGTCTCCAGGAGCCCTGTGCGGCCATGCAGGGCTCCACATGCCTGACACTTCCCAGCCCACCTCTCGAGGCCTTAGCCCAGCTTGTGGGTGTGGGCAGTGGGCTTTCCTCCTAGAGTGCTTCTTAGGCCTCACTCCATGGGTTGCCCCAGCCTGTGGAATGTTACTTTCTTCATGGTGCCACTTCTGCCCCTCTCCTCACTAGGACCAAGAGCAGGTCAAGGCATTGGTTTTCAGGGCCCAGCTGAGTGTGGATGTCAAACCTCATGGACAAACAAATGGCCTGGCTGGTCCTGCCTCAGCTGGCCCTGCGTCAGCTTGGCTTTACTCTGTGTCCCCTCTAGGAGCAGGAGAACCTGGCAGATGCTGAGGAGCGCTGCCACCTGCTGATCAAGTCCAAGGTGCAGCTTGAGGCAAAGGTGAAGGAGCTGAATGAGCGACTGGAGGATGAGGAGGAGGTGAACGCTGACCTGGCGGCTCGCCGGCGCAAGCTGGAGGATGAATGTACAGAGCTCAAGAAGGACATTGATGACCTGGAGCTGACTCTGGCCAAGGCTGAGAAAGAAAAGCAAGCCACTGAGAACAAGGTGTGGGCAGGGTCAGCTGTGGGGAAGGGCCTCAGCCTGGGGACCAGTGGGGACCAGGCAGCCTCAGATCCCCTCCTGACTCTGTTGGTCCTCTATTGTGTAACCTGGGGGCAGGTAACTGCCTCTGTGGGCCTCGTTTCCTCATTGGTCAGATGGTTAACAGAACTTACCTCATTTAGGGTAGCCGAGGGTTCAGCTTGTCAATGGCCTTCATCAAACATACTCCATAGGGCTTCACACACTAGGTACTCTGCAAGTGCTAGTGATTTTCATCCAGCCAGGACCATGAGACCTGGATAGCAGGAGCCCATACCCCCAGTCACACCCCTGACGTGGCTTCTATCACTTATGTGCACAATGGTGGCTCACAGCCTTGGGGTACTGACTTCATTATACAGTGGAGAAAGTGAGGCTGGGGGTGGAGGGTGCGCGTTCAGGTTCTCACAGGTGCTTACAACTAGACCAGGATAGGATCAGGAACAGCTCAAATACCTGTGGACACCACAGTCAGCTGACATGGCCCAGTCTCTTACTCTGGGCTGTGCACTGTGCTCAGGGCTCAGTGATCTTCGCCCATTAATTTCTCCACTCAGCCTGAGGAAGGCTCACAGTGAAGTGACTTGTCTGACCCCTCAGCTGGAAGGGGCAGTTGGTGGGTGGTGGCTGCTGAGACCAGAGTATGGTGAGGGATGTCCCCTTGGTGACCCTGGCCCTGGCACAGGTGAAGAACCTGACAGAGGAGATGGCCACATTGGATGAATCAGTGGCCCGGCTGACCAAGGAGAAGAAGGCATTGCAGGAGGCCCACCAGCAGGCCCTGGGCGACCTACAGGCTGAGGAGGACCGTGTCAGTGCCCTGGCCAAGGCCAAGCTGCGGCTGGAGCAGCAGGTGGAGGATGTGAGTTAGGGCTGCGGAGGGGCCGTGGGGTGGGTGGGCAAGTACTGGCTGGCTTGAGGCTGAGCCCTGCCTGCTCCACAGCTGGAGTGCTCCTTGGAGCAGGAGAAGAAGCTGCGCATGGACACTGAGCGGGCCAAGCGCAAGCTCGAGGGCGACCTGAAGCTGACACAGGAGGCGGTGACAGATACTACGCAGGACAAGCAGCAGCTGGAGGAGAAGCTCAAGAAGTAGGTGTGGGGTGTGACCAGGTTCTTCCCTTCTGGATTCTCTCAGTCCTGTTACTGTGGGGGTTCAGTGAGTGTGGGGGGTGGGGTTGAGAAATGGGTCACTAGGGCAGAGGTAGTGGCCTGCCCTTCCTGGTTCAGGGATGAGGGCAGTAGGTGCACAGGAATGAGGCCCTTAGAGCTTCAGGGGAGGAGGTTGCTTGGAGGTTGGGGGGCCCCATTCAGGTGGATGACAGGGCCTGAGCTGGCTTATCCCACCTCCTGATCCCAGGAAGGACTCAGAGCTGAGTCAGCTGAACCTGCGGGTGGAAGACGAGCAGCTCCTGGGCACCCAGCTGCAGAAGAAGATCAAGGAGCTGCAGGTGCATGGGGGAGGGTGGGCAGCTAGGCCAGGCCCAGGTCAGAGGCCCACCAAGCTGATGTCGCCACCTACCTACTGATCTAGGCACGGGCGGAGGAGCTGGAGGAAGAGCTGGAGGCTGAACGTGCAGCCAGGGCCCGGGTGGAAAAGCAGCGGGCAGAAGCGGCTCGGGAGCTGGAAGAGCTGAGTGAGCGACTCGAGGAAGCTGGTGGTGCCTCCGCCGGGCAGCGTGAGGGCTGCCGCAAGCGCGAGGCTGAGCTGGGCCGGCTCCGGCGGGAACTGGAGGAAGCGGCACTGAGGCACGAGGCCACAGTGGCAGCCCTGCGGCGCAAGCAGGCAGATGGCGCAGCTGAGCTGGGAGAACAGGTGGACAGCTTGCAGCGGATACGGCAAAAGCTGGAAAAGGAGAAGAGCGAGCTGCGCATGGAGGTGGACGATCTGGGTGCCAGCGTGGAGACTCTGGCCCGAGGCAAGGTATGAACCTTCTTCCTCACTCTGACCTGGGACCCCTGGCCCATCCTGACTCTAAACCAGGTCTGATTCCAGCAGCTCACTCCACCTTCTGACCCCTGGCCACCCCATGCCAATACTGACCCCACAGCAGCCTTCACTCTGAACCTGACCCTGGACCCACTAACATGGCATCCCACCTTTCCCTACCAGACCTGATGTCAAACCCTGGTTCCTCATCCCTATTCTGATGGCACCAGAACATTTTGACCCAGCTTCCAATTCTGACCTCAGACCCTTGACCCAATAGTTGCTGTGACCTCAGCCTTTGATTCCTGAACTCTGAACTGACACTGGTCATGATTCTCCTGTTCTGAACCCAGCACCCAACTTTGACTTGTGAACTTTTGACCTCTGGTGACTGTCCTTGGCTGACACCAGATCTAGTACCCTAACGTCCACCTGACCCATTTGCACTGAGATTGATCCAGCCCTCTCACTCCAAGACCTTAGTTAAGCTATGAGCCTAGCAACAGAACCCCTGACCCTGACGGTGAATCTCTGATCTCCCCTTGAATCCTGGGCCCGTATCTAGCTTTCTAGTTCCTGATGCCAGGTCCCAGTCTCTGACTGGAAGCTCTAGATCCTGCCCTCAGGTGCACAAACTCATCTTGTCCCCTGACTCTGACTTCCAGGCCAGTGCAGAGAAACTGTGCAGGGCCTATGAGGATCAGCTAAGTGAGGCCAAGATCAAGGTGGAGGAGCTGCAGCGGCAACTGGTAGATGTGAACACCCAGCGTGGGCGATTGCAGACTGAGAATGGTGAGGTCAGGGTTCAGCTGGGCCACACTGGGTGGGACCTAGGTACCACCTGACCTGCCTGCTTGCCCCTTTGTCTGTAGGGGAGCTGGGCCGCCTGCTGGAGGAGAAGGAGTCTCTGATCAGCCAGCTGAGCCGTGGGAAGGCCTCAGCTGCCCAGAGCCTGGAGGAACTGCGGAGGCAGCTAGAGGAAGAGAGCAAGGTGAACTGGCACCAGTGATCGTGGAGTGGGCAGGTGGATGCTGAGGCCGTCAGCATAGACTGATGCTGAGGCCCCCGATGTCCCTGCAGGCCAAGAGTGCGCTGGCCCATGCTGTGCAGGCTTTGCGACATGACTGTGACCTCCTACGGGAACAGCATGAGGAGGAGGCTGAGGCCCAGGCTGAGATGCAGCGGCTGCTATCCAAGGCCAACGCTGAGGTGGCCCAGTGGAGGAGCAAGTATGAGGCAGATGCCATCCAGAGGACTGAGGAGCTGGAAGAGGCCAAGTGAGCATCTGGTGGCTAGGCCATCACCACATTTATGCCTGTGCCTTGGGGCCAGCAGGGGGTAAGGGGAGATACTAGGGCCCTTCTTCTGCTGGCCTCCCCCCCTCCATAGTCCACACCCTGTCTGGTCCATGGTCCAGAAAGAAGCTGGCCCTGCGGCTACAGGAGGCAGAAGAGGGGGTAGAGGCTGCAAATGCCAAGTGTTCATCACTGGAGAAGGCCAAGCTACGACTGCAGACCGAGTCAGAGGATGTGACCCTGGAGCTGGAGCGGGCAACCTCAGCAGCTGCTGCACTGGACAAGAAGCAGCGGCACTTGGAGAGGGCCCTGGAGGAGCGGCGGCGACAGGAGGAGGAGATGCAGCGGGAGCTGGAGGCGGCACAGAGGGAGGCCCGTGGCCTAGGCACAGAGCTCTTTCGGCTACGCCATAGCCATGAGGAGGCCCTTGAGGCTCTGGAGACACTCAAGAGGGAGAACAAGAACCTACAGGGTAGGACGTGGAGTTGGAAGCATCTTAGGGTTACGCTGGAAATTAGGAGCGTAGAAAGTGACCTGGGTTGGGGTGCGAGCCCAGGGGTGCTCCTCAGCACCCTCTCCATTCTGCAGAGGAGATCAGTGACCTCACAGACCAGGTCAGCCTCAACGGGAAGAGCATCCAGGAACTAGAAAAAGCCAAGAAGGCATTGGAAGGGGAGAAGAGTGAGCTGCAGGCAGCACTGGAGGAAGCTGAGGTCAGGACTGGCTACAGGGGTGGGTGGATGCTGACCTATGTCTCCCTGCTTCCTGAACACTCACTCCTGGCCCCAACCCCATACTGCCTACTCTGCATTCCCAGGGGGCCTTGGAACTGGAGGAGACTAAGACACTGCGGATCCAGCTGGAGCTGTCCCAGGTCAAGGCAGAAGTGGACAGAAAGGTGGCAGAAAAGGATGAGGAGTGCACTAACCTGAGGTCTGGTACCCCTCCTCCCAGCCTCCTGAGAGCAGAGCAATGGTAGAAAGCAGTGTTGCTATGCCCGTGGCAGCATATGGCACAGGCATCTAGTCTGTCTCTGCATCATGGCTTTCTCAGGTTGGGGTTGTTCTCGCCATTCCAGAGGTTAAATCTCCATGAGGCTGAAGACTGTCCCAAGATCACACAGTGGGGTAGAGCCAGAATCCAGTCCATGTCTGTCTCAGGGCCTCACTTCTGTCTGTGAGCCTGCTTTGTTGGACAACAGGCAGCCACAAGGGGTTTTACTACTGGGAGGGACAACTGTTATCCAACCGGGTTCATATCTCCAGCAATCCTTAGGCATTTGTGAGAGCATGCTCCGCACCTGCCTCTCCATGAGCCGAGCCTGCCCTTCCGCCTGCCCTCCCACAGGCGCAACCATCAGCGTGCAGTGGAGTCCCTGCAGGCCTCCCTGGATGCAGAGACGCGGGCCCGGAATGAGGCGCTACGGCTTAAGAAGAAGATGGAGGGTGACCTCAATGACCTGGAGCTGCAGCTGGGCCATGTCACCCGCCAGGCCATGGAGGCACAGGCAGCCACGCGACTGCTGCAGGCCCAACTCAAGGAGGAACAAGCAGGGCGTGATGAGGAGCAGCGGCTGGCTGCTGAGCTCCGTGAGCAGGCGCAGGCCCTGGAGCGCCGCACAGCATTGTTGGCTGCAGAGCTGGAGGAGCTGCGGGCTGCCCTGGAACAGGGCGAGCGCAGCCGGAGGCTGGCAGAGCAGGAACTATTGGAGGCCACTGAGCGCCTCAACCTCCTCCATTCACAGGTGGGGTCTGGACAAGGATGTCCACAGGGACTGGGGAGGGGTCAGAGGCCTGTTGGCCAGCTGAGACTCTGCTTCCCCTTAGAACACGGGGCTTCTGAACCAGAAAAAGAAGCTAGAGGTGGACTTGGCCCAGCTGAGCGGGGAGGTAGAGGAGGCTGCCCAGGAGCGGCGGGAGGCTGAGGAGAAGGCCAAAAAGGCCATTACTGATGTGAGACGGCCAGGGCTGTGTTGGGGCAGGGGGGGAGCAGAGGCCAAAGGATCTTCCCTGGGCTGGTCACTTCCTGACCATGCCACCTCCTCCCTCATAGGCGGCCATGATGGCTGAGGAGCTGAAGAAGGAGCAGGACACAAGTGCACACCTGGAACGGATGAAGAAGACTCTGGAACAGACGGTGCGGGAGCTGCAGGCACGCCTTGAGGAGGCGGAACAGGCCGCCCTCAGGGGTGGGAAGAAGCAGGTGCAGAAGCTGGAGGCCAAGGTGTGTGCAGCCCCACTGTCCTTCCCCAGTAGGGTGGGTGGGCAGGCAGCTGAGAACTGCCCGCAGGTCCACCCACTGGCTGTCTCTGCAGGTGCGGGAGCTGGAGGCCGAGCTTGATGCAGAGCAGAAGAAGCATGCTGAGGCCCTCAAGGGTGTGCGCAAACATGAGCGCCGGGTCAAGGAACTTGTATACCAGGTGGGTGAAGGGGTCCATCCTGTGGGGTGGCCCTGGAGCTGGCCCAATCGAGGCAAACCGAGTCTCCTTTGCCTGCCCAGGCCGAGGAGGACAGGAAGAACCTGGCTCGCATGCAGGACCTGGTAGACAAGCTGCAGAGCAAAGTCAAGAGCTACAAGCGCCAGTTTGAGGAGGCGGTAAGCACACCAGGGTCTTGTCAGATGCTGAGGGTAACCCAATTTCAACTATGCCCCAGGGCCTGTGGTCAGGTGAGGCATCAGCAGGCTTTCCCATTCTCTGAGCTTAATGACCACCCTGCCCCCTGCAGGAAGAGAATTTCCTGAAAGTTCCAGAAGGGACTAGACCAAGCTGTCGCTAGCCTTGTGTGCTTTCCCCTGGCTAGGCTTGGGGGCTGCCTCTCTTGGGCAGTTTGGCACTCTGGCACCTCCTGATGTAGTCTCTCTGTCTTTTTTCCTGATGTGGGTCCTGGTGCTGGGGGAGGCTGGTGGTAGGTAGAGTAGAAGAATAGGAGAAGCCCGTTCCTTCTGGGGATGGGGTGGGGACCAGAATGACCATTTGTTACTATCAAAGGAGAACCAAGGCCCTGTGTATACCCCCAGGAGCAGCAGGCTAGCACCAACCTGGCTAAGTATCGCAAGGCCCAGCACGAGTTGGATGATGCGGAGGAGCGGGCTGACATGGCAGAGACCCAGGCCAATAAGCTGCGGGCGCGGACCAGGGATGCCCTGGGCCCCAAGGTGAGGGCCTCAAGGGGCACCGCCTTCCATGTGGGGTGCATGGGTTGGGGTAGCAGGTGGTGCAGCTCACTCATCCTCCCTCACCTCTTAGCACAAGGAGTGAGAGCCTGAGTCTCGAGCCCCTGGGCTATGAAGAAGGATATCTATTGTCCCGTGGTTTCTTCACCCCCTTTGGCTGTCACTCCAACCTCCCCAAGCCCTGGATCACCCTAAATAAAGGCCACGTCTGCAGCAATAGCTGTTGTTCTCATTTCTCGGGTTCAGTGGAAGCGAACACAGTCCCATGGACAAAGTCAGGTCCACATCAGTCATTTAAAATAAAGTTCTTTAATAGTCTCCATTTACTTGGTTTATTTGCTGTTAATAAATTGGCAACACAGGAGGGGCCAAGGGTGAGTTCCCAGCCAAGCTCCTGTGTCTGGGCTCAGGCAGGAGATGCTGCTCTGGGGCAGGGCAGGGCAGGCACAGCCACCCTGTGCCCCAAGGGATAGAGAGAAAAGGCCCCCCAACTTCTGGAGGAACCCCCTGGGATGGACACAGCGGTCAATGAGCAAACAGAACCAGAGGAGTTGAAGGAAGACGAGGGAAGGACAGATGGGTAGGCCTGAGGGAAGGCAGCATTCTCTGGTACCCCCAACCCTGTCCAGGAGCCTCTGCCTGAGGACCAGGGGAGGCTTGGCTCATACACGGGGGAACCCCATCTCCTCCCTAACCCAGGACTGGCAGCCGAGAGACCCGGCAGGAGCTCAGAGCTCTTTTTGTAAGTTTCCTTCCTCTGGGCAGGCCAAGAGTCCCAGGGTTATGAGGGAAGGGTGGGCATGGCGCCCCTGTCCTCATCTGTGAACTGTGAGGGAACTGAGGCTCCCCAATGACTGAGGCCCTCAGACCCAGAGGCCCAGGGCTTCCAGGATGCTTCCTCCCACTGAGCCTGTGCCTAAAGACCTGGGGCAGGCAGAGAGCGGCAGGGAGGCAGGGGAGGGTCAAGGAACAGGCAGGGTGTGTGGCACACATAGCCACCCTCACCCATACTGACCCTGGCCCAGCAGCCTCCCGAGGCCTGGCCAAAGGTCACTCCTCAGTGAAGTCCCTGTCTATGTCCATGTAGGGCTCTTCAATGTAGCTGACAAGGGCAGAAGGTGACTGACGGTCTGGGTTCAACAGGATAGACACTGTCTCCTTCCAGTATGAGAAGCTGATGCAGGAACTCTGGGCAAAAAGAGAGGGGTTGTGGGGAGCTCCTGTAGGACACAGGCCAACTCCAGCACCCCACAGGGAGGGCCTTGGTAAGGGGACAAAAAGCCTGCCCCACATCCTGGCCAGGAACTGTGCCCTGGATGCCCCTCACAGGCCCTGGGTCTGCATGCCCACCACCCACACACTCGGAGGTGGAGCACTCACATTTTCCAGGCAGGTGCTATCCTTGTCCTTGTGCAGGTAATGCTGCTGCCAAAAGCGCAGCAGGTTGTGGAAGTTGTTCAGCAGGAAGCCGGGATACTTCTTGCTGTGCTCCATGCGTTGCAACAACCGTAGGTATAAGGGCAGCCGCTCTTTCCGCCGGGCCAGCATCAGGATCACCAGGCTGGTGTTGAGGCAGCTGACGTTCTCCTGCAAAGCCAAAGGCAGCTGAGCTGGGTGCATGCCAGCAGTCCCAGCGCCCTCTGGTGAACCTGCAGAGCCATGGGTCTCCCCCTTGGAGAGCCGCCCCTTCCCAAGCATGTTCCTATTCCCCATGCCCACCCTTATGGCAGCAACATCTATGCTCATCTAGATCTCAGCTTGAACATCACCTCTTCTGGAAACTTTAATCACCTCGCAGGGATGGGTCTGCATACTAGGTGCAAATGTCTCACTTTAGAACCTACATTACACACTTAGACTGTGTGCCCAGCTTCCCTGCATTTGTTAGATGACAGAACAAAAGAACCGCCTCTGACAGGTACTTGTATAGCCCACATTTTGGAAAACAGGTGTGAAGCTTGGAGAAGGGAAAGCCACATTACACTGAGGGAGTTGAGGGCAATCTGGTCCAATTCCACAGCTGGCATAGCTAGAGGGGTGTAGATGTGGGATGCTGGGGAAGAGCACTGGAATGGGAGTCAACAGAACATTGTGCCAGTCTTGACTGTGCCCTGCAAGTCAACTGATCTCAGGCCCTTTTTGTAAACTGGGGCACTGGGCAAAGCCCTGGGAAGAGATGCACTTCTAGAGTGAGGGTGGGAGAAGCAAATATGCTGCACTCCAGGAAGAGGGAAATGGGTTCTAGTCTCCTTCTCTGATTGCCCATCTGTGGGGCCTCTCACCTGGGTCAGCGTCTGCACGTGGATGATGTTGATGAGGCGGAAGAGAAAGGACATCTGGGTGGGCACCTGGGATATATAGGCGAGCAGGCGGCACTCGGACAGGACCTCAGCCACTGTGGAGGGAGGCACAGGTGTAGCAGCAGGCTCAGGTCCAGTGGCCAGGCCACCTATGCCTCTGCTTGAGCTCCTGTTGGGTCCTGGCACTGCAACCAGTAGCCTCTCACCAGAATAGCTACAAGAAAAGCTGCTGGAGCAGCTGTTCCACCACCTGGCTAAACTAAGCCTGTGTTCTCAGAACCCCATCTGGTCCTTCAGAACGACGCTCAGAAGTAGCCCTGCTCCCCAGCCTGTGGCACCTCTCCACAAGACAGTGTGCATCCACAGGAAAGTAGAACCATGGTCTACTTAAAAAAAAAAAAAAAAAAAGAAAAGAAAAAAGAAAACCAGTGAAGGAAAGTTGAGATCATTTCAAAGCTTCTAACTTGACTGGCTTCCCATATAGCTCTCACATGTCCCTGACCACTGTCAAGGTCACAGTACACACGAGCACTGAGCAAATAGCAACCCACACTATGGGGTGAGGGGTACAATGGTTGACTGTACCAAAGTCCATGTAGCCATTCCCCTAAAACAGATCCTTCAGGGGCAGAAATAGGAGGCAAATGGCTAAATTACCAAATGACCAGGATGTTGTTTTGTTTTTTGGGTGATACTGAGGGTTGAACCTAGGACCTCTTATTTGTTAGGCAAGTGCTCGACCACTGAGCTACACCCCTATCCCTTTTTATTTTGAGACAGGGTTTTGCTAAGTTGCGCAGGCTGGCCTTGAATTTGTGATCCTTTGCCTCAGTATCCTTCGTAGCTGAGATTACAGGTGTGCACCACTACCCCCAGCACCAGGATGCTTCTTGCCATCAATGATAGTGACTATGACAAGGGACAACTGTCTTTTTTTGGAGGATATGCTCACAAATTTCTCAGAATCTGCTGGACACCACAAACTCTCCTAGGAAAAGCACATGTATGCACATAATCATAAACATGTGCATGGTGCACACAATTCTAGGTGAGACCCACCCCAGCTACATCTCACCCCACCACTCCACACACACAATCAGTGAGACAATGAAAAGGGGTCCCACTCACCCCATCCCAGAAGATAAAGGTGGGTTTTCTTTTTTTTTTTTTACATTTTGCTGGCAATAATGGCTTTTCTCCTGTATCAAAGTGTTGTACATGCTCATCAAATGAAACACCCAACAGTGAAAAGTCAAAGCAGCTGAGCCAATCAGTCAAGCACTTTATGTCTGGGGCAACTGCTTCAATCATCCCATCACCTGGCTGGAGGCCAGGTGACTAGCCCCAGTGCAGTCACACTGCACCCATTTGCTTTGGAACCCTGGCTTTTCCTCACCTTTCATGTCCACCTGGTTTTCAAATCGGTCCAGTGACAGAGTGACACAGCGTACTAACATGTTGGAGTCTACCAGGGAACTGTTGATCTGCTTCAGGAACACCTGGAACTAGAGCGGAGATGGCACTCAGGAGAGGCAGTGGTTGCTGGCCAAGCTGGTTGTGGCCCAGGGTGAGCAGTCACCACCACAGACATCAGCAATCCTCTCTCCCAGCCCTGCTGCTTTTTAGACAGGCAACCTGAGTGACTTGCTCTCCCCACCTGCTGCTAAGATTCTGGGACACTTCCCAGTGATTCTGCACTGAGGGTGCTGGCTCCTCTCAATTCTACTTCAACTAGTCTCAGCTGGGTTTGTCACGCTCCAGAGAGCCTAACACTCCAGGCCCAGTACTCTGTGCTGGGCCTCCCACTGCAGCACCCACACCTCACACCATGTCTGGGGGCCACCCAGCACCCTGGCTCCTCCAGGCCATACCTCCAGAAGGCCTCGCTTCAGCAGGAACATCTGGTCTGCATAGGAGGTGGTCCCTCGGAGGAAATTCTCCACAGCTCGTGCTTGCCAAAACCTGTGACCCATTCTCACCCCCCAACCCCAAAGCAGCAGTGGATTTTATCCCTGTGTTCCAAGGTCTGGGACACAGTAAGTACTAGTGAACATTTGCTGAAGACTCCCATTGAATCCCAACACTCTCCACCTAAAAACCCACACCTGGAGACTGGTGGATCAGGGATCCAAGATAACTTGGGGTAACACAGCCAACTCCATAGAACAGAGGAGTCTCACCTTTGCATCAGTGTTGATGTATTTATTGAATCTCTTGAATGCATCTACATTGAACTTCATCAGCTCCCCCAGGAGGTCAAAGTAGCTCTGGAGCACATCCCTCGATTTGCACTCACTGTCCACAATGCAGTACAGGATGTGCTGGGGTGAGGAGGGGACACAGTGAAGGTGTGGATAGGGCTGCCCCACACTAGTCTCCCGCTGGGGACTGGCATGGAAGTTCTACAGGATGTATGGCCCTGTGTAGATTCTCTCTGAGGATGCTGGTGGTTCCAAGGACAGGACCAGGCTGACACACCTCACCAGGAGGGGGCGAGTTGGGCATGTGGCACTTGCTTGCTCACAGCTAAAGCCTCTGACCTGCCCTGTAGTCACCAACATAGCCAGAGCTCTCCAGCTCCTGGGCAGCAGAGTTGTCTCCAGATCTAACACTGGCCATTGCCCTAACACTGAGGCCAGAGTTTAAGGGCACAGAGCATGTTTTGACTCCATGGATTGTCTTTGTGTTTATAAATGAAACTATTTAAAATTTATACCAAAATCAATGAATTTTTATCAAAAACATAAAGCCAACTCTTTGATAAAGTTTTCTATGACAAACTTAATATTTTCTTGAAGTTATGATTTGGGTCAATACAACTTCTTTTCCATATGGATTTTATAATTCATAGTTTCTTGTCCATATCAATTTTTAAAGACCAATTATAACTGGCCATTAACTCAATGAAGAAAAATTAACTTTTAGTCAAAATCAAAATATCCTCAGGGTCAAAAGGCTTTGCTGATAACTCTAGACTCTTACCCTCCTGCACAGTCACACCCCAAGTACTGGCATCAACACTGAAGCACCCATGGGGAACCCACCAACAGAAACCCAGGGCAAACAGTGGGGCGATCTACACTGGCATTTTAAAATGCTGAGATTTGGTCTGCCCTGATGAACTGTTTAGGGCTCAGGACAGAAGAGCAATATGTGGGGCTGGGGGCCACCCAGCACCCTGGCTCCTCCAGGCCATACCTCCAGAAGGCCTCGCTTCAGCAGGAACATCTGGTCTGCATAGGAGGTGGTCCCTCGGAGGAAACTCTCCACAGCTCGTGCTTGCCAAAACCTGCGACCCAAATGTTGACCCAGATCCAGGTAGCTAAGGCTGCCCTCTCCTGGCCCCAGTTCAGTTCTCCCAGGGTTTGGGAGATGTTTACTGACTTCTTATTTATTTAACAGACATGTACTGAATATCTACCAGAGCCTCACCCTAGGCTCTGGGGATACAGCAGTGACCAAGGGAATCCTTATTCTCATAGAGTTGACAGCTCAATGAGAAACAGTCTTCTATATGGGTCTGTCTGGAAGAAGTTGTATCACAGAGAAAGTAGTATCAAGGAACAAAGAGCCAGCTGTTCCAGCAAGTCCCATGTGAAAACACTCTAGGCTCTGCCCTTTCAGAATGGGAGGACATCAGAACTAGGGGCCAAGAATGGGTGTGGAAAGCACAAGAGTATGTGCAGACAGGCCACTGAGCCTGGTCTAGAGGACAGATGGCAGATGTTAACCAAGTGGCCCAGAGGGCTCAGCTGGGATTCAAGATAGGAAGTCTGGATAAGGAAGATTGGGTGACAGGGTCCCCCTTGTGGTGGAGCCTACTGACAGTTTCACACCCAGACCTACTAGAATTCCTCCTGCATACATCTTTCAAGACTCCTCTCGGAGGGGTCTGGGAATTCTGAGCAGGCATGTCTGTGCCCACCCTTGCCAGCACCCAGCAGGGGAAGGGCTTTTTTTTTTTTTTTTTGCTCCCACAGCTCCTGGCTCCATTCCTTTCCATGCTGCATGGAAATGAGTTTCTTTTCATGCCTGTTCCCCACAACCCCAGGGAATGCCACATTAGCAGGGTCTGTGTCCTATTTCTTTCCCTCTTTCCAGCATCAGCACAGAAGAGGTGCTTGGCAAATAAATGCTCAGTCAGTTCTTTGCAGGCCCTGCAGGAGGGCAGTACTGACCTGCTGAGTCACATAAGGCCAGATGGCAGTCAAGCCACCTTCCCCCCAACAGTGATCACATTTTAAACGTGGATACTGGGGACTAAAGGTGGCGTTTCTAACCATTTGGGAAACACTTGTCTCTTGGGCCCCTTAGGAGTGACAGGTACCTATCCTCAGGCTCACCTGAAAGAGGACTCGGCTGGCTCCTTCTTCATGACCTGCAGCAGACGAGTTAACAAGCCCCTCTTCCCATCACACACCAGACTCCTGAAATAAAATAGCAGTGGTGGCAGATGTGAGAGGTTAACAAGGTCCTTGGGGCTGGGTCACTCCACTGGTTTAGATGAGTGGGGGGAAAAAAAAAGGGATGTTTCCAAGTTTGCAGGGTGCTCTCCTGCTCTACCTGGGTCTGGAGGCCTCAGAGACTCCTGTGATAATCAGCTCAACAGCCAAGGGCATTTCCACTGCACCTCAGGCTAGCTTGCCCTTCCAAGACCTGCTGGTGAGAAGCCTGAGGCACATCCAGAGCCAGATGGGGCTAAGAACTGCTAGAGGCAGGGTCTTTTACATCACAAGTGGGTCTGAGGCCATGACAGAACCTGCCAGATAGAGCAAAGTCCATGCCAACAGGGTGGGGCCTAGGTCCTCTCTGCCCCAGGTTCAGTTCTATCTGGGCTGTGGATAAGTACCCATGCCTTCAGGCTTGGCTTCAGATATATGAAGGAAAGGTGGTAGGTGAGGAAATGACTCCAGTCATTGTCGGGGGAAAAGATGGCCAAGTTGGCAAGGGTCTGGACCCTTCAACTCCCTCTTCAAATAAATTTATCCCTATAGACATCAGGGTAGGGCCCCAAGTCCAACCTGACCTGAATGAGTTCTGCCCTTCGATCCCTTCACTACAAGACTGGGAAGTCATGGCTCCATCTACTAAAAAAGGTTCACCCTATTCTGGCTCCTATGACTCTTATTACCCAGCTCCCAAAGACAGGCAAACAAAGTATAAAAGGATGTAACTCTTGGGGCTGAGGATGTGGCTCAAGCGCTAGCACGCTCGCCTGGCATGCGTGTGGCCCAGGTTCGATCGTCAGCACCACATACAAATAAAGATGTTGTGTCCGCCGAAAACTAAAAAATAAATATTAAAATTCTCTCTCTCTTAAAAAAAAAAAAGGATTTAACTCTTGCAGGGGCTGGAGGGGGGCTTCTGTTTGCCCTGCTTGGCCAGCTGCCATTAGGCAGGAAAGGTCCACATCAGCTTGAGTGCACACATGCATGTGATAAGAGGAGGGCAGAACACAGATGCCCTTTGGCAGGTGACTTCTTAGAGCCTTTGTCCCACATTTGTAAAGAGGAGGTGATGAGGGCACTCTCTTCTAGGGCTGATGTGAAGATACAGAAAATGCAGGAAGCCTGAGGAAGTGCCAGGCACAAAGTAACTCTTGGAACATTTCCATGTGGATTTTACAATTCATGAGTTCTTGTCCGTATCTCGCTGAACAAGACAGGGTGAGTGGGCACACCTGTGAGCCGGGGCACACCTGTGAGCCGAGGCACACTGGCAGCCAGCCGGAGGAATGTGGCTAAAGCCGTAGTCGCCTACACTCACCTGTCGGTGTTGAGGACGGCTTCCACTTCGGGGATGTTGGCCTTGAGGGAGATAGCACTGAGTTCATTCAGCTCCTGGTTGTTGAGTAGCAGGTATTTATTCCTTAAACAAAAGGGTTTCAGGGGTGAAGGATAGAAGCTGGGGCTGCCCATCAGCACTGTGCCAGTGCAGAAAGCCTCTTGCCCACTTCCTGTAGGGAGAGGGAAGCTGAGAACCCACCAGGTGCCTCCCATACGGGACCTTCACCCCTGAGTGGCATTCTGAAGGAGGGCATTTCAGCCCCACCTGTCTGCCACAACACTATTGAGGCCCCTTCCCTTAGGAGCTCTTGGCTTTCCTGTTGCCCACTGAACCTTTCTATTTGATTTCTCGAGACCACTGCACCTAGCAGTTATACCTGCTGCAGCATTCCCAGAGGCCAATCAAGAAAAGGCCTGGCCAGTGGTCACACACCTCCCTCTCCTTCTCATCCAGCCTGTCCTCACCCAAGGCCAGTACACAGTGCTAGCTTCCTAATCAGTCCTGCAGGAATCAAGTTTTCACACAGCTCCCACAGAAGCCTTCAGAAAAGACTCTGACCCTAGCGCTGATTTAACACTCCCTGTCTTCCCACTGCTTTAACACACATAGTATCCAGGGCCATGAATGTGCCCCACAGGCCCTGTGCAGCCCAGTCACTGACCACCTCCATGACTGCATGTATGCAGAGCCTCCTCTATCTGGTTACCCTGATTTTCCTAGCCATGCCACACTTCCTCCAGCAGGGGCTTCTGCATGGGGAGGGCACCTGGCCCAACCATGCACCCTCCTGTGCTCTGTCTTCATGCCATTTACTATTGACCTTGCAGGCCTCAGCTGACAAGTTATTTCTGCAGGGAAGAATTCCCAAGCACTGGCTGGCCAGACAGGACTCCTTCCTGCCAACAATCCCCTCCAGACTCATGCTCCTTCCCTCCCAAATAAAATGTCCATTGGTCACCATACATCCATTCACTAGTGATGTTCTCTGATTAATGTCCAACCCCTTCCCAACCTATATTCTTCATGACAGGTGCCATGGCTGTTTTCATTCATCACACTGATCCCTGCACACAAGTGCTGATTTAAGAGTCTGATGAAAACTAGGAACTCACTTTCCTCAAACCAAACTAAACCCAAACCATACACTTTTGTAACCCATCAGTGCCTTCAGTCAAAGCAGCTCTCCCAGGGGATGCTCACACATGATGAGAGGGAAGTTGTAAAGTAAAGGCCCATGGGTCACATTTGTCCTTTGGCAAATGTTACTTATACAATGTTCTAAAAGAATTTAAACCAAAATTTAAAAATGAGAATTTGATCCCTAGCTTGGAAACAAACAAACAAAATACCAGGGCCTTTTACATAAATCTTTGTTTGTTTGTTTTTTGCCCCAGGGATTGACTTCAGGGGCATTCTACCACTGAAATACATCCCCATCCCTTTTTACTATTTATTTTAAAAATTATTTATTTATTTTGATGGTGCTAGAGATTGAACCCAGAGAGTCACACATGGTAGGCAAGAACCCTACCACTGAGCTACACCTCTGGCCCCTCTTTTTACTTTTTATTTTGAGACAGGGTCTTGCTAAGTGGTTGAGGCTGGACTCAAACTTGTGAACCTCCTCCCTCAGGCTCCCAAGTCACGGCATAACAGATTTGCACAACTGTGCTCAGTTTTCACATAAATCTTAACCTTTGGCTTTCCTTGAGGGAAAAACCCAAAGGCAGCAACAGTGTTCTCTGTATATGCACAGCTGCTGGGGCTGAATGGCAGCCTGTCATTCTAGTTCACCAAGTTCGCCATCCTAATGCTAACTAAGGTCAAGAGTTAACTGCTATTCCTTCCTCCTTTTCACTGTTTTCCTTGTAGCAGAAAATAATTTTCCTGTACATTTCCCATCAAAGGTTGAAAAATAGAAAATGAGAGGGCAGAATATATATCAAGAAAAATGGGGGTCTGGGCAGTAGTTCAATGGTAGAAGCTTGCCTAGCGCATGCAAACAAACAAAATACCAGGACCTTTTACATAAAAGCCCTGGGTTTGATCTTCAGCACCATATAAAAAAAAAAGAAAGAAAAAAAAATCTTAAAAAAAAACAGAAAGAAAAATGGGGAAAGTACAAGGTGAAAAATCCCCTTGTGTCCAATCTGCCAGCTTTGCCTGAGTTTTCAAGAGAACACATCAGTGGAAAGATGTGTTGTTTCCAAGGGTAGAAAGGGGCCAGTAATTTCTGTCTCTAGAGTGGCTGAAGGAAAACTCTGCACCTGGTGAGACAAACAGCAACTCATACTGCAGGGTCAAAGATGTGCACTTGGTAATATGGAGGTAACAGTGGGCTCCCACCATCTCCCATGTCCTCCTCCTGAGCAGAGAGTCATCCATTGGTCACCATAGGAAAAAGAGAGAGAGAAGCCTTTGGGAGACAGCTGACGATTCTCTGTGCAAGGACACATATATGTACTTACTCATGGTGTGTGTACTTACTCATGGTGGTCGCTGAAACTCTGGAGGAGCCTCAAAAACTGGATCTTCAAGGTTATGTCCTAAAATAGATGTTTAAACCACAGTCATATTGTTTTAAAATAAGACAGGGCAATATCAGTCACTGTGGACCATGCCAGTGGTCCTAGATACTTGGGAGGCTAATGCAGAAGGATCACTTGAGGAGGATGTGCTGGGAGTGATATTGGCCAAATTGTATTATTATATTGTATATTGTGTGAATGTATAAATAAGTAACAACAAATTCCATCAGTATGTACAACTATAATGCACCAATTAAAAAAATGTGGAGGATGAGGTTAGGAGGAAGATCACTTGAACCCGAGAGTTTGAGACTAGTGTAGACAAAAATATAAAGACCCCTTATTAAAAACAAAGCAAAACACTCTGGTGAGACTCTGGGCATGCCACTCTGCTCTGAGCTTCTGTCCTCATCCACAATGAGAACTTTTCTTCATTAGAAAATCATCTAATCAGATCTCTACATCTAACCAATGACAAATTTAACTAATATGGACCCTTCCAGCTAAAAACATCTCACATATTTTTTAAAAATCACCAAAATACTTTTAAATGTGAGGTTAAGTTCATAAGCTAAAGGGAAAACTGTAGGAATGGGACATGAAGACAGGCTTGAGGCCAAGCAGAACGCCCTGGTACTGATGCTTGGGAAGCTGAGGGCTATGTGCAGAGATGGGGGCCTACTCACACCAGAGCTCAGTTTCTAAGGCCCTGAAGTGATCAGACAGAGCCTCAGGCTTGGATCTATGGGCCAGAGAGCTGGCAAGAGTTTGGTTCTCTACCTAGGTGCAGCTGAAGGTTAGAGACTCCCAGGAGAAGTGGAAACCTGGGCTCATACTAACACTGCCAAGAATCAAATGTGAAATCTGGCCGTAGGACAGATGCACCCCCAAAGTACCTGGCAGAAGAAAGCAAAGGAGCCCTATAGAAATACTTCCAGGGCTAACGCTACACAGGTACCAGGGAAAGCAAGCCCCACTCAAGGCAGCCTCTCCACAAACATCAAGCAAAGCTCCACCCTGAGGGTCTGGAGTCCCAAATATAAGCATCATTACTTCATGAGCAATTAAAAGAGACTAAGAAGGTAAGTTACAAATAATAAAGGGAAAACATGCAAGAAAAACACAAGACAGACAATATTTACACGAACAAAGACCAAGCAGTTTTTGAAAAAGAGACAAAATAAATGCAAAACATATTCACAAGAAGTTTAAACACTCAAACGGATGGACTGAAAGGCAAATCTGACAAGGCCAAAGAGAGAAATGGTAAAGGGAGTTGCACGGAGAAAAGTCCCAGAATGAAGAGGTCAGGGGGTTCTTGGCACTGGGCCTTGAAGGCTGCACAACATTTCACAGTTCCAGAGCACCTTCCCTCCCCCCATGCTGTCAGATGGGCCTCAGACCAGAGGTCAGCAGGTATGGGAGTATGATCCTCCTTTGGTAAGAAAACAGAGATTTAGTGACTCATTCAAGCTCTCTCAATAAGCTGAGTGGCACAAAGGCTTCCTGACTCCCAGTTCAGTGTTCTGTCTCAGACACTGAGAGACATAAATAAATAAAATAAAGGTATTATGTCCAACTACAACTAAAAAAATAAATATTAAAAAAAAAAGTGTGAGTTTTGGATTCAGACAGTCCTATGTTTACTCTTAGCTCCACCATGTGTAAACTCCGGAACCTTAAGGCAGAAGGGTGAGTCCTTGGCCTCAGAAAACTAGAGCGCCCCAAAGCTGTTTCCTGAGGTAAGGTGTTGGTGGTACCTGGTGCCCGAAGGCAAACCAATTATGGAGGATGGAATAATTGGCTTCCAATTATGGGATCATAAAATAGGACTTTCAGTTCCTTCCCTAGTCTCAAAGGGTCAGTGGCAGGTCTTGAAACAACTGTTTCTAGAAGTAAAGTCCCACTGTGTTTCCAGGGTTCCCTGCTCACCGGGCTACAGTCACAGTTCTGGTTGTGACCATGGAGGACAAGGGCAGATGCTGAATGTTTCCTCCAAATCAGTTTGTCAAACAAATTATTGAGTCCAGGGATCAGCTTGAATTCTGCAATCATTCTGTGAACCTGCATGGAATGGGAAGGGAAAACAGTAAGACAAATGTGCTTCCAAGACTTGCCAAAACCTCATACTCAGCACACACAATAATAATCTCTAGGACTAAGAAAGCAGTCAGGGCGGAGGGTTGAGATTTAAAGAAATCATCTACACATGCCCTATCCTGATCACCTGGCCACACACAGTTTTTAACTTTGCTCAGTACTGCTCATGGTAATCCTGTAAGTCACATTATGTGGAAGGTCCTATCTTAAGAGTGTGAGTTTGGGGCTGGGGTTGTGGCTCAACGGTAGAACACTCGCCTAGCATGTGTGAGGTCCTGGGTTCGATCCTCAGCACCACATATAAATAAATAAAATGAAGGTATCATGTCCTACTACGACTAAAAAATAAATATTAAAAAAAAGTGTGAGTTTTGGATTCAGACAGTCCTGTGTTTACTCTTAGCTCCACCATGTGTAAACTCAGGAACCTTAAGAAAGTCCCTTAAATGTCGGTATCCTTGTCATAGCATTAAGATGACAATGTGGCCAGGCATGGTGGCACATACTTTAAATCCAAGCCACTTGGGAGGCTGAGACAAGAGGATAGTAAATTTGAGGACGGGCTCAGCAACTTATCAAAACCCGGTCTCAAAATAAATATAAAAAGGGCTGGGGATATAGCTCAGTGCTGAAGCATTCCTGGGTTCCACCCCTAGGATCAAAAAAGAAAAAAAATGAAAATATGCCTCATACTTTACAATGGGATACATTTCAACTGGGGCAAGATGCAAAAAGAAATTCTCCTAACCCTAGAAAAATCTGTGAAGACTTAAAAAAAAGTGACCCAAGGGTGGGTCTAAAGGATTAACTAAACCTGGAAGCCAAGGAAGGAGACTACTGATTTCAACCACAAAAAAGTTTTAACATTCTGTATCATAAAACTTACAATAAGCAAAAGTCACAAGTTAAACATGACAACTGGAGAACATACACTGGTAACTCATGTCACAGGCAGAGCAAATTTCCTCTATGAGAAGTCCTATAAATCTCAGACAAAAAGACCAATCTGTAAAGCCCTTGTCTAAGCATGCATGAGGCCCTGAGTTCAATCCCTACCACCAGTGAGGGAGGGGGGAAAAAAAAGACCAATCCCACAGAAAAAAGTGGATAAAGATGTAAAAAGGAGAATACAAAAGGTTCTTTTCTATGAAAAAGGCTAACCTCACTTGAAACTAGAAATTCAAATCCCAACTGATTTTTCACATGGGCAAAGGAGACAAAATTTTATCTGACTTTGGCATGATTTTAGTGATTAAGCACCAGATACATTTATATTCTGTGGGTGAGAAATGGTACTACCTGCATAGGGAGATGATCTCTCAATATCTCTAAAAATTGTAATCATATTCCCCTTGACCAGCAATTCCACTTTTTTATTCTCAGGCAGAAACTTATAAATAATAAATGACTTATTTATATTATCGAAGAAAGCCTTATTTATAATACCAAAAAAACAAACACTTTTATCAATAGGGATTAATAGTCATACATCCACACAATGAGATACAAGGCATCAGCAAAAAAAAAAAAAAAAAAAAAAAAAATCAAGGCATTTTACATGTAGTGAGTTGAACAATGGCTAATATATAACATTAAGAAAGCAAGTGGCCAGGCAAGCAAGTGGCCTGTCTCAGCTTCCCAGGTCACTGAGATTACAGACCTGGGAGGCTGAGACAGGAGGATCATAAATTTGAGGCCAGCCTCAGCAACTTAGTAATGGTCTAAGCAATTTAGTGAGACCCTGTTGCAAATTAAAAAATAAAAAGGGCCAGGATGAAGCTCAGAGGTAAAGTATCCCTGGATTCAATCCCCAGTACCAAAAAAATAAAGTGTGCACATGCTGACATGCTGTATTATTGATTGTGTAAAAAAATTATTTACTTTTATAAACATACATATCTCTAGAAGGATTTACTAAAAACTGGTTAAGTTACCTGTGTTATGGAAGACCCAGAAAACTGAGAAGTAGAGGGAACACAGCCTCCATTCATACTAATATATGTCAACTCTGAGGATTATTTGCTTATTAAATATTTTTACATAACATGAAACAAAGCTGTTGTTACTCCTTCTTGGGGATGTCATACAGATAAAGATGGAGACTGCATGTGAGGCCAGGAGCATAGCTCAATGTTCTGGCACCACTGCTCTGCAGGGAAGGGAAGCCCAGAGAGGCCAGCTCATGCAAGCTTGACAGAGGACACATCACCTAACTCAGGGTCTCATCCTGAGGTCTACCTCTTTCCATCCCACCATTGGCATCTCTGGGATCATCTGGAAGACCAAACCCAACAAATTACTGTCTGTGACTCCACTCTCATGGATGTCTGCAGACATAGAAGTCAAACCTTCTGGCCAGTGTGAGATGCACGGGCAGCCCAGAATCTGTCAGATTATCAGTCAGTGTGAAACGATATCTGCTTTGCTGCTCAGGCCTCCATAAAACCCAGCCTGATCTACTTTGCCTTGCTTAACGGGGTAGGGAAGTGGGGCTGACACCTATGGTGGTCACCAAGTCAAGTATCTATTCCTGTTTTACTACAAAGAACCCTAAGTCCTATTCAAGTCAACTTTAAAAAAAATGTTGACAATATACTGGCCCTGAAAGTCAGGGTCTGAATGCCACACTGTCCAGACTAGAAATCCAGGCTCAAGATAAGGTGTTTGAGTGGGTAACATGAGCCTAAAATTCTAGCGACTTGGGAAGCTGAGGCAGGAGGGTCACTTGAATCCCAGAGAGTTTAAGGCCAGTCTGGGCAATGTAGTAAGACCCTGACACAAAAAATGGGGCTGGGGCTGTAGTTCAGTGGTACAGCATTTGCCAAGCATGAGTGAGGCACTGGGTTCAACCCTCAGCACCACATAAAACAAACAAACAAATAAATAAATAAATTTCCATTTATAATTAAAAAATATTTTAAAAATAAAGGGTAGGGGGGTAGGGGGGTAGGGGGGTGGTAGGGGTATGAATCACAAAGCTGAGAAGAGATGGGCCTTCTGAGGTAGACCTGGACTTCACCTCGTCTCCTAAAAATCCAGGCCACTGGTAGGTTTGAGGTTTCTATTGTGACACTTCTCTTTTCACTTGAAAATACTAGCTTTTTCAACTGTGGGGCAAATTTTACTTGTCAATGCATCTTTCCCACTCTTAAGTCCAGCCCCTTATTTGACTCCACACTGGAATGGTAGAAAAGCAGGCAAGTGGGCAGGATAGAGTGCCACTCCACCTACAGAGATGGGTAGGGGCGGTGAGAGCCCAGGCTCAGGAGCTGGGCTTTGCTAGCTCTAGGCTCACAGGCTGGCTCTGGGCAACACTCTTCTTTGACCCTGATCCCTTGATGGAAAACAGGGGATAAAGGAGCTACTGAAGGGCTCAATGAGGTAACTGTGGATAAAGCTTGTGGGATAGAAAAAAACTGACTGCTATCTTGATTATTTTCATTAGTACCAGGATAAAACTTACGGAATTTGAGGAGTCCTTCCAATCTTGTGTTTTCAACTGGCTCAAGACTAGTCAGAGAACTTGACTCAATTGTACATCAACAAGGCCACTTTAGCAGGAAGCCTTCTGTGAGGCCCAGCCAAGGAAATCCTTCCTAGGAGTACCCATTTTAGGCAGGATCCATGAATCCATGTTATAGTGCCTGGCACACAGGTACGCAGTGGGGCAGAACTCCAGGCCAGTGACATTCCCTCCCCAAGGAAGCAGTGCTATTATCATGTAGTTCACCTGAAGACCACAATGACTCTTAGCAACTTGGTGACAGGAAGGCTTAGGGAAGAGAGTGCTGCTATGCTGGGGGGACAGAGACAAGAGGCAGGGCAGTGACATTTACAATTCTGGCTCTCCCAGGGCCTGGACACTGAGTACCTTGGTATCTCAAGCACTGAGCTCTGGGAGAGTGGGTCATCACCTGCTGTATCAATTACCAAGTACCTGAAAACTGACACTGAATAACTGTCAAAGTGCCTCAAAAAAGTAAAAGCATTCAATACATGGAAGCCATCACCCTATTATTTCTTATAACACATTCCATACTGAAGGAAGAAACACCAAGGCTGTGGAAGAAAATGTGGGATCTCATCTAGTGTCCTGGTTTTACCTAATTGTATGCTGAGGACTCCCAAAGTAACTCCTCCAGCCCGACAGTCTCCCCAGTTCCAGCTACTGGTAATCCAAATGCCAGTTCCAACCACTGCCTAATTCTACCCTGTTCAAAACCAAACTCATCTTCCCTAAGCCTGCTTTAACCACCTCAAGAAATGGCAAATCTATTCCCAGAACCTTGGGTCATCCTTAACTCTTCCCTTCTTTTATGTCTGCATCCAAATCATCAGCAAATCCTATCTGTTCCATCTTCAAAACATATCCTTAATATATCCCCTTCCTACCAGCACACTCCAACCTGTGCTGGTCCTGGCTACCAACTCTTTGCTCAATTACAAAGGTTCCTAAGGGATCTCCTCACTCCCATTCTTGCTGACTCCCAGGCTTTCACAAAGCAGTCAGAGGAACAACTTTACTCACAGTAAAAACCAAAGTCTTTTTTAAATGGCCTATGACATCCCAATGCAAGTTGGCCCATGGTCCCTCAGCTCTCCTCTCTCACTGCCTGTCTCAGTCATCCACCCTGGCCTCTTTTCTGTTCCACCAACCTACAAGGCCCACTCCCATCTCAGGGGCACAGCTCCTCTAGTTAGTCGGCTGTCTCAGGTCAACATGCAGGCTCTCACTTGCCTCAGGACACTGCTGTTTCAAATGTTATTTTTTAAGTGAGTATTTTCCATGGGCATACTATGTGAAATTGTTCTTCATTTGTAAAATGAGGTTAACTGCATTTCTGTCATCCAGAGATAATGTGACAATCCAGCGTTTGACTCAGAAAGATGCATGAGGTCTATTGAATGCCTAACCTCTTAACCCAAGAAGTTTCTCCTCCCCATCCGTATGCCTGGTTTTCTCTCTAGAAGAATGGCACAGTTAGTAGAAAAGGTCTAGTTCTCATCAATTTTGAAACTTGCGGAGCCCTCTTTCTGCCACTTCAGGTTACAGAAACTTGTTCCTTTCTTCTGCTTCAAGGATCAGGAAACCCTAGCATGTCTGGAATCTCCTGTACTTGCCCAAGTTTCATAAGTGAACACAGCTCTAAGCTCTGCCTCACTACCCTGACCCTGCATCAGATCAGCAACTCTTCCTGCACATCTACAGGGCCAGTCTTTTTTTTAAAAAAAAAAAAAAAACAACAACAAATTTTTAAACTTTATTTTATTCATTTATTTATTTTTATGTGGTGCTGAGGCTCAAACCCAGTGCCTCCAATATGCTAGGCAAGCACTCTACCACTGAGCCACCACCCCAGCCCTACAGGGTTTTATTTATTTATACTTTATTCTCCTCATTATTAAGGTAAGATGCCCATTTCTGATCTGGGTGCAATGCTGTCTAGAAATGCTGTCTACAGCAAGGTACCTGGAAAGACTCCAAGCTCTAGAATGATCCTGGTTTCCTTATGAGAAGGAAAACAACCCATATGCTTTGCTGGGCTAGAGTGAGTGCCATTCTAAACGAAGGCTGATGGCACCCAGCATACCACAAGCCAGGCAGCATCTGCCCCTGGCTCCTCCTGTTCTGGGATGCTAGGGAGGTGCCCACCTGGTTTCGCTGACGCCCCATCAGCAGCACGCAGAGGACATAGAGCACTTCCAGTTTGTACATGATCTCATGCATAATCTTCATCGACTGGGGCAGCTGGGTCCTGGCTGAAGTGTGAGGTAGCCCATTCTCCTCAGAAGCGCCTGGAGGAGGGAACACAGTGGAGGCTGACACAGCCCCAGGGAGAAGGTGAGTCATGGCTCCTGAGGAAACACTTCTGTCCTCCAACATGCTCTGAACAGACTGGAGGTAAAAGCCTTTAGACTGGGCCCAGGCCCGCACCAGACTTTGAAAGCCCCCCAAACTCCTTCAATCCCCAGAAGCTAGGTGAGCAAGAAACCTAGAAAAACCAACTCTGTAGTTCTAGTCTGTTTCACCAACAAAGTGAAAACATTCTGATGTCGTCAATGCAGTGCCACATTCTACCCTCCCTACTGGTACCCCTTCCCCTGCCACCAAGCAGAAAGCAGACAGACAGACAGACAGACAGATGTCTGATAGCAAGTTGTGTAGAACCCTTCAAGTAACTAATTACTTGTTTTTCCCTAGATACCACAAGGCACACTGCTGAAAGCCCAAGGGAACCTTTTTGAAGATCTCTCCCAGTTTTCAAAAACCCATCTAAAGTTTTCTAAGGCTCAATTTTCTAAAGCAGACTGGGTTTTACAACTGATAGCACAGACATAGATGAACATCATCTACCAGCAGATTTTCATTGTACAGAATCTCATCATTACTAAAGCAGCAGATAAGCAGTATGTTTGGGACACTTGATACCTGTAAGGCATTGTACTCTGAGCTTTAGGTAACCCAACACATTTACTCTACTAACCAGCTGACAAAACGTCTCGTCCACTCCAAAAAGGTATTTACCCTTGGGAAGAAGGACAGCAAAATAATGAAAATGGAAGGCTCTGGAAATGAAATTTGCTGGCTATGTGACTCTGTGCAAATCACCTACTCACTAGGCCTTTGATTGCTCTATACTACTACAGTGGACAAAGAGGGTTACCATGAGGAACACAAGCAAAGCCCAGCAATGGATTCTTAGGAAGCCTCAGTCACCATTAGATAGATCCCTTTTAGGAAGGCAATGGTCATAGTCAGGAGAGGCTGGGTGACTTTAGGAGAATCATTTCCTTTCAGTTTCCTCATCTTTAAGGTGAAAGGGTGAAACAGTAACTGCTAAGGTTTCTTCAAGCTCCTACTGGACCTATTTCTCTAGAGGCCTTTTGCAAAGGCCAGAAGAACTATGCATACAGAGAAGTGGTTATCAAACCCATTCAGAGAAGGCCGACCCAGGAGACACTGTGATTTCTGCAGGGTGTCATAACATAAGAGCCTGATTTATTCCACCCTACAGACCCAGAACAATTTTTCCCAGTGACATTATATCATCAATATAAAAATCATAACCCTGGAAGAGGACAAGCTGCCAAATGAAGCATGACTTGGGAGGCAGCATGGCACAGTGGGTAAGAACACAGATGCTGAAGTCAGACTGCTGAGCTGGAAACTCATTCACTAGCTGGGTAGCCTTAGTTGACCTTTATGTGCTTCAGTAACCATCCTCATTCATCTGTAAAAGAGTGATAATGACAATAGTACATACCTCCTCATAATGTTGCAAAGACAGAAGAAACTAATATTTTGGAGGTACTCAGAATAGTGGCCAGCACAAGTCAGCAACTTATAAGCATGTAGTAATGCTAATGTTTTCTTTTCTCTCTTATAAACTTAATTTATGTATGTGACCCTTGATATCTGAAAGGCATCAAAGACTGGTTCACCAACAACCATTTACAATGTGCTGAATTCTGCATATACAAGCACAATACATAAAAATTGTACATATTAATGGGGTACCATATGATGTGCTGACTATGTATATGCTTTGTAATGCTTAAATCTTTAAAAACATTTATCTTTTCAAATATTTATCATTTCTTTATGGTAAAACATCCAAAATCCTTTTTCTTTAGCTTTTTGAGATATAGCACAATTTTATAGCACATAATTGTTATCTATGGTTACCCTACTGGGCAACAGCACACCAGAACTTCTTTCTCATATCTAATTATAACTTATTACCATGTTTTCTTCTTTTCAATCTTTATGTTCTTAATAGCTATTAAAGTGGCAGTAGGTAAAGACTAAGGAAAAATTTTCTGGAGATAAACTAATTAAGAAAATTCTATTTTTTTCACATACATTTTCCTGTACTTTGGGAGAAAAACCAGAATGACTAAGTCCGTGTTGGGACTCCTTGGTCAGTTCCCAGACCATATATGGGTCCAGTGATATGTGGAGACTCTGGGGAACCAGCCTGCAGAATCTGTCTCTACTGCACACTTGCTAGAAAGCCCCAGGATCCACACTACCTGCATGGGGGACTTTAGGGAGGCCTGCAAGAGAGGATGGCTATGGAAGGTGCAGGTGCAATGTGGGGCACACAGGCACCCTCAGAAATGAGTGTCTCTGGAGAGAGAGAGACATGGCCAGCTCAGATTCTGCCCCAAGACACAGCCAACTTTTGGTGCTGGGCTTGTATAATCTGACCAACTCTGTGGGGAGAAATATTTGCAAGAACATCTCCAAAGCAATAGCTAGAGCGTAGCAACAAGGTCACTTCCAAGGATGAAGAACAGAAAACTAGTTCAAGAGGCGTGTCCTTCCCTCCAAATCTCTTCAGCTCCGTAAGGCTTATGAAAGTAGTGATCATTTTCCATATGTCTGCACTGCACTCCACTTTCTGGGCCATATTAACTCACCAGTTTTTAAAAACGGCTTTAAGCTATGATTCACATACCATACACTTCACTCATTAAATCAATCACAATTCACTGACTTTTAGGATATTCATAGTTGTGCAGTCATCACCACAATCATTTTAGAACATTTTCAATACCCTAAAAAGAAAACTTGTACTTATTAACAGTCACTCTCTATACTTCCCACTAAACCCCAAGCTCTAAACAACCACTCAATTTCTGACTCTATGGAATTGCCTATATAGGATAGTTCATATAAATGAATTCGCATAATATGTCTTTCATCACTGTTTCTTTCACTTGGCACAATGTTTACAACGCTTATTCATGTCATGTTTAAGCATGTTTTTTTAAAACAATTGGATGAATAGTATTCTACATGAAAAAACTCACATCTTGTTTATCTACTCATCAGTTGGTAGAAATTTAGGCTGTTTCCATATTTTAGCTATTATGAATATGCTATAATGAACATTCATGAAAATGTTTTTGTATAAACATCTCTTTGTTTCTCTTCAGTATATAGCTAGGAGTAGAATTTCTGGGACATATGGTGACTGTATGTTAACTTTTGAGGAATTGCCAGACTATTTTCCAAATTGTCTGCACTACCTTATAGGCCATCAAAAGCAAATAAGGCTGGGTACAGTGGTGCTTGCCTGTAATCCCAGCTAGTCATGAGGCTGAGGCAGGAGGATTTCAAGTTCAAGGCCAGCCTGTATAATAGTTAGAGACACCATCTCAAAAAACAAAACAAAAACAAAAACAAACAAACAAAAAAGGGCAAGTGCGGTGGTACACACCTATAATCCAAGCAGCTCGGGAGGTTGAGACAGGAGGATTGCACCAGCCTCAGCAAAAAGCAAGGAGTTAACCAACTCAGTGCTACTTGCCTAGCTGTGTGAGGCACTGGGTTTGATTCTCAGTACCACATATAAATAAATGAATAAAATTAAGGTCCATCAACAACTTAAAAAAATAGGGCTGGTGATATGGCTCAGTTGTCAAGTGCCCCTGAGTTCAATCTCCAGTACCCTCCCCCACAAAAAAAGAAAAGGAAAGAAAAATAAACTGAATTATGCATTTCAATACCTCTATATCCTTCTCAAGACTTATTATCTGTCTTTTCAATGATAACCATCTTAGGGAGTATAAAGAGGTATCTCATTATAGTACTGATTTGCATTTCCCTGATGGCTCATGATACTGAACAACTTTTCATGGCTTAAAGGCCATCTGTGTATCTTCTTTGAAGAAATGTCTTTTTGGATCCTTTGTCTATATTTTGAAATGTATTGTCTGATTATTGAACTAAAGGTGTTCTTTAAACATTCCAGATTCAAGTACCTTATTCAATACATGGTTTGCAAAAATGTTCTCCCTCCCTCATTCTGTGGGTTTGTCTTTTCACTCCCCCCACTAGGACCCCCTAGAGCAACTCCTTTATTCTAAAAGTGCTGGAATGTGAGACACTTCCTTCTTCCTCACTCAGGCCAGAATACTATCCTGGGGAAGTATGTAGCCTTCCCTGGAGGAAGCCCTAGCTCATGAATGGTTAGGAGGGAGCAGCCAGGAGACACAAGCCCAATGTTCATGTTTAGATCACAAACTGGAGAGGAGGGGAGGGGAGGGAAGGGATAGGGAGGAGAGACAGGCCCTGACAAGCCTGTTAGTGTGCTTTCTCTGGGTTATGCTGCCTCCTGCTGGCTGCAGTCACTGCTGTCTTTCTTTAGATTCTAACCAGAGGCTAGCTAGAGAGTCAGAATTCTAGCTGCTTCTATTAGGTAATCTCCTCTCCTGTGGGGAGGTGTGGCACATCCAGTTGGGGCTATTGTGCCTCATGCTCCACTCACTGCCACTGATTCCTGTAATCCAAACCTGGGAACTGAAGCCCAGCTGGGAACAAATAAGACTTTCCTTGTTCTAGAGGTCTATAAGGGAGTAGGTCAGGTTTAGTCACTCTGAGTGGGGAGGGTGCTTGGCTTTCTGCAACCAAGCCCAGAAGCTTGCCATCTCACCTCAGAAAGGTGCTTGGCTCAGCCAGGGGGCTCCAGATGTGGTTTGTCCCATGCCCTCTGAAGCCTGGTGGCCCAGCCCAGGAATCTTCCTATCAGTCAGTCTCTGGGGCTGCTCAGATCAGTCCTGCAGGTAACTCACACCTGTGAAGGTGAGATCCGTGAAGCAAAGGGCTTATGACCCAGAACACTTCTGCGTCAACAAGGAGGCCTATCCCTTTGACACCTAGGCCAGGTAGATCTAAAGGGTCTTGAGCAGCCATTGTGGATTCTTCTTGGCCAATGCTTCCAAGTTCTTAAGGACAAAGCCTGAGTCTGAGATAGAGGAAAGTGGCAGCGTAGAAGCTATTCACCATGGCAATGACCTTTTGCTGCTGATTATACTCCCTGGAGAGAAACTCTTCTCTCAATGTCTGGATGGTGATGTGGGTGACATTCATGGACAACAAACTGAAAGAGAACTTTTGGAAATGGTGACAAGATGGGGGGAAATCTGGGCCATCAGCAAGGTCTTTGCACCCATCACCAGCTATAGCAGATGAAGAAAGACAAGGAAGCCTGCCCCTCTAAGGTCTGTAGCTGGATTTGCTCCCTGAAAGCCCAGGTCCTCACAGTAGTCTTTGTGGAGGGCACAGTCAAGCTTGGAGCCTGTTTGCTTCTTGTAGATGGTCTGGTGGATGTGATGCACTGGGTCATGGCTGTTCAGGTCACCCATACTCTCTGCTAGCCTGTCCCTTGGGGGAGGACTAGATACTCAAGACACCCTCCTTTCAGCTCCCACTCTTGCCTGCCACCAGGGTAAAGAGCCCTGGTCTGGTCTCAGCTGAGGGGGCACAGTACTCTGTTCTGACCACCTATGCAGCATCCGCCCTGTGGTAGTCCTGACAGGCACACTGAGCAATGGTCAGGACCAAGTCCCTTTCTTTCCAAAGGCCCCAAGTAGAGCCTTGGAGACCTGAAGAGATGGAGCTAGAGGCGACAAGCCCAATCCTTTCAATAGTTGGCTGAATTCTCTTCTTGAAGGAGGACAGGTCTAGAATCTGGAAATGTTTTAGGGCCTCACCAAAGGAGATAAGCTGTCTAGACTGGTCTAAGTTGTCCCAGCTCCATGTCTGGCTGGATGGTATCCACAGTTTCCAATTCCTCTTGGACTCTGAGCACCTCTGCCTCACTACTGTTTATCTTTAATTCTTTCTCATTACAGAAAGAGCAAGATTTTTCATTCACAATTCAAAATCATTTGTTCAAGCAAGCTTTGTTCTTGGGCTAAAAGGGGTTATTGAGGTCTGAGATCTGATAACACAAGGAGAGTCAGAGGTCCAATTGCTCTACCTTATGCCTTTCTTCTGGTAGTCATTCAGATCAGGATAAGAAAACAGCCCTTCTGTACCATCACCAGGGTATAACTGGTTTCTGTGAGTAATGAAAAAGTTCCTGAGGCCTTTGAAGCTTCAGCTTAACAAGGCACACACAGCAGCAGCCACTGGCCAGTCTGGCTACTGCTAGATGGAGTTTCCAATGGTGCAAAACAAGTGCTCCATCACCAGAATTGGCCCTGCACCAACTCTGTCATCTCTCGTGGAGGATATCAGCCTCCAGAGAAGGGCCTGTGATGGTCAGACCTCAGGTGGGACTGGTTACAGATGCCCATCACAAGGCCCCAGCCACTGAAGGGGGTGCTTTGCAGATGTGGGGCTCAGAGAGACATGGCACGTCCCTGAGGCCTGCACAACACTGAAGGACAGTATTGTTTCCTAGGCCAGCTGTTGGCAGCACTGGGGGTAAAGGCGGCAGCCCTGGAGTGTACTGGGCAGGGCCAAGCAAATGAAATGTCTTCTCATTTATTAGGTCTTCTTTAATTTCTTTCAATGTTATTTTGTAATTTTTAGAGTATAGTTTTGTACTTCTTTGTTAAACTTATTCTGAAATGTTTTGTTCTTCTTGATGCTATTCTAAGTGAAACTGCTTTTTTAATTAATCTTGCATCCTGGAACACTGAACTTACTAGTTTAGTAAAAACTTTTTAAAAAAAATAAATACCTTAAGTTTTTTCCACAAACAAGATCATGTCATCTGTAAACAGAGAGTCTCCATTCTTCCAATTTGGGGGCCTTTAATTTCTTTTTTTTAGTCCCCAGCTGCCCTGACCAGAACCTCCAGTATAATTTGAAAAAAAGTGTCCAAGATCATGTCCATGATCTTGCAGGGGAAAATAATGTTCAGTCTTCTGCCATGAGAGAGAATATTAGCTATGTGTTTTTTTTTTTTTTTTGTAGATGCCTTTTACACGTTAAGGAAGTTCCCTTCTGAGTTTGTTGTGGTTTGTTTTGTTTTATTTTTAAATCATGAAGATGTGTTGGATTATGCAAATACTCTTTGTGCATCTATTTAAATGACCAAGTAGTTTTTATTCTTTATGCTACTATATGGTGTATTACATGAATTGATTTTCATATGTTGAACCAATCTTGAAAAAATTCATTTGGTCATGGTGTAAAATCTTTCATGAATGTTACCATATTGGGTTTGCTAGTATCTTTTATTTTTTCAGGATTTTTGCATCGGTATCTGTAAGATATTGGTCTGCAATTTTCTTTTGATGTCTTTGTCTGGTTTTGGTGTCAGGATAACAACCATAAACAACAAACTGAGAAATGCTCCCTCCTCTTTTGTTTTGTGGAAGAGTCTGTAATACTGTTGTTATTGAAAGAATTCATCGTGTGATACCTGCTCATTTGGCAGAAGCCACGTGGCCCTTTTGTTGTTGTTTTTTGCATTGCCAATTCAACCTCTTTACTTCTTTATATGTTTATTTGAATTTTCTATTTTTCTTGAGTCAGTTATACAGTTTGTATTTCTTGTAATTTGTCCATTTCATTTAGGTTATCTAAATTTACTTGCAATGTTTACAGAAATATAACTTTCATTCCTGATTTTAGTAATTTAAACCTTCTCTATTTTTGTCAGTGTAGCTAAAAGTATGTCAGTTTTGTTGAACATTTCAAACAACCAACTTTAGTTTTCTGGATTTAAATTTTTTTTTTTTTTTTTTTTTTTTTAGTTGTAGATGGACAGAATGCTTCTATTTTATTTGTTTATTTTTATATGGTACTAAGGATAGAACCCAGTGCCTCACACATGCTAGGCAAGCACTTTGCCACTGAGCTATAGTTCCAGCCCAGTTTTCTGGATTTCTCTGTTGATTTTCTTATTCTCTATTTCACCATTTTCCATTCTAATCCTACCATTTCTTTTCACCTGCCTGCTTTGGGACTGGCTTACTCATTTTTCAAAAACTTAAGGTAGAAGTTTAGGTTATTGAGATTTTTAATAAATGTAGCCATTTACCGTATAAATTTTCCTTTAACAATGCTTCAGCTGTATCCTGAAGTTTGGTATACTGTGTCTTCATTTTCATTTGTCTCAAAATATTTTCTAATTCCCTTCATTTAACTTACTGATTACTTAAAAATATTCTGCTTAATTTCCACATATTTGTGTATTTCCCAAATTTTTCTTCTTGCCATTAATTTCTAAATTTACCCCACTATAAACTGGGTACAGCAGCATATGCCTATAATCTCAGCAACTCAGGAGGTTAAAGAAGGAGGAACCCAAGTTCAAGGTCAGCCTCGACAACTAAGTGAGATTCTGTCTCAAAATAAAAAATAAAAAGTGCATGCCTGTAATCCCAGCAACTGGGGAGGCTGAGATAAGAGGATCGCGAGTTCACAACCAGCCTCAGCAATAGTAAGGTGCTAAGCAACTCAGTGAGACCTGTCTCTAAATAAAATACAAAATGTGGCTGACTTCAATCCCCAGTACTGAAAAAGGAGGGTATGGGGGCTGGGATATAGCTCAGTGGTACAGTGTCCCTGGTTAAATCCCCAGGCTGCCAAAAATAAATAAACAAACAAACAAACAAATAAATAAATTTATCCCACTGTGATTAGAAGACACATCTCACACAATTTGAATCCTTTTAAAATTGATAAGACTTTTTAAGAAATAGCAGCATATATGGTCTATCCTGAAAAATGTTCCATGTGTACTTAAGAAGAATGTGTATTCTGCGGTTCTTAGGTGCAGTTTCCTATACCTGTTAGTTCTAGATGGTTTATAATGTTGCTCAAGTCTTCCATTTCCCTATTGATTGTTTGGCAATTACTAAAAGTGGTATATTAAGGTCTCCAATTATTATAGTTTAATTGTCTATTTCTTCCTTTAAATCTGTTTTTGCTTAATATATATTTTGGCTGTTATTAGACACACACGTTTATAACTGTTATATCTTCTTAATGGAGTCACCTTTTTATTTTTTACAAAATGTCTCCCTTTGCCTCTGACAACAGGTTTTGTTTTAAAGTCTCTTTTAGTATAGCCACTCCAATTTTCTTATGTATGCTCATACACATGAAACGTCTTTTCAATCTTTTACTTTAAATCTATTTTTATCTTTTAATCAAGTGTCTCTCCTGTACACTTGATATAATTGGATATTTTTAGTTTAATCCAATATTAAAATTTGTCATTTCAATCAATCCTTTCACATTTCTGCATTTCACTTTTTCCTTTCTATATATTGTGTGAGTTTCTTGTTCTTCTATTTCTTTTGCACTCTTTCTCTTTTCTTAGCACTGTGGAGTGGGAGAGAGGAGTTTGAACCTAGGTCCTTGGGCATTCTAGGAAAGCACTCTCTCACTGAGCTACATCACCAGCCCCACCCCCACTTTTAAATTCTGAGACAAAGTCTCCCTAGTTTGCCAGGCTGGCTTTGAACTTGTGAACCTCCTACCTCAGCATCCTGAGTAGCTGAGATTTACAGGCATGTGCCACCACACCCAGCTTCTCTTTCTCCTTTAGTGCTCTATTTGGATTAAGTGAATATTCTTCAGTATAATATAATTCCTTTAATGATTTACCCATTGTATGTTTTAAGCTACTATCTTAGCAATTAGCTCTAGGGCTTACCATATTTATATTAACAGACTTCTTTTTCAGAATTATATTAAATTCCAGAGCTCCTATACAGCTTTAGTCTCTTCCCAACTTTTTGTGCTAATTGTTTTGCATATTATGTCTACACATGTCAAAAACCCAACAATAGTTGTTATACATTGTTGTAACTGTTTTATATAATTTTATGTCTGTTAAAGAAACTGAGAAAAGAAAACTATATAAATATATGCAGAATTTACATTAACCTTATTATTAACCATTTTGATTCCTTTCACCAATTCCCCTAGAGTCAAGTTATCATCTAGCATTCTTTCTCCAATACAACTTTCATCCCATTCACTTTCTTTGTACAGTTGTCAAATATAATTATAAACATAATTTTATATAACTGCTTTTTAAATTAGCTAAGAAACGAAATACAAATTTATACTGTCATTTAAAATAATAAAATTACCTTTACTGGAGCTCTTTGTGTGTATGTGTGCACATGCATGTGTGTGTGCATTTGAAGAACTGTCTGAAGTCACCTGCTTTCAACATAAAGAAGTTCCTTTGGTATTTCTCATAAGATGGTATTACTTAATTTCCGCATATTTGTCTGATAATAAGGAGTCTCTGTTTTTGTTTATCTAGGAATGCCTATTCATTTTTTTCTTTAATTTTTTAAATTGATTTTATTTTTTTTAAATACACGACAACAGTGGAATGCATTACAATCCTTATTACACATAGAGCACAATTTTTCGTATCTCTGTATATGAAGTATGTTCACGTCAAGTTATGCCATTATATATGAACTTTTTTTTCATTCTTAATACACATATATACCACAATTTTTCATATCTCTGTTTGTATATAAGGTATGTTAACACCCAATTCAAGTCTTCATACATGTACTTTGTATAATGATGACCATCACATAGGAATGTCTATTCATTTTTGAAGGACAGTTTTGCAAGAAAGACAATTCTTGATTGACAGTTTTTCTCCTTCAGCAAGCACTTTGGGTTTCACTATGTCTGATATCCACTATTCCTAATGAAGAGTCAGTTATTAAATCCTATTGAATACTCTTGGGCACAACAAACCATTTTTCTCTTGCAACTTTCAAGATTTTCTTTGTCTTTAACCATTTTTATTATGTGTCTGGGTGTAGACTTTACTGAGTTTATTCTACTTGAACTTCTTTAAGCTTCGTGGATGTGCACATTAATGTTTTTCATTAAATTTGGGTTGTTTTTACTTTTTGAAATTTATTTTCCTGTTCCTTCTGCTACTTCTCCTATGCACATCTTGGTGCACTTAACACCATCTCACATTATTCTGAGGCTCTGTTCATATTTCTTAATTTTTAAAAAAAATATTTTTTTAGATGTTGATGGACATTTCTTTATTTTATTCATTTATTTATACACGGTGCTAAGACTCAAACCCAGTGCCTCACACATGCTAGGCAAGTGCTCTACCACTGAACTACAACCCCAGCCCCTCTTAATTGTTTATTCACTGTTATTCAGAATACTGGATCTTAATCTATTTTTCAAGTTTTTTTTTTTTAAGTTGTTGATGGACCTTTATTTTGTTCACTTATTTATATGCAGTGCTGAGAATCAAAGCCAGTGCTTCACACATGTGCAGCAAGCGCTCTACCACTGAGCCACAAACCCAGCCCAAGTTTTTGTTTAATTTTTTTTAGTTGTAGATGAACACAATATCTTTATTATTTTTATGTGGTGCTGAAGATCAAATCCAGTGCCTCACAATTGCAAGGCAAGCACTCTACCACTGAGCTACAGCCCCAGCCCCTTAAGTTTTTTGATTCTCTTTTGCCAGTTCGAATCTACTGCTGAGTTCTTCTAATAAATTTTTCACTCAGTTATTTTACTTGAGTATGTCCATGTGACTTTCTTTTTATATTTCCATTCTATTGTTATCTAATTAATGAAACAGCATCATCAAAGCTTTTTTTTTTTTTTTTTTGGTACTGGGGAGTGAACCCAGGGGTGCTTAACCACTGACCCACATCCCCAGCTCTTCTTAAATTTTATTTAGAGACAGGGTCTCGCTGAGCTGCTTAAGATCCAGCTAAGTTGCTAAGGCTGGCTTTGAACTTGTGATCTTCCTGCCTCAGCCTCCCAAGCCACTGGGATTACAGATATGTGCCACCATGCCAGGCACTTTTTTTTACTTCTACAAAGAGTTTCCTTTACTTTTTAGACCATATTTCTTTTTTTTTCTTTTTAATTCTCTTTTTTTAGTATTATATTTTAATATCGATGTCAATATTCATAACTAGTATACAGAAATATAATTGATTTTTTAATTTCTTACATACATGACAATAATGGAATGTATTTCAATAATAATATCCATTCACAGCATAATTTTTTGTAACTGTATATAAAGTATGTTCACGCCAAATTATGCCATTATACATGAGCTCTCTTATTATTATTTTTTGCATTACAATTCTAATTCTTTTTAATTGTAGATGAACACAATACCTTTATTTAATTTATTTATTTATTTACGTGGTACTAAGGATCAAACCGAGTGCCTCACACATGCTAAGCAAGCGCTCCACCACTGAGCCATAGCCATAGCCCTTAGATCATATTTCTTTTTCTTTTTCTTTTTTTTTTCAGTTGTAGTTGGACACAACACCTTTATTTCACTTGTTTATTTATTTTTTTATTTTTATGTGGTGCTGAGGATTGAACCCAGGGTCTCGCATGTGCGAGGCGAGCACACTATCGCTGAGCCACAACCCCAGCCTCTTAGATCATATTTCTAATGGCTGCTTTGTAGTCCCTATTAAATCTCTTATCTGGGCCTTCATAGGCAATCTCCATTGCTTACTTTTGGTTGTATATGGGTTACATTTTCCTGTTTCTTTGTATTATCATAATTTTTATAAAAAACTAACATATAGGTAATATATTGTAGTGTGGGAGATCAACCTCGCATGTGACTGAGTTAACTCCTCTGCTGGGTGATGTGGTGTCAGGCACCCATGCTGCTAGACTGCCCTGCTCTTCTAGAGTTCGAGTGACTGTCTTCGTGCCCGGGCATGTCTTGCTACAGCCCCATGGGTGGAGCTACGCTTACCTGTTCCTTTGTAATATAACCCCTTGCCCTGCTTAGGATAGAATGTTCCATGGAAGTGCCTTGTGTGTGTCCTCTTCTCTTACTGTGCCCTTGGGTGTGGCCTATCTAGATGTCAGCCCCCTGAAACCTGACCCCTTACCTCATTTGAATAGCTTCTCCTCAATAAAAGGGGTCAGCCCATGTGTGCTCTCTCTCTCTCTCTTCCTGTGGACCCGTAAGGTCAGAGGAGCCATCACAGTGACCCCAAAGAAAAAGGTATTTGTGTCTCTTGTGTGGTTATTTTTGCGCAGCCCAGTTAGCCCAGTTTAACTGGAGTAACCCCTGAGCCTTTTAGTCTCGAAGAGAAACCTGGCAATTGGCGCCCCGCACTCTGGAGATGGTTCCCCTTTAGGGCCAGACTATTTCAGTAAAGTCCATTTCTCCAATAGACTAGTGAAGACTTTACTGTTATACTTCAGACAGGGCATGCATACAGTCTCCCTAGGATGGTTCTCTCTGACTGGCTCTTTCTCCAATCTCTGTTAAGCTTTCTGCCTATTCTGGTATCACACCCAGAAGTTAGGCTCCACAAAGTGCTGGCTGAATACTATTTTTGATAATGCCCAGGGGCATAAATTGCTCCGAAGTCTGATTTGGTTGAATTAAAGACAGGGATAGGTTTGTTTTGTTCCTAAGAATTTTTTTAGTTGTAGAGGGATACAAGACCTTTATTTTATTTATTTTTATATGGTGCTGAGGATCGAACCCAATGCTTCACAAGTGCGAGGCAAGTACTCCACCACTGAGCTACAACCCCAGCCCCAAGCAGGGATAGTTTCTGAGGATGAAATTAGTTCTGACCTTAGGAGAGTTCTTAGAGATCTCTTCTCTTGCTTTTATGGTGAACTAGCTAGTTTATTGTTTAGTTTGTTGCTCTTAATTAAGAACAACCAACCTCCTTTTATTTGCTTAGTACTAAAATCTCCATAGTTTTTGAAATTATTACCCTTAGGTAGAAATCTCCTGAGTTTCTGTTCTTACCAAGTGCCTCTTCCCTTAGGCAAAACCTCTTGGCCTCTAGCTCTCTCCACTTCCATCTCTCCTGATGGGAAATCTTTGGAAATAAGTGAGCTGGGGCAAGAGCAACTGAAACCATAGTATTCTTGGCCTGAAGAACATGGGTAGAGCTTCTACACTATGAGTTTACTAAGAGCTGGGTTAAACCATACTCCCAAAGAACTCAGCTTCTTCAATTTGGGAGTTGGAGGGGATATGAAAAGTTGGCAGCCTGCATCCCAGGAAGGTACCATATTCCTTGTTTGGAAGTTAAGAATCCTCAAGGATTCTTCCTACACTCTGATTCCATCCTGTTGACCAGAGTCAAATGCTTCAGATATAAGCATCTGACACAAGATAGGCCAGAGTCCTTTACCAGGAAGATGGGGCTTAGACTAGGAGTCTATATACCCACATTAGGCTACCTAGTCCCACCAAGGGAACCAGAAAAAGGCAGCGCAGAGCAAAAAAAGAAGACGAAGAAACATGTAGGATGAACATCAGACAAGAATGATTCCTTGAGTTCCTAAGAATGCTCTGGTTATTGGCCTCCATTAATCCCTAAACATAGCCACCTCAGGTTCTGCAAGAAGGCCCTTCTCCTTGCAGAGTTACTCTGAGGAGTTCAATAAGGCTGCTGTAACCAGCTATCAAGAGTCTTAATAGTCATGGTCTAGGACACCTTAAGGAGAATTGTACTTTTAGCAAATCTCAAATCCTTCTTGGAAAGGTGGTTAAGAATGCTCCAGCAACACCCCCCCCCCATGAAAAATAGCTCACCACATAGGGGACCCACTCAAAGTACCTTGATTGTGCTCAGACTCCTCATTGGCCACTCGCATCAGGGCATCCAGCACCAAAGCATTGTCTAGCCATGTGTACCACTCCTCCAACTCCTGAAGGAAGCTGGCTGTACCTGTTGATTCTGACACCTTTCTAGTTGCTAGTTTGCAGAGCCGCTCGACAAAGCCAGGGATGCTGAGAAGGGCCGCTGACAGGGAGAGAATGAAGAAATTTTCAAAACAAACACTGGCAAAATGGGCTCTAAAGCACTCAACAATTTTCATAATACTAATGATTCTTATCGTGATTGCAGTTAGTCAGAGCTGCTCTTTTAAGATGAAACACCAAGCCAAGGTAAAATAGCAATAAAATTTAAGAAACAAGTTCAATTTTTAGCAGGTGCACGGTGGCTCTCTTTTGTCTATTGGTGCAAATATACACTGGAATAACCTTTATGCCTTAAATTTGTGTTTCTTTGAGCCAACAGGCCTATATCTTAGAATTTGTCAGAAGAAAATATCCAGTAATATATACAAAAATATCTATATAAAAGATATTCATTGAGAGGGGATATGGGGGTAGGAAGGATAGTAGAATGAATCAGACATTATTACCCTATGTACATATATAACTATTTGACCAGTAGGATTCTACATCATATATAACCAAAAGAATGAGAAAGAATGAGAAATTATACTCGATTATATATATCAAAGTAGACTCTACTATCTATAACTAATTAAAACAAAGTTAATTTTTTAAAAAAGGTATTCATTGATGTGGTTTTTATAATAGTATAAAGGTTAAGATAACTAAATGTTCAGCAACAGCAGAATGATTAAATATAATGATAAATCCACATGTTGGAATTCAATAAGACTCTGAAAATGAGGACACAAATGTTTACATAGTGACTCAAAAAACTTTCTAAATTTATTTGTTGGAGAAAAAAGTAAATTATTAAAAATACTGATTTAAGCTCATTTTCTTCAAAAATTTAAACATCTGTTTCTTTAAAATATACATATAAAAAAGAAAAGCATGTACAAGGTATATACTGCAGCTGTTCCTGAGTAGAGCATATAAATGCTCCTTTAAAAACTACTTGTCAGGGCTGGGGTTGTCGAGGCTCAGAGGCAGAGTGCTCGCCTAGCATGGGTGAGGCACTGGGTTCGATCCTCAGCACCACATAATGTAAACTAAAGAGATTGTGTCCACCTATAAATAAAATTAAAAATTTTTAAAAATTAAAAAAAGAAAAAGAAAAAGAGACATTAATTAAAAAAAAAAACTACGTGTCTCGGGCTTGGGTTGTGGCTAGTGGCAGAGCACTTGTCTAGTATGTGTCAGGCACTGGGTTCAATTCGCAGCACTTCATATAAATAAATATCTGTCTAAAATCATGGCATTTGTAAGTAAATGGATGAAGGTACAGAATATTATGCTAAGTGAAGTAAGCCAATCCCAAAAAACCAAATGTTGAATGTTTTCTGGTATGTGGAGTGGATGCTGATCCATAATGGGGATGGTGGGGAAGGCATGGGAGGAATAGAGGAACTTTAGATAGGGCAAAGGGGAGGGAGGGGAAGTGAGGTGGCATGGGGGTAGGAAAGATAGTGGAATGAGATGAACATCATTACCCTAAGTACATGTATGAAGACACGAATGGTGTGACTCTGTATACAATCAGAGACATGAAAACTTGTGCTCTATATGTGTACTATGAATTGAAATGCATTCTGCTGTCATTTATAACAAATTGGAATAAACAAATAAATTTAAAATTAAAAAAAAGAATTATAAAAAAGATCCATCAACATCTAAAACAGATATTTAAAAAAATTTATATTGGTCCATGTATAAATGTCAAAATATACTCTACTGTCATACACATCTAAAAAGAACAAATTTGGGGGCTGGAGTTGTGGCTCAGCAGTAGAGCATTCGCCTAGCATGTGCGAGGCCCTGGGTTCGATCCTCAGCACCACGAAAAAATAATTAATTAAGATAAAGGTATTGTGACCAACTACAATTAAAAAAAAAAATATATATATATATATATATTTAAAAAAATAAAAAAGAACAAATTTTAAAAATTAGTTCTCTTGAGCTGGAGATGTAGTTCAGTGGTCTAAAGCACTTGCCTTAGCATTTATGAGGCTGCAGATTCAATCTCCATTACGCCCCTCCCCCCCCGCCAACACACACATACACACAGCTACATATATGTAATTTCTGACTTTCCTATAACAAACATTTACCAGTAGGAAGAAAGAAGACAAGCATTCTTTTCTATTTTTATAGGAAATTAAAGAATTGTTTTATTTAGTGGGATAGAGACAGACAAAGGACAACCAGCTCGCATACTATTAAATAGAATAAAAAGGAATAAAAGAGTACAGACAACACAGTGATGAATTTCCACAAAGATAATAGATTTGAATCACATGGAATATTTACATACAAGATGTTTTGATATTAGTGACCAGTTTATATCCAATCTTGTTTTCTAAGGTTCAAGAACATTCATTTAAAAATCTCAGACTTAAAATTTAAAACTAATGTGACAATTGTAAGCACACACCACTCATTTAAAACTTCTTAATAACTGCTACTCCCGAGTAAAGACCTTTTTTCCCCCCTAACATTATTGTTTTCCTCAAGATCTCAAAGATCACATCTCATACTTCTAGTAGTAATCACAACAGGATTAAAACCCCAACCAACTAAGAAACATGCATTCTTTTTAAGGATAAAGAAAGAAACAATAATTTCATCTCCTTTGTTTCTACCAATTCCATTTCACTCACATAAGATAGAAATTCTGATCAGTATAGGAGAACAATAAACTTTAATGGCAGGAATATTGGGTTCAAATCCTGGTACCATCATTTAATTTCTTGAAAATGAGGCTAATGTCTATATTTATTTATTTTTATATTTTTAATAACTTTATTTTTTTAATGTGGTGGTGAGGATCAAACCCAATGCCTTGCCCATGCTAGGCAAGCACTCTACCACTGAGCTATAACTCAGCCCCTTTAAATATTTATTTATATATGCATTAAATCTCCCAGGAAGGAGAGAAAAGAAATTAACAGCAATAGATGCCATAAGAAATAGCCTCAGGAAATAGCCCAAAAGTCCATCAAACTGAACAGAGGGAATTAGAGGTCATTGGGAATAAGAGTTAATGAGAAACTTTAAAGTGAACACCTGTCTTTCAATCTATATTGTAGATTTTTATGAACCATGTAAATGTATCACATAACCAAAAATTAATAAACTAGACCAGCCTGGGCAACACAGCATGACCATGTCTAAAAACAAAACACTGTCTTATAGAAACACTGAAATACATGCAAGTGAAATTACATGATGCCGGGGATTTGTTTCACATTAATCCAAAAGGGCTGGGTGTGTAGCTCAGTGGTAGAACATGTGTTGAGCATACATGAGGCCCTGAGTTCAATACCAGCACCAAAACCAAAAACCCCACAAAGTAGTGATGGGACTGAAGATAAGACAGGCCATCAGTTGATAAGTATTGAAGTTAGGGAAATGGGTAAATGGGGATCATTACAGTATTTCTCTACTTTTTATCTATGTGAAGTTTCCCATAACAAAAAAATATTAGGGGCTGAGGTTGTGGCTCAGTGGTAGAGCACTTGCCTAGCATGTGTGAGGCACTGAGTTTGATCCTCATAACCACATAAAAATAAATGAAATGAAGGTATTGTGTCCACTACAACTAAATATATATACGCAAATATATAAAAGAAGGAATCACATAATTTTATACATATGGAGTGTTTTGCAAGATAAAATCAAAACAGAGAGAATGGTGCACATTTTATACTACCATATGTACAAACAAGAGTCGCTGGGCGCAGTGGCACACGTATGTAATCTCAGTGGCTTGGGAGGCTGTGACAGGACGGTAGCAAGTTCAAAGCCAGCCTCAGCAAATGCAACTCAGTGAGACCTTGTCTCTAAATAAAATACAAAATAGGGCTGCGCATGTGGCTCGGTGGCCAAGTGCCCCTAAGTTCAATCCCTGGTCTCCCGCATCCCTCTCAAAAAAGAGTCAATCTCTTTCCCTCCCTCCTCAACCCCATGATTGGCTCATATAGAGATCTCTGGAAGGAGACTCATCATAAACTACATAGGAAGAAGACAAATTTTATACTGTATATCTGCTGTTCCTTTTGTACTGTTTGGATTAAAAAAAAAAAACCCAAAATAAACAAAAAAGAGTTTGGGTTGTATATGAAAATCTGTACCTCACTGAATTTTTCTTATATCTCTTTGCTCCAATATAATAACTGTAAGTTTCTTTGTTCAGAACACCAAATTTTCCCATTCTTGCATACTAAATACACCCCTTCAAATGTGATCTGCCCGGGGGAGAGAGAGAGAGAGAGAAAGAGAAATAGAGAGAAAGAGATAGATAGATATTTTCTTTCTCCTGTAGCCACAAGAAGATGAGAGGATACAATGAGAAGGTGGTCATCTGCAAGCCACCTCCACAGAAAAAAAGCCTCGCCAGAAACCAATCTTGACAGCACTTGATCTAGGACTTCTAGTTTCCAGAACTAGGAGAAAATTAACTTATTTAAGCCCCTCAATCTATAATATCTCATTATGGTAGCCACAGCTAATACACCTATCCTGCATTTAAAAGTATTTAATACTGAAGTTTATTTAAAACTGAAGTTCAGTTTAAAAGTTATACAACACAGGTCTTTCTCATCACTTCTAGGTAAAGCAGTTACCTCAGTGTTTGCCAGAGAGCAGGAGCAATGTCTATGTAAGTGTGTTTATATGAGTTTTAAGGTATAATTCAGTCATAATAAAATTTACATTTTTAAAAGTATTATTTCACAACTTATTAAGATGAGAATTCTCCAAAAGTTATATGAAAGAAAGAAAAGAAAGAAATACTTAACAGACCAAGGGAGGCCTCATCTGTATAGATACAGAAGGCAAAGCAAACCTGCAGGGAAACACTAATCTGGGGTCTGCTGAGTCCACACACTCATGTTTTTTACATGACATAACTGAAACATGTAAAATTTATTCCTTAATAATCCACAAAGCACAGTTATGACAATCTGGGCCTTAACAGTTAACAGAGGGCACATTCAATATTATAAAGGAAGGCTTCTGTTTAGTACTTACCAACTCTGCAAAGCTAGCCCTGGAATGCAGAAACAAAGTATTGTATTCAAAGTATCACAGGGCTACCTTGGGATGGTCAGAGTTTTCTGGTACATTTTTATTATTGTACCTTTGCTTTTTTGGGGGGGGGGATGTTAACATTAGGGTATGCTATGAAGTGATATGTTTATCAACAATTTGATGTCTGAATTTCTATCTGCTAACAGTCAAGAGCTAAGTTTTTTTAAAAATTAGTACATTAGGGGTCTGGAATTGTGGCTCAGCGGTAGAGCACTTGCCTCACATGTGTGAGGCAATGGGTTCTATTCTCAGCACCACATTTAAATAAATGAATAAAATAAAGGTCCATGAACAACTAAAAAAATATTTAAAACAATTAGTACATTATAATTATGCAAAATAGTGGAATTTGTTGGTACATATTTATACAGGTACACAATATGACAGTATCTCCTCTTTCTCTCTCCTCTTCCCTCCCCTCTGGTTCCCTTCATCTATTATACTGGTCTCCACTATTTTTATGAGATACCCCCTCCCCAACACATATTTTTTATTTTTCTCTTTAGCTTCCACATGAGAGAAAACATACAACCCTTGACTTTATGAGTTGACTTATTTCATTTAACATAATGCTTTCAAAGGAACTGTAAAGACAGTTAAAAAATATATCATCTATATTTTACAGCCAGATGTATACCCAGTTTCCCCAAAACCTTCTTAGACCAGAATAATACATTATCAATAGAATAGAGTTATTTTGCTACTAAAAAGAAATTTGTGGGGTATATTGGTTAGAATAGTGGTTTATAAAAAAAAATAATAATAGGGCTGGGGATGTGGCTCAAGCGGTAGTGCGCTCGTCTGGCATGCGTGCGGCCCGGGTTCGATCCTCAGCACCACATACAAACAAAGATGTTGTGTCCGCCGAAAAATTAAAAATAAATAAATATTAAAAATTCTCTCTCTCTCTCTTTAAAAAATTTAAAAAATAATAATAATAATAATTAGCATACCCACATAGTTCTAAATCAAACATATGTAAGTATATACTAAGTCCCATTGCCAATGCTGACACTGTCCACCATTATCAGCCACTTCCTAGCAGGGAACCACTTCAGGTTTCTTATGCATCCTTTTAGTTTCTTTATGTATATCATATGTAAGCAAATAAATATGTAGCCTTAGTCTTCCTCCCTGCCTAATACAAAAGTATTATATTATACATACTGTTAAGCATTTTCCTTATCATTAATACATCTTAGAGATTTTTCTATGCTAGTACATAGAGATCTTCACTTTTTTAAAGCTATACAATTTTCTATTATATAAATATTACATAAATCAAGTAGTCTCTTACTGATGAACATTTGGGTTGTTTCTAGATTTTTAATTGTTTTGGTACTGGGGATTGAACCCAGGGGCACTAACCACTGAGCCACATTCCCAGCCCTTTTTTATATTTTATTTAGAGACAGGGTCTCGCTAAATTGCTGAGGCTGGCTTTTAACTCATGATCCTCCTGCCTCAGCCTCCTGAGCTGATGGAATTACAGGCCAGCGACACGGCAATGGGCAGGACTTTTGTTATTACAACATTGTGATGAATAACTTTGAATACATCTATAAGATAAAGGTTTAGATGAGGCTTAGTAGGTCAAAAGGTATAAATATTTGTAATTTTGATAAACAGTGGGGTTTTTTTGAGGTAAACACAGACAAGTGTAAATTTCCATACTTTAAGTGGATTATCACAGCCCTCACACATCAATCTCTAGAGATACTAAAAGAGCTAGATGAGTTAGGTAAGGTCTCAAAGCTACAATTTCAAAATTCTGAGAAGTTGGAGACTTTACCTTGGTTGATTTCAGCTGCAGAAGGCCCCAAGCTCAAACTCTTCTTGTGCTGAGCATTTTTGGCAAGAAGTGTGTGCTTGTCATCATTCCCTGTATCCATCTCTGAAATGGTGACAGCCAGTATCCGGCAGAAATTAGCAAGCTGTTGCTGATCAAAATTGGATACTAATGAACTCAGGTTGGGAACTTCATCTAGTCGGATCATTTCCTATAGAAGATACAAATAAAACAATTCCCATGCTCAGTGCCAGATTATTGTTATGTGCCCCTGTGCATTCCCTCCAAAATGGGACTCAATAATGTGACCACTCAGTCAAATTCCAGCTCTACAATTTGCAGTTGTGCAAGTTAAGTAAATTATGTATCTCTCATCTTTCCTTGGTATCTATAAAATGAGACAAACCATCCTCCTAGGATTAGTCCAAGGGTTAAATTTATCCTTTTGAGTACCACAGTTCCTATTCTCCACTTCTGCTCTTGTGAAGCATTTTTGCTTATTTAAAAACAAAAAACAAACAAACAAAAACAAACCAGTCCTGCCACTCATATTATATAAATCATAAACCACTACTTTTGCTATAAACTTTTTTTTTTTTTAAACTAGGGATTGTACCCAGGGCCTCATGCATGCTAAGCAAGCATTCCACCACTGAGCTATATCCACAGCCCCTTTTATTTATTTTTATTTTTGAGACAGGGTCTCACTAGGTTGCCAAGGCTGATCTCAAACTTGTGATCCTCCTTCCTTAGCCTTCCTTAGGTATTGTACCTGAGCCACAATACCTGGCTTAGATTTTTTTTCTTTTTAAGAAATAACATTTCAAATTATTTTTTTTCTTTCTTTTTTTTAAACTAGGGATTGAACCCAGGGCCTCACACATGCTAGGCAAGTGCTCTACCACTAAGCTATATCTGTAGCCCCAGTAACAATTGCTTTGAACTTTGTGTTTGTTATTCCCAGAGCACACTTTTCTTCTTTTTTTTAAATATTTATTTTTTAGTTGTAGTTGGATACAATATCTTTCTTTCTTTCTTTATTTTTATGTGGTGCTGAGAATCGAACTCAGGGCCTCGCATGTGCTAGGCAAGCGCTCTACCACTGAGCCACAATCCCAGCCCCACACTTTTAGTCTTATAAATATTTTCATTAAACTATATGCTACTGACCTCCATGCACAGTGTGATTATAATACTATACCTTACTTTTGATTCAACACTGAGTTTATCTACACTGATCCAAATAGCTTTGATTCAACTATTTTTCTTCACTTTATTCCACAATTTAAATGTTCTCCTTTTTATATATTTAGGTACGTACAACTTTTCACTATGATACGATGTTACAATGAACATTCCTACAGGTATTCTTTGTGTACATTTATATATATCCATTTACATAGAGCACAAAAAAGCAGTTATTCTCATTTTTTTTCTTGACTTTAATAGAAATATTTTCAAAGTTACAAGACTAATGTTTACTTATAAGTTTTAATAGATAGCCTACTACCTCTAGCTGCTGCAGTTTTGCTTTTGTTTTTAGTTGTAGATGGGCAAAATACCTTTATTTTATTTATTTTTATGTGGTGCTGAGAATAGAACCCAGTGCTTCACATGTGTTAGGCAAGTACTCTACCACTGAGCCTCAACCCCAGCCATAGTTGCTGCAGTTTGATTATGATTTGTGCCTCACCAAAGGTTTATATACTGAGAACTTAATCTCCAGGATGGTCCTATTAGAAGGTGGTAGAACCTTTAAGAAGTGGGGACTATTAGGAGGTCCTCATGACACTGGGAGTGTGCCTTCAGAAGGTATTTCTCCTGGGACTCTTTGGTAGTTCTTGGGAAAGGGTTGTTATAAAAGGTCTCAACCAGTCTCTGTTTCCTACCTCAAAATGTAATCTTCTTGCTCCCTTGCATATCCTCATACATTGCTACTTGTGCCCTAAGGCGATTCGCTTAGGGGCAGCCCTTGCCACAGACCCTGTGCAATGCTCTCTGGACTTTAAATGCTTCATATTTAGTTAAATTATTTTTCTTTTTTTTCTTTCTTAAACTGTAAATGTTTAAAAAAAACCTGCCAGGCTAAATCCCAACTACTTGGGTGGCTGAGGCAGGAGGATCACAAGTGCAAAGCCAGTCTGGGCAATTTAGTTCAGATCCTTTCTCACAACAAAAAAAAAATTTTTTTAAAGGGCTGCTCAGTGGTAGTGTCACTGCATTCAACCCCTAGTACTGACAAAAAAAAAAAAAAAAAATGTGCAAATGTTTATACTATGTGAGCTTTCCTTGTTTTAAATGGGTCTTGTATTCCTCAGGCAATACCTACTATCCTTCATCCTATTGATTTACTAAACTTCCACTAGATCAGGAATTTCTCTAGCACTGCACATAACACAGACTTGTAATTATTTGTTTCTGCATCTATTTCCCAAATAATTGTGACACTACCTTGAGGGAAGGGCATATTTTACCTTTTCCTAGAGCTCTAATGCATAAGACACAGCAGTGAAGGAAATCAGTAAACACGCACTAAAAAGCTAATGATTACTGAATGTTTTCATGAATCCCACTGCCCTCTATTTCTGGAGATAGAAGAGGAGAGGAATCTGCTGTGGAGGGAGCACCGAAAGCAGCAGCTTCCACCTTTGTCTCCTTTCTCCAGTCATTACACACAAATGTTAGCTAGTCTTATTGGAAACCATGGCTTTCAGCTCTTTAGTTCCTCTAACACTGTCATATCAGTTCCAAACCCTACTTCTTTTTACAATTTTTATTTAATATTTGATACAGACAATATATTCTGAAATTAAAAAAAGGCATACTCTATATGCCTTTCCTGTTATATCTCTCTGCTTATGTCAGATGTTTTATTATACATAGAATCTAGTTTTATTTTAATATTTTTTAGTTGTAGATGGACACAACACCTTTATTTATTTATTTATTTGTTCATTTATTCATTTATTTTTGTGGTGCTGAGGATCAAGCCCAGTGCCTCACATGTGCTAGGCAAGCACTTTACCACTGAGGCACAACCTCAACCCCTTGTTTTTATTTTTGAGCTTTATAAAAATCAAATATTATTTATAGTCTTCTACCACTTGCTTCTATCAATCATTTCCATTACTCAGTTATATTGTTGCCTATAGCAACTGTTCATTCACTTATAATACTTTATAATATTCCATTGTATAAAGAGACATGGATCACTGACTTTCTTTTAGGTTCTGTTTTGAAATAATGATGCTACAAATGTTCTCATATATTACTTGATGCACATAAGTAACATAAGTTTTTCTAGGGCAGTAGTTTCCCAACTCTTTTGACAATAACCAGGAATAAGATTATATTTTCCATCACATTCTAATAAATACACATGTGGGAATACATAAATATGAAAAAAAATCTTCAGACAATACCCTTGCATGGCACACTTTGATCTTTTCTATTTAGTTGGTAAACCCACTAATTTCATAACTCTTCTAAGTTCAATCTAGAACTCTCATCTCTAGGAATCACTGTTCTGAGACTAAGCTTTCCCACAGTATGTTCAGGCACAGGTTACAAGTAACCCAGAGCAAAATACTAATGCTTTAGCCCTCTGAATAGAGCTTCTTTAGGTGCATGTTCAAATATAAAACAAAACAAAAAATATAAATAAATTCTTCTAATGTAAAAAAAAAAAATTAGCAGCAGATAAGAGTTTCCACGGATATACATTTTCACCAACATTTCCTCTCTCTGTCCCTCATTATAGTATAGGATTTGCATTTCCATGTTTATCAATGAAGTTAATCATTGTCTCTCTCATTTATGGCCTACTTGTTCCTCTTCTGTGAGATATTTGTTCATATCATTGTTTATTTTTCAACTAGGCTACTTGTCTTTTTCAGGCTGATTTGTAAGAATTCTTGATAAATTCTGAATACCAATCCTTTATTTATTGCATGAATTGCAATTATATCTTCCCGTCTGTGGTTTTGAGTTTCCCACTTTTCTTTTGGTGCCTATCCCCCTTGCAAACTTGCCAAGATACCCATCAAGTATAATAGAATCCATCATCATTTTTGGCAGCACAGAAATGAATAAGAGGGCATAAGGGATGAGGTGGGAAAAGTCATGAAGGAGCCATCACTGCCTCCTAAGCTGAGATTGCCAAAGAGTCTGGAGTTTCTGCCATGAAGGCCCCTCTCACACACTAGCTAGAGAACACAATAACTGGGAAAATAACAAAGCCTTTTTATCAAAGGGCACAAAGGGCCTGTTTCGGGCCTGCACACATCTCCAATGTGTTCCTAGAGACAATGGGTCACTTGTGCTACTTCTGCCTGGGAAATGACAAGCAAGTCCTCAGAAAAGCATAGCAGAAAGACAGAAATGAGAGCTTGGATAACCATGATGCACATGAGTACCCTACTCCCTGCAATAGCAACCTTAAGGAGCCCGCTCAGCAATTAAGGGGCAGAAATCTACCAAACAGAAACCTCTACAGAGGCTCAGAACAGATAAGGACTAGGGAAGTAAGTTCTTGAGTCCTAACAAGGACTACACCAAAATTCTAACAGTGAGTCTCTAACAAGGCCTTAGGGGTGGGGTGGGGGGTATCCTGTGACTTCTTGATGAGAAATTTTAAATTTACTGTCTTTATCTGGATCACAATTTTTAAATTTAATTAATTTTTAATTTTTTTTATGGTACTGAGGATTGAATTCAAAAACAATCTAACACTGGGCTACATCCCCAGACCTTTGTATTTTATTTAGAATTAGGGTCTCACTAAGTTGTCCAGGATAGCCTAGAACTTGTGATTCTTCTGCCTCAGCCTTCCAAGTAGCTAAGATGAGAGGTAGGATCCACTGCACTCAGATGCTGATTATAAAAACACAAAACAAACAAACTATGGATAATCTGAATGTCCACCTTATAACCAAAACACAGGATTTCAGTGCTTACATTTTTGTGTCTTATGTTAGCAGCAATTAACCAACCTCAATCATTGAAGGCATCTAAAAAAAATTGAGGTGGACTTAATAAGCAAAGGCCAAACATTATCACCACGGGAAACACACTCTAATGAATAAAGGTTTCACAGCAGATTCAAATACATAGAACTGGTTCTAAAGTAGAGTTACCACACAGTGTATAACTGTATAAATATGCTGAAAAGAACATGTACCATGATAATTATTGAGGGGAAATTTTATCTTCGCAAAGAAACACTGGCCATCACACTAAATTCACAAAGTCAATTTGAAGTTTTGAGTTTCTTACTTAGTGTGATTCCAATTTATATATAGGTTTCACAGTCATAAAAGGCTCACTGATATAAGCAGCATAACCTAGTTTTATACTTGAATATACCTAAGTAACATCAAAAGTAATTTAACACTATGAATATGAAATAATTTCTTTTGAAGGAACTCCGCCACATTCAGGTTTGAGAATCTGATGATCTGATATATGCTCCCCCATCTGTTTAGTCACCTGCTAGAGGACATAGCTCACCTTTTTAACACCCAAAATATCTTCAATGAGGGTTGCTGTTTGTAAGAATGTCTTCTTACTTGTCATCAGTGTAAACAGGAAGATCACAAAATCATTCTTTTCTGCCAAACGCTTTGTAACTCCTTCCGTCTGTCACAGGGAAAGGGAAGAAAAAGCAGGATTGTAAATAGGTTGTGACCATAAAATATAAAGAGCATGGCCTTCCTTCCAGGTGCTGGAAAGCAATCCCACGTTGGAAAACTGGTACCTCAATAAATCTAGGACATCGTGTATTAACTGTGGGGAACAGCTGCAAACTCTCCTGCCATGCATCAAAAAGCCTCTGACCCTCAGACAACACTATGGAAAGCCACTCTAAAGCTGAGAATGAGAGAAAAGCAGGAGCAGTGGCCTCAGTTGGCCTGTCAAGTCTAAGCCCCAAATTTAGAGAACAAACATTATTTGCAACAGAAACTGTTGACTAGTGTGAGTGATTTCACTCAGAGCTAAAAGAACTACTTCAAAATTCTGCCTCCCCAATATTTCTATTTGTTGATCCTGGTACTGAGGCGCACATAAAATAAATCCAATTCTCTCAAATGTCTGAAGACAGTTCCTGTGTCTGCACCTCCATTCACACGTTCCCTTGTTAACCACTGAAGATGTGGTAGGGAGATAAATGGTGCCCCATTGGCAGGGGTACTTACACAGACACAGGTATTATACAGGATGCTCAGGCAGTCCTTGGACATTTCATCACTTACTGAAAGGGAAGGCACAATAATTGGTTATTTTTCTTGCTTAAAGGACAGTATAACATTATTATGCTTTTTGAATATAAGAACTGTAATAATTCTCTCCAAGATGATTACTTTTCTTTTAGTATATCTCCTTCCAGTCTGTCAAAAATCTATCTATCAAAGATTTTCACAGTGCCCATCAGAACCTAAAAACCAATTTGTATATTGCTTTCTGGTTTGATATAGCAGTCATTTTATTACTGCACCACATTCTTTGCATTTCATTTTCTGTGGTGCCATCACTCAATGAAGCCATTTTCCCTTCGTGTCTTGTTTAGAAAAAGCCAGAATTTTGAGGAGGGTTTTGCTATTTAAATAGACTATAAATAAGCAACTTAATATATGTGTGTGGCCTCTTTAAGCCTGGGTTGAATTTTCTCCTCAAGATACATTTTCAAAAGGAGTACTGGAATCCAAAGTATAAGCATCTTAATTGCTTATAATAAATTTCCATTGGAAGTTCTGCTAGCAGCAAACAAGGATACCACTTTTTATTAAAGATTCACCAACTGAGTGTTTTGTTTATTTTTTAATTGTTGTTAATTATGTTGGGCAATTAGCTTTTCGTTTCTGACCTACTACTGATTCCAATGAACTCAGTATTTCTCTGTGAGCAGAACAAGAGAGTAGCACAAAAAAGTAAACTTAGTTTTATTATCTCTGGGTTTTGGGGTCATAAAAATTAAGTCTGACACACAAACAAAAGTGTTTTGTCTGCCATTGCTTCTATTTTTCTTTTTTTCACTGTCTCAATTCTCCCCTATGCTGCCATAAATTCTCCCTGCGATTCCAATGAGCAGTTCTGCTAAGCTGGCTTGACTAGATAGGTTGCCACATAGATCTTGAGACAATGCAGGTGCTCTGTATCTCTCATCACTACCTCTCAACCCATTTAAGCCTTTTTGCTTTATTTATTTAGTTACTTCTGAGCAGGGTGGAACACCAGACCAACCTATCTCAATATTTCTAGGCTTTCCAGTTTAAAAGAGTTGTAATTCATGCATTAACCAAGTATTCATTTAGCACCTACTCTAAAACAGATAGTGGTAGCAAAAAAAAAAAAAAGGAGAGACAAATTTTCAGCCCTCATGGTACCCTATAAATCTAGTGGGAGGAAATAAGGAAAATAAACAAATGCACCACCAAGTACTTATAAGATGCTACTTGCTGTCAAGATAGAGAACATGAAGGAATTAGTGTACAACACTAAGACATTAAAGATGAATAGGAATTTTCTTAACCACTACTGCATAAATGAGGGCTTATGTTAAGTGTAAATTCTTCAAAAAATTAACAAAACATTTGATGAATGCTTATAGAAGGGCATTCATCAAATGTTAGTTGAAGTCATCTCTGGCTTTTAAAATGTAATGCACTTACTTTTTTGAAATTAAATACTGAATACCTAAAAAGAACATCTATAACATGTATAAGCCACAAATAATAAAAGAAAAATACCCACATACACACCACCCAGCTTAAAAAATTAGACACTACCAAAAAACTTTTTATCATATGTGCTGTGGTAATGACTAAACTTTTTACAAAAAGCATGTATGACCTTTATAACAAAAATCTAATAGGTCATAGATTTTTCAAAAATGTAAATAAAGTGATATTATCAGGTTATTCCTTACTCTCGGTTAGCTATATACATGAAATAAGAATTAAAAAAAAACAAAAACATAAAGTTGGATCAAACAACTACTAAAAAGTTTACAGCGGCTCAGGAGGCTGAGGCAAGAAAATTGCAAACTCAAAACCAGGCTCAGCAACTTGGCAAGGCCCTAAGCAACTTAGTGAGACTCTGCCTCAAAATAAAAAAAATAAAAAGGGCCAGAGATGTGGCTCAGAGGTTAAGTGTCCCTGCATTCAATCCCTGGTACAAAAAAATTTAAAAATGCAATTAGTTTAGCCCCTTGATTTTCATGCTTTCTGTTTTGTTTTTGAAAGTGCCAGGTCTATATTTCTATCCAGTGTGGAATGAAGGAAGAGTGTTGCTTAGTTGGGGATGGAGAGAGCAACTGCAGCTGAATTAATAAGGCATGTTCTCACTATTAACAGGAAGAGAAAGAATAGCAATCCGAAGGAAATGCCATCATACTGGCACATTGGGAAATGAGGAACAGGGCCTGATGAATATACTTACTTTTTAGTTTCTGTCCCCGGATAGAGATTGTAGGCCTCATAAGAATTTCTACAAGAAGCTATTTAAAAACAAAAACAACAAAAGGAATAAAAAATCTTAAAAATTAATTCAAAGCACAAACTATAAAACAATCTTTGTTACTACAACTCATGGCCTGAGTAGCTCTCACAGTACTACAAAATCTTATGCCAGGAGACGGTGAGATTCAGTGGAAGAAGCATTATTGTCAGAGTCAGAAAACCTGGGTTCTAGTCCCAGTTCAGCCACTTATTTTCCATGTAAACTTGAGCATGCCAGTGCCCCTATTTGAGCCTTACCTTTCTCATTTTTATAAATGAGTAAGTTAGATTAAGGTAATCTCTGGGATTCAATGTTGCTTAATATTTGAAAAGCTACGGAACTTTTTTATTACCATGACTCTTCTTTTAGTTAAAGAACACTCATGTGTATGCTTATTAAAAAGGTCTCAAAAGATATACCATAAATTATTGGCACTGATTTTTTACCAGGGACTATGGATGATATGCATATATTTTTCATTTTACACACTTTTAACAGAGCATGCAATTTTGCTTAAAATTTAAAATAAATGTGTATTTAAAAATCCATTCTGTTGAAAAATAATTTATAACTGATAAAAGGGTTAATCCATCAAGAAGATATAAATATTATAAATATACACGCACATAATAGTAGAGCCCCAAAGTACAGAAGAAAAAGCTAACAGAATTAAAACAAAGAGACAATTCAGATATTACAGGTGGATCTAGTGGTGCACACCTGTAATCCCAGCAACTCTGGAGGCTGAGGCAGGAGGGTTGCAAGTTTGAGGCCAGCCTCAGTAACTTAGTGAGGCCCTAAGCAACTTAGCAAGACACTGTCCCAAAATAAAAAATAAAAAGGGCTGAAGATGTGGGTAAGTGGTAAAAAAAATAAACCCTAGATTTAATTCCCAATACCAAACAACAAAACAAAACAAAGCCAGGTGGATACTTGTTATGGTCTGGATGGGAGGTGTCCCCCAAAAGCTCACACATGAAACAATGCAAGAAGGTTCAGAGAAGAAATGATTGGGTTATGAGCATTAACCCAGTTGGTGAGTTAATCACCTGATGGGATTAACTGAGCGGCAGCTGAAGGCAGGTGGGGTGGACCTGGAGGAGGTGGAGCATTGGGTGTGTGGCTTTGGGGCATACATTTGTATCTGGTGAGTGGAGTTTCTCTCTCTACTTCCTGATCATCATGTGAACCACTTCCCTCCTCCACACTCTTCTGCCATATTCAGCCTCACCTTGAACCCCGAGGAATGGCATCTGCTGCCTATGGACTGAGACCTCTGAAACCATGAGCCTCCAAATAAACTTTTCTTCCTCTAAAATTGTTCTGGTCAGGTCCTTTCATCACAGCAGCGAAAAAGCTGACTAAATCAATACTTTAATACTCTGTTTTCAATAATGGATAAACAACTAGGCAGAAAAGCAGTAAAAAAATGAAGATTTGAACACCACAAATCATCTAGGAATAAAAGACATCTTTAGAATACTCCATGCAGCAACAGCAGAATACCTCTACTCAAGTACACACAGAACATTCTTCAGAATAAAATCATGTACAAATTATGTTCTCTGGTCACAATGAAATTAAAAATGAGAAAGAAATATGGGAAATTCATCAATATGTGGATAATTCAAAAGTTGTCCTAAATAATAAGATTAAAAAAAAATAATCACAAGGGAAATTTAAAAGTATCTGAGATACATGAATAAACCAAAACTTATAATATACATAAGCAATGCTTACAGGGAAATTCATAGCTAATGACAATCTTTAAAAAATTACTTCAAATCAATAATCAACCTTCTACCTTAGGACACTGGGAAGAGAGGAACAAACTAAACCCAAAGCAAGGAAAGAGAAGGAAATAGGTATCAGAATGGAACTGGTGAAAAAGAGAATGGAAAATAACAGGAAAAACTACATGCCAATAAATTAGATGATCTAGATAAAATAGACAAATTCCTACAAAAAAAAATTGATTCAAGAAGAAACAGAATATCTTAATAGTCCTATAAAAAGTAAAGCAAAGGAATCAGTGATCAAGGATACAAATAAACATCTATGCATCAAGAAATGCAGAAGCCCAAGCAGCTTCACAGGTAAACTATTCAAAATATTTAAAGAAGAATTACCATCAATTTTTCATAAACTCTTCCAAAACACAGCAGAGCAAGGAACACTTTCCAACTCATTCTATGGGGCCAGAATTACCCAGATACCAAAGTCAAACAAAGATATCATAAAACCACAGACCAATATCTCTTACAAATGTACACACGGGACTGGGGTTGTGGCTCAGTGGTAGAGCGTTCGCCCAGCACGTTTGAGGCCCTGGGTTCGATCCTCAGCACCACATAAAAATAAGTAAAATAAAGGTATTATGTCCAACTACAACAAAAAAATAAATATTGAAAAAAATAAATATCTTAGAATTGTTCACAAACTTACATAATTTGAAATTAAAAAAAAAATGTACACACATAAAAAATCCTAAAAACACTAGCAAACCAAATTCAGCAACATATAAAAAGGCTTATACACCATGACAAAGTGGGATTTACCCCCCAAATGGCAAGGTTGGTTCAACATATAAAAATCAATTAATATAATACACCATATTGTTATTCTATCCTAGTCTTGTATCGCCTGAGTGGCCTTGTATAATTTTTACTTTGCCCTAATCTTGCTTGTCTTTGAGGACAGGATGCCTGAAGGGCAGACACTGCTCTTTAGTACAGCTGGTTGAAACTGGTTAGATCTAAAAAGGTGGCCAGAGTGACAGCAAAAAAATCTCTCAACTTTATTACAATAAAATACATAAATATTCCTCCCCTTTATTAGCCTGCCCTTCCCCCTCATTTCTTTTACTGTAGATTTATAAACTTCCCACTAGACCCTTAAGGGGTAGGAAGGTGATTTGTGAGTTTATCTCCTATTTTTTCTATTCTTGGACAAAAATAAAAGTCTCCACTGCTCAATCAGTGCTTGGTATTTTTATTGTTTCCTACAATTCCCAGAGGGAAATAGTACCCAGTCTTTGGGAATAAAAAAATTAGTAACCATATCAACAGAAGAAAGGGTAAAACCCACACAATCTCTCAATAGATGCAGAAAAGCATTTGAAAAATATTCAACACACTTTCATGATTAAAAAAACTATAATCAATAAGGAATAGAAGGGAATTTCCTCAACCTAATAAAGGGCATTTACAAAAAAAAAAAAAAAAAAAAAAAAA